>NC_140510.1:68471150-69671150 GCF_964339955.1 Pipistrellus hanaki | reverse complement strand
ATATATATATATATATATATATATATATTGTAGTATGTTGACCCAATGAAGGGATGTATTCTCATAATTTATAAATAATCGGAGACTCAGAGAGAAGCAATGGTTCTCAATAGGGGCACACCTATTCACATATTCTGGCCATTTATTTTAATTTTCAAAAGGCTGCGAAGTCTTGGCAGCCTTTTGAAAATTAAAATAAATGACCAGAATATGTGATCGAGTCCCAGGGTTGTGATACAACTCAATGTGTAGGCAGGCTTAATTTTAAGATAATTTCTAAGGTGTTCTACTGGCCAGGTCACAGTCCCTGTGTGGAGACAAGCACGTGTTCTCCCACCCGGAATGGCCCTGAACCTTGATGTGCGGGAAGAGCGTAGGGTGCTCACTGTGCTCATGCCGGGCTGGGCGGGACTGGGACAGCAGGGCTACACCGCGTTCCTCAGCGGCGTCCAGGCTCTGTGTCTGTGACCAGTGAATTCTCTTCCTTATTTCACTGATCTGTGCATCACCACAGTGTCAGTTAACTGTCCTTAGTTAACTGATGATTTTCATGGTACAAGGAATCTACAGGGCCCGTGTGTAAAGGTATTTTGCAGGGAGATTATTGGACAGTATGACAGTATGAGCTGGAAAAGCTGTTGGAGGGATGTTATCAGGAGAGATGGCTACTGTCTTCCGATTGCATCTGTTTAGAATAAGAAGCAACAGGAAAGGGAATGGCAGGCAGCTTGGCATTAGCAGGACCATGATGCTCCAGGTGCTGCAGGCGGTGGGAGGGAGTCCATGGGGACACACAGAGTGGAGGGGAAAGCCAGGGGCTGGCTCCCGGGGCAAGGAACCTGAAAACGTGAATGGGCTTATTTTATTTTATTTTATTTTATTTAGTGAAATTACTACTGCATTATGTGTTTAAATTTTTAAAAAATCTGATGCATAGAAAATAAAATTGCATTATGATTCTTCTATTCCTTTTGAAGTACTAGTTGGAATTTTAGAACAAGTACATGTCTCCAGTAGATATGACATTAATATTTCAGAACTTGCCTTTTGAAAACTCAGATAATTGAAGACCTGGCCTAAAGATACTTAATTTTAGAAAGAGATTCAAGGTTTTAAACCTTGTTATCTAAAATAAAATTAGGATTGATTTGAAGTAATCTGATAAGGTTATATATGTGTAATAATTTTTAGAGGATATATGAAGTCTTCAATGTATTTCAATGTTTATTTTGTAAAAATGTTAAATATTTGTAAAATTAATTCGCATATTCTTTTTTTTAATATATTTTATTGATTTTTTTTTTTTTACAGAGAGGAAGGGAGAGAGATAAAGAGTAGAGAGTTAGAAACATCGATGAGTCATCGATCAGCTGCCTCTTGCTCGCCCCCTACTGGGGATGTGCCCACAACCAAATTACATGCCCTTGACCAGAATCGAACCCGGAACCCCTCAGTCCGCAAACCGATGCTCTATCCACTGAGCCAAACCGGTCTCGGCTCGTATATTCTTTAAAAAATTATTTTTAAAGGTGAAAAAGGGCCAAAATGCATTATTGAATAAGACATGTCATTGAGAGAATTACATTTTTTTCTACCCATCAAAGTCAGGTACATTTTTAATTGTTTACTCAAAAGAATTATTATTGTAAATTTAAAAAAAATATTTCCTTTATCTTCAGAGCTTTATTCTTATTTTTCTCACTTAGACTGTTTTCTTTTTCTATAATCAAAACTAATTTTATGAGCACATTCTGATCTGGGCGATGGATGCAGCCCTGGAGTTAAACAGCAGGACCGATCTTTGTTGCCAGGTTATAAGTGCAAATAAAGGAGCTGCAACTGCTTTATGTCCATTGAAGGGAAATTTAATACAAAACAAAGTACATTGTTTGGCTTATGGGTTAATGACCTCTGTGAAAGTCAATGCCCCCCTCCAAAAAGAAAAAAATTATTTTTAAATCTTTCTAAGTCCTATGTCACCTAAAGTCTGTGACTGTTTTAAGACTGAATATACCACAAGGACATAGTAACTGAATAATCTTTTAAGCATAATTTTATGTGCTAATTTATTTAGTTAGTCTCTCCACTCTAAGACTTTATCTGTTATGTTATAGTGGGAAGAAGCATGTAATATGTATCTATAATAATAAAAGCATAATATGCTGATTAGACTGGAAGTCCTTCCAGACAACTTTCCGGATGAAGCCGGGGCTGCGAGGGAAGCCTGGGTCCTGGGTGCCAGAAGGAAATTGGTTCTGGCAGCCTGGGGAAGGAAGGCCTCCTCTTGCATGAATTTTGTGCACTGGGCCTCTAGTATATAGATAGATATAGATAGATATAGATAGATATAGAGATAGAGATAGAGATAGAGATAGAGATAGAGATAGACATATAGATACAGATAAATAGCTATAGATATAGTTATAGATACTGATATAAATGATATAGATGATATATAGATATAGATATAGATATAGATATAGATATAGGTATAGATGATATAGGTATAGATGATATAGCTATATATAGATATAGGTATAGATTATATAGATATAGATATAGATATAGAGATAGAGATAGATTTAGAGATAGATATAGACATATAGATACAGATGAATAGCTATAGATATAGTTATAGATACTGATATAAATGATATAGATGATATATAGATATAGATATAGATATAGATATAGATATAGATGATATAGGTATAGATGATATAGATATAGATATAGATATAGGTATAGATTATATAGATATAGATATAGAGATAGAGATAGAGATAGAGATAGACATATAGATACAGATAAATAGCTATAGATATAGTTATAGATACTGATATAAATGATATAAATGATATATAGATAGATATAGATATAGATATAGATAGATGTAGATAGATGTAGATGTATGTATAATTCATCAGGCGGTGGTTAGTGCTGTAGTAAAATAAAGGAAGCTCAGAGGTACAGGGGCTGATGGGAGGTCTGAAGAAGTGTTTTATATATGAAACCAATAAAGCCAAAGGACGGACTATTTGGAGAAACAGTATCTGCAAGGCCCTGCGCTTGGAGGAAGAGAAATTGTTTGGTGTGTGCAGAAGACAGCAGGGAGATAGAGCAATGACTCAAGTTGAGAACAAGGAGAGAGAAGGCCAGGGTGGTGGCATAGGGAGTCCAGGGCATCGATCACAGAAGGGCCTGGTTAGAAGCTTGAAGCCAACTCCAATGAAATGAGAGGTCTGTTGGGTACTGAGCAGAGGCGTGTCATGGTCCAATTTATGTCTAAAGGGATCATTTTCACTGCTGTGTTCAGGAAAGCCTGGGGAGCCATAAAAATGAAAGCAGCAGACCAGTAAAAAGGAAAAGTCTGAATAAAGTGTGACGATTGTTGCTTAGATCAGGATAGTAGCAATGAAGATGGTGAAAAATAAACATACATTAGACACATCTTAGAGAAATAGCCTAAATTAATTGCTAAGGTGGTGTATGTAGGTTTTGCTATTTGATGAAGTAGAGATGGATGACTACGGGAGGAGTTTGTTTTGTAGGTGAAACAAGAGTTTGATTTTGGACATATTATGTTTGGATTATTATTAAAATCCAACTGGTTATGTTGTGTTGGCAGTTGGATGTGAGAGAAAAAAAAGTGCCAGAATTATACATTTTGGGTGTCATTGATTTGTAAACAGCACCAAAATGTTTTAACACCCATTTATTTGCCATCCATGAGATTTAAATTGCAGCAATGCAGGTTTTGCATAGGAAAGCAATTTAATCATCATAAAACATCGGCTTCTCTAGGCTTTGTCATCTTTGAATTTTGTGGTATACATATTTGATGCAAAATGAAACCTTGTTATGCAATGTAATATTGAAATATTATAAGACAACACTGTTTTATTACTTTTACCTAGTCTTGATTAGGAAAGGTTAAACATACACAATGAACCAAAATGACCTGAAATGTAAATATCTCATACATAATAGGGTTGTGTTCAAATACATCCCTTTTAATTTATCATCCATATCCAGGAAATGTCAATTGAATATTATTATAGTGCTGCTCCGCATTCCAGTGCAATTTTGCTAGTAGACAGCACGTACAACTTCACATGTTCAGCCACCTCCTAAGTTCTGAGAAAACAGAGAAAAGTTGTCCTAGGCCAACTTTCCTACCAAGGTTTTCATCTCCAACCAAAAGTCCCAATTTTGGTTCCTTTCTTGACATTGTCTTTTATGATAGAAAAAACTTCACTAAAAAGCACAGCCTGTTACCAGCATATCTGGTGCAATAGCTGAACCACTGTAAGTAAAACTGTTAGCATTATTGGAGTATTTATTCATTGTTTTCCTTTTCCCTGCCCTCAAATGTCCACATGTGAAGTCTCTTAGGAACTTGGGCCAGGAAAGCTTGTATTGGAGGGTGTGGTCAAGTACTGAGGACTCTAAGTGAACACAGATGTTGGGGGAGGGGCACTGCTAGGGAAGAGCAAGCAGCACTGCCTCCAGTTCCTTGCACAGGAGCATATCCTTTTTCCTCTCTCCCAGGCTTCCCTCTCCCTCTTGCTCTCACTCTCACGGTGATGCAGACAGACAGGGATACAAAAGCACAGTGGGGCAGATACAGCCATTACAAACACCACAGCTGGGGGCAGAAAGACAATTAAAATAAGCAGTAGCAATGTGGCTTTTTATTTCACACATTCAAATAAAGGAGCACTTTCACAAACCTCTCAAAGATTGAGCAAATAAAAGCTCAATCTTCCATTACCACCCAGTTGAAGAAGAAAAATACTTAGTTATGGTATTCAAACTCTGAGAAATGAGTTTAGGAAGAAATCTTTCTGGAAACCAGAAGGCAAAAGTTGTTAAACTGATTCTCTAAAAATGCTAGTATTTCTTTGTGAGGATTAAAATCAGCAATTCTATTAGAATTTCATTTGTTGAACTTTACTTACTATCTAAAGGTGCAAAGGGTTTTGCTCTGAGTACTAGATTATTTGATATAAGTGATTGTGGAGAGTGGCTACAGCGTTTTGACAGGTTCAAGCCTGGGACTAAGGAGAGGGCACAGTCCTCTCGTGGCAAAGTCACATGCAGGTCCCAGCTTGGAGGGCAAAGCCTCCCAGCACCATTATAGCCGGAGGCTATGGTTGTAAACTTAACCTTATGGTCCAAACCTGTGGTTCCAGTTAGCTGAGTGATGTGGGCTACAAGTGCAGCCAAAACAAAGCTTGATAGAGTTCTGGTCCCAAATGTATGCTCTTGTCAGTCTTCTTTAATCCTTCACTCCCTGCCCGCCCCCCTCAGGTTCACCCCTGCCCATGCTGAATGTGGCTCAAATGATGAACACATTTCATGTGTGATAGATGCTACGGTAGCATAATTCCACTACCTGTGCTTGCCCCTGAGTTCTGCATTATTTTTACCAGGGGTTTCAATCTATTAATTGTACATTGTGACATACGAACAGTCTGTTATTATACTTCATATTATGATCTCTTTTAATTATAGAGTTTGAGGCCATTTCAAAGACACCCTTATTTGCTTAACCAAAATAAGTTTCTGAAAATACAAAGCTAAAACCCTGATTTTAAATTATGTCAAACAAGTTGTTGTAAAAATGGGCTTTGCAAAAATGTTTTCCATCCTTGATACAGATCCCTTAAATTCCTGACAATAAAAAGTGACACTTTAAAATAGTGATTGATATATACTGACAAAGTGAATTAATATGGTAATAATAAAATTCCAGTTAAATAAAAATATGAATTAGGGATTCTCTAATAATATGGATTATTGCTTATCATCACTCTTTTATTATACATAGATATAATTGACATATAACATTTTAGTTTTAGGTATACAACACAGTGATTTGATAGTCAGTGTCATTTTCGAATATGAAAGAGAAACTGAAGTTTAGGTTGTGGGGATGTCATAAACTTATATGTTATCACCAATAAGGTGGTAATTGAGCTGCAGTACTGTATTCTTAATTTTTTAAATACACATCAGCTGATAAAAAATGAAGATCATCTGCATTCTATTGAATTATACAACAGATAATGTGAATAGTTTAAATCAATGTGAAAACAGGCTGACATCTCTAGCACGTTCAACAATAAAGATCAACCTAAAAAGTAAAAATATAAAAATGATATTTAATAGACTTCAGAAAGTATTATTGAGTGAAACAGTACTGGTCATTAAGGACTTCATTTTTTGCATCAAAATACTATCAAGAAAATGCAAACCTTAGTGTCATTTTTAAGAAAGGGATGTTGATTAAGAGACATTTTATGTTGCTTTGCTCATAACAGACTTTTGGGCTATCTGTTTTATAATCTTCAGCAAACTTTTCTCTGCTTTACTTCTGTAGTACAATCTTATAAAATAAAAGAGTAATATGCAAATCAACAGAATGCTGGAATTAATGGTCACTATGACTTGTACTGACCACTAGGGGGCAGATTCTCAATGCAGGAGCTGCCCCCTGGTGTTCTCTGTGCTCCCACAGGTGGGATCACTGCTCAGCCAGAAGCCAGGCTCTTGGCTAGCGAGCACAGCAGCAATGGCAGGAGGCTCTCCTGCCTCTGCTGCAGTACTAAGGATGTCCTAGTGAAGCTTAGGCCATGGGGAGTGGGCCTACTCTTTCAGTCAGACATCTGAGGGCTCTCAAACTGCGAAAGGGCACAGGCCAGGCTGAGGGGAATCCCGTGCCCCTCCCTTTCCAATGCATGAATATTGTGCATTGGGCCTCTAGTTCTGCTATAATCAACAATCTCTTCTTATAAAGGACCCTGGGTGCTCCTTCCTCTCTCAATATGGTAAGTTATTTTGTGAAATATAAGTCAGATTTGTAGTTGCTGATTATTTGATAGTCTGTCTGAATTAACAAATTGATTGGACTCATTATAGGAAATCTGTATATATTTTCTTTTACCTAATTAAAATTTCCCTTTGCTTCTTTGTCCCCTCAACTTTTCTGAGAAAATAGTTTAACTGTGAAAATTATCTTACAGATGAATGCATTTTATAGGATTTAATGGTTATGTTATTATTGATACAAACTTGTCAACCTGGGTAAATGTCTAAAGGCAGAATTTAGCATGAATAACTTTCCTCTTTATAACCTTAATTTTAAATGCATACATTTTATTGTGTGTGGAAATAATTTTAAGGACAATTAGCCACCTGCCCATCATTTTAGAGAAAGCAAGGCTCACTGAACCTGCAATTATCCAATTACACAAACAATTATATTGCTTGCAATTGTCAACAGAAAAATAAATTCAGGCAGATTTCTTCTTTTTTAATATGTTTGTTGATTTCAAAGAAGAATGGAGAGGGAGAGCTAGAAACATGAATGATGACAGAGAATCTGATTGGTAAGCCCCCACATTGGGGATAAAGCCTGTAACCCAGGCATGTGCCTTGATAGGAATTGAACTGTGACCTCCTGGTTCATAGGCCCATGCTCAACCACTGAGCCACAACAGCTGGGCCAGATGAATTTCTTTATACTGAAGGAGTGATATGCCATGGCTTGTTTATAGTCTGGGATGTAGCATGCAGTGCTTTTGTTTGTTTGTTGTTTTTTTACAGGCATGCCTTTCTAAAATAATTATCAGTCTTGTTACCACAGTTTTCTCCTAAATTGCATATTAATGAGTTTTAGTATTACTCTTTTTCTCTTTCATTGTCTTTTAGAGTTTGTCCTCAAATTCTAATTATGGAGAATAAAGATGCTATGTGTAAAAACATTTCATTTTTTTCAGATGCTTTATAAGTATATGATAATAGTTCTTTGATTTAAAAGATCTTAAAGTGATATATATATATATATATATATGCATTTATATAAGTTAAATATATAAATATATGATTTCTTATTGAATATATTAGATGTGAAGTTAAAGTTATCTATATACATTTTGAAAGGATCCCTTCATTGAGTTACTTAACACATCCATCATCTCACATATATTTTTAAAAAAATTTATTGATTTTTTACAGATAGCAAGAGAGAGGGATAGAGAGTTAGAAACACACAACCCCTCTTGCACAACCCCTACTGGGGATGTGCCCCCAAACAAGGTACATGCCCTTGACCGGAATTGAACCTGGGACCTTTCAGTCCGCAGGCTGACGCTCTATCCACTGAGCCAAACTGGTTTTGGCAAAGTTTTCTTTAGTGGCTAAAATATAAGAAGTATGTTTTATAGTCAAATATCTGAAAAAAATGTTTTCAGACTCTTCCAGGAAATGACATGAAGTCAAATAAGAATATATATATAAATGTGAGACATACATAAATTAGCAAGATGCGCATTTTTTTCTTACCTCCTTTTTTTGTCAGCAACTACTATTTTATTATTCAGGTATAGATCACTGCATGTGAAACATCACCCCAATGACAAGACTTTAAAGCTTCAAAATCACACCTGGGAAGAAAAGTAGTATTTCAATCCTGGGGGGGAGGGGGACAGGCAGGGAAAAACACTAATTCTGTTACCAAACATCACATCATCAAAACCAGTAGCTAGAGATAGAAGTATAGTCCTTGTACTTTACTTAAAACACTCATGAATATGACTTGCAGCCCACCTTTAAAATTTTTCTTAATACAGTATAACATTAAAAATAACCCATTAAATAAAGTATTTTAAAACATTTTCTGTATTTTTCTTGGTATTCTATCTAAAAATCTTACAGACTTGATTACACTCTGTTTTCAGCTTCCCATTCTCTGAAAAAAATCAACACATCCTGTCTTTGTTTTTATTTTATCATCCCAAGAGGACATGCTTATTGATTCAGAGGAGAAGGAAGAGTAGGTTTACACGTGGAAGATAGCTAATAACCTGAGGTGTCCTTCATCTCACTCTCCCATGCAGTACAGATCCATCTTTCCATTCTCCATCACACACAACACACATGAGATAAGACCTGGGAGAATGTTAGTGGGTGTGTTTTGAGCGGCAAATGATTTATGGACTTCATTTATAAGACAATTTAGGCAAGGAACATAGGCATTAAGGTCCATGATAGATTTACATGCTGAAAATGGAAATGTACTGCATTTTATCAGTTAAAATAGTGGGTGTGGTAGAAAAAAAAAAGATTCTACATTAGCTGAGGATAATGTGAAGCAAGGGAGTCACAGACATCAAGAATCACTTCATTCAGTATTTGTGCTCCCTCAATTTATGGACTGCTGCCAGTTTTGTACCCTAAACTTTATCTCTTATGCATTTATATTAAAAAAAAAAGGTCTAGTGGCACTTCAGGATAAATTTTCTTTATTCAAAGCTTATCTAGCTTCACCCATTATTTTTTCAATCAGTTAAACCTGAAAAGGAATGAAACTTGAGCTATCAGCTTTTAACATGTATATATTTTTTGTGGGGACACCCTATATTTGTATACATGGGGGTGTTATTGAAATAATTGTTTTAAGAATGAAGACACAGAAAACTGACATATGGGAGGGTCAAAGAAATTATTTTTTTAATCCTTACCTGAGAATACGATTTTTAAAATTTATTTTAGAGGGAGAGAGAGAAACATCAATGTGAGAGAGAAATATTGATCAGTTGCCTTCCAATTAGTTTCACTGGTATACATACAGCTTGACAGGGGATCAAACCCACAACCTGAATATGTGCCTTGGCCAGGAATTGAACCTGTGATCATTTGGTGTATGGCATGGCACTCCAACCACTGGTTCACACTGGCCAGGACCAAATAAAATTTTTATAAGCCTTCTTAGTTTGCTATAATATTTTAGTATATTGGGATATATTGAACTTAAGCCTTGGAAAATTATTCTTTATAGGATTATGGGCAGGTTTATTTTCCACATAGAATTTTGCCTGGGTAAGCACCATTAAAATTTATTTCATTATTAAAATGTATGCAGAAAAAGCTTTTAATACAAAGTCATTTATCAGCTCCAATGTTAACTAACATTGGTTTTGTGTAAATCTTTCTGACAAATGTATAAATAGTGTGAATATAAGCAAGCACAATTCAAGCCACAGATAAAATCACTCTTTATGAGAAGTTAGTTAAAAAAAACAACAACTGCAATATTTTTCTTCCTTTTTCTATTCTGAATTTGTTTTCTCAGTATTCTTACTTTATATTTCATTCCATTAATGTTACTTATGACAGAATCTATGACATTTCTAGTTTGGATGAGTTTATGTGACGCAAACTTGTTAAAAGTAGGCTAAAGACTTGTGCTGAAATTTAATTTTTCTATTAGAGTCATTTTATCCAAACCATTTGTATATATAGAAAGTCAGCCACAGTTGTTAAAGATGAGGGAAGAAAAACTGTTATAAGAACCATATGTGTGATATATTTATCATAAATATAATGTGTTTATATGTAACTTATTATGTATTATACATTATACTAGAGGACCGATGCACAAAGATCCTTGCAATAATGGGCCTTCCTTCCCCTGACTACCAGCACTACCTTTGCTCTGGCCAGAGCTGTCTTTCTGCCTTCCCAGGCTGTCCAGAGGCCCAGAGCAGCTGGGGCAGTGTGGAATGCCTGCAACATCACCATGGTGACAACACAAGAGTCCCACCCCAAGCCCCTCAGCTCCTGTGTATGCAAATTAACTCACCATCTTTGTTGGGTTAATTTGCATACTCCTGATTGGCTGGTGGGTATTGCAAAGGTATGGTCAATTTGCATCTTCCTCTTTTACTAGTGTAGGTTATATTTAGGACATTTTGATATGATATACATCATACCAAATATATATAAAAATATTGGAGTTCTAAATTCCTTGAATCTAGTCCAGTTTCTCAATCTGTGGATACCATAGAAGACTTAGTAGATAAATGTATTTGGCACATGTTTTGTTTACTATTTCTAGAAAAGGAAAACAACACTTAAAATTATAACTATAAATGATTAATGAGAGTGTATGGGTAGTTATTGAATACTTTATTTATTCAGTTGGTATATTCATCAGCTAAAACTCACTAACAGCTTTGGTGGTTTTGACCAAAATAGAGATTTGAACTATTTTTATTTATAGTCATACGTATGTTGTTTCTCAGAGGCATTGTTAAAGACAGGAATCTTAAACAATACTAAACTGAGTAAAAGGTTTAGACTTCTGCTTTCCTATGATTTAATAATTTTTACTGAAGCGATACTATCTCTAAAGCAACGTAAAAAAATAGCTATGCCTCTGGCATTGGAAAATAATTGTTTTAAGAAGGCAGACACAGCTAATGGCATAAAACTTGCCAACCTGCCTTACATACTCAGAACACTGGACAATGTGTGGAAAACAACTGTTTTCAGACGTCAGAACAAGAAGCAGGGCAGAACTGTGGTCTCTGAGAGAAGTAAGCAAACCACCGGCCCTACTCATTATTCTGGCATTTGGCCTGGAGAAAAATTTGGATTCTGAAAATGGGAAAGGAATTCAAGAAGAAAATGGAAGTCTCTTTGAATTAAGAAGATAGAGAAACACTGATGGATTATCTCCCGTGTTTGCCTGAGAAACCTATGCTCCTGATGGGGAATTGAACCCACGGTTAAATACTACCTGTCCTGACTAGGAATTGAACCCATGACTTTCTGATTCATTAGGAGGGTGCTCCAATCAACTGAGCTACCTGGGCAGGGCAGTTTTTGTTTGTCTCTTAAGACTGTTCATATGACTCTTACTCCAATAAGTTTTCTCAAACCCAGGGAATTGTCAGGGAATATTGTCCTAAACTTTATTACATCTTTCTCCTATTCAGGTTATTGTCACAATTTTGATGACATAGTTTAATGCCTTCTTAAATGTTCAGAATCCATCCCTGCATTAGGATATAAACTCTCAAAGGAAAGATATTTTATTTATTAGCATGTCCAAAGGAAATATGCCACTTGTCTAGTGTAGGCATTCAAAATATTCTTAATAGGTGAATAAAAGTAAAACATTATTATAAAATATAATTTAAAATATATATATAATTATACCTTCATGTTTCCGCATTCATATAATTTATATAATTGATAAATATGCAAGTTGCATTCAACTTTAAACTCCAAAATAATTGTGTAGCAAGTCTCCTATCCTTTTGTAGAGCTATTGGAAATTGTAATATTATAGAATTTGAGACAGAGAAGCAATCAATTGTAAATCCTCAACTGAGGCAAGCTTCCAATAGAGGATTGTTCCAACTGGTAGAATTCTGATGTGTTTGTTTATCTTCTTAATAACTTTAAACATACAATGTGAAGGTCTGTTGATTGTATTGATCATAGAGCATCCTGTGGAGTTTTGTGTTACTCCTTTCCAAATAATAGGCTCACCTTGAAAATGTAAAGGTCAAAACATGGTAAAGGTTAAAACTTCTTGATTGACACACATTTATTTCTTTCATAAGATTTGGTCCCACTAAGTCATTTTCACTGATTTTTTTTCTGCCAAAAGCGATAAGCCTTGTCCAACAGCCATAGAAATTGAATGAAAATAAGGAATAGAAATAAATCAAACCAAATCATAAGAGAATCGAGAAGGTATTCAGACTTCTGCTGAAAGAATATTGCATCTTATGTTTGTTTTAAGAATTTTCCCACCAGACATTAATTTTTTCTGATATACAAAGTACAATTATTATACTGCCTTTTACACCATGACATAAAATAATATTAAGACAAAATGTATTTTAAACATTGATCATCTCAGTTATTTTTTCAAACAACTTTTAAACATTATTTGGAGGGTTAAAAAAAAGGTTTCCATCATTTGTATTTTAACAAACCTAACTGTATATCTCTTTTGTTTATTTTCTGAGGCCAATATTAAGAATTAGTAAATAAATGAAGCATACATTAAATATTATCATCATCATCATCATAAACAACACAACCTAATTTCCATTGGAGAGCCATGTAAGGCTGCAATATTGCTTTTTTTGTTCTAGTCTTTTTAAAATATATATTTTTTATTGATTTCAAAGAGAAAAGAAGATGGAGAGATAGAAATAGAAACGTCGATGATGAGAGAGAATCATTGATCAGCTGCCTCCTGCTCACCCCCCACTAGAGATCGAACCCACAACCTGGGCATTTGCCCTGACTGGGAATCAAACTATGGCCTCCTAATTCATAGGTTGACACACAATCACTAAGCCATGCCAGCTGGGCTAGCCTGTTTTATTGTTTGAAAGATTTAGTAAATATGTTTATCCATCATGATTGTCACTCCAAATAGAATAATGCATTTATATGCCTGGGTTTCTGTGTTCAAAGCAGACAGGACTGTGGCTCACTTCCAAAACAAACAGCCCCATGCAATGTGGGATTAGAGACAAAGGCTGATCCAATGAAAAGCCTCCTACATATGTAGAAAATAAGACCTAACGATTATTCTTAAATTAGTCTTTATGTTTACCAATAGGATGGAACTATGTAACTTAGGTTATGCAAAAATAAACTCAAGAGCATAATGGAAATTAATAGGAACTCATTTTAATTATATGGAATTTAAAAGTATTTAAGGAAAAAATGAGGAACTTTAATAAAGAACACATAAATCACGAAAAGTGTATCATAAGTGATGTATTGCATTTGCACAGTTATATTCAATACTTTTACTCATTGCTATGTGTGAGCGATGTTCTGCGCTAAGGGACAGATATCAATAATGTATGGTCTCCATCCCCAAGAAGCACATAATATAATGATTTTGTGTCTGCTGAATTTATAGTTGCTCTCTGGGCAGTTTTCTCTTCCACACAGTTTAGCCCAAACCAGCTCAAATTGGAGGGTGAGTTAGGACCAGCAGCAAGTCAAGCAATTAGGACTCCAAGTAGTCTCTTGGCTGGGAGCCGGGGGGGGGGGGGGGGGGGGGGGGGGCTCTTCTCAGAGCTGAAAAGTTCATTAGAGCATTCAGCGAGGCTATAACTCACCATCCCCCCCCCAATAATATGCTGGCTGACCTTAAAGGAAGAATTAAAATAAATATCAAACCTTCAAGCATTCATACTTATATTAAAAGTTACCAGAAAAGAGCACCTCTTACCATTGGGAAGGGATACATTTAAGTATTATTATTTTACACTAATTACCATATACCTTTTAGCACACATATAGAACTTTTAGCTGATTAATAATAATAGTAATTAATAAAAATAGATAACATTTTTGAGTGTCCAATATCTTTTAGGTACTTTGCCAATTACGTTGCATTCATGATGATTAATCATTTACAACAGCCTATGGGGCAGGCATCATTGTCGCAATTGAGAAATAAAACTTGGTATTCCATAGGGTTAGGAAACAAGCCCTGTGCTATTTTTTTCAGTTTGACCCACTGCCCCTTCATCTAGGTTAGGCTCTTGCTTAAACTGACTTGACATCCTTTCTTTGCTCTTGGGTTATCCTAGAAATGTGCTTTGCAGAGAAAGGCAGGACAGCAGAGAGAGAAAGACATTTTCATCCCGCCATGCCCATGTGTCCTGCTAAGCATTTCTATGTTGTTAATAGCACTCATACCGCCTAGTGCCCTTAACTCCTGAGGAAAATGGAAAGTAGCTACTCTAGGTGAGATTGGATTATGCTAAAATTTCAAAGGCTTAACAAAGGGAAGATACTTGCCTACTCCCACCGCATGTCCAACATGGGTTGGTCATGGTGTGTGTGTCTGGGGAGGGCAGTGTGTCAACTTTTCATACTGGTGCATCTGATCCCCTAGATTGCAGTGGCAGCAGGAGGAAAGCATGGGAATCCCATGATGTTATATGTCCAGAACTGAGTGATGTCCCACATTTCCTCTTATGTCATTGGTCAAAACTCCCTAGAGTTTTTGGAACCACCATAGTATGCAAGTGGCCTGAAAGGTACTGCCTTCCTTGTGACATAAAGAGGATGAGAACTCAGTCTGTGGGACACCTCAGAGATGGTTAGTGCAGTGGCTCCCAGCCTGGGAGTTCCCATGTCCATCTCAGCAAGGCCAATAGGGGGAGACTTCAAGAGCAAGAACACAGAGTTTTGATGGAGGTGATGGAGGCCAACATGGGAAATAATACAAATGGTACAGAGTACCCACTTGCCTCTTCCGTGTCAGAAAACAATTTCTCAGCCCCAAGCTGCAGACTGAAGAGAAAATGATCTGATTTACCACTTTTAAGGATAAACAAAGAGACCCATACAATGAAAAAAATCTCAAACACAACTGTTTGGTAGCAGAGGGTTTTATAAAGGCTCATGGCTTTTATAATTGCTTCTCCCCGTGCCGGGGAAACAGAGGAGTGGAAGGAGAAAACACAAAGGCAGCATACAGAAGAGCCAGTGACAGGCCCTCCCCGACTGCGAGCCGGGTTCTCCATTCCCTTCTGTAATAGCAACTCCTCAATCAAAGAAAGGCAGGGCTCTGAGCAGGGCACAGAGGGAAATCAAACACACGGATTCCCCAAATGATAACACAGGCTACTCTGAGGATGCAGTTGAAGAATAATAGAGAGGAGCAGTCATTTTTCCTCCAATTTCTTAAATTCTAGCAAAAAATTATATCCATTTACCGTGCTTTGTGAGATAGGCTCTGTTCTCTGAATGCTCAGAGATGCCTTTTTTTTTCAGCTATAAGGCACTTCAGACTGCTTATGCTGGTATTATAATGGCATTTATAATATCAGTGTCTTTGCGGGACATGGAGAGTTAGTTTGCTTTACAAAAATGTTCATATGAAGTTTGCTGGTATATTTTCACTTAAGCATGTGTATTTGCAAATGATAGGACTGATATGTTTCAAGATAAAGAACTTGAAAGAGGATGAATGCTTTGCGATTTCTTGTGTAAATGCCCTTTACCTGAAAATTCACATTTTGGTCAGCTAGATAGGTGCCTGTCTACCTAAATCTTGACCAAGATACTAGAGGAAACACCAGTTGTGTATTTGCCAAACATGTCAATAAATAATGGAGTAAAAAATAAAGGTAAAATTTACCAAATGCTTATGGAGCTCAGAAAAAAAATTTAATGTAATCTTATATAATAAAAGGGTAATATGCAAATTGACTAAACAGAAGAATACCAGTTGGCAGGGGGCAGGGCTAGCAAGCAGGCAGCACCAGGCCAGCCAAGGCAGGTGCCAGAAGACAGAGAGAGGGGATGGTGATTGGGGGGCTGGGAAAATAGCAAATATTAAAGTATTTCTTCTAATTAATTCACTTTCAATGTGCATGCATTTGTGCATCAGGCCACTAGTACATTAATAAACACATCGTGCTTTTTGAATTATAAAGAGGATTGAGGATTTCAAAAAAAAAATCTAAATCATAACAACATTCTACAACAGTTGCAGAATTTATACATTGAACTAGTCTGTTCTGTATTGATGAGTTTATTCTGAATGAAGGAGCTAAAATACTACACTGAAAGGAATCCTTCCTTTATCATTTCTTTCTTTGCATCCATAATTGACCCAAACACTACTCATAATCATTCATTTTAGTCTACATGCTTTTTTTAATTGGATGACTGCCTTCAAATTGTGCCAATGTAAGAAGGAAAAACTTGCATATTATAAATTCAAGTGGCAATGTCAACTAATAAATCTTGCTATTGGGAAAGCAAAATGATCAAGAAAAGGAGTCATCATTTTGAGCTGATTCGAATAGCATTTCAGTTTAATTAATGTTTTTGTCAATTTAGCATTGTAACACTATTGTTAAGTTCCATGTACGAGTATCACAGGCCTCACTATTAGGCTGGTGTTTGAATTGCACTGCCAATTAACCTCTGATAAGTTCCCTAAACATAAAACTGATTCTGCTGCAAATTTATAAGAGTAGCCTTACCATTTAAAAGATCTTTCCAGTATTTTCAGAAAATATTCTACAGGCATGCCTTTTCTAATTAAAAAAAAAATCCTTATGAATAACCTTGGGTTATGAGAACAAATATTACTGTGTTTAAGGCCCAGTATAATTGGGGATATTTATTTCTGGGTCTATAAAAAAATGCTTTGTAATTAAAACAGTGACTAAAATGAATCAGATTTTGTGAGGTTTCTAGGTATTACAGAGAGTTTGGTAATTAAATAGATCTGAAAAAAAATTTCTTTATTCAATAAGCTTTCAAGTAGTGTAAATAAAGCCATAAAGAAACACAATATTGCCCTCACTGGTTTAGCTCAGTGAACAGAGCATTGGCCTGCGGACTCAAGGGTCCCAGGTATGATTCCGGTCAAGGGCATGTACCTTGGTTGTAGGCACATCTCCAGTAAGGGATGTACAGCAGGCAGCTGATCAATGTTTCTCTCTCAATGATGTTTATAACTTTCTATCCCTCTCCCTTTCTCTCTGTAAAAAAATCAATAAAATATATTTTTTTGAAGGAACACAATATAGATAACTCATTCAACTCTCTCCCCATTTCCTACCAATAAATGTGTGCTGTTAGACTTGCTTTCCACATGTGGACCTGGAGAACAAACAGGCTTAATGACTTGCTTAAGGTCATTCAGTCAGGAGTGTGGAGCCGTGACTCATCTCCCTCCAGGGCCTGGCTCCAGAGCCTGTACCTCTCATCAGTGTTAAAGTGTCAGTTACTAGTATATATACAACTTGTTAATTTCACTCTGGTTTGATTCATTTTGTTCTCTCTCATCTGTGGATCTTTGGGGTTCAGATAACTTATATTTTAATATTTATGGTCTTACAAAAATAAGTGCACAAAAATATATCAGGACATGATTTCTATCTGGACCAGGAATTACAGATCTGGTGCAAAGAAGTATATTAATCTGCCTGCCTAACCATTAAGACAAATGTCTGTGATCTGGAATTTTTATGTGGAGGCCAAGATTGCTTAAGTCTTGATAGCCCTGGGATATTACGGAGGGGACAGACCACCGTGTCTAGTCTACGTCTTTCCAAGCCTCTGTTTTTTATTTCAGGTTGTTAAGCATGTAACTCAATTGCTCCCATTTCATCCTGGCCCTTCCCAATCTTCCCAGAGTTCAGTTATTGACTCATCTCACTAGCTAACCAGTAGAGTTATGCATATGTTGCAAATCAAGAAGCTATGGAGTGTTTTAAGGGAATGACCACAGCTTTCTCCTCTAAATTTCATCTGTGTCTCCATCCAGGCGGTGTTGGTAGGGTCTTCTCCTTAAAAAAATAATTATTCTTGTTCTACCAGTGCAGAAAATTTCTAACACTGCATACAAGCACATATAATATATACAGTTGTTGGGAAAAATATTATACCTGTGAAAACCAGGTATATTGCTTAAAAAATATATATAGTAAGTGATAATTATCACATCTGCATTTCTGCCTTCACCTCACTTCTTTAAAAAAAATATATATATACAATATATATATATATAAATAAAAATTTTTTTGGTGCTGTGGTTGGTGTTGTTGTTATAATAATAATGGTGCTATTATAACAATGGTGTTATAATAACAATGGTGCTGTGGTTGGTGTTGTTGTTATAATAATAATGGTGATGATATTATTTTATGATCTCAGTTATCCTGTTTCCATTGCAAGGCCTATCAGACTTACTTAGGCAGTCATTACAGAAGGTGACACCAGAGTGAAAGGATCTGGTTTGGGGAGGTCAGCTCTTCGTAACTAACTTATAAACTTTATTTCATAAATAATGACCAGTGGAAACCAATGTAAAGGTCAGTATTCTTCTCACTTGACATGAAAACTTCACACCTTGTGTGAAATGGCAACCCTAGGACTCCAACTGAAATGAGATTGCCTACTGCAACAAGTTTCTAGTGAGAAAGGAACGCAAAGTCACACCTTTCTCCAGGAGGTTTGCCAAAACAAAGTGAATTAGAACTGATTTTATTTGATTTGCCTGCTACTTTTTTTCCCTTCTGTCTCTTGCTAGGAGTTCTAGGGAACTCGGACAAAGTAATGATAATCTAAATATGAGACTCATCTGAATCTTTTAAGTGTAATTGGAAGGACTGTAAAACCTTTTCTTTGGTCTAGTCCATTCATTTTACTTAGAGCCACTATTAAGAAGTAGCTGAGCCAAAACTGGTTTGGCTCAGTGGATAGAGCATTGGCCTGCAGACTAAAGGGTCCCAAGTTCGATTTCAATCAAAGGCATGTACCTTGGTTGTGGGCTCATTCCCAGTAGAGGGTGTGCAGGAGGCAGCTGAATCAATGTTTCTCTCTCATCGATATTTCTAACTCTCTATCCCTCTCCCTTCCTCTCTAAAAATAAAAATTAAAAAATAAAAATTAAAAATATATATATATATTTTTAAAGAAATGAGGTGAAGGCAGAAATGCAGATGTGATAACTTGTTTTGACTATATTTCAATTTAAGTATTTTTTTTACTGTGTAATTAAAACTAATAAGTCCCAACCAAAAACATATTTTCTTTTTTTTTAAATATATTTTTATTGATTTTTTTTTTTACAGAGAGGAAGAGAGAGGGATAGAAAGTTAGAAACATCGATGAGAGAGAAACATCAATCAGTTGCCTCTTACACACCTCCTACTGGGGTTGTGCCCTCAACCAAGGTACATGCCCTTGACTGAAATTGAACCTGGGACCTTTCAGTCCGCAGGTCGACGCTCTAACGATTGAGCCAAACCAGTTTCGGCCAAAAACATATTTTCTTAAAAGTAAGTAAAGACAAATATGTATGAGGAAAAAATTAAAACTTTAGAAAGTTGAAATTTCGTTTTCTAATGAACTACTGTGTTTTAAGAGCGCAGAGCTGTAGATTATTAATTATCTGAAATTCTACGTATTCTTTTATACATTGGAATTTCTTTTTCTGCTTCTTTTTTCAAGTATGCTTTCTCATATTTCTTCTTAAATCCACTACCATGTCCAATTTTACATCTCACTGGACTCTGACAGAATTAATTAGCTGCTTAGCTGTGTCTTTCCCCTGCACTCCCCACTTGGCTCTATTTCTTCAAATTCACCAGCTGTTCTTCTCAGTCAACTGGTTCAGTGGAGAGCGTCCTTCTTTCTTCCCTAAATTCTCAACAAATAAGAAAATAATACAAAAACATAAAGCACACTGGTGAACAAAATGTCAATATAGTGGTAAAGACAATGTTGGAAAAACGAGTCCATGTCAGCATGAAATGTGCCTGCCACCTGAACCCAGGAATTTGACATCTTCACCAACCTGGACAGACTGATATGAGATGGTGCAGCCCAGGAAGTAGCAGCCTTGTCCTAGGGGACTGAGGGGGATAAAGTTGGTCCCAGTGCCAAGATTGAAAAGGAGAAGAAGTGACCTTATGTGAAATGTTCTCTCAAGTTCACACTCAGATAAGTTCCTGTGGCAGAGGCGGGGAGGGGCAGGAGAGGTTACCTCACATAGGAGAGACCATCCAGAGTGAGGAACAATATTCCCACTGACAATTCTTTGTGTGATGCTACTGCCACTAAATTCTATCTAATAAAAGGGTAATATGCAAATTAACCACCACTCTGTCACAAAGATGGAGGTGCCAGTAACCACAAGATGGTGGCACCCAGTCCTCTAAGCCCCACTGGAGTCCCCCAGTCCTGGGGGAGGTTAGCAGCTGAGAGCAGGCAGCGTGAGCTGCCTGGCAGAATGCTTGCTTCATTGCCATGGAAATGAGGCAAGCATTCTGTGCCCAGCTGGAAGTGGGTCTCTGGGCATCAGAGAGCCTCTGGGTATCGATGTAGAGCGGCCAGACCTCATAGAGAGCTACTGGCACACAAATCCATGCACAGGGCTACTACTAGTAATCTATAATGGACCATTTGGCTTTTTGTATGAAGCTCTAAATTCTCTGCATTGGATGATAGCTTATAAACATTCCCTCCTTTTGACAACACTCTTCCCTGATTCCTTCTTATTCTCTGATTACTTTTGATGATTCAAGGCCTCCTTTTCTCTCACATATTCCCAATTACTTTATTTATGAAGTCCCTTTCTTATTCTACCTATAAGTCATAATTCATAATCCACCTGAAGCCCTATAATATTTTCCAAATAGGAATCTTAATCTATTAAACTTCTCTCTTTTCTCTTGCACTAAAGTCCTTTTATTACTTCAACTCTGTGAAGTCAAGTTTTGTCTTCTTTATTGAACAGACCCTTAAGGTCACTGCTCATAGAATACAGCACCTAATATATAATTGACATGGCATGTCTATCTATTAGAAGAGTCCCATTAAAATAATAAATACATTAAAATATTAAATATTGTTCACATGCTCAAAGTGTTCACCATGTTGGTGATTTTATTAGTGGATTTTATGAAAATTTAAAGTAGAATACTTGTAATGGAATGAAAAATATAATAAGTTATATATACTGAACTGAATCCTACATTTCTGTGGCATTTCTCGTCGTCAGATTGAACATCCATTATGTGTAAGGCAGACACTGGAGACACAATTACTGGTGGAGGGCTGGAAGGGGAATGATAATTTCTAGGCGGTTAAGTGGAGCAGAGTCTGTCCAATTCAGAACTGGTGCTCCCACCCTCCTGTGAAAGTTTCAGGAAGAGGGCAGTTCTGTGGCAGGGAGTTGAAGAAAAGTTTGTCTTTCCTCCCACAAATGATTTCCAGATGATAGACCGGGGTGGGGAGGTAGGAAAACCCTCCCGGGAGTGTGGGGGATTGTGGAGTAAGAGAATTAACAGCCGCTTGTCCCTGAGAGTTTTCTGAGTGACAGGCCCCGCAAACATGCTCAATCCACTGTGTCCTAAGGAGAATGGAGAAGGATGGAGAAGGATGGGGAAGGATGGGGTTGGGGACAGATGGGGAAGAATGGAGAAGGAAGGGGATGGGGATGGGAAAGGATGGGAGGGTTGGGAAAGGATGATAAAAGATGGGGAAGGATGGGAAAGGATGGGGGAAAATGGGGATAGATGAGGAAGGATAGGGAAGGATGGGGATGAAGAAGGATGGGGGGGATGGGAAGGATGGAGAAAGATGGGTAGAATAGGGGGATGGGGAAGGATGGAGAAGTGGTTCAGTGGAACAGTGAGGGGAGACTGGGAATGCTCAGCAGACACTGCTGCAGTGAGGGAAGAGGATTTTGATCTCTAGCATTTGTTAAGATTCCCTTCGCATACATGCCCCCACCATGGCTGAGTTCATGCTCCCAGAATGAGGCCCTGAGCAGGGAGAAGGGGGAGTGGCACACAGTTGGCCCCTGGAAGCTGGTGTGAGTGGCTCCCTCACTAGCTGGCGGGATATGTCATGTGACCCAGCTACTGAGCTCCTCATGTGCTGATAAACCTCGGGTTTAAACCTCCCAAATCTACATGCCCACATGCCAATTCCTTCTTCCCACACTCCCTAACATCTAGTGAACCCTGTTAATGATAGAAATTAAAGTAATATGCAGGGAGACAAACATGTCTGAATAAAGGAGAAAGATGGAAGGTGTTTCATATGGTCTAAGATACTATACATCAACGTAATTGAATATTGATCTAAAGGGTATATTATTCCAGTCAGAATGACTTAGAATATCTGAAAACTTTTTCTGTTGCAAAATGAAAATGGGGCACATAAATTATACTTATTATAGAAATAATGCTATTCACCAAAACCGGTTTGGCTCAGTGGATAGAGTGTCGGCCTGCGGACTGAGAGGTCCCAGGTTTGATTCCGATCAGGGCATGTACCTTGGTTGCAGACACATCCCCAGTAAGGGGTGTGCAAAAGGCAGCTTATCGATGATTCTCTCTCATTGATGTTTCTAACTGTCTATCCCTCTCCCTTCCTCTCTGTAAAAAATCAATAAAATATGTTTTTAAAAAAGAAATAATGCTATTGTACATTATGCATTATGCGATCTATGACCACTTACTAGTAGATTTTGCATATTGTACAAGATATGTAGAACTAAACTTTCCTTTGCAATCATTCTGATCTACAAACTTATCATTCCCCTTATGTTTACATCTCTTCATTTTATCCTCTTCCAAGCACTAAGAGCTCCAAACCTGGAAAAATCTTGTCCCATTTCTCTCTGGAACTCATTCATTTTTTCACATCAGCTCCTAGCATCAGTTTTGCCATCCCTAACTTCTGAACTGTTTCTTAAGTCGTTTCCTTATTTCCATTCTCACCTCGTACTATTAAGCTTTGGTCTCCTCCATATTAATGGCCATTAAATCTCTTTTACAGATGTCACCCTTTCTTTACAGAATTCACACAACTGTAGCTTGTGCTGCAGCTTTCTGTCTGTCCCCTTTGCAAGGTGCGTGGTCCGAGCCAAACTCTAGCGCTCACAATTTCCCCAGTCACTGTCCTGCCTTTTGCATCTTCTTACCTTTACTCAGCTGTTTCGTCTTCCTTTAAAACTCTCCCTTCTGTGTGCCTCCTGGGGAAGACATCTGCAGGTTTATTTCATCCTAAATGACCTGCCTCACTCTGCTGGGTTTAAGAATGTCTGTATTCTGTGCATTTTTTGTGATGCTGATCAGACTTTTCTCTTTCTATTGTAGATGCTCTGTCCCACGGGTCCGCCTGTTGGACCACAGGGAGATGTGTTCATCTTTGTGTGTCTAGCACCTCCCCCAGGACGGGAAATGGAGCCATCCATACATGTAAGTGACACTGGCTTGAAGAGATTGTATAGATGTTGGAGACATGTCATTGCTGACCATGCTGTTTTTCATAGCAATTTTAAGGTAACCTAGAATGGGGACGAGTTTATAAGACATTGAATGTGTTATCCTAAGAACATGTAGGCAAGGCCAATAAAAGGAGGTGTAGTTGCCTTGGCATGTGGGCAAAGTGGTTAGAGCATTGACCCAAAGACGGAAGGATCATGGTTTGATTCTTGGTCAAGGATATGTACCTGGGTTACAGGGTTGATTCCTGGTCAAAGGCACATGACCATGCAGGTTTGATCTCTGGCATTCAGGGGGAGGGTGGTTAGCAACCAATCAATATGTCTCTTTCACATTGCTGTTCCTCTCTCTCTCTCTCTCTCTCTCTCTCTCTCTCTCTCTCTCTGTCTCTCTCTCTCTCTCTCTCTCTCCCTTCCACCCTTTCTCAAACTCAAAGGAAAAAAAAATATCCTCGGGTAAGGATTAAAAAAAAACAAAACGGAGGTGCAATAGTGCTCAGAATGTGGAATAGTCATTTGCCATAAATGATAGCTGCCACTGTGCCTAAAAGGCAATGGTATATGTTACCCTGCCAATGCCTGTCACCATCATACATTTGATATGTTCAAGAATATATTTTCTGGTTACAACTAATTGCCTGCTGTGCTTATGGAGACATTCTGAGAATTTCAAAAATGTTATTTCTGTTTTCAATTTATTTATCATGTATGAGAACTATTCATAGAAACCACACATAAAATTAGTGTGACTATAATTTGTTATATATTAGTTAAATTGTAGTTAATATCAATAAAAAGACAAAATTATGTGCAAAACACTGCCTTCAGTGTTTTACATTGGGTATACTGTCTTATGAAATGGTATACCTATTTTGTAAATGAGAAATGAATCCACCAAGAGCTGCTATGAGAGCTGCTATGACCTGCTTGTGTATATTCACTGTAAAAGTTGTTTTAAAAGTCATGCACTTTCTCTTTAAAGAACATGCAGTCTCATCTCTTGAGTGTGTTACCTCCTTAGGGAGTACTGATTAAGAATTTTTGCTTATGCCCGGTCAATGTGCTCAGTGCTTGAGCAGCAACCTATGAACCAGTGGTCATTGATTCCTGATCAGAGCACATGCCCGGGTTGCAGGAGGCAGACAGTGTGGGGTGTGCAGGAGGCAGACAATCAAATATTCTTTCTCATCATTGATATTTCTGTCTCTCTCCCTCTCCCTTCCTCTCTGAAATCAATAAAGATTTTTTTAAAGAATTTTTGCCTATAAGTTCAGAAAGGAGAAATCATGAGCCATACACATGATACCATATGATTTTACTCACCATTTCAAAAGGGTTCCCAAAGTTACTATGTACTCAAGAAGAACTATATTTTGCACAATGGTTGTGCATGCAGAGGTTTCCAGAATCCACTCACTTATGGAACAATTGATGAAATCAATTCCCATGTGAACTGTCCACATTGGCCAGCACACCAAAACGTCTGTTCACTCCATTTCCACTTTTCATGGATCGCCATTCAAAAAGACTCCACCAGACTTGCTAGATATGGTGGCAGCAGTACAGTGTGAACAATAAGAAACAGGGAGGAAGATGTTACATTTCAGAGGAATGCCAAGACTGTTACTGGGCATTCTCTGTTCTCTGTCTCTGATCCAGTGCCATGGAGATGGTTGAAAACTTGGCAAGTGCTACAAGTTACAGAACCTCTCAGCAACAGCACCTCTGTCAAACGTGCCATTGTTGGATGATTGCTTTGTCCCACTGGCCTCGGCATCATTAGGTCAAGGGCACATCTGATCTGGTTCACCATTCCATCTACCACTCAGGACAGCACAGGCACATAGTACTTCTTGATAGAAACAACGAATGAAGTACTTGGGCTGGTGCGGGGAGCGGAAGATGCTGGGGGTCCAGAGTTGGGAATGTGAGTGTCCCTTGCTTGTTGCTATGAGGTCTGTGGTAGATTCCTACACAGACAAAAGGGCCAGAATTCGAACTCGGAAAGACGCAGTCCCAGAGGGAAGCTTAGGGAAGACTTTCTTACGGGGAGTAACTCCTGCTAGGATCTTCTGCTGTGCACCCTGAAGAGGGCGTGTCCCTCCCAAGGATGAGCAAGACATTCAGAGGGCAGGGCTTGTCTCTATGGAAGGAAATGCACCTTAAACCTCGTGACAGCAGTCAGGACAGTGACAGCTTTGCAAGGTCT
Source organism: Pipistrellus hanaki (assembly GCF_964339955.1). Taxonomy (NCBI): domain Eukaryota; kingdom Metazoa; phylum Chordata; class Mammalia; order Chiroptera; family Vespertilionidae; genus Pipistrellus; species Pipistrellus hanaki. Next base: position 69,645,339 of record NC_140510.1, on the reverse strand, counting down.
TAATTATTCTGAGTGACATTCAGATACAACCTCAGCCCTTCTCCTAGAGCCCTGGGAAGAGGAGAATGCACTTGGAGAAAGAGCAAAGGATAAACTAAAGCACACATCCTTTCACCAGTGGCAGATTGTCACAGACTCCCCATCGGTCACTACTTTTCTTCCCAAGTAGCGTGTTCTAGGAAGCCTGTGATTGTGGCATGCAGTACAACCTTCCCATTAAAATGTCCACTGTCTGAGGCTTATTTTAACTGCTCATATGAAGGTAAGAGGAGAGAGGTATTTCCAAGAAGAATTTTATTCATCTAAGAACATGATAAAATTATGTATTTTTCATTGTAATTTTGTAGATATCTCCTATTCACTGTGTTGTTTATGGAGTTGGAGGAGTGCATTGAGTAAAACAAGAAAGCACATTGGAGTTATTATATTCAACTTTTATCTCAAGACTTACATTTAAATTCTAAATAAACATGCAGACTATTAGCACTTAGTTTTCAATTTTAGGGAACTGGAAATGTGTTTTGTTTTTTTTCCTAATCAGCAGACATTGAAAAACACATTACATTTAAGTTCCTTGATTAAATACATTATTCAGGTAGTTAAGTCTTCACAAGCATGTCACATGCATATTAAATATTAGGTACTAGGCATTAGGATTGGAGTCAAGAATTCCCTTTCAAATAACAGAATTTTAACCAAGCTGGCTTCTTGTAAAATTATATATATATATACATACATATATATATATATATGTATATATATATATATATATATATGATTTATTGCCCTTGAAAATAATTTTGTTCCATTTTATTTATATTTTAATTATGAAAGATAAAATATTTCAGTTATTTTTATATATGTCTTTTCTCACTGCTTACCAGATTTCATTGCTAAAGTAGCCTTACATTCAAAGTGATTACTTTATAACCAAGGCAAGTAATTCCTGGCACTCAAATATTTTAGGTCTATAATATTTTATAAAGAGTGCCTTCAGACAAACAGTAAGTTTTCTAATTCATATCTACATTTTTCTCATAAGTTAAAAAGTATAATGTAAAGATTCAATGTAGATTCCAAAGTATGTGTGTGAGCTGAAACCGGTTTGGCTCAGTGGATAGAGTGTCGGCCTGCGGACTTAAAGGTCCCGGGTTCGATTCCGGTCAAGGGCACATCCCCAGTAGGAGGTGTGCAAGAGGCAGCTGTTCGATGGTTCTCTCTCATCGATGTTTCTAACTCTCTATCCCTCTCCCTTCCTCTCTGTAAAAAATCAATAAAAAATATTAAAAACAAAAACAAAAACAAAGTGTGTATGTGTGTATGTATGTGTGTGTGTATGTGTGTTGTTTTCTGTTACACCCCCAAGGAGGAAAAGCACAATATTTAGTATGATATGTGTGTACAAACATAACCATACACACATGAGAGATGCTAATGAATATTGGTAGAATAAATAAAGGGAGCATCAGTGTTATCATGGAATGTTATTGCAAGCATGTCAAACTCGAGGCCAACAGGCTGCATGCCTAAATAAATGAGGCATGTCGCCCACCTGGCCATGAGTTTGACATGCTTGAGAGTAATGAAGGTAAGTGACCAGATTTCAAACCTCAGCTGCCACATTCTTTAGAAATATGATCTTGAGCAAGTGAACTAAATGCTCTGTATTCATTTTTGCATCAGAAATAGGACAAACACAGGGTTGTAATGATGTACTAATGAGATAATCTGCATAGTCAGCACTCAGTAAATATCCTCCGTAATAAAAGCGTAATATGCTACTGAATGCTAAGGCCGTTCAACTGCTCACTATGATATGTACAGATCACTAGGGGGGATACAATTGACAGGTCTACCAGTTGTTATTATGTGCACTGACCACCAGGGGGCAGATGCTCCAACTGGTAGATTAGCTTACTGCTGGGTTCAGGCCAAAAAGGACTGGTTAATAGGGGCCAGACACGCCCCGGAGCCTTCTCGCGGTTCCTCCCTGGTCCCTGATCATGCACCAGTGGAGTCTCTTGGCCTGGCCTGCATCCTCTCACAATCCAGGACCCCTCAGGGGATGTTGGAGTGCCAGGTTTGGCCCGATCCCACAGGCCACTCCCCTCAGGAGGGCATCAGATGCACGGCTCATGGCTGGCAAGCACTCCTAAGCCCTTGGGAGCCACTCTTGATTGGGACTGATTGGGCACTAGCCTGAGGGCGGCACAGTGGGGCCAGATTGAGCAAGAGCAGCAGGTAGGAGCTGCAGGTGTCATTGGACTGTGGGTTTCAGCCTGATTCTTGCAGGCATCCTGAGAGACCCCACCCATGTATGAATTCATGCACCGGGCCTCTAGTAAACTATAATAGTTAGTATTTTAAATATAATTACTGGAATAAATGAGAAAGTGACGGTGACTTGTGATGTTAATGAAGGCTATTGACCATAATAATTTAGCCTTTTATCCAATTAGTTAAGTCTTTTAAGTGGTCCAATCTACAGCATTTGAAAAATAAAAAAAGAGCCAATTTTATAAACATCTTACAAACCTGCAAGTGCTTCTTCATTATTCCATTTTTAAATTATGGAAGATCTTCAGATATTTTTAAACCGTATACACATTTTAAAAATTTTAACTAGTAAAGAATATTTGTGCTCGTCACAATCTTCTTGTTTTTTATTATTATTTTTAATTGTCCATTTATTTGTTAAATTACATTTATCAGAGTGACATTTATTGATAAAACAATATAGGATTCAAGTGTACAGTTCTATGCTAAATCATCCATCATCTATTACATTCCATGCCCATCACATGCAAACTGAAATCTTCTTTCATTTCCACATACTGGACTCCTTTAGCCACTACCCCTGCCTCCTGTTCCTTTGGTAACCACCATGCTGTTGTCTGCATTTATAAGATTTTGTTCATCTTGCTTGTTTATTGGTTGCTTTCAGTTTTACATCCCATGTGTGAATGAAATCATATGGTTCTTGACTTGCTCTGTCTGACTTAGTTCGCTCAGCATGATATTCTCAAACTATCCATGTTGTCAAAAATGGCAATATTTCATCTTTTCTAAGTCCTGAATAGTATCCCATCATGTATATGCACCGCATCTTCTTTAGCCAATCAAATCCTCTGTTGAACAACATTGTGGCTGTCTCCACATCTTGGCCACTGTGACTAATCCTGCAATGACATAGGGGTACATATATCTTCCCAAAATATCTTTTCTATTTTTGGGGGGCAGATACTGAGAAGAGGGGTTGCTAGGTAGAAGAATTTTGTAGGAGACACCATACTGTTTTCCATACTGGCTATACCAAATTGGAAAGCCGAATGCAAAAGAATGGAACTGGACTATTTTGAGTTTGGGTGGTGGCCACAAAATGAGATACACACCCGATTTATCATAGAATTGGACACTTGAAACCTATGTACAAAAATGAACTCAATATGTTTTTTATTATCTTTGAGCTTTTTCATTATGTCAATTTTGAACAAGGGATTACTTTTGTTTCAAGCTAATACTCATCTGTGAACTACGATTACCAAATGAATGGGAATACCTCATTTTGAGTTTTGGTGAATCTTTTTTTAACACTGAACACATTAAGTTTGTTTCTTTCTTACTGGAATTAAATTAGACAAAATTTCCAATACAATTTCTTTCAAGAGAAACATGTAAGGACTTGCTTCAAGTGCTCTTCTTCAGAGTGCTCCCAGAAATTCTGTCCTATGCAATAGGCTTTAAAGTGCTGTCCAAGGTTGTGCAGCATGACAGCCATCAGCTGCCTGTAAGCAGTGAGAACCTGAGTATTGTAAGTGTGATGAAGGAGCTGGATTTTGTAGTTTGTTTCATCTTAATGAATTAAATTTAAATAGCCACAGATGGCTATTAGCATTTGGAAGACAGCATGCAAATGGTAAAGTACACATGACGAGCTCCAAATGTGATATTAAATAAAAAGTACTCCTCTACATAAGAAAGAAAGCAATCTGCTTTACAATATTTTTGTATTTTCCTTTAAAAAAATAATATTAGAACATGACAGGGGTTTTGAAGGCCTAACCCAGTGGTGGGCAAACCCATTAGTCAACAGAGCCAAATATCAACAGAACAACTATTGCAATTTCTTGTGAGAGCCAACATTTTTAAACTTAAACTTTTTCTAACACCACTTCTTCAAAATAGACTCGCCCAGACCCTGGTATTTTGTAGAAGAGCCACACTCAAGGGGCCAAGGAGCTACATGTGGCTCGAGAGCCACAGTTTGCTGACCACTGGCCTGACCCAACAGGAAGTACTAGCTTTAGGAGCCATTTTGCTCTGGTGTGGGAGAACTAGAAAACAGGAGGGCACCCTAAGAAAGATGTGAGTGTAGTCACAGATCAAGGTGGCCAAGGCTTGATAGCCTGCATGCTGTTAGGGTATTTCCTTGAGCTCGATCTCTCTCACTTTGCCTCCCATCCCTAAAATCCCACTCCCAACAGCGAGAAGCCTTTGGAGGCAGCTTCATGACTTGGCCTTATCCCACAAGAAGCCACATCACTGTGTATTTGGGAAGGGCAGGCCACTGTCACCCCATCACACAAACGCCTGACTGCAAAGCCTCACACCCGGAACGGGAGGCTGGGAATGGGGACACTGAGCTCGCTCATGGCTTATTTTCTCCTTCCTTACATCTAAATGACTAGGCTGCTTAACTTTCCTAATGAGCTTGTATTAAAATGTTTACCTTATTTTAAACATGCAGATGAGTGTGAGAGTCTGTAATTTAAACTGTTACAGAGCCATTTTAAAGAAGACAAACTGTATGTGTGTGTTTGTGTGTGTGTGTGTGTGTGTGTGTGTGTGCTCGCGCGTGCGAGTGTACAAGTGTTCATGTGTGGGTGTACGTATGAGTTTATAAGCATGCATGTATCTAAGGTGGTAAATTACTAAAAGAGATGGTTTTGACAGGTAGAGCTGTGGGTAAAGGGGATCACACCCTAATGAGGATCACCAATACATTTACAAAAGTTCAAAATTAAAGACAATGTAAAGAGAGGTTTGAGGTTCCAGCATATGATGCATGACTCCATGATTCACTATAAAGAAGTCATGATTAAACAAAAGAATGAGAGTCATTAAAAATTATGAGAATTATTGAAAGAACATGAAAAAATTATATGGATTGGATGTGCTCAGAGAAATGTAAGGATTTTACATTGACTGAGATTAAGATTCTGCAACCCAAATGAAATGAGGATTTCAAATCAAAGTAACAAAGTGATGTTGAAAATTAAAGAATGTTCTATTTCTTTAATTTCTGTCTTTATAGGTTGAGGTTTATACCTTATATATTAAACATATGTGTTTCCATGAGACTGTTTATAAAACATATTTCTAATTATCTTTCAGTATCTACACTAACTGGTGAACATAACCATTAAATACATGACTTTGATTTCATTGCCTTAGTCTATTTGATTAATATCCACTTCCCTTTCTTCTCTATTCTTTATGGTGTTGAGCTCAAAGATGAATTCATTATGTGGAAATAAATTATTATAAGGGTCAGATTCTTTGTTTCAGCTTTAATTAAATTCATGTTGAATTCAAGGGCAGTAAGTTTCAACCAGCAAAAAATGAGAAAATCTTGAAAAAAATTAAATGAAGCTGTTGAGAACTTTCACACTGTAAGTACACAGTATTCCTTTTCCTTTGTTTAGGGAAAAATAATCAATCATATTAGTCAATATTTAGGTATCATTCTCAGAAAATTTCAGTTAGATCTATAGTTGCTCTAATTTGTCCTCAATAGATAATTTGGTTGTAGGCTTTTAAAATAAGAGATATAATCTTTTTGTAGTAGTTCTTTTTTTTAAAAAAAAATCTGATACTTAAAATGTTTATAATATAAAATAACATTTATAAAGTTGTTTGTGTTAAAATATAGTTGTTCACTTAAAGTTGAAACTATAATTGTCAAAAGTAAATTATATTTGAAAATATTAATCAATTGGGATAATTCACTCACTAATTTTCACTGAACTGAACTTATAATAAATAAAACAACCAGGCAAAAACCCTGCCCATATTTTCTTGATGTTAGGGAGAAAATTATGTCCTTATCTATATAAGTGGCACAGATAAAATTATATAGTGCTTAAAGTAGAAAAATTACCAAACCAAAACATAATGTAGAAAGTACATTTTTATTTTACAGTTTTCTGAAAAGAAAATATTTATATTATTTTTTTAGGCTCAGTCCCCTATAGGGGGTGTGCAGGAGGCAGCCAATCAGTGATTCTCTCTCATAAAGGATGCTTCTATCTCTCTCTCCTCTCCCTTCCTCTCTCTGGAATCAATAAAATTATTTTTTTAAAAATCCTTTTCAAATTCTTTCAATAGCTTCAACTATCATGAAAACATTGCATCACACTGGCCAAGCAATGACAACCTTTTTTAAGGAAATTCTTCATATATAAAAAATAACAGTAGTGTTTTATTCTTTTATTGTGTGTATTTGATAGTATTTTATGTTTTTGTTTCTTGTTTACTATTGTGTTATGTTTGTCTCTTAAGATACAAACTCTTATTTATTCATTTAACAATTGTTTATCTCAGAAACTGGGTGGGTACCTTGGAATATTCCTGGGAAGATTCAGATTTTTAATCCTTTATAAATGATTTTTCTGCATATATAGGTATATCCTCAAGTGGGACCTATTTTTGTTTTTGTTTATATCTACTAGTTTTTATTTCCCAAATTTAAAAAGAACAATTATAAATATGTGTTCATCAGAGCAAAACAATGTGGAAAATGAGATTGTTGGAGGTAAACATATTTACAGACCTGAGTTAAGAAAATTTGAGCCTGCATTAGTTTAAGTATTTGAATACTTTTTATGTAGATGAATGATGGATTTCTCAGAGACAGAAGCCAAGTCTTCATTTTTAAAATATTTTATTACTGCTCCTCACAGATGAACTTAATCTTAAGTGATGCAGAGGATCTGAAACTACCTAATCCTTTTCAAAAAGAAGTTACATGTTTGCACGGTAGAAAACATGGGGGATGGATGGAATAAAAACAAAACAAAATAAACAGACTCAACTTAATTTTTCTTTTTTAACAAAAAATGCAAATTGATTTTTAAAATATAACTTCAAATATTATATCTTATATGTTAGTACTTTTTTGCACAACAATTTTATTCTTGACTCCATATTCTGAATAGTAACTTAATTTTGTTGTTTTTCTTTTTAAACACATTCATTTTTCCAACGTTTTCTATAACATGAATGATCCATTATAAGTGATTCATACCCGTTAATTGAGTTATGATAAACAAAAACATAATTGTTGATTAAAATGAATAATTATGTTTTGAAGTTCTTGCACAAATTATGTGTGATTATTATGAAGATTATTTTGATATATATAACATTTTTTCTTTTAGGACATGATTGGATATAAAAGTATGTATTTATTTGTATGTGATATCATTAGAAGAGATAGAACTTCCCCATTATTCCAATCAAAAACATTTTAATGAGTCTATTATAAGTGATGCGCTAAGCATATAAAATATGAAACTATATTTTATTTTACTCACTTTACTATTTCCACAGTCTGTACACCAGATACAGCTTCATCCTTGGATTTTTCTAAATTTCATTGTTCTTAGGATTAGAAAACAAACAGGAGATTGTTTTTCATCTTCAGGTGGTAAAAACATACAAACAACAACAACAACAAAAAGGCCTGAGTATATTAAACAGCATCCCACAAAATTATTGCAGGCCTTTAAAAAAAAGGTGTGGTAAGCTTAACAGCAACATTGGTTCAATGGCAAATAATAAAATAAAAACACAGGGCTGTTTTTTAGAGTGAATAGCTGTGACATGCTGATGTTTGGAAGCGGGGCCGTTTGGGAGTGATTCGGCTTTAAGAAAGTCTGAAGTCATTATCACCTTATCATAAAATTCTAGAGTTTTGACTCTAGGTCTGACACTCCAGAGTCAGGACACCGCTATTACTGCCCCAGAATGATAAAATCAGATACGGTCTGTGGTGTAGACTATCAGTTGAAATCTTCATGCCCGTTCTCACATTCGTTTTAGAATCAGACCTCAATTTTTATTCTTGCACTTTCTCCAAGAACCTGTGAAGCTGGTGTGTTGACGAGATCACATAATTCTAACCTGTCACACTCAGGCAATCTCATTAAAGAGGAGAGGGCATGTGCTCCTAACCTTCCTTCTCTTTGAAAATCTGGGAAGCTCTCTACATCAGTTCCTTGTTAAACCTGGAGGCCCAATGCACGAAATTCATGGAAGGGAGGCTCAGCCATCGCAGCCCTGGCTTCATCCAGAAGGTTGTTTGGCTGTCTGGTCTAATTAGCATATTATACTTTTATTATTATAGATATATATAAAATGTGTAAAAGGAGAGTATGGCATGAAGATTCATGCAAGAATGTGATTTCCTTCCCCTGGCTGCCAGCACCGCCTTTGTTCCAGCCTGAACCACTTTTCTATTTTCCCATGCTGCCCTGGGGCCCCAGGTGGCTGGGGTGGTGCAGAATGCCTGCTTTATCACCAGGGCGATGACATAAGCATCCCGCCCTGCCCACACTGCTCAGCACCTGAGTATGCAAATTAACCTGTCATCTTTGTTGGGTTCATTTGCATACTCCTGATTGGCTGGTGGGCGTCGCCAAGGTACGCTCAATTAGCATGTTTCTTTTTGATTAGTGTAGATAAGGTGACCTTAAGAAACAAGGGAAACAGCAAGGCTGGTGTGGCTCATTGTTTGAGCATAGACCTATGAACCAGTAGGTCATGGTTCAATTCCTAACCAGGGCACTTGCCGGGATGCAGGTTAGATCCTCAATAGGGAGCTTGCAGGAGGCAGCCAATCCATGATTCTTTCATCATTGATGTTTCTCTTTCCCTCTGCCATCCTCTCTGAAATCAGAAAGACATGTAAAAAAGAAAGAACAAAGGGAAACAATATACTAGGGAGAGCTAGTAGCTGTGAGCTCGACTCCTTCGGGTCCTTGGGATACTAGCCCTCATGCCACCCCACTCCTGACTGTCTGCCTCTGAATGTTTCACATGGAAAGGAATTCCCATTGAACTTTTGTCCACCAGCATTTTTATTTTGCTGAAACCTAATCAAATCCCTGCTCATGTGGTACTAAAGTAGACGGTTCATGCAATTGAAACTTTGTTTACACAGGAAGTGCTGGATAATGCAAGTTACTGCTTGGATAATTTTAGCATTACTCTTACGTGTATGGCTAATGGTGAGATATTATCATGATTATGTGGAAAATGGGAAACCGAGAAATGCAGTTGCACTCCGAATGGTTCAGAGGCGTTTGTTCATTATCCCTGCTTTAAAGATAATGGGTAATGAAATGCACTGAGAGCCTGGGTTTCACTTTATGGTGTGTTATAAAAAAAAAAAAAATAAAAAAGACTCACATCTGTTAATTTTTTTATTACCTTTCATTTTCACTCTTTAATTTCCACATCAATTTTACTGATTATTTCTTTTCTGTAATGTTTCACATTTGAAATTATTTCCTTTAGAGTCCTCTTTTATTGGCACCTGCAGCATTTAGATTTCTTTCCGAAACCTCATCATCTCAATTAAGGCTAATTCGCTTCAGTGTTTGTAAACAAAGCATCAGTTTTTTTATGAATGCAAAAATTAAAATGCTCTGGCTATTCAAGAAAATACAGCCGGAGTCCGGAAGAATGCTTCTATTAAAACAGAGGCCAGAATTCAAGAGTATTCACATGCTGCCACAGAACTCTGATTTATTACTTCTGGTTTAAGTTTCCGATTGTGTACACATAAAGCAGAACCTTTAAGTACATACAAAGCCCTCGCTGAATATTTTGAAGACAGTACACACACATCAAGGATGATTGAGCTGGAGAAAACTGCATGGATGTTGGCTTTCCGCAGATGCACGGAGCATCGTTAGGACTAAGTTATGATGAGCTCACAAACACTCCAACGGCTCCAAATACCAACAGTGCTAGTAATGGGATGCAAATCACAGTAATGGCGGTAAAAAGTTTTAGCACCATTATAATATTCCATTTCAGAGTGAAAACATCTGTGAAATGCAGTCATTCATTTTCATCACCTGACATGGCAGAAAGCAGTCCTTTTTCTGCAGGAACACCTATTTTGTAATGAGCAACAGCTAAGAAAGAAATGAAATTAATGATACCATGTTCCATGCCCCATGTTGCAGGGCTAACATCATTTCATTTTGTCTCTTCCATTTCCCCTTCATAAGCAAGGGGGCTTGGAAGAGGGGACGGGCCACCTCAGCACTCTCTGGTCCTGGAGGCCAGGGTTTCCTTGTTGCCAAAACCACGTGTGGGGCTCCCAGGGTGCATGCAGCTCATTAGAGTCACGGGTTTGACTTCCAAGTTGGAATCTAGAAACATCTTGTAAAACACAGAACTCTCACTCCCTCTCCCAGGACATCCTCTTCCATGTCCATCCTTCCGAATATGTGTCTGTCCAAGTCTTGGATAGTCTGAGTCCTCAATGTCTGAACCCTGACAACATTGATCAAAATGATTATTTACAGGAAGGCTAAAATTCTCCTCTGTGATTAGTCTACCTAATATAGATCAGGTTTTGATGTATGGATCTTTCTATCAATAGATGGCAAACTCCACACTTTATCTTACTTCTCACAACCAAGGATGAACCCAACCTGCTATGCACCTCTCACTGGGGATTTCCTGCTGGCACTCCTAGAGAAGGCTGAAGGAGAGGTCACCTTCCCTGTTCCACACAACGCCAGGCCTGCCCGGAATTTACCTAACAGAGGTTAGGAGGGAGATGGTCTCGTACAGGATGTTTTTCCCCTCCACAAGCTGTGGTGTTATTGCGTATTTGTGTCCTTCCCAGAAATTTGGGGGCCGCTGGTGACATAATAAGGAATTCCATCCCCGCACATGGTGGAACTGAAAATGGATTTGTTTAGCCCACCTGAGGAAGAGGATGCTGTGGGCGGTCACCTGTCTCCTGAACCCTGGCCAGGACAGTTGTCTGTAAACCACCAGGGTGCTCTACTGTGTCTTCATCACTAGGAGGAATGAACACAAACATCACAACTGCTCACAGCAGAGGAGAGAGACACCAGGCGTAGGAAACATGCCTTGGACACACGGTGGTGGACACAGCCGTCCTGCATAAGAGCAGAGAACATCCTCCGAGCTAGCTGCAGGGCTGGGGTGTATATCCCACCTTCCCAGCGTGTTTCTGACATAGGCCACTAAGGACACTCCTTTGGGAGCTGAGAAGCAGGAGATCCTGTTGTCCTCTTTCTTGGGAGTAAAGCAAACAATGCCAACAATGACGATGTTATAAGAAATGTTTTGCAACCTGGTTTCTCAGAAATGTTTAGAGAATGTTCAATGTTTAAATGCTCCATGACTACCATTTGCAGCAGCATGGATGGAGATGGAAAGCATTATGCTAAGTGAAATAAGCCGGGCAGAGAAAGATAAATATCATATGATCTCACTCATTTATAGAATATAATGAACAGCTTAAACTGATGAACAAGAATAGATCCAGAGACTGAGAGACATCAATCAGAAGGTCAAACCTCAGGGAGGATGGGGGTCTGTGGGAGTAAGGGGGAGAGATTAACCAAGGGACTTGTGTGCATGCATATAAGCCTAATCAATGTACACAGACAGCAGTGGTCGGGGCATTGGTTGGGGGTAGGGGGTAATGGGGGAATAAGGACACATATGTAAAAAAAAAAAATTAAATTAAATAAATGCCCCGTGGCTAGCAATGTAACGGACAAGAACTTCTTTCTTGTCAACAAGGAGACAGAGCTTTTGTATCTGCTGAGATGCCATAGGTTCCTTTCACTCACATGTCCTCAGCTCTGTGACACTGGATATTTTTAAATGTTAAAGACATTCATTACTTAAAAAAACCTGAAAATGGGAAATTACTTCAATTAATGATATGTTGTTGTTTTCTTAATTTGGAAAAGGCATATCATAGACACAGGGAGTCTAGCGGTGGTTGTCGGGGCTGGGGAGGGGGCATGAAGTGGGGAGATGTTAGTCAAATGGTACAAACTGACATTTACAAAATGATGGCGATTTAACATTCAACAAGTTATGGGGATTTAATATTCAACATGGTGATAATAGCTGATGATATATAATTTACTTGCAGTTTTCTAAGAAAGTACATATTACATATTCTCACCACCGAAACGAAATGGTAATGCAGTGACAGAATGGAGCATTGGCCGGTGCTGGTGTGGTGATCACTTTGCAATACATGTACATCGGATCAGCAGGTTGTAGGCTTTGTTTACAACAATAAACAAAGGAGCTAATTTCCAGTTAAATTCTGAGAGGCTGCTGAGATGCTAAAGTCTGATTGCTCCCTGCCCATGGCCTGCTAAGTTCATATGTGGAAATCCTCATCCCCCAATGTGATAGCATTTGCAGGCAGAACCTTTGGGGGTGATTAGGTCTCAAGGGCATGGTCTTCGTTAATGAGATGGGGGCCTATATGCAAAGAGACAGAGAGACAGCCCCTGGGACATGAGGCACAGGATGAAGAGCTAGCCTGCTGGGTGGAGGGCCCTCAGGGACCCAAGGCTGCTGAATTCGCAGGTGCTATGGTCCTTATTTCCCAGCCTCCAGGACTGTGAAATCAATGTTTCTTGTTTATAAGCTGCCCAATCCGAACAGACTAAGGCACATTATTTAGAAAAACAGGTGTTTTTATATTTTTTAAATATATTTATTGATTTTTTCCAGAGAGGAAGAGAGAGGGATAGAAAGTTAGAAACATCGATGAAAGAGAGAAATTGATCAGCTGCCTCCTGCACATATCCTACTGGGGATGTGCCCGCAATCATGGTACATGCCCTTGACTGGAATCAAACCTGGGGCCCTTCTGTCTACAGGCTGATGATCTATCCATTGAGCAAAATCAGCTAGGGCAAAGCGGGTGCTTTTAAAGCTGTAGAGAGCAAATGGAAAAATGCGAGTTCTTAAGGAGCCTTAGATTAAAGAGCACACAAACACAAATAACACAAAATATTTTCAATATCAATTTACACTGTATGTTTTTCAAGATCATTTCTAAATTAATTTATTGTATGCCATCCAGAAATAAAGACCAGTATTATAAGTCTGGGCAATTTCTAGAAATGCATACATTTACAATCTCCCTTATGTTCCTGGGCACAAAAATAGCTTTGAGAGAATATAAGCAGGCTAGCTAATGCATCAAGAAAACTGTCTACATGGGCTCTGTTATCCATTTATTATGAAAAGTTGGCTTTAAGCAAGTTACAGTGAAAAGGTGTTAATTAAAAATATTTGCTTACTATAAATAAAAGTGATGAAACACTCTCTGGTAGAATCTGACACAATATTTAATTTTATTCAAATATTTTTATGAAGTTTAATTTTATGTGTCTTCCTTATTTGGCTTGTTAGATGAATTTGTTTAAATCAAACCTTCTTTACGTCTGAATAAACCGCTTTTTAGAAATTGATGAATTAGAAATAACCCCCTCTTCCTAACAAAGAACAGTGAACTGCTATGGGAAATAATACCCCTGCTCATAAACAAACAGCAAACTAAAAAAATATATATAGTATACAATAATGACTAGCCAACTTTAGATACAAAACAGCCATTACAAAAGAATGACACCCAAGAAAAGAAAAACAAATACAGCAGACACTACTTTGTTCAATCCCAACTTATTGCCTGGAGGTGGTTTGAGGGAGAAGTGAAACAGATACCTACAGTTGAGAAACATCCAAATTGAGGGATGCAGAGAATTTGCATGGAAAAGTAATCAAAAGCTGCCGCACAGTGCAGGAGCTCTAGAAATCTCCTGGGAGGTGGGGGGGTGGGGAAAGGCAGGTCTGAAGATGCTGTCTGGGCCATAAAATAACATGAACATGTGAGCGAGAAAACCCTCCTGCCTGCACAGAGAATGACCAGGAAGAAGTAGGATGAGCAGTTGTCAGCACCATTGACAAGAAAGGCTGGGAATAATCCAATTCCTGGAATGTAATAATCCAATTCCTTCAGAAAGGAGGTCAGTAAGACCCAGAATAAAAGCTGCTCTGGAACCAGCATTAAAACAAAAACAAACCAATTGTAAAAGCAAGTTTCAAGAGATTAAATACATCTGTAAGTCCCTGAATTATGTATGATAATAAAATACAGTATTTATTAAAGGAATGTCACAAATACCTGCAACCAACAATGAAAAATTCCAATATCTGGAATCCAATAAAAAAATTATCAACATGGAAAGAGGTAGGAAAACATGACTTGTGGTCAGGAATAAAAATAATAACAATAAGTAGAAATAACCCAGAAATGATGAGGATGCTGGAATGAGTAGACATAATCTCATAAATAGAATCCAAAAAAATAGAAAGGAAACTATACACATGATTAGGAGAGACATCGAAGACATTGACAAGTCCAAATGGAGCTGTTAGAGATAAAAGGATAATATCTGAAATGAAAAATATATTATATGATATTAAAAGATTAGACACTGCAGAAGAAAAGACCAGTGAGCCTATGGAGATAACAATAGAATTTATATAAAATGAAGATGACAAGAAAAAAAATGAATAGAAATGAAAATATTTTAATGACCAGTAGAATATCACGCAGTACAGTATACATGTAACTAAACTATTTGAAAAGGGAGAGAAAAGAGGAAATTATTTAAAGAATAATGGTCAGGAAGTTTCTAAATAAGTTGAAATCCATATACCACAGATATGAGAAGGTCAAATAAACCTAAACATAACAAAAACCACATCAAGGCATGTTGTAATTAAATTGCTAACAAAATTACATAAAATGCCATCTTAAAAATAGCCAGAGAAAGAAGAAATAAAGAGCTCCATAAATATAAAATAAAAAATAAAAATGTGTGGGTAAGTATAATAGATATACTTTATTTTTAAATCTCTTTTTAAAAATGCAATTGAGTGAATAACAATAAAATGTAGGTTGTATTTCATACAATAAAATGGATGAAAATGATTATGAAATACTTGGAAGGGAAAATGTAAGTATATGGTGTGTTTCTAACACTATCCATGACGTTGTGAATAGACTATAAAATGTTAAAGATGTGTATTGTAAAACCTAGAGCAAACATTGAAAAAAATACTTAAAAAGGCAACAGTGATTGTGAATTTGATTCATTAAAAAAAAAAAACACCAAATTCAAAATAAGTAAAGAAAGATGGAAGAAGAAACAAAAAATACACTGAACCAGTAGAAAACAAATAGCACACCTGTAAATGTAAACCTAGCCATGCAATAGTTATACTAAATCAGATTATACAAACATGCAAACGAAAAGATAAAAATCATCTCTATAGGTAAAAAGTGCAATACTCAATCATATCTTCAACACAAAAGTTGGAATTTTATAACATGACAAAACTGAATTAAAGGAATACAAAAATATTAAATTCAATCCTATTCAAAAGAAAGCTGGGATTGACCTATTTAATATCAGAGAAAGTACCCCTCTCCCCAAGCATGGAATATTATTAATAGGGATGACGAAGGACATTTCACAAAGAAAAAGGGATTGACAAGAAGACAGTCCTCAATGTGTGTGAACCTAATAACAGAGTTCAAAGGGCATGGAGGAAAACCTGATAGAACTGAAAGGAAAAAAGGATAAATCCACAGATCCTGTTTGAGTATTAAGCACTCCTCTCAGTAATTGGTAGAACAAGTAGATGTAAAAATCATTGAGAGAGTGAAGCACAGTAAGTATCAGCTTGACCTTGCTGATATGTAGTACACTTATAGTGTATAATATATGCCAATTGATATCGTTTTCAAGCATATGTGGAACCACCACAAAGATGAACCATGTTCTGGGCCAGTAGTCCGCATACTGTGGCTTGTGAGCCATATGCGGCTCTTTGGCCCCTTGAGTGTGGCTCTTCTACAAAATACCTTGGCCTGGGCGAGTCTATTCTGAAGATGTGGCATTAGAAGATGTTTAAGTTTAAAAAATTTGGCTCTCAAAAGAAATGTCAATCTTTGCACTGTTGATATTTGGCTCCATTGACTAATGAGTTTGCCGACCACTGTTCTGGGCCATAAAATAAGCCTCAATATATTTCAAAAAGGATTTTAATTATAGAGAATGTTTTTTCTGATCATGAAGGAATTAAATTTCATATCAATAATAAAGTTACCTGGAAAAAATCTCTCAAGTACTTAAAATTAAAAGATGCTCCTTTAAATGACACATAAAAATTATAAGAGAAATTAGAGCTATAAGTAGAGCACATATATCAACAATACTGGAAGAAGGATGAATAATGTGAAGTTGCTCTGCACTTAGTAAAAATGAGTCCATCATTACTAGAATTATACAACTTAGCACCTGAGAAAAATCCTATATAATAAAAAGCTAATATGCAAATTGACCTAACCTGAGAAAGACCACTGCCCCCTGGTGGTCAGTGCTCTCCCCCTGTGGAGCTCACAGCTGGAGAGTGCAGGGGCAGAGGCAGGAGCCTCCCCTGCATCTATGGCAGCACTAAAGTCCCCTTGAGGGATGTCTGACTGCCACCACCAGGCCTCTAGTAACATTTGTATTTCAGTATTGCCCTTATAAAAGATCACCTGCATGAACAGGTGAAATTCAGCAATTACTTATATAATCATATAGCAAACTTGCTTAAGGTGAGGCTCTATAGTTGTCCAGTCTAGTGCATTTACTAGAAGCACATTCTTGGACATGATTATAATAAAAGGTAGGTGTGAGCATATTTGTCCCACAGTCATGCATTAGACAGGTATGTCGTAAGGAGCTTGTTGTATATGAGTTCATCTATAATGAGCCAGATTGTCCTTTCTGTCCTTGAATCCCTCCAAGCTTGCTTTTACCTCAGGCCTTTGTTCTTGCTTTTTCCTCTCCTTGAACATTTTTATAGGACTTTTTTTTTTTTTTTTTTTTTTTTTGCGTGGGTGGCTCCTTCATATTAGGTATTAATTCACTTTGTGACTTTCGGAGAGGCCTTTCTTATTACACAATCAAAAGCCAGTGCCTTCTATCCCAATCGTTGCCTACCAAGTTTCACTGTTTTGTATTACTCTCAGAACTCCTTATCTGAAAATGTCTTTTTGCTTTTTTTCTCTCTATTATCTATCTCTTGCCCTACATACATGGAAGTTCCGATGCATAGACATTAACTGCTTGTGGCTATTTAAATTTAAATACATATTAAATGAAAATTAAAATATAAATCCTTGTTTACATTATCCACATAGAGTAGAAATTTAAGACTCTTTTGCTTTAATATCCAAGTATTACTAGTTGCTACCATGATGGACTAACAGACTGTTTCTATCATAGCAGGAAGTTCTATTGAAAAGTGCTGCTCTATCATGTAAGACTCAAAACATAAAACCTTTTGTCATTGATTATCATATATGGAGTCTAGAAGGGTTTAGGCCCAGAAAAAGTATTCCATTAGTATTCATTGAATAGATTTGTTAAATATCACCCAGACATTTTAGCATCCTCCAAGAACAAGAAACTGAACTAAGCAAGTGAGCAAACAGTAAAAGAGCACAAAAGGACTATTAAAAATATCAAAAAGCCCAGCCAGTGTTGCTCAGTGATTGAGTGGCACTCCCATGAACCAAGAAGTCACAGGCTCGATCCCAGTAGGGGGCTGTAGGTAGGAGCTGATTGGTGTTTCTCTCTTATCAATATCTCTATCCCTCACCCTCCACCTTTCTCTAAAAAAATCAATAAAAACATTTAAAAGTATATACCAAAGATATTGCAGATCCTAGGTAAATATTTCAATTTCAGAAAATCAATCTCTTATTATCTTGATCTCTCATTCTTTTTCTTCCTTAAGTATGCATATATAGAAAATGTTATATTTCCTAAAATATGTAAAAGATGCTGCATCCATAAAAATAGAGAGCACAGTTGTGGAGCAAAATCAACTTAAGATAAAGAGTAATTGCATGTAAATGCAAAAGTTGATTGGTAAATGCAAATCCTTGATTGGAGCAGTAAACAGTAGACTGATTAGTGCAGAAAACTGAAGAACAAGCTTAGGACAAGCTTGCCTGGGACTCAAAAAACTCTGAAACTTGTATAAGTGAAGAATATTCCTAGTATATCTATCTATATATAATAAAAAAATAGAATGAAAAAGAAGTGACAGTTTAAAATGCTAAATAAAAATAGAAGGAAACTATCTGGGTTTGAAGAAAGAGCTGAATCTTCAGATAGAGTTTCAGATAGAAATTAATTAAGAAGATAAACAAGTTGTAAAAAAAATAAATAAGCTTCAAAGAAAAATGTGAAAAATATCCTAAAGTTTACACTCCTATCCTCTAACCCAACACACTCAGAAAATGACTTTTTGTACAAAGAAATGTCAGACTTTTCTGCCACAATAAATACATGAACAAATAAACACATATCTATGGGAGTTTTGTTTTTGTTGGAAGTGTAATGGGGAAGTGAATGGTGGCTCTTCTGAAAAAGGATTCTATAACCAAAGAATAACAATTATATTCTTTGGGAATTAAATTGAGCTTTGGCCTCCACCAATTCTGAGTCTTCTAGACAAAGTGAGTTGTCTGTTCTATTCAGGATCCAGGAACACCAGCAATCAATGGCAATAGCACAGATTCCACTCCTAACAGAGTAATGGCTATGAATGAATGTGCATGGGAGCTTTGTCTCTGATTTCTGTCAGATTTCTAATTGTTCAAATATGGCAAGGAAATTAAGTACCTTGATCATTTTTACCAAGGAGCAGCCTCTTGAAATCTTATTATAACTGGTTTTAATGTTTCTTTGCACTCAACTTTTATATAAGACTAGTGGCCCAGTGCATGAAATTGTGCATGGGTAGGATCCCTAGCCCTAGATTATGATCAGGGCCATATTCCACCCACTTGCCAGTCCCCAGTCCCACACCACTGCCACCTACCTGTTCCTCTTTCCAATCCCCAGTCCTGCCCACCACCACCCACCCCAGTTCCCCGCTCACCATCCAGTGATTGGAGCCTAAGAGCCAGGAGGGGAGGGACCAAGAAGTGGTCAATGCACCTCAAAGCAACAAAGCAACTGGTTGAGCTGTCTTTCTGGTCATTATGCCATTATGGTCACCGAGCTTTTATTATATAGGATCAGGTATATATAACAAGCCTGATAGGTGCCATAGTCAATGGATTGTGGAATTAGACCTTAGGAGTAAAATTTAAAATTTTCTGATTGTATACGACCTTATAGCCTTCATGAAAGAAGGGTTTCACAGACCAGGGCATATGGGGAACATGATAAATTTTTTCATCTCCCTATTAGACAAGAGGCAAGAAGGAGAGACAAGAATAAGTTAGCCAAGAACCAACAAGCAAATCCAACAACAGAAACTTCCCTACTACCTCTTTTATCATTTAAGGAAAATGTATAATTATCTTTCTTAAGAAGACATTGGGGTTGGGGGAGAGGCTGATTCCTTTGATGGGTAGACACTTAGCATGATTCCAGGATATGGTTCTCCTGCCAGGCTAGCCTCTCCTGTTGCACCCCCAACAGTGCTGGGCATTATTTGTTGACACAGCAGCATTAACTGAAGGAAAAGAGACTGTACCTTCTTGTGTGGGGCTCTTTTTAGGAGTCTGGAAGCCTTTTCCAGAAGTACCCAATAAGGGTCCTCTTTCACCTAATTCATTGGAATGGCTAATGCTGTCATTAGCAAAGGGAATGAGATCACCAGGATGGACTTGAGCCTCTGAGCTGGAAATACTCAATGCTGGCCAACCTATAAAAGTCTGTGATTTCATTAAAACGAAAGAGGAGGGAATTTGGAGTTGAGTAGGCAACCAACAGCGCTGCTATACTGCTAAAGGCCTGAAACTTGTTTACAATAATAAATGATATCTGAAAAAAAAAAAAAAGCTGCACTAACCAGCAGATTGTCCTGCAATCAAAGGTGTTGTTGCACCGTGACTGCTGGTTCATCTCCTCTCTGCCATTTGGGTGTTAATAAACAATAGCTGGGCTTTGGTGGCTTTGGCCTTCTCTGAGTATAAGAACATATGGCAGCACCACAGGGTGTGGAGGACAGGAAATTGGTATTTATAGCCTCAAGTAGAGCGGCAGTAGTGATGCCAAGAACCAGTAGGTGTTTGGAGTTGAGGCAGCCTCCACGTTTCTGACAGCTGACTCCTTACTGAGCAAACACAACCTTTTGTTTCCATGAAACTTCCATCTAGCCAGGCCCTTTAGATGCAGTAGTGAGTTTTAAAATTGAAGTGTTTGGGGGTTTGGAGAGCAGACTTGACATTTCAGAGAGATTTGATCGTTCCCCTGGCAACAGGATGGTTGGATGGTATAAGAGAAAAATTGGAGTAAACATTGTTTTTTGTTGTTAAAAGAACAAGTCAATAAAACTATTGCCTGAACTAGTATGTATGTATATGTGTTTATGAGTATGTATGCATGCATGTATTTTATATATACATATATCATTGGCATGACTTAGAGCAGTTCAAGGTCATGAAGTAGTTCAGTATGATGTCTGTAAACCCTAGTGCAGTTCAGTAGCTGCACATCCAATTAATGATCCACTTCAGTGCACATGAAGTCAACACATGACTTCCTTTCAGAAGAGTATTTACCTGGCGTCATCTCATACATCCTCTTATACATACGGTACAAAGCAAAACTACACTAATTTGAAGACTTTGTAAACTATACAATTTTATTCTTTCAATATATTTTTATTGATTTTAGAGAGAAGGGAGATGGGGAGAGAGATAGAAACATCAATGATGAGAGAGTATCATTGATTGGCTGCCTCCTCTACTTCCCACACTGAAGATTGAGCTAAAACCTGGGCATGTGCCCTGGCCAAGAATTGAACTGTGACCTCCTGGTTCATAGGTTAATGCTAAACCACTGAGCTATGCTGGCTGGGCTGAACTATAAGGTTTTACAGTTTATTTCAATTTTTAAAAAATATGCCTAAATACTATGAAAAACAATATTTAGTTGAACTTAGCAGTATATTATAAAATAACAATTCCTATCAATAGAAATAATGAAAAACTGAATTGTTGGAAAGTTTTGCTCACCTTCAAAAATAACAATTCAAGTGATGGTGCACCTACCTTCCATTATGAGAACAAAATGAAAGCTTAATTTTTGAACTTTAATGCTATTTTGTTCCCTACTCTCCAAAAATAATAAAAGAGTAGCTATGAGGGTCAAAAAATGTGCTTTTGATTTCTATTCAGTGTATTTCTTTTTCTTTTTCATATGCAAAATAATAAAATAGTTAGGTGCTATTTTTGATCCTTTACCCTTAGATCCTTTATGCACTTTGCAAAGGTATCATGAATATAGGAAATCATTTGGGAATGACTTGAGACCTTTGAATAGTATCATGAGTAGAAAATAGCAAATTATTATTCTGAGACACTTATTTATATTCCACTAAAAGAAACTTAAAAGGGTAGAAAAGATTGCAATCTATAGGAAAATATTATACTATAATATTTAGTACATATGTACTAAGTAACTGGAAGTCATTTGGCAAAAATATCATTTCATTAACTGGAGCTTTATCAATATTAGTTCCTTGTAAATGGAAAAAATATTAAAAATGCACCAGCAGAATACTTAAGAGCAATACAAAAGAAAAAATTCATTAGAAATAATATAAATAATCTTAATATGATACAAGCTTATATATTATCTACATTGTAGTATAATTATCATAATTTAGATATCTTGTGTAGCAAAACAATTCTGATCACTATCTCTAAGGAATAAAAATAAATAAGATATGAAAAGTAAATTGGATATTGGAGATGATTATTTTTAGGCCTACTTATCATTTTGGCTTACACAAACAATTACTTTATATTTAATAAGAGTACAAAATACTAAATGCCAGGTGTTCTGTTGAAATAGTCACATGCTTCATTTTTTTTTTATTGTGTTCAATAGTGTTCTTTTTTTTAAAGTCACTTCATGGCTCTCTTGAAGTTTTGAACAGCAGAAGAGTTGTACAAATGCAGTGAGATTGAATTATCCTATGTAATAAAAGGCTAATATCCAAATCAATCAAACAGCTAAATAGCCAGTCGCTATGACGTGCACTGACCACCAAGGGGAAGATGCTCAACATAGGAGCTGCCACCTGGAGGTCAGTGTGCTCCCACAGGAGGAGTGCAGCTGGGCTCACTCCTGGTGAGCACAGCGGTGGTGGTAGGAGCCTCTTCCACCTCTGTGGTGGTACTAAAGATGTCTGACTGATGGCTTAGGCCCATTCCCATGGGCTCCCAGACTGCAAGAGGGTACAGGGTGTGCTGAGGGACCCCCAGTGCATGAATTTTGTGCACTGAGCCTCTAGTAATATATAAGACAGAATACTTGGTGGGAGGTCTTCTTATTAATGTAGGCTTCTAAAATGTGGTTAAATAACAGATTTTAAATGTGAGAATCTAAATTAGAATAATGATATTAGAAAGATATTTATGCCATCTCAACATTTTTAAAATTTCATAATGAGTCAAGCATATTTATTAAATGCCATGTATTCAGTCCTGGACAGTGTGGCTCAGTTGGTTGAGTGGTTGAGCGTCATGGTCCTATGAACCAAGAGGTCACCCGTTAGATGCCTAGTTAGAGCACATGCTGGGTTTCAGGCTTGACCCCCCAGTAGGGGCCATGCAGGAGACAGCTGCTTGATGTTTCTCTCTCCTCCCTCTCCCTTCCTCTATCTCTAAAAATCAATAAAAACACACACACATTAAATACCGTGTATTCAGAACTGACATTTGAATGCATCAATGGTTAACATTTCAGTTAATGATTTCATTCCCTCCTTTTATCCAGAGGTTTGGGAGTGGTGCTTCTGGAAAACAGTGGATTCTGAAGTCCAGACTTGTCTCCTTATAAACATACTAATGGCAGATCATCCGGCCCTTCTCCCAAAACTCACCAGCAGGAGCATGCTAATCTGTGAACTGCTGGAACCCATGCTTTCTGGTGACTGGTCCCCTGGAAAATGTCACACTCATTTTGTAAATGTCAGAATATAAAACAGAAGGTTCACACCTGAAGGGCTCCTCTATGTCAATGAGGTTGATGGCACATCTCAACCTGGGCCTGATGCATCCGATAGGAAAGAAAGAACCTGGGAACCAATCTCAATATCCTGGACTTCTCCCTGTATCTTGGCTTCATTAACAGTAGTTTGAAGAGAGGTATGATTCTATCAGGACTTTACTACCCTTTTTATGATCTTATATCTGTCTCAGACATTTATTGCATCATTTGGGTTGAAAAGGAAAAATCATTTGTGCAATATTAATTTACCGCTATCTGAAAACTGTGGGTATGCGTAAAAATCATTTAAAATCCCAATTGTGGTTTTACAATTTCTGTTTTAACTTAACATCATTGGTAGGTTAGACAATATAGCACTGTGGGTAAAGATTGTGGCAACAGGTTGAATTCAAGTATGGCTTTATCACTTATAGGAAAGTCATTCACTTTGGCTTCACTTCACATTTTGGTGAAATGGGTATATTTTTGTTTGTTCTAAGGTTTTTATGAATATATATATATCACAGAGAAAAAAATGAATGTTAGGTATTGTTCCAGTTTAATTTCATTGTTATGTAAGAATGCTATTAATCAGAATAACCTAAAAATATTGCTTTTAGAAATATGTTAAAATAAATGTCTTATGAACATGGATAAGAAAGTATGCTAGGTAAAACATATCTGAGTATATAGCTATATCATAGAAGGCCTGTGGCCGTGATGCTATGATGGAGAAACAACCAAAGACTGGTCACTGGAAGCTGCTTGCAAGGCAAAGCGTGTGCGGGTGGGTGGGAACGTTAGGCATGCATGGGTGGGAGGGGCCTTGACTCTGGGTCCCATCTCCTGCCCACCAGCACTGCAGGTCTGGGTATCATGCAATATTGCATGCTGGTACTCTAGTATATAAATATTTATATGGAATATATGTTTATATGTATTTGAATGTTATTCAAATTCTTCCTACAACTATTGCTTTCTCATCAATTTATTTGTGATACACTGAATAATTCTAATACATTGGATTTCCTATGCTTATACTTTCATTTTGATGTGAAGGTTCCCATGCTCTGCTAAGCTCCTGTTATTAGGAATTGAGAAAGAGTGCTAACAGTACTCAAGGAGTCATGTTTTCCTTCAGGTGTATGTAATCATTGCTGGGATACGTATGCCCATCCTAGAAATACATTTTCCAGAACTTTTAGTTCTCAGGAAGAGGTGTGTACCTAGTTATTACTAATTGAAAATATGCAAATTAGCATTCATCTCTTCAAAGCCAAAGCTGTAAAGAGGATGGACCTTTTGCACTGTCTTTGGCTATGGCCTGACTAGAAACAGGAAACTCTAAATCCTGCTTCTAGAAAAATGAGAGAAACCAGGTACCCTGAGTCACAGTATGGAATGCCTTGCACCCAACCCTTATATTGAACCACCCACTAAATTATATATTCCATGGTTACAATAGTTTAGACACTGTAGAACTATAAAAATATTTATATATGTTGAGCTTTCAAAAAGCTCAACAACTTAAGAAAATACAATAACATTAAATTCCTTTAGTCAAAATCAGGTAGTGATACTGAAATATTTTTCATAAACAAGAATGTTCCAATTATTTATAATAAAATTGTCAGGTCATCATGTGCATGCGTGTGTGTGTGTGTGTGTGTGTGTGTGTGTATGTGTATGTGTGATATCAATTTTAGTATGAATTTTAGTATGAAATTTAGTATGAATTTTAGAATGAAGTAAATTACATATGTCTTCTTTTGTACCAGAATCATCTGCATAACATTAATAGGCTACAAATCTCATGGACTGTTATTTACATAAATTCTAAAACTCTCTATCTGCTCACACATGCTTGTTGCATTAGGAGCATTCTCCAGACTGACAAAAACAATGTTGTTTTACTGGCCAACTCAATGTAGTATGATCATATATTTTTCTATCCATTTAAAAATATTGACACATAACTTATTTGCCTTTCTTTTAAAAAATCAATAGGATTATGCTTTTTGTCATGCTTTTAACATAAAATTACATTTATTATCTAAGTTCCAAATCAACTTAACTCAGTTATTGGATATATAATTTCTCCAAACTAATATATGTATACATATTTACAAAACTATCTGTAAATATAGTATCATATTTCACAAATGCATTTTATTCACATAAATTAAAGCACTATTTTGATTTCATTTTTACCAGGATAGCTTGTAAAAATAAGAAGACTTATCATGATATGCACATTCTGTGATGCTCATCTTATTCTTCATTTCTCCAAGTACATGCATCTTACTTTTCAGTTTCAATGCTAAACCTAAGTATTTAATTATCACAGTTAGAGACTACCTTTGTGTGTCATTAAGCATTACTTTGTGTGACATAATCAAATGGGGATTCTTCACTATCTTTAAGCACCATGAAACAGAAAGGAAAATAAAAGTACCTATCTTTTATCAACTGCAAAGAAACTTATCATAATTGAGTGCTAAATGATGCTTAAAATGTTATGTTGCTGAAAATATTTTGAGTGCTCCAAGGAAAATGATAAAATACAATAATTTTGCTGATGGGCTGCATCTTAGACAAGCCACCATCGAGGAGGTAACATTCATGAGTAATCCAAGATGAGGGAAGAAAAGAATCTCACAGACACACTAAAACATCCCTTGGAAATGAGTGGCTATTTGAAATAACAGTGGTTCATTAAAGTGACTGCAACTCGCTCCATGCTCCTTGAGTTTAACATGACAGTAGAAGGATAGAGCAACAGAGATGATGCCCGCACAAGAGGGCTGTGGGATAATACTTTATTTTGAAATCTATCAGCACATACGCAGAACCTTAGTTTCAGCTGCAAACTGTATCTAATTTACATCTGTTTTAAGATTTTGCTTTGCTCCATCCAGATCCCCTAGTGGGGAGTCCATGGCCAAATGGTCAAACTCAGACTTTCAACACCAATGGGTTGGTCATTAGCCAGGAGTTGTTTAAAACTGAAAGCTGACATAGCACAGATGCTATTTCTGTTAAAACGTGTTTTGTATAATCCTCATGTAGCACTAAAGAAAATCAGCACTAAATGCTTAACTGCATTTGTTAATGTGACCATTATGTTGGAATCTTCCCTCTGATTATTGCTCATTGCAACTCATTAAATGCACATTCACATAGTGTGTTTCCTTTGAGGATGAGTGTGCATCAGTCCTGTGTCCTGCATTTACACTTTATTGTTCATCTTTAAAATGTTTGGTCTGACTTGATAGGCTGGGAGCCCTGTCAGAAGGGTTTTATATTTCAATACAAAGCATTAGTTATATCTGTAAGTCCTTCACCTTTACTATTCACTTATATGACATTAAATCTGTATTGTTGTTTTCCAAACATTTTATAGCCTGTGTTATGAAATGATCTATAGCTGGAACTGCATAAATTAATTTCATTCTTTACAATGGTGGCTCTCAAACTTCCAGGTGCATGATGCAAATGTCTGGAAGAACTTACACATGCGCACGGCTAACCCTTGGACAACCAGGGTGCTAGGTGTAAACTCAACCAAACTCAGATGGAGAAGACTATTTTCTACCTGTGGTTTGGAATCCGCTATGGGAACCCGGCCCTGGGAGACCATTAGATGTGAAGATACTGTTTGCAATTGCAGTTGGTTGAAACCAAGGGTGTGAAAACCATGGATATGAAGGGTGATTATATTCATTAAAAGTGGACCAGTGTAGTTCAAACCTGCATTGTTCAACAGTTGACTATATTTGGAAGGCCCCAAAAGGAACTGGTTTATTAGATACTAGAGGCCTGGTGCATGAATTTGTGCACCAGTGAAGTCCCTTGGCCTGGCCTGTGGGATCAGGCCGAAACTGGGTCTCTGACATTTCTCCAAAGGTCCTGCATTGTGAGAGGGTACAGGCCAGGCCTAGAAACACCACTGATACACAATCGGGGGTAGGGAGGGACATGGGAGATTGGCCAACCAGGGAGGAATGCAGTGAGGGTTCCAGGGCATGTCCGGCCCATTTTGCTCAGTCCCAGTTGGCCAGACCCCAGCAGCAAGCTAACCTACTGGTCAGATCACCTATCCCCTGGTGGTCAGTGTATGTCATAGTGAGTGGTTGAGTATCCCTAGCATATCACTAGCATTTATGCTTTGATTGGTTGAAAGGACAATGGGACACTTAGCATATTAGACTTTTATTATATAGGATTATGTAGGATAATAAGATAAGGACCAGGAATCTAAAATCTTATCAAGTACATCAGCTGACTGCCTCATGAATTCTTTCATAGGCTACCATTTAAGAAATCTATATATTGTAAATAATGATGTCTTTGAAAGAAAACAGATATAGGGATTTTTAAAATTCTGTTCTATTTTGTTTACATTTAGAAATCATTATATGACTGGCAGAAAATAATTCTTTATAAGAAAATAGATTTTATATTTGGTAATTTGTAAAGTATGAATTAATACAATGCTTTTTAAGTGGTAGATAGCTCTTCTGTGCTGTTTGGGGTGACAGTAGATATTTATGAATGAATAATATTTGTATAAATGCATTCGTACTGAGGGAAAATTGAAATAATTAGCTTTAATTAGAAGCTGAATTAGAAACAGATTTAGGTAGGGGAATGACAGTTTGGGCCACGCATCATTTTATTGCCATTGTTATTATTGAACTTCTGCAACTTCCAGATGGGGATGCATTAACTGCCTATTGTCATGGCTACCATTAGCATTGCTGTTTTATATGCAGTGATAGCAATGATCAACTGAATTGAGATCCCAGAAACATTGATGCGTTCTATATCTTTCTCTTCTAAGATAAATTGTATTCATTTTATTTAATTTATTTTATTGTTTAAAGTATTACATATATTAGTACATATATCTCCTTTTTTTGGCATTCATTTTATTTAAATGGCACATAAATTAAGACTTACATAATCATAGAGAAACTATAAGACATAACCACTATTTTAAAATAAGAATTGACTTGCTTTACAGTTTGACACCTCTGACTCTCTCCCACTGCTTTTCCACATCATTATCTGCATTTTTCCTCCAGGGGCTTTGGTCTCCATCAGTGTGTAGCCACAAAAACAGACACAGCTTTATGTTGCGCAGAGAGGGAACATGGAAGGCAGGGAAGTGGTTTCACAGGTCACAGGAAAGCTGAGACCACACTGAGATTAGCAAAAGTGGGAAGCTACTCTCTTACCCAGAGTTTTGTATGAAGGGGGACATGATGCTCCTGGAATTGAGGGTCTGGTTCCCCTGACAGGGGTGGCGGGATGAACCAGGGTGCACTAACCTGCACCCAGGACCAGCTGCCCCGAGAGACAGAGCAGGGGAAGGAGGATCAGGATGGGTGTGAAGACGCCATAGCCCCGGACATGCACAGGCTCCAGGCACTTGACTTGCCCTCTGTGCTAACACCTGATGCCGCCCTGACTCCTTTGTAAAGAAAGCACCAGGTGTGGAATGACAGAGAAGGACAGTTTTCTTCAATTTGGAGACATTTTCCTAAGAAATTAAAAGAATAATAGTATATCAATAGAATAATTGGTATTCTTTTCCATTAAGGATACAGTGATGCCCAGCCGGTGTGTGGCTCAGTGGTTTAGTGTTGACCTATGAACCAAGAGGTCACTGGTTCGGCTCCCAGTCAGGGCATGTGCCTGGGTTGTGGGCTCGATCCCCAGTGTGGGGCGTGCAGGAGGCAGCCAATCAATCATTCTCTCTCATCAATGATGTTTCTCTCTCCTTCTCTCTTCCTCTTAGAAATCAATAAAAATACATTTTTTTTAAAAAGGATACAATGGTGAGTTATGCTTAAGTATTCTTGATTAACAAAGAAGCTACCCAGACCCACTGCAAGCTGAGTTCATTTGCAGCGCCCATCCAGAAGCACCTGGCCCACTTTTGGGTGAGTCCATTCATGAGGCAATGTAAACATTGGCGGGAAAGTAAAAGAGAAGGCGGGAAATGCTACCTGAGCACCCACCACTGCTTCCACTTACTCAGCCTTCCAGACTCTCCCCGTCCATTAGGCACGTGTGCCCTCTGCTTAGCAGGGTCACCAGGAGTGATCTGCCAGCCAATCAGAAATAACATGGAGAAGAGCATGCAGTTTTGCTATAAGATGGGAGCAAAGCAAAAAGAAGCACACATCATCGGTTAGTTTCACAGGGACATGTAAGGCTTGGTGGTCCTCTTTGTCCCAACTCATAAATGCCTCCACATTGAATGAGGCACAAATTGAGCCTCATTGCTCTCTTTTCTAGCTTCAAGATTGCTTTATGAAATAAGCAGGGGATAAATGTTTCTGCAGGAAATCGCTGTTTCTATGTGTTTGGTGTCCTAGAAATATTTAGGTAGGTATTTTATCATGATATTAATAAAAATTCAAGGATACTTTAAAAATTACAGTGATGCAATGATTTGTAACTGTGTTTAAGAACAAGTCCATATGCTACAAACATATCAAAAAGATCAAAGTATAGTTCAGAAAATTTATGTGACAATTAACCTTGTTTAAAATATGGATATATGATTATTTTACTTAGAGGTGATATTTCTGACTTAAAATGTGTTTTGAGAAAATGTATGAAATTTATGAGGAAGGAGATAAAAAATTAAAAATATATAGAGTTAAATATTCCAGTTTTACAAAAATATTTTAAATATTATTATTATGTTAGCCTGTGGGGGGAGGAGGGGAAAGAAGAGTTGTAATATAACCACTTTCTGCCAAACACACAAAATTTGTTTCTTACCTCAACAAATTTAATCTATATATAAATTAAGGTAACTTCCCCTTTCTGTAAACTATACTTAACTAAATAAAGAAGGAATACTTAATAATGTGGCATTTTCATTCAGTGATTTATTGATGAAAAAGGCTGTGGTTGGTGCAACCACACATACATATCACAGCATGTGTGATAATAATTACCTCGTCTGTCACCTAATTATTCTGAGAACAATTAATGGGTCAATTTACAGCATCAATAAAGAGGCAGACTATTGCTTTTTAAAAGCTCACAAAATGCTAACTGTCTTTTAGCAGTACATCCCAATCAAGACAACATTTTTATCAGTGTGTGAGACGTCGTAGAATTTCATGAATGAGAATTTTCAGAGCACTCTTGGGATATCTTGGTAGAATGAATGCCAGAGTGATCAATTTAACTGACTCTGTAATTACTAACAGGAAATCAAAGTAGCAAAATGCATGTGCTTTTTGATATTGAGATGGTGTTTTTTCTATGTTAAACTGCTATCAGATAAACTGAT
The DNA here is from genome assembly GCF_964339955.1 of Pipistrellus hanaki. NCBI lineage: Eukaryota > Metazoa > Chordata > Mammalia > Chiroptera > Vespertilionidae > Pipistrellus > Pipistrellus hanaki. Next base: position 69,614,850 of record NC_140510.1, on the reverse strand, counting down.
TGAAAGTGATGTTGCTCTTTAAGAGAACTTAATCTGTGATTAGGTGAGGAGACTGGCTCAAGATTAACTTAACATTGTCCTCTTCATTAACAGGATGAATTAAACATGATGGTACATGAATCTGGCATGTTACATGATATATTTCACTCTATTACTAACATTCATGCTAACATTCTCTAGTAATGAATTGATCTTTAAAATAATATTCTACTGTGCTATCACTAATTACAGCTGCCCCACAATATAGGCCTTCTAAGGAAGATGGGCCTAAAGATACCGAAATGGGGATCTAAATTAAAGATAACTTCACTCTGTTATAAAACTGCACCACAGAGTTGAATCAATGAAATAAAACCATTCTTGGGCCTTAAAACATAGATGTTTGTTGTTTTCTTGCAAAAGGTATAAAAGATCAAGTCCTATACCAAGTTTCAATGATCAGTGGGAGCCCCCACCCTATATGTAATCTACTTTCACCAACTTAGTGGGGTTTATTTAATAACAAGAGTCAATGTCTTATCTAAATGCCAAAGATATAGACATCAACAATATTTCGTTCTTCATCCTCATTTTCCAAAAGCACGTTTACACTGCTATTGAGTCAAGAGCACAATAAACATTTATTAAAAGTAATAAACATACATAGGGCAATAAACCCTGCTGGGTATATAATGTAGTAGTTCAGTTAAATGCAATAGTGATGGTTAAAGGGTGTGAAATGTTAGCTTTCACAATTATAATTCTTACAAAAAATGTGCGTCCTTTATTATCTTTTAAAAATGCTATTTTCAATAATGTAGGTGTCTGCCACTATACATTGCCCGATATAATTTCAAACAATTTTTTAGTTTTCTGTTTATAAGACTATATATGGATATTTCAAAGAGGAAAGTGACTAACCAATGAAGTTATATTAATACTAGAGGCCTGGTGCACGAATTCACGCATGCTTGGAGTCCAGATGGCCTGCCCCTGAAGTAGGGAAGGGGGGAGTGGATTTGGCCAAGGGAAGGGGCTGTTTTAGTTGGCCTGCTGACCCAACCCCCTGGTCAAACTTCCAATTGAACTCCTGGTCAAACTCCCAGGTGAGGGGACAATTTACATATTATTAGCCTTTTATTATATAGGACATGTATAACCCATAGACAGACAATAGTGTGGGGAAGGCCTGGGGAGGGGACAGGAGCGGGGTCGAGGGGTCAATGGGGGGGGGGAGGGACATCTATAATACTTTCAACAATAAAGATATGTTTTTCAAAAGTTAATATAATTAAAGGCATAAGATAGTCCATATTTTGCTACAATCTTAAATTATACGAGTTTTATACCTAAGAAGGTAATATTAAGCATATTATTAATTACTATGAGGTGAAGTCTAAATGTTTTTATCCTCTAAACTCTTTATTCAAATTGAAATGTCTGAAGCCACCAGTCCTACATTTTTATCATGCTAGTCATCAGTTTATTATTTAAATTGTATCTAAATAAGTTATTTTGAAAAATAATAAAATTGTCAAAAAATTAGAAACTAATATGTGAAGTTTGCCTCATGGTCTGTGAATGCTATTATTTTTTAATTGATTTTTTTTTAGAGAAAGAAAGGGAAAAAGAGATAGATATATATCAATGTGAAAGAGAAACATTGACCAGTTGCCTCCCATATGTGCCCCAACCAGGGATCAAACACACAACATGTTAGTGTACTGGATGGTGATGGACCCTCTGATCCCTCCAATCCCCCTGGCCAGGGCTGTACATGTTATTTTTATGTTTTTGTATCACAGTGTGGTTCTGCTGCTGAAATAGCACACTGCTTTTATAACAATGGTGCTCTCATTCAATGGGGCTTCATTGTACCTCACTTTTCTTTCTTTCTTTTTTTTTTTTTTTTCTTCTAGCTGTAATGTTGAAAAATGTACTGTTTGTTCCTGTGAAGATTAATGTTTAAATATCGGTAACTTTCTCTGGATTTTCTGCAGGAAACACTCTGGACTAACAAATCAATTTAGACTCAAATACTTAAAGTGCCCAGGCTTAAAAATAAAAAGCTCAAGGTGTATAAAGATTTTCAATCTATATTAATTCAAAACGACTCTTTCCCTGTGGAAATTCTCAGAGCTGTCATACCTTCACATGTCAGGGTTACTTTCCTAGTAACTTCCATTTCCGGATGGCAGCATAGATTTTTGGTAAATACATAAATAACAATGATTTTTTCCCGGGTTGGATTCTGTTTGCTTTAAGGCAGTTACAGATGGTAATGAAACGCCCACTGGAGTGCATTAGGGTGGTTCAGCATGTTTTGGAAAATGACATCCGAAAGGTAGACTTTTATTAGCTCACTGCAAAGTGATAGGAACACTCTGATGCCCTGTATGGACCCCAAGGAGAACTCTACAGGAAATAGCGAGCTTGCTCTCCACATATGCCCACTCCATCACCACTGTCTGCCTTCAGCGTCCTACATACAGCAGCTCTGGGCCAATCTTAGCCCTAGTAGGTTGTTGGTTGCTGTTTCTGAGCAAATAAATTATTTTTTGACTAAAAGGAAACAGTGACAGGTGGAAGCTTGTTGGTTTTATCCTTTTTCGTCCTGGAGTTTGGATGTGTGAACCAACAGCTATCTTTCATTATTGTTACCTAAGAAAACTCATACCTCCTTTCTATTATTGTACATAGAATTCATACCAACATCAAATTATGAGAAGATTGGACATTTTCAAACAAATGACCTATTATTTTCTTAAATCACCTCAAAAAAAGACAATTGCTTTGTCTTTTCTGTAAGTGTTTGGCCATTTCACACTAAACAGTGTTTACAAAACACCCAATGGATTTACACACATTTTATTAGGGGAAAAAGGTAAACAAAAGTGTTTTTAAAAACCTGTGTCACCTGGCCAGCATGGCTCAGTGGTTGAGTGTTGACCCAGGAAACCAGAGGTCATGGTTGCATTCCCAGTCAAGGGCACATGCCTAAGCTAAGGGCTTGATCCTCAGAGTGGGGTGTGCAGGAGGCAGCTGATCAATGATTATCTTTCATCATTGATGTTTTTATCTCTCCCTCTCCTTTCCTCTCTGAAAACAATAAAAACATGCATTTTTTTAAAATAACAAAACTCTGTGTATGCTTCCGGGAAAAAAAAAAAAAAAAGGATAGATTGAGAGGAAGTAAAGAAAGCATCTGGACAGGAACTTCCGTCTGACCTGAGAAGCATTGTGATGCATCCGAAAAGACTGGCGTGTTGACTGCGTGTGTTCCTTGGATGAAGAGGAGCTACTGGAAGTTTAGACAGGGGCATGACCTTTGTGTTTCCTTTTCATTCCAAGAGTCTAAAAAGTTCTGCATAAAATTTGAGACTGAAAAGTGGTTGAGAATAAACCCTGGCAGGTGATAAACTATGGTGGACAAACTCTTTAAGGGTCTGGAGCCTTCCATTTGTGAAGGCGATAGAGTACATAAAGAAAATATGAGGTCAGGCGACAACAGGTGGGGGAGTCAATGCTGGTGTCAGGGTTCCAAGAATGCAAGTGCTGGGCGGGGTGAGCCCAGGCTTGGAAAGAGGCTACTGCCACTTCTGCAGAGTTCTATTAGGTAAAGCAATAAAGCTGGCCCAACTCAAAGGTGGGGGGAGGGAGGCAGGGAAGGCTGTTGGGTGAAACTGCGAAGTCACACTGAAAAGGGTTCTATACAGGAAGTGGTAAAGGAGGGATAAGGAAAAGAAAAAACTTTATGTTAATACAATATGCATTTTGGATAATATACTTTCCTAAGATGTTAATTCACTTTACCTTCCATATTTCATTCATTCTTTTTGGGTCCTCTCCCTTCTTAAAATCTCCCTGACAGAGTTCAAGAAGGCAATTAGAGAGAATATTTCATGAATTTTAAAAGACTTCATATTACAAGATGTTTTACTTAAGTTTAAAGTATTTTTAAATAGTTTTAATTGTTTTAAAAGCATGTCCCTTGATTTCTATAAGATAGCATTTCTGTTAAATTTCATCAGTCTCAAGTTTGTTTCTTTGTGTTTGACCTACTATTTTATTCTACATTTGACTTTATTTTTAAATATATATTTTATTGATTTTTTACAGAGAGGAAGAGAGAGGGATAGAGAGTTAGAAACATCGATGAGAGAGAATCATCGATCAGCTGCCTCTTGCACACCCCCCACTGGGGATGTGCCCGCAACCAAGGTACATGCCCTCGACTGAAATCAAACCTGGGAACTTTCAGTCCGCAGGCTGACACTCTATCCACTGAGCCAAACCAGTTTCGGCTACATTTGACTTTTTAAAAAATGTTTTAGATTTCTGATTATGGTATATTTTTCCCTTGTTTATTTAACTTTTTTTTTAACCTCTGCAACCCATCAATCTGATCATTCATATATTTTCTTTTTAATTGTAGGTAACAGCCAGTCTTTATTTCAAGTATTTTCTTCATTTAATTCTTCCCCTCTCCTGGAACCCAGGTAGGTGTTGAACACGATTTTTGTCTTCTATGGATGTTAACATTTTGTTTTATGTTGTTTTCCATATCTACATCAACTCTAGGTGGCTTTTGAAATACTAGATCCTTTGCCATTTTTTTTTTTTGTTGTTGTTGTTCTTTAGTTCATTCCTGTGTTTTGTCACTTATTGTTAAACCCAAGCAATTGGTTCTGTGGTTCTTCGTGATAGTTTGTCTTCAAGTTTCCAATATTTGCTTTACCCCTAAGGATATTCACTGTGCATATTTTGAGTTTTGTTCTGGGTGATTCGTTTCTTCTGATGCCTCTGTTTTAAGTTTAGTTAATTGTGGAATTTTATTTTGTTTTTATAGTGCTTGCATTTCTCACAGATTTCATAAATGTTATCGTTAGTACAAATTACTGAAAATTATGAGATACTATGCTGGGATATGATGTTTTCCACTTATCTGGGAAATTAAGAAGGATGAAGCCATCTAGGTTCACTTCTTCTGACCTTAAGAAGCCCCCACTACTTCACCCAGCCATTGTTATTTCCCACAAGTTATCTCTTCTCAGTTGGGCTACTCACTACTTTTGGGGTAAAAAGGGAAACATTGGAACTGACAAGATGAACTGCACATGTTAAAATTCTTAAAAAAAAAAAAAAAAAAAAAAAAGCCCTGCTGGTGTGGCTCAGTGGTTGTGCATCAACCTATGAACCAGGAGGTCACATTTCTTCCCGGTCAGGACAAGCGTCAGGGCTGTGGGCTCAATCCCCAGTTGTGGGATGGGGTGGAGAGAGACAGCCAATGGTTCTGTCTCATCATTGATGTTTCTATCTCTCTCTCTCCTTCTCTATTCCTCTCTGAAATCAGTTAAAAATATTTTTTAAAATATCTTCCCAACCCAGCCACATCCCGTCTCCCCTAATGTTGCAATGTCTTTAGAGTCTGTGTTGCTATGCTCCTTTACTGGTGGTGCTGGGCCAGGTGGTCAGAACCTCAGGGCATGAGTGAGACAGAGGAACACAGCTGGGGAGCTGCACACGCCATCACCTGCTTTTATGGCGCCTGGTCCTCTGCCTCACTTGGCTGTTCATGTGCCCTCCTCCCCATTGAATCTTGCACATTTGGTTTTGAGAGTTTCCCAAAGTTTTGTTATTGTTGTTGGCCGTGTATTTTATAGTCATTCTTTGGCTCTGGAATCTCACAGTGGTTATGCATGGACTTATGAACCAGGAGGTCATGCTTGGATTCCCATGACCTTCTTACCCCCATGCTGCCTCCCAGAGTTAGGTTTAGGTTTGAGAAGAGCCAGCAGCTCTTTCTCTTGTGACTTTCTGCTTGGAGGTCACTTCTAAGTCATTGTCATTGCTCCTTGCTTTAAGGTGGGGGCACTTCCTAACCATGACCTCAGTTTCCTTTTCCAGTGTTAGCACTGTACTCCCTCTACATGTCTCTTGTTTATGATAAAAACAACATTGATTTGCTGAAGCCAATTTGGCTCAGTGGTAGAGCGTCGGTCTGAGAACTGAACGGTCCCAGGTTCTATTCTGGTCAAGGGCATGTACATTGGTTGTGGACACATCCCGGGTAGGGGGTGTACAAGAGGCAACTGGTCGATGTTTCTCTCTCATCGACATTTCTAGCTCTCTACCTCTCTCCCTTCCTCTCTGTAAAAAATCAATAAAATATATAAAAATAAAATAAAATAAAATAACATTGATTAGCTTTTCCAGCAATTGTGGAATAGCACCCTCAGAGTGTGGTCCAACTTCTCACACTTTAACATTAAAAATTTATCATCCTCAGGCCTTGAGTCAGGCACAGGGGTATGTAATTTTAAAAATTATTCTGGATGGTTCTCATTTGCTTGGTCCACAGCCCACACTGTACATTGATTGCCAAGGGCAATGCCAACTCAGTGAGTTGGGCACAAGGAAGCCAGTGGAGGTCTGTTAGGAATCTCTTTGCCCCCCCTTAAGGAAAGGACCCCATTGCTTTAGAAATTGTTTGCCCCTTAGGCAAGGATGAATAACTTTTCCCAGCCTGCTACTTTCCAAAGAAGTTTTGTAGACTTACTGACTCCATTAATCTCACATATTACTGATTCTTCATGTTAAATATATTACTTGGAACAGCACAAAACAGGTGTATCTGGCTCCAAAGGATGTTGTGCTAGGCATGTAGTATGGCTACAGGCCATGATTCCATGTGGAGTTTTTCAGTGGAGACATTTACTTCTTTACTCAGAGACTAGATCTGAACAAATGTGTCTCCTCACAGCACTTCTGTTGGTTGACTCTGTAGATTATGTGTTCACTGTGTGTGCAATCTTTTCCGGCATGTGGACGTATGCAGTGTTTCTCCTCCAACTGTCCTCCTGGCATATTCCCAAGGCTTTGCCTCCAGTATCCGCGATGGCATTAGAATGCAGCTTGAAGTCACATGATCTTGCAGAACACATCACACATGATTTTTGTTCATGTTTTGGGAGGTTTCTTTTCTTGACTTTTGAGAATCTCCTTTATATCTGAGGAGGCTTTTTGTTTGGGTTTGCTCTGTTTCAATTTTGGAGTTCTGAGCTATGCATTTTAAACTATACATTCCCTCTGTGTTTACTTCTCAGAAGTCAGTGTCTGCCTTCTAAATGCTATTCTGCAAGTCCTGTGACCTTATGCATAACCTTATATAGTAATGTTTGACGTTTTATAGTTCACTCAATTGTTGTGAGATTCATATTGAAGGACTTGAGGGAAATCACTTTCTCTCACTCATTTATTCACTGTAATATTTTAGCAAAGCAGCTAACACACCTTTGGTTCTTGGTGGGGTGTGTTGACTGAGAATGAAGCATTGAGAGAAAAACCATTGGAACAGAATTCCTTGCTTTGTGATACCACCTTTGCAATAGAGTTAGAGTCCAATAATGTCCATACACCTTCAGGAAATATGTAACAAATCAAAATTTAAAAACTTTATGTAGATGAAATCTTCTATCCAGGTTCATGAACATTTTCATTTTATCATTTTATCATATTTAAATGCAGTATATATGTTTATATATACTTTAATGTCTACTTATCGATAAGCACACACTGACGTACATATATGTTGATGGTAGGAGCTAACCCTTTATTTAATGTACAGAATGTAGTATATCACCATGTATTTAAAGGTGATCTATTAAAAGTACAGTATATTTCAATGTAGTAAGACATTCTCTCTTTTACCTCCATCACACATATCACTTGTTCCACTTCCAATGTGTCTGAGCATGTTTTCCCAGCACTATCAGGCCTTCCTTCTCCTGATGAGTGCCATTGAATCTCTCCCTCTCCCACAAAAACCATATGAGAGAGGGAAAATTATAAGAACAACATACCTGCCTTTATAGAATGTATACTCCAGCGAGAAAAGACTCTACACTGGGCTTCTCCTTGCATTTGCCATGTGAAGAGGCATGTGGTTCCTCCAGCTACCTGTCCTTGGCTTCAGTACATAGACTGCTGCCTCCAAGCAAATTGCCAATGAATCAGGAGCTGATGGAAAGACATTGCTCAGCTCTGCAGAACGGAGTTGTGAAAAGTAAAATGAATCTGAATTTTAGAGCTACAGCCCTCTGATATCTCAGAATGATCTGATGATGACAATGCATTTTATATTCGTAGCGGGAAGCATAACAGAGGCTACTAAATAATTTTATTTGTAAAGTGCTCATAACCATTATTTGCAGGCAACAGATGGGTAGGAGTCATTAAAGAATCCTGCCATCTCATTCATGCCAGCAGATCGCCAGTTCACCCCTATTCCCTGCCATATTTTCAGACAGCTGACTTCTGTCTCCGGCCACCAAAATTACAAAGTCTCTTTCTTCTAGTGCCCATTTAGCAAAAATCAGATTTTTCAAAATATATTTATGAGTATACAGTTGTTGTTTTTTTGTAGCTCTCTTCCTTCTCTTCTTCCTATTTTCCTCTTGATTCAGAGATTTATACTCACTTAACCCTATCCACATTTTTTTAAAAATACATTTTATTGATTTTGTACAGAGAGGAAGGGAGAGAGATAGAGAGCTAGAAACATCGATGAGAGAGAGTCATTGATCAGCTGCCTCTTGCACACCCCCTACTGGGGATATGCCCGCAACCAAGGTACATGCCCTTGACCGGAATTGAACCCGGGACCTTTCGGTCCCCAAGCCGACGCTCTATCCATTGAGCCAAACCAGTCTCGGCAACACTGTCCACATTTTTATGTCAGTACTTTTACCAGCCAATGTTTTTGACTCTTGCTGTCACTCAAGATTATTTTCTTGCCTTTCCTTTCTATTTATGAAAGAGACATTTCTCTGGTTTTCCAAGGTTTAAAGGCATTTTACTTGCCATATTTAGTGGCTAGAACTTTCTCAATAATGATAGTCTGTTACTAGTTCTTATTTCCCCCCATTTCCCACTCTTTCCTCAACTCCCAGTACGGTAAGGGGTAGTTCTTGTTTCGAGGGAAACAATCTGAAGGGAAGCTACAAGCTGTTTCCTCAAAGCTGAGCATTGGCCATTCTCCTGCCTTCATCGCTCATCGTGTCCTTTTCCTCCTGGGAGCCCAACAGCCATGATGAAGGTCTCCGCTTGTGGGAGAGTTGAGGAGTCCGTTTTTGTCATTTCTTCTTTCTCTTCTCTACTGAGCATAAACCTCACTGCCTTTCCTGACCAGCTCTATACCTTCTAGGAAAAAAACAAACACAAAAAAAGTCTTTCTTGAGCATTTCTTCTTCTTTGGTATAGACCAGTGGTCGGCAAACTCATTAGTCAACAGAGCCAAATACCAACAGTACAATGATTGAAATTTCTTTTGAGAGCCACATTTTTTAAACTTAAACTTCTTCTAATGCCACTTCTTCAAAATAGACTTGCCCAGACCGTGGTATTTTGTGGAAGAGCCACACTCAAGCGGCCAAAGAGCTGCATGTGGCTTGCGAGCCGCAGTTTGCCGACCACGTATATAGATGATTTCTCAATAGTAAAAGCCTGACTGCTTTGTTTCAATATTTTATAGCATAGGACAGCAGGTAGACATGCTTTGTAATAGTGATACACATGTGCTGGAGTAAAATCTAATTTATTAACTATTTAGATATGTGCAGGGTGGGGAAAATAGGTTTACAGTCTTGAATACATAAAACAGTTTATTCTTGCATCATTATTAGTGATTGTATTATTTTCCATATGAACAACTGAAGCTATTTTTGTCCCAGTTTGTGTGTGTGTGTGTGTGTGTGTGTGTGTGTGTGCGCGCGCGCGTGCGCGTGCTTTTTACAGTTAAATTTTCTGGGGTACAATTTGAATATACCTAGCCAAAATATTAATAATACAATTTCATTTTACTATCACCTCTTATAGGATTTTAGCATTTCAGAGAAACAACAATGATCTTCCTAAATTAGCCTTAGAGAGGATGAGGTACAAAAATGTGGAGAAGGGGAACTTTAACTTCCACTCAGTCCAGGAAATGCAATGACCAGACCTTTCATCATGCCCTTTCCAAAAGACTAGGAATACTTTATGGAAGAGTCTGTATATCATCATCCAATTTTTCTTATCTTAATTGTTTACATGGTAGTCAGTGACCAAGATATGCCAAATAAATGAATGAACAGATGCACTAATAGACATCTAATTTAAGCATTTCTGCATAGATGCTTGGTCTATGAGACCAAATTTAAAGTGATCACTGCTTGGCTTTCTATGCTCAGTTTTCAGTTTCTATTGTTCTTATCATTACTTATTGCATTTTAGCCACATGAGCCTTCTAGAGGGGAAAACAATAAAACACATGCTTGTTGCTTACACTTTGCACTGGGTACTTCCTCTGCTTCAGATGCCTTGTCTCATGCTGTTAGCGCCTCAATATTTGTGCCTCAGCTAAGTTATTACTGATGTAAAGAGGCCTTTCTTTATCAGCCTTCTTAAAGGAGCAACTCCTCACCATAATCCAGTCTATAGCTCTGGTTCACCCCTATGTAGTTCTATGATTTGAATCTCATTTATCAGTGTATGAGATTATTGTAGATGAATGTTTATCTCTGCACTCGGGAAGAAATATTTTATTTGTTGCCCAAATGTTATCCTCAAAACAGTGTCTAACATAGAGAAAATATTCAATAAATACTTCTTAAGTTTTTTAAGTGAATGAGTAAGTACCATGGTGTGTGTGTATGTGTGTGTGTGTGTGTATGTGTGTGTGCGTGTGTGTTTACTAGATTATGCTGGTAAGCATTTTATAACTGACTTCCTGGGAAATAAAGCCTTCATTTTGTAGATTTGCTGATTTTCATAAGATGGATAAATATGCCTACCACAGCCAAGTTCAAACTGCCAATGTGAAGTCACTGAACTTGGAATTAGAAGGATATGTACATAATCACCCCTTCAATCCTGTAAAAATTGGCTTGAGCTGGCTTTAACACACCAGATTGATTTTTCTTCCATCAAGTAGATGTTTATTAACAGACATTAGGATGCCGGCCTTTAAATGCTTCCAAATTGGGTCCAAACCTACATTTTCCAATCTTCTTGCTGCCAGTTTCCTGGACCAGCTGATCACATGGGCTTATTTAGTCATTAATGTTCCATTTGCATGTCCTTCTCTCCTCTCTACCAAATGTCTATGGATATGGTAGGAGAACACTCAAAAGTAACTTGCAGTTTATAGTTTCCATCAAAAATTAATATTTTTCTATATACTCCAATAACTAGTTGCTTTATCTACGTTTTTAATCCATCATTGAGTTATGTGTTATATTAAGTTACAAGTGTGGTTCTCACAACTGAACAGAACCTTGCTGTGGGTAGAGAACATATTTACTTGTCACTCTATCATCAGCATATAGGAGGATGCCTAAAATATAAAGAAATAAAAATATCTGTTTAATTTAATGAATTTTTAATAGTATAGTTCTGTGGTCAACAAACTGCAGCTCGAGAGCCACATGTGGGTCTTTGGCCCCTTGAGTGTGGCTCTCCACAAAATACCACTGCCTGGGTGAGTCTATTTTGAAGAAGTGGCGTTAGAAGATGTTTAAGTTTAAAAAATGTGGCTCTCAAAAGAAATTTCAATCATTGTACTGTTGGTATTTGGCTCTGTTGACTGATGAGTGTGCTGACCACTGGTGTAGTTGATTTCAAATGAAGTATAAATTTGGATCTTGACAATGAAAATAATGAGTTTAGGTTCTTTCTCAATATGAAAGCAGGGTTGTTGTTTCGTTATCATGTTATGTTTTTCTGGTGAGTAGTAAATTGTGCTGTGCAGCTCCACTACAAGTTGAAGGGGCCACAGATTGTTCCTCATTAAGAGTGGAAGATGGTGAGTCATCAGCAAGAGGTGAAGTGAGACTACATAAAAAGCACCCACATTCCTGTCTTGCCAATCTTTCATTTAAACCATCTAAAGGAAATTTGACTTTTAGCATTTGAAACATGATTGGTCACAATCAAAATAGGTCTCCTGAAATCAAATATTAGTTATGAAATAACTAATTATTTATTAGTTAAAACAATAATAGTTCACTTTTTTCCTTAAAAATGAGCATCCACCCTTAAACTATCCCTGCCCGCCTGTTTAGGTTTCTGTAACCAAAGCCTGATTTGACAGGAAAGTGTGATCTTTGTTTCTATGGAAACTCTGTGGATAGGAATACATGTATTTTATATCAGGATCCCATTACTTTTAGATTAATCAGCTAAATTTCATTATAGTACAATACCAGTGGACTATATTATCATGATTTTGAGAGAAAGAGAGAGAAAATAAGAATGTCTCACAAGATTTTAAAGAAAACTAAAAGCCAAATGCTTGTGCAAATGCCATCATAGAGAGGTCACTAATTTAATTAATGAGAATTTTTTGGAAGATACAAAACAAATGTTATTATTCAATATTGGTTTACATTAAATGTAAGCATATATAACTTTCCAATTGATAAAAGATTCACACAAAAAGTCAGCATATAACAAATTTTAAAGTATGTGATTATTTATATGAACCATATTAGTTTTCTTATGTCCTCTGAATTTATTTTTCATTGCTTTATAACAAATTTACCACAAATTTAGCAGCTTAAAATAATGCATTTTTTAAATATATATTTATTGATTTAAGAGAGGAAGGAAAAGGGAGAGAGAGATAGAAACATCAATGACAAAAAATGGGCTGCCTTCTGCACGCTCCACACTGAGGATGGAGCCCACAACTTGGGTGTGTGCCCTGACCAGGAACGGAACCATGATCCCCTGGTTCATAGGTCATGGCTCAATCACTGAGCCATGCCGGCTGGGCAGTAACACATTTTTATCTCATAGTTTCTGTGGTCGGAATTCCAATCAAGGTTTATGTAAGTCTTCTGATCTTGTTTTCACAAGACAGCAATCAAGGTGTCGGTTAGGCTGCATGCTCATTGGGAGGCTATGCCAGGAAAGAATCCACTTCTGAGCTCATTCCATTGGCAAAAGCCACCTGCTGGTGGTTGTATGACCAAAGGCTCATCTCCTTCCTGGCTGTCAGGTGGAGGCCACTTGGAACTCCTGGATGCCTTTTGGGTGTCTCCCGGCCTCACACATTGCTTACTTTTAAGGCGGCCTACACCATGGCAGTTTGTCTTGCCAAGACCAGAAGGAGACTATCAAGACTGCACTCCTAAATGAGTACATGGATGTAACACCATCGCCTTTGGCATAAATGAAACCTAGTTAAGACAGTCATTTACATACCATTTTGCCATATTCTGTTGGCTAGAAGCAAGTTATAAGAACCACCCACCCTCTCACAAAAGGGAGTTATCTGAGGTCACCAATCATTAGAAGATAAAGGTGATGTTTGTGCCTTACTTTAAAAGTGCTGTAATAGGCCATTTTCCCAAACCTGGGGAGAAGTGGGTCCTGAATGTGGCTAGGTGAAAGCAGGTTTTCTAGAACAAAAATATGTTCCTAGTGCATTAACTCTAAATTATCCCAGTATTCCTCATTTAACAAAAAGCCCAGGGCTTATTTTTTGTCAAATAATATTAACTGCTCTTTTTGGTTGGTATTCATTTTAATCTCAATACACATGTGAGGTACAGAAGTGAGGAAAAGGACACATAGCAGAGATTGAAGGTAACTGAAACAGACATCAGATTAAAGCAATTAAATTTTTATTTATTTATTTTCCTTTTATTTAGCTCCTGGCACTCAACTAATACAAATTTACATAAAGATGAGTTAAGCTAGGGTCTGGGATAAAGAAGATTGAGAAAACTTGACAACAATAAAATAAATACCTAATTTTATTTTTATTTGACGTTCAACCAAGAGACCAAATGTTAAAATCAAAACAAACCTTAAGGCTTACATATGCCAGTTATCCAATGAACTCAACACAGCAGCAGTTTGCAGTATTGTGTTGAATAAACAGCTTCTTGCCCGATGGAAAAAATAAAACAAATACCAGAAACAAATTCTGTCCTTAGATTACAAATTATTATGGTATAGCAGCTACAATAAACTGAAACTAAACAGACAAAGAAACTCACCTACTTTTATTTGTGAGTGTAAATCCTAAACATATTGAGATTTGTGTATGGATTTTAATTTTGCAATTATATAAATTAGGAGAATGCCTTTTAAAATTAATTAAATTGTGCGGTATTTATATGGAATTACATGAACCATCTTCACATAATATTTGTTAACGCAACTGTCATTATTCTGTGGTTTTTTTTTTTTCCATAATGTCAGCAAAGAAGCATTTTTCTATGTTTTCTTACCATTAATAGCCTCACGATATCAAACTAAAATCTATAAGTCCATCATTGATTTGCAGAAATCCAAAATGGTTTTCACCATGAACATCACCTAGAAATTCCATTTATGCTCAGAATATGTGGCCTTACTTTTGAAGACTTTATCTAAATGCACATCATCCTTTTGATTTGTGACATTGAGAAAAATCAGTTTAACTTGAAAAAATGCACATTAAATTATTGGTTGGGTGAGGTTAATTTTCTGAAGTTTAGGATATTAAATTAATTGGGGGAAAAAACAAGAAATTGAAGTGCAGCAACTCTTAATGTGCAAAGCAATTCATTTAGAAAAAAATAGATAAGCAATAAAATCAACAAGGTCCAATTAACTTCTCAAATTTAACTTGAACTTGTCATCTTCTCCTCTCATTGTGATCTTCCCCCAGTGCTCCCATCCCAGTCAGGGCCATTTCCATTTCATGTGTGTGGCTCAGACTTTTCCATCTCCCTGGCTTACACTGCCTGTGTCCAACCTGTCACAGGCTGGGCTGTTTGCCTTTACTCTGCCTGTATCACACGTGGTCCTCTCTTCACCGCAGTCCTAGAAGCCATAATTTCTCATCTCCTCCATTTCACAATGCCTCTTCCAACATGTGCTCTTACTTTCCTCAGACAATCCTTATTATAGGAACCAGAAGCAATATTTAAAACACACATTGGATTACATTACTCTTGGTTTTAAAGCCCTCCAGGGCCTTTGTAATGAATTAAGGGTGGTAGTAAGAATCCTAAACATGACAGATGTCTTCTGCATGTTCTTGTCCCTGGTCATCTCTCCACGCTTTCCAAGCCACTTCCTGCTTGCTCCCTGCTCCCTCTCACGACCACTGCCACAGGCCTTCCTCCCCGGACCTTCTCTCTTCCAGCCTCTGCACATGCAGTTCCTGGTCACACCCCTGGCCACAGGCTGCTTTACTCTTGACCCTGTTAGAGCTTATTTTGCTATGACTTTGCATGGTCCATCATCCTGGGTAATACTCACTCATACTTGGTTCCTGTTAGTGTTATCTGTGTGATCATTAACTTCCACTGGATTTTCAGAAATGAAAACCCAGGAAAGTTATTTGTTACTTGCTGTATCCCAAGTTCCTGGCACCAGGGAACTAGCACATAATAGGCGAAGAAAAGTATTGTTGATTAAATAGAGGGCTAAACAGTGTATTATAAAGATTTAATTTTCTAAGAATGTTGCAATTATCTCGTGTAGTATAATTTGGAGAAAAAAGAGAGGAACCCTGGGAATTTAAATTTGGAATAAATCTTAAAGTCAACGATGTCATATTTTTAAAGCCAAGTCTTAGAGAGACTAGGAGGCTTGTTAGAGGTCATGCCATCAAACTCAGGGCAAGGGTGGGTCGTGAGGTCTTCCCCCTCACATCCGGTGCCCATGCTGTTGGTACCATTAACACGACTGCATAAATCTCTTTAACTCTTTTCTCAATGATGTGGGTTTCACTTTTGTATTTGTAGGTCTTTGCAGTTAACCTCTTACTCCTGCACGGATCCATTCTTTGATTTCTGCAACACCACTAAGCGCTCATTTTTTTTCCCTACACCTCTGACCACTCTGTTTGATCCAACTGTTGCTTAAATGGGGCTGTTACTCCAGGTTCTGATTCGGTCTCCCACCCTTGTCATCCTCTACCACACTTCAGGTTGATTCCACATATTTCAAATCCCTTGGGATCTAAAATTTAAATTCCAAAGTGAGCTCTTTTTTGTGTTTCCCCAAACTCAGTAGCCATCTCCCAGGTAGTTCTGGTAGTGGAAGCGGGAGAGAGTAGTAGCAGTTGGAAATCTACTATGTCCTCAGCAAACTCATCATTTACTCTTCAAAGGAACCTTCTCCAACCTGAGACTTGATGTACAGCATCATCATTCCTACCTGGCACGCCCATAGCCTGAAAAGTGAGAAGTAGCTCATCTCTTCCTTCTCACTCCGCCCCTCCACATTCAGCTCTGCCCCACGGGCCCTCACCTCAGCATTCCAGGCTCTGTGCCCTTGGCTTCCTCTACTGCTGCCCTGCTCTCCCAACCCCACTACATCATTGCATGACTTCATCTGGCAGCTAGCGGTGTCCTCTTCCAGCCACATGTCATGGTGCACCCCGGTGCCTTTCTAAATGCAAGGAGCCTGGTGTTTTTAATCAAATGGCCTTATTAGCAAATATTTCACAATCTTTACCATAAAAGGCAAATCTAATCCTTAAGATTCTTGGTCACAAGTGACAAAACCACACTCAAATTAGTTTGAGCAAAAAAAAGAAGAATGTAACCCAGAAGCAGTGGCTCAGAGGTTGAGCGTTGACCTATATGAATCAAGAGGTCACAGTTCATTTCCCAGTCTCCAGTCATGCAGGAGGCAACCAGTTAATGATTCTCTTTCATCAATAATCTCTTTCTCTCACTGGGACCAGTTTGGCATAGTGGATAGAGCGTTGGCCTGCGGACTGAAGGGTCCTGGGTTTGATTCCAGTCAGGGAAACATACATTGGTTGCGGGCACGTCCCCAATAGGGAGTGTGCAAGACGCAGCTGATTGATGATTCTCTCTCATCAATGTTTCTAGCTCTCTATCCCTCTCTCTTCCTTTCTGTAGAAAAATCAATAAAATATATATTTAAAAATGAAATAATCTCATATATATATATATATATATATATATATATATATATATATATATACATATACATAATTTTTTTAAAAGAATAATGTATCCTCCCATGGGATCTAAGGAAGGAATGAACCTACTACTAAAAAGATAAAGGTAAAGCTGGGCATCAGATGTCACAGAACACAGCTTCTCAGACACCACTGAGCACTTTCTCCTTTGTCCCCCACTTCCCCAAACACCAGGGTGATTCTCACTTTATACTCCCTCTTTTTTTTTTTTTTTTTTTAAATATATTTTATTGATTTTTCACAGAGTGGAAGAGAGAGGGATAGAGAGTTAGAAACATCGATGAGAGAGAGACATCGATCAGCTGCCTCTTGCACACCCCCTACTGGGGATGTGCCCGCAACCAAGGTACATGCCCTTGCCGGAATCGAACCCGGGACCTTTCAGTCCGCAGTCCGACGCTCTATCCACTGAGCCAAACCGGTCCCGGCTATACTCCCTCTTTTGCAGTAAGGAAGAATATCAGCTATAGATAGGGCCTCTGATTTACATAAAATAACACATTTTATTCAAATTGAAGTTATGACAATGTTTAGTTTTCTGAAACACATTTTTAAAATAATCACAAAAAGCAAAACAACTGGGACCAAAGCAAAGTAATACTAGAAAAAGAAATCCCTACAAAGTTATTGAACTTCAACTATAAGTCAAAAGTTCTAAAGTAAGTATTTAAGCAATTTAAGCAATGAATCTATCTATCTATCTATCTATCTATCATCTATTTATATAAATTGCACTGCTTCAGTAGTATTACAAAATGTGAAATTTATTTTCTCTTTAGTAGTATAAATTGACTTGCAAGAAAGCTGCAAGCATCTTTCAGGGAAAGAGGATGAATGGTGGTTTCAGGAAATATTGACAGTCCATTGTTGTTTCTGCAGCTTTGCTCAGTAAAAGTCTGCAGTGTTTCTGTTGTTCAAGATGGGGAGCCAGTGTCTCCTCCTGTTGTTTTGTTAGCAGAGCCATGCAATTGACAACGGCATTCAGAAGGAAGTGGCATTTCTCAATACTCCTTAATTTCCATATGGAGCCACAGAACTTAGCACAGTATGCGTCTGAATCTAATTTGCTTCCTTTCTCATTCCTACATAAAATATATGGTTTCTAAATTGGTTTAATGGAAGCAATTATTGGAATGATATTCACTGGAAGTGCTGTGTGTGAGGAAAATACATAAAAATAGAAAATGCATTTTCTGGATAGACTTGTATAGCCATTTAAGCTCAAGAAGTGAGCAGATCAGCATTATGCGATTGAACCGCTTTCTTATTAAGCCATCATGAGTTCATCGTATTCCATTAGACCCTAAACCCCTTGAGGATTGCTGGGGCTTTGTTTAGTTTAATATGAAATTCCCATTGCCACAAAAAAAGGAAGCATTCGCCTATCATCTCATGACTATGTACTTACTGACTCTCATATTTCTAATTGTATTGTCCTTTTCTTTTAAACCACTTAATAACCTTGCTACGAGAGTTATAAAACTGTGACTTTTATAATTGGTACCTATACTGTGGAAAACATACACAAGTAGGGTTCTTCTGTCCCACACATCGAATAACAGTTTGGGGAACTAGGAGGCTTGTTATGAGCCTAGGAACTTAAAAGACACCAGGAGCCAACTGGCCACCAGCTGGGGACTGTGCTTGTCTGAATGGGATCACGCAGCCTCTCGGTCAAAAGGGCTTGTTTCCCAGTGATTACTGAGTCCCAGAAAAGAGAGGATGGCCGGTCTCTGAGTTTCAGTTCTGTCCACTTCAGTCCCACCAGTTGGTCTCAACTATTCATGGAACATTTTCCCTTCCCTCTCTTTTAATGCCAAACTTATACCCCCCCTTTGTTCCCCTTAAACTTGAAATTCATAGCCCATCACTTGTTTACAGAGTAAAGCAATACTTTTGTCCTAAAAGGATAAAATTTTGTCCTAAAAGGATAGCAATGGAGATATGTATAGTGCTTATCAAAAGAAAATATTAAATACAAGGAGGTTTTTTTTTTAGAAATAACCCCCCTGAAACTATTCTTTGAAGTATGAAGAAAAAAAAATAATAGATAATAAGAAAATTGATAAAGTATCAGTAGAAGTAGGTAGAGGGATTCATGTGTGCCCTCTACTTGTTGATCACATATCTGTGCAATTATAGGAATACTAGAGGCCTGGTGCATGAAATTCGTGCACTGAGTGGGGACTCCACTTGCAGTCTGGGAGCCCTCAGGGGATGTCCCACTGACAGCTTAGGCCTGCTCCCCACAATCAGACATTGTTAACACTGCCTCAGAGGCAGGAGAGGATCCTATCACCACTGCTGCACTCGCCAGCCATGCATTGACCACCAGGAGGCAGCTCCTGCATTTAGCATTAACACCCTTGTGGTCAGTGCATGTCATAGCAGTCAGTTGTTCTACCCTTCAGTCGATTTGCATATTAGCCTTTCATTATATAGGATATTTTAACCAATACATCACAAAATTAAAGCTATCACAACATTTTACATGAATTTGCATAAAAACTTAAAATATAAATTATTTCTTATGAACCTGTGTTAAATAAACCTAGAGGGGAAAAATAAATATTTTCCCCAACATATTATTCTATTCAAAATGTGGAAAAACTTCAGAAACCCAAGAAAATTATAAATATTTCAGAATGAAAGGTGATTAGAAATGTAAAAAACTAGTGGTAGTTTGGAAACTATTGTAATATTTTGAAGAGTATTATAAAATTTTAAAGTACATTTTAAAGTAATTAAGTATAAAAAGATAGTGATAAATATGAAATATAAAATTTACCCTTGGTCTCTACATTGACTGAATAATCTATAGTAAAGACTGAAATTATTTTAACCCTTATTTCAAGCCAGCAGGGTTTTGTATGAAAATTTGAATACAGGAAGAAGAAACTCTTTAAGCTAATTATAAATTGTCTAAGAATTTGTTTCACAATTTCCTGCAAGTGATTGTGCTTGAAACATTACCTATTTTTTTTTTTGTGCAAATTCCAGACTTTAAAAATTCTAGGCAGAAGTCAACTTGCAGATAAACACTAAATAGTTTGTTTTTTGTTGTTGTTGTTGTTTTTTTGTATATAATTCAGAGAGAAGCTAATGATTAAGGATAATTAAACGAAACTAATATTTGTTAGGTAAAAACTATCATGCGTCTTCTCCCTTGTATTCCTGCATTCTATATTAAACAATACAGTAATTAAAAAGCTAACTCCAAAAGTCATGATGGGCTACCGTTCAACAGCAAACTGTTTTTCCTGCAATTTCTCTTTTGATGCATCCATCTACATATATATTTTCCAGAAAGTACTTAATTCTTCCTGCTTTGTTTCTTTTGATTAGATTTTACATTTCCCTAATTTGTTGGAATCTTTGTATTTATTTATGATCACAAGTGTAAAATATCTCCACATCCCTGGTTTCCTGAGCAAGAAGTAATTACCCACAAATATCAATCTCCTTATAATGTTATGGTATGTAACCACCTATTAGATTATATTTGTTAATAATAACTTGTGCATTGCTGTGTACTCTCCACTAATAGATTTCAAGGTCTCTTAGAATAATTAATTATTTTATTTTTGCCTATTCACACCTAAAAAGGCACCTGTAGATGTTAATCTTTCAAGTAAATGTTTCCTGAATAAATATTCTGACCTCATAAAGAGACAGAGTATCATATAGTTTTGATTAAATTCTAAAAATACACTTAAAAATGTCAAGATGCTTTGATTAAAGTTGCTAGTTGTTTATCATTAGGAAAATTTATAAGTAGCCTCATTATATCATTGTCACCTTCAGTCACTTTTCATTTATACTTAGAACTCATTGTCAAAGGATGACATTCCAGGATTTGGGACCAGTCATTAGGAAAGCCACCATAATGAACAGGGTATTTCTCATGAAATATGTTTTGATTATTGGCAGCATTTTGTATATAATCAAATCAAATTATGACACTTAGCATTTAATCAAAATCACTTATCAAGAGAAGGTCATTTTGTACAAAATTTCTTTGTGTTTATAGTCACTTAATGCTCAGAAGGTGGTTAGCATTACCAAGTAAATTCTATGCTTATTACTTTATTTTAATTATATATCCAACATTCTTTTATTTTAGACAATGTATTATATTGATACAAATGTTTTTTATTAATTAAATTATTATAGAAATTTATTCAGTGACATTTAAAATATAATTCTATCTTCTAAATGGTAATGCTAATTTTAATAACTTTCTATAAAAGAAAATTCTCTTTTTGTCCAGTAATGGAATAGATTTTAGATATGTATATTTTCAAAAATGCTTGACCAAAATTTTATCTTTTTAATTGTATATCATATCATATTTTAAATTATTTTATTATTTATATAATTAACATTTTAGTTTATTGCATATCTTCAAATATAGGTGTAAACTTATGATGCTCTCCAAATGAGTAAATTTTTTTTCAAGTTCCATTATTTAAACAAGTGGTTTTGTTAGAACTTTATTTAAAATAATATTAGTTTCCATTTTAACTTAATTTTTTTCTTAGGTCATAATCTGATTTCCCAATGATGAAATAAAAACTACATAATGCTAACTAAGATTTATTTTATCTTAATAAAATAAATTAAAATGGGGAATTAAACATTGATAAAATAATATTCCAGAATATAGTTATTTACTCTTACATGTCAGTAAATAGTGTTTTACTCTAATTTGTAGAGTTTTATGATTCATGTAATTTAATAATTATGTAAACAAATTAATATAAAAGAGTATAAAAGCACAACAAAGAACAGTAAAATAATATAATGTATTTAAACTCATTTTCAATTAAAAAAAGATGTAACTGAGAGAACTTTTCAAACTTGCCCTAAAAGTGATGACATGTGTGAGACACTACTAATGCACTGACCTTGCTGCCTCTCCTACCTGAACACATATTAGACCACACAGACACCTACAGGCGGCACCCCAAGAACTCCACTTCCACGGGTAACAGGTGGGGACACAGAGGGCACCGCACCATTAACAAAATGATTCGCAAGGATCCTGGTCTGAAACTAATGGTATCTCTCTGCATCTACTGAGCTATCTACTGATCATTTCATCCTTCACCTGGCTGCTCAGTAAACGTGTGCTGAGAATCCCCTGGCTTGTTCCAGGAAGCAAGGCACTTGGATACTCTGCGAGGTGAAGTGCAAATTGTCTTGAATTTGCTGGAAGACAGTGCACAGAGAGTTTCATGTCTTTGATTCAGGAGCCCAGCATCCAGAAGCCTGGCCTCAGGTGGGGGGATAGAGGGCATGTACCAAACGGGCGCTGGAAGGATGTGCATGTTGAGAATAAGGAATAAAGCACACCGTGGTACAGAACACGCACTTGGGTGAGGTTGCCTTATCAACGGTGGCACAGGAGCAACCCAGAGCCTCTTGCTGACAGAATCCAAGCATATGTGCCTCCTCCTCACTGTGGCCGCGGAGGTGCCAGCCTTCTGCTTCTGGGAAGAAGGCCTGCGATGGTGGTTCAGCTCACCTTGGCTGGCATTGCAGCGAGCCTCTGCGAGCACCAGGAGGTCATGTTCTTGTTCTCCTTTCCCTCCTTGGTCCTGTGGGTTTCCTCACCCTCTCCTGGCCGAGAGGTTGATACCAGCCAGGCCTGGTGGCTCTTAATGATTTGGACCTACTTCTCTGTGCTTTGTGTTTGGAACCAAGCACGCTGCAAATGCTGCCCCTGAGTGTGCTGTTTTCATGTGCAAAATACGGAATTTTACATTTAGAGTTCTGCCATAGCCACCATGTTCCAAGAATTTCTATACTTTCTTTTAAACATTAAAAAAAAATGATTTTTTTTGTAAAAGATAGTAGGAAAACCAGTGATAACAATTCCTAAAATAAAATTAAAACCAAAACCATGGACAAGAAAGAAATTATCTCGTATGTCTGCCCTTGAGAAATACAAAAGATATAAAAAGTAATATAGCTTATTGACTGTCACAATGATTGACATGTAGGTTTTTAATGTAGATGTTTTTTTCTTCAAAAAATTGTTTTCCATTATATTCGATTACTGTGGCATAGACAGCTTTCTCTTGAAGCTAATTGCTCCCTGGGATGCGTGTACCTTACAATCAATAAAAATCGCATGACCTTTGCATGAGAGGTTGCAAATTTTCCATAAAAGCTGAGCAAATGATGGAAACAAACTTGCAAAATAACTACCTATAATTAGTGCATGGATTTGAGTTAACAGCACAAATTTGCATTTATGACTTTGAGCCATATACTTCGCCCATAGGTTTTTTAAAAATAATTTTAAATGAGTGATTCTAATGCTAATAAATTATAGGTTACTATTTAATTTTCTTTGTTTTACTCATGCACTCAGTCTTTCTGATTGATGGTAACATTCAAGTAAAGAATTGGCAATAAACTGAATTAATTTCCTGGTACTTTAATATGTCAATTATTAGCTTCAGAAATCACAAAGAAAAATAGAGTAAGTACGTAATAATAAATTATTAGTAAAATGAAGATAGTCGACCTGTAAAACCAGTAATAACAGGATTAGGTAAAACCCTATTAGAGTCCAGAGCCTATAATTTCTTCAAAAGTCTTTGTTAACGACAGGCAACATCATCACTGCCTTTCCATTAGTTGGTTTTAATGATTAGGATGAATATTTCTCAGTCTTACATTATAAACTCCTTAACTAACATGGGACAAAGGATTGTACTAACTCTGCAGAAACTTGTACAGAGTGAGAACTTAATAAATACTAACTGCCTGCATTCATAACTCCATGGAAGCAAATCCCATCTTGTCATATCCATGATTTTGGCAAGCTCTCCTGGCTCTCTGTGGGCACCTAGTAAAGACTGCTCATTTGAGATCACTAGGGCTGTTCTTTATTTCTCCCCAGATAAGGGAGGGAAGGGAAAGGGGTACTTCCAAAACCAGGCATCTGAAAGTCACGCCTTCATTATTATCATCATTTATTTATTTATTTTATTTCTCATCTTTTTTAGTTACTGGCTGGGATTTTGGTTCTTCTTATTGACACAGAAGAGGTTTGAAGGTTAGCAAAAATGAAAGTGAAGCCAAGTGGGATTTATTGAAGATATACTCTGAGAGAGGAGAGACCATGGCCCCCAACTCTGGGGTTATGTGGTTTAAACTAGAGGCCCTGTGCACGGATTTGTGCACCAGTGAGGTCTCTCAGCGGGCGGGAATCAGGCTGAAACCAGCTCTCTGACATCCCGAGGGGTCCCAGATTGTGAGAGGGTACAGGCCAGGCTGAGGGACCCCACCAGTGCATGATGATCAGAGTTGAGGAAGGATTTCAGGAGGGCTCCAGGGTGTGTCCAGCCCTATCTCCCCAAATCCCAATCGGCTGGGCCCCTGCAGCAAGCTAACCTACTGGATGAAGCGTCTGCCCACTGGTGGACAGTGGGCATCATAGCGACTTGCCGAATGGTCAAATGAACAGTCGGACACTTAGCTTTTGTTATGCAATATGGGGGATTTTCTGGGTGGAGACTGTCACTTGCATTCAGGGATGATTGATAGAAAAGGATTATATAACTAAATTTCTTTTGTGCATGCCCTTACCCATAATGCATACAGAGAAACCCATGGGATGGGGCAAAACTACAATGCAAATATGCAAATTTTGTTATAATTAGTCCAGGGCCCTAGTAAGGTGCTATTGAGGTCATGTCTTTTTCCTCTGAGCTTGTGCCAAAAACTGACTGATTCTGAGCCTGCCTGCTGGAGGTCTGCTGGCTGCTGGGCCGCGCATAGAGAGGGGTCTGAAGGCCCTGTTTTCCCAACCCCCCCCAAGCCACTCATGTCTAACTTCCTGCCTAATACCTGGACCAGGTTCAAACCTGCAGCCTGTCATGTGTTGTGAATGGGACCATGTTCCATGACCCTTTGGTGTATGAAAGTACACTCCAACCAACAGCGCCATACTGGCCAGAGCTAAAAGTTAAGCCTTTAGCCGGGACCGGTTTGGCTCAGTGGATAGAGCATCAGTCTGCGGACTGAAAGGTTCCGGGTTCGATTCCGGTCAAGGGCATGTACCTTGGTTGTGGAAGCATCCCCAGTGGGGGGTGGGTGTGGGTGCAAGAGGCAGCTGGTCAATGTTTCTCTCTCATCAACGTTTCTCTCTGTCCTTCTCAATTCCTCTCTGTGTAAAATCAATAAAATATATTTTTAAAAAATGTCAAGCCTTTAAACATTATGTCTACATTCATTAGAAGTCTCCTACAGAATATCCCCAAGGATTTTGCTAAGCTTCTACATGTATTTTCTTATTAATAGAGTTTGTTTTCACAGGCTGCTTGTTTAGCGCCTTACTTTTCATTCTTTTCTCTAACCATCTCTGCTATGATTTTGTTTTACTTGTTAAGATAGAGATGGCAATATTTTGCACTGGATAGCTCACTGCTTTAGATGTATTATACAACATAGAAAGAGTCGGGCAAGCATTACTACAGCGCTCAATGGAAAGGTAAAGTAATGGCAGTCCTTCACGCCCATAAAATACTGAATTTACTCATAGAGAAGTTTTTCTCAGATATGTAACCCTATAAATTATTCACTAGATTGGAGCTATTAGTAGAGTTGGAAAATACAACACTTTCAGAGAAACGTGTTGAACAAACCTCATGCATAATGAATGGCGTATGCCATTGTGAGCATTGTCATGTTGCGATGGAGGTCACAATTAATGAATGGCTTAAATGACAGGACACATAATGGATATTGGCTCTTCACATTTAAATGGCAATTTTACATGGGTAATTTATTAGCAGCCTTGCTGATGAAGATTATCATTCACATAAAAATGCCTCTGTTTTTAATAGCTTGCTTTATCTGCTATTCAGAATCTTTAAGTATCTCTGAATGTATCCGGATGCATAAAGATCTGGCTATCCTAGTTCGTATGTATCTGTTTGTACCTTTAATGTATTGTTTTGGATATTAAATGAACACCCAACATGCAACACCATTCCAGGAATAAGTTATTCCCACACTTGTTAGTGGTGAGGAAAGTTCATTTGAAAGTTAATGCTGTGATGGCAAGAGGCGAAGTGCTGATGGAACAGCCTCCGGAAGGCACGTGACGTGTTTGGCTGTCTTACCGGGACATTTTATAAATGTGTATTACGTTTCTTAATGCTGATGGGTGTCATTCGAAAGTTCCAACATTAGAATTATGTGCCTAAATCAATTGGTCGCCATGTGCAAAACACTCTTTTTAAAATCCTTATATTCAAACTGTGTTTCCTCCATGTTTTTGTACCATTATCTATTTTATTAGCTATAAAACTAAGAAGATTAATTAGTACAGACTCTCAGGTAGAATAGCATAGGATGACAAATTTATATCAAATATTTTTATATGCTTGAGCTTACATGAGGGTCAAACTCAAGTATATTGGAATCAACTGTAGGTTAATGCACATATCCATATGTCATTCTATTGCCTTATGACATACTAGTTTCAAGCATATTCTATATCTCAAAAGTATCATCATAAATAAAAATATTGGTAGTGTTTACTTGGCTCTGAGAAAGAGAATTTAAGAAGTGTTGAAGGCCTCACTTTAATTCTTCACTAAATTCCAATGATGTCCTGAACTTTTCCTTCTTAATGTATTCATCAAAGTAATTGGGTCCTGAACAAATCACTCCAATGTTTTCTGACCTCCTGTGACTTTCAGGAATGAGAGTGACACAGGAGAAAAGAGATTTCAACCATCATTAATCAATGGGTTGTTTTCCTTAAAAAGTCAAAGTAAAAGGCTGCATTTAAATTTAGCAATGCTGTTAGGTGCCTAAAGGTCATAATGACCCACGGTTCTTTCCTACTTGCATTTATCAGGCAAAGGGAACATGCAGAGAATGATCTGAGAGTATAAGGTCTCCAAATTTTACAAACACCTAAACATTTTTAAAAAGGACATTTCCAAATATGTCAAAAATCATTTCATCCACATTATAAAGATTAATAGATCCAATATGCTAGTCCAGTGGTCGGCAAACTCATTAGTCCACAGAGCCAAATATCAACAGAACAATAATTGAAATTTCTTTTGAGAGCCCATTTTTTTTAAACTCAAACTTCTAATGCCACTTCTTCAAAATAGACTCGCCCAGGCCGTGATATTTTGTGGAAGAGCCACACTCAAGGGGCAAAAGAGCCTCATGTGGCTTGTGAGTCGCAGTTTGCCGACCCCGGTGCTAGTCTATGAGCTTAAAAAAACTGTAAAATGTTCAACTCTGCTAATATGATAACATGAATAATGTGCTTCGTGTTCCATGAGTTTTAAATATTCTCTCTGTTTACTTATTTGTTTTGATCATTTAATTTCATCATGCTGGACTCATGCATATTTTATCTCTTGATAATAATGCAGCACTTCATTATTTTTGTTTGTTGCTGCTCAAACTCTTCCACCCTGGCTATTGAAAGCTTTTCAGTTGACACCTTGCTCCTTCAATATACCTTCATGGAGTCATTGTCCTTTTATTTTTTATTTTTGTCTTGCTTTTTAGCGCTTCCTTGTTTTCTGTTGCTATAAGAAACTCCAGGCTCATCTTGTTAATTCCCTGTTGCAGCCCTAGAATTAGCCATTTCCATTTTTCTCCTGAGGATGAGAAGTCAATGTCTAGGTGATGAGTGGCTTCTTTTTGTGTGTGTGATTTTTTAAAATATATTTTACTGATTTTTTACAGAGAGGAAGAGAGAGGGATAGAGAGTTAGAAACATCGATGAGAGAGAATCATCGATCAGCTGCCTCTTGCACCACCCCCACTGGGGATGTGACCGCAACCAAGGTACATGCCCTTGACCTGAATTGAACCCGGGACCTTTCAATCCACAGACCGATGCTCTATTCACTGAGCCAAACCAGTTTCGGCATGAGTGGCTTCTTTCTACTCAGTATCCTCCCTGCTAAGACCTCTTAACTGTTAAAGCAATGAGGTACATGTGCATGCGAACCTGTGCCTGCACATTCATCCATGAATATGGATCCATCTTTATAGTAGGTGTCTACCTGTGTCCCCAATGCTTACCTAGTGCCTCAGGGACCATGTTCGCAACTTGCCCTGTGCTTCTCTGCAGTCACCACCCGAATAATGAGAAACTTGTCCCCAGCATCCCTAACCCCTTACTTCCTGGTTTAATCCCAGGATAGGGGCATTGGGTTCAAATTGTTCACCTATGCTCCCATGGTTGAAACCTTTACCAACTAAAGTGCAGTGTCCTAACCACAGTGCCTGTGGCCTTGAGTCTTATAGGCTCCAGGCATTTCTAAAATCACTTAGGTCTGCAGTGTTCCCCTCCACTTTGCTCAGTGAGGTTATTACATTTGTAGTACAATTAGATTAGCTTGTCATAGTCCATGTTTCTCTCTGGTATCCTCTGACATCTTAAGTGATGTTTTAAATGGCATACGTTCAGGTTTATTCTGTATGCTGTGTAGTGCTGTGGGTGTTGATAAATGCACAGTCTTCATCCATGATTATATTATCATTCAGAATAGTTTCAATGCCCACAAAATAACCTGTGTGGG
Source organism: Pipistrellus hanaki (assembly GCF_964339955.1). Lineage (NCBI taxonomy): Eukaryota > Metazoa > Chordata > Mammalia > Chiroptera > Vespertilionidae > Pipistrellus > Pipistrellus hanaki. Next base: position 69,586,296 of record NC_140510.1, on the reverse strand, counting down.
TCATCCCTTCAACCCTCCCACATCTCTACATCCCTAAATTCCCTGCAACCACTGATCTGGTCACTGCCCTTTTCAAGAATGTCATAGAAATAGAACCACGTAATAGGTAACCTTTTCGGCCTCGTTTCTTGCAATCAGTGATTTTGTGTCCTCTATTTATGCCTTCATAGCTTTGCCCTTAGCTTAACTGCTGAACCACTTGTATTTTGTTGAGTTTTGTTTGGTTTAGATTTGTGTGTGTGTCCATGTATTTTTTGTTCTGTTACTCACCGCCTGGACCATTAGTTTAGCCCTCCTCTGCTCCTTAATTGATGGGAATATATTTAGCTCCATATGATAGCTATTAGCAATTGCGTTATAGGCTTTCTATGACGAATCTATTAAATGTTTGAAAATATTTGCCTAATTGTATGCTTTATTTATTTACAATGATTCTTGGTAACCTCATGTTCCCCTTTAGTTTTTGTTTTTCTTTCTTCTATTTAAATCTATTGATTTTATTTTGTAGTTAATGTTTATCCTCTTTTCCTCTTCTCTCTCTTCTCCTCCATCTGTCTCCTTCTCTCACTCTCATCATATCTGTTCCTTTTGGTGAATGCAAAAGGCATCCAAAAGGTACAAGCCAGGGATGCAGCCATATATTTTACAATGCAAAGGACAATCTCCTCATAACAAACAATTAATTATCTTGCCTAAAATATCAATGGGCTGATTCTGAAAAAAAAATCATTTTAAACTCTATATTTAAACTTTAGATTTTAAGCTTTATATTTTCCCCTATACATTCTAATTCTGTAGAAGATCTAGATATACTAATACACTAGGTATTTGCATAAATGATTCATGTAAATTGAGGCATCATCAGGTTTAATGAATGTATTATTCAGTTTTACCAAATTGATTTAGAGTATTAATGTAAACAGGATATTTTAATTTAAAATTTTTAAAAATACATTTTTATTGATTTTGTACAGAGAGGAAGGGAGAGAGAGAGTTAGAAACATCGATGAGAGAGTCATCGATCAGCTGCCTCTTGCACACCCCCTACTGGGGATATGCCTGCAACCAAGGTACATGCCCTTGACCGGAATAGAACCTGGAACTTTCAGTCCCCAAGCCAATCCTCTATCCATTCAGCCAAACCGGTTTTGGCTATTTTAATTTAATTTTTTAACTTCAACTGCTATCCATAGAAATGACTTGGTGTGCTCATTTGAATCTGTCTTTCTATGTCTCTCAGGTATAGAATGGCTAGAAGATTTGGATAATAAGGTGTTGAGAACGTTTTGCTGCATATTAAAACATTTCTCCCGGAATTTTACTAAATAATTAACTTTGATACCATGTTTCCTGAAAGTAGTGATTGTTATTAGTAAAATAATTAGATGACTTATACAGTTTTTTTCTTAAATAAAAATTCATTCTAGAAAAAAAGAGACAAATTGAATTGAGAAACAATTGACTTATAATACTTTTCTAGGTAAAAACAGAAATATGCACACTATCTTAGTAGCAATAATTATTTATTGAGCACTAGCACTTAATACATGCTAAGCATTCTGGTAAATATATACATTGGACTCATTTAATTCTCCAGCACATATTCCCATAGACATAGTCCCATAGATAAACACTTGGGGAAAATATCATTGACCACATTTTCATGTGTAAAAAAAAAAAAAAAGGTTAATAAATAACATTCAGTATATTTTCTTGTGTAAAGGTTATGAAGCTAAATGAAATCCAGTTCTACCTGATTAAAACCCATTTTATTAAACATTTGTTGTACTGATGATCCTGGCAGAAACAACTGAACAGAGTATCAATTTAAAACAATCTGCTTGCCCCCTGGCTGGTGTGGCTCAGTGGTTGAGCATCAACCCATGAAACAGGAGGATAAGGTTTGATTCCTGATCAGGGCACATGTCTGGGTTGAGGCTCAACCACCTATAGAGGGCATGCATGAGGCAGCTGGTGGATAATTCCCATCATTAATGTTTCAATCTCTATCTCCTTCCTTCCTTTCTCTGAAATAAAGAAAAATAAAATATAAATGTTTTGTCTGTAAATATAGCACGAGGTTGAAGAAAGTCATTCATATGCTGTTATTGCTTTGATTTTGACGCTTTAACCATATGGATACACTACAGACATATGATTATGCTACTGTAGAAACATGTTGTTTCAAGAGGTGTCCGCTATTACTAAATCTAATATTTATATAATTTTTCATCTTTAAACTTACAAATGTGATTTGAAAATATAATCGTGGTTTGTAAACACAGTGAATTCTATCTCTGTAAAATATTGATTTGCTTCCTTTGGTTCTTCTGACAAAGGAAGTTTCTGAGAAGTAGCATTAAAATGTATCATTGATCTCAAAGAACTATTATGAATGAAAAAGTTCAAAAAACGACTAAGTGCTAGTCTCATTTCCATAGAAACGGCCTCATTATGACTAAATACTGAAAATGTATGAGGACAGTCTTGTTTAGAGGAAGTCTTGCGGCACTTTCTTTCCCACTAACTCATATAAATATCTCCTCTCAGGTTTAAAATTAAATGATTTGAATTCATCACGCACACTAGGAGATATTCTCCAAGTTTCGCTCTGAACTATTAGTTCCATTATTTGTGTAAGTTTATTTAGCCCTATAATGACAATGAACTGGGCTGAATAAAATACCGTTTGCATATTTTTAAATAAAATATGTTTCTTTTCAAAGTTGTGAGCAAAATTTACAATTTTTCCTTCTTTTGGTTTAATAAGTAAATACACAAGATGTTGAGGTGCATCCAAATAGATTATTGTTTAATAAAAACAATATTTTTTGCCTATTCTTTGCCTGACTCCTGAAATATAATAAGTTCTGTCATCTCAGACATTCATAGTCACAGAAATGCCTAGCCTGTGAGGCTCAATGGTTGAGTGTCCCTCTTTGAATCAGGAGGTCATGTTTCAATTTCCAATCAGGGCACATGCCTAGAAGAGGGCATGCAGGAGGCAGCTGATTGATGATTCTCTCTCATCATTGATGTTTCTATCTCTGTCTCCCTCTCCCTTCTTCTCTGAAAGCAATAAGAAGAAAGAAAGATACACCTGCTATGGAAGAGCAACAGCAGGTGTCCATTTACTTGTATAGTAATCACTAATACCATTTCTTATTTTCTCCTCTTTGTGCTTTTGTAGAAAAAAATGTTTTTACAACTTTGTCTGATGGTACATTAGAATCACCAATTTATGGTGCCTGCCATTCATTGAACAAAAACAAAAAAATAGTAATTTGATATTTTTTTCAAAATTTGCTTGTTACCTCTAATGTCCTCAATAACAAATGTATTTTAAATGTCCTCATTATAAATAAATAGGAAATACAAAACATCTGAACAAAAAAACAAAACAATTTTGTTACTTTCAAAGTAAAAATCCAGAGAAAAATACCATATATATATGCCTACTATGTAAATTGTCCCCTTGGGATTCCAACCAGGAGACCAAGAGCTTAATGGCTCAGTATGACATGTGCTGACCACCAGGGGGCAGCGCAGAAAGACCCCGATTGACCCTGATTGTTTGCCAGGCCTAGGGACCCGACCCGTGCATGATTTGTGCACTGGGCTTCTAGTAATCACCATAAATGTGAATATTAGTAAAAATAATTGCATATATTTATTATAATTTTCACTTCCTTGAGACCTACTATTTTCCATGTACTATACCAAGCAAGCACTTTATTTGTAGTCAGTGGCCCTTGCAATAACGTTAATTTGACACCACAAGCAAATGGCACATCCAAGACTTGAGCCAAGGTCTATGGCAACTTCAGCTCCTATTAGCACTGAAACTAAAGCAAAGCATTTGCTCCAGGGAAAAAGTTATGGGCTACACGTGGCTTGCTGAGGCAGGTGGCTTGGCTACTTTTCAGTGCTCAAAAGAGGGTTTTAAAGGCAGGAAACTTAGGCACTGCTACTTGATATAATGCAATTACAGCATAAATATTTTGTCTTACTGAAGATCACTTCTTCATCATTTATGCAATAATAGAAGCCTAGTGCATGAAACTCATGCACTCTGAGGGGTCCCTTAGCCCAGCCTGAGCCCTCTCGCAGTCTGGGAGCCCTTGGGGGATGTCTGACTAATGGCTTAGGCCCACTCTCCTCGTGGCTTAGTAGTTGAGCATCAACCTATGAACCAGGAGGCCATGGTTTGATTCCTGGTCAGAGGATATGCCTGGGTTGTGGGCTCAATTTCCAGTTGGGGCATGCAGAAAGCAGCTGATCAGTAAGTTTCTGTCTCTCTCTCCCTCTCCCTTCCTCTCTGAAATCAATAAAAATAAAAGATATTATCAAAATAATCACGGAATAGTTTCTCAGATTCCAATTCATATCCTTCTTTGCTTTGATTTTACAAACAATTTTAACAAATGTGTTTCATCATCTCTCCTCTCTCTCAGTAAATTAAAAGAAATCATAAGGAGAAAAGGCAGGAGCACTTATACTCAAATGATCTCAATTTGTAATTGCAGCCTGTCCATATATGTATATATGTAACAGACATGTATTTTATTAACTATTAAAATATTTATATAGATTGCTATTTGGAAAGGGATGATAATGATCAAAGTACAATTTATGACAAAGGAAAATTCATTTTAACTTTTTAAAGTAAAAATTAATTTTTAAGTTATTTTCAAGTAGTTGTTATGCAGAACAAGAATAATATTAATATTTAATGACTGAAAGAGAGAGATTAACTTATTTCTTAGCTATGAAAATTACTAATATTTGAACTACTATTTAGTCCCTCTCATTCTCTCTGACATGCTTTCTTTTGTCAAGATTTTGTGTGGAAGCATTGAGCTACAGTCAGGTCCACATAACAAGAAACAAGAAAAATGTCTCCTTTCCATCAACTGTGCCCTCACCATTCCGAACCTAATCAGGATCTACAGACTGCATGACACATATTAAAATCTCAATACGAGTGCCTGCATTATTATCATTATTTTCAGTCATTGTGGACAGTGTTGTTATTAATGGTAGGCTGTAAGGGAGATCCAGAAAACACACGTGGATTTATATAGAATAGTAACTTTTAAGAATAAACTGGATTTATTGAAGAATTTGAAAAAATCTAACATTTAAGTTAAACATCCCTTCAACATAAACTCTAGACAAGTCATTATTAGATCTACCAATTCTTAAACTTATAACTTCACAAATAATTGGCTTTGGCACTGGTATATGGGAGAAAGAAGAAAAGATTATATATATTGATACATGGCATGCAATGCTTAGTAAGAAATGCATGTGTCAGGATAAATCACAGAAAACTTAGCAGTGACTGAATCAAAACACTCTGGAAAATGCATTTCTTATGAGACAAGCAGCTTGACAGATGTCTGTGTGCAGTTTCTGAAAATAAGAAATCTCATTTCTTCCAAAATAATTTGCCCTGATAACAGGATAGATGATAGGAAAGAAGCCCTGGTTAGAGGAAATGTAGGTCCCTCAGGTCACGGCCCCCTGCCAGCATGGCTGCATGGTCTTAGGTTTGCTAGCATTGATCATGCTTCTAACACTTCCTGGGACCACACAGCTGTACTGATGGTACATTCTCTTCTCAGACAAGACACAATTCTACTGCGAAATGAAGTCAAATAGCAATCTGGAGGTTTACATTTAGTTCCACAAATATATAAGGAAACAATCTATACATGGCTTGTAGGCCTTTTAAACTTGCAACATATTTAACAAGTTGTAGTGTTTGAAGGTAAAGTGGTCTGTATTTGGAAAGAATATCTCTTAACATTTTATGCACAATTTCTAACTCGGGGAAATTGAAATGGAAAAGGAAAGCTGAACTTCTGGGAAGGTTGATAAAAGTATAGACTCTGGAGCAAAACATCTTTGCCTCAGAATCTAAGATTTTCCCCTTATTAGTGACCACCCAGTGGGGACGCTGCCACATCTGCACACTGCGATGAGCAGAGATCCTCCATCCGAGGACTGTTATGCAGACTACACACTAAGCTATGTCCAGTGGAACTCTCAGAGCAGTGTCTGGCACACATTAGGCTCTGTAGAAGTGTTTAGCTAGTCATGGATTCCTTACCTTATAAAACCAGTAGCAAAGGTCACAATGAGATGTACATTTAATTAACTATCATTTGGAGATTATATATATATATATATATATATATATATATATATATATATATATATATGAGCATATATGTGATATATATATATATGACATGAGCATATATATATGACATATATATATATATTTATGACATGAACATAGTTTGTTAGTGGCAATTCAACAAAACCCAAAGAATGTTTTTCTTTACTATTTTTTTCCTTAAGGGACAAAGAAATCAGTTATCAGACTTTTACTTTTTAACTTTATTTTATTTTATGAGGACCTAGACCAATACAAAACATGCCCACAGAGGTAGAGAATAGTGGTATTACAAGCCCATTTCTTGTTCTTCCTCGGCACAGAGCCACTTTTCCCAGTCTCTTTTGCAACCACCAGGAGACATGTAACTGAGCTCTAGCCAATAAAATGGGAATGGGAATAGAGTGCACCATTTGCAGCCTTGGCCTTAAAAATAAATAAATAAAAAATCTCCCACTTACAAACCGTAATGCTCTTTCCTCATCCCAGTACTAAGACACACTGAGATTTCGGAAGACTATGTTCAAGGTGATGAGATTGCAAGATTCAGTGGCTTTTTTTTTTTTTAAGATATATTTTATTAATTTTTTACAGAGAGGAAGAGAGAGAGATAGAGAGTTAGAGACATCGATGAGAGAGCGACATCGATCAGCTGCCTCTTGCACACTCCCTACTGGAGATGTGCCTGCAACCAAGGTACATGCCCTTTACCAGAATCGAACCCCGGACCTTTCAGTCCACAGGCTGATGCTCTATCCACTGAGCCAAACCGGTCTCGACAAGATGTAGTGGCTTTGATCCCAGAATCACCACATTAAAAAAGTAGGGGAGCCACCAACCACCCACCCATAAGGACCACTGAGTACAACCATTGCATAAGTGAGGATTGCTCATCTAATCTTTGTCACTATTTTATTTTGGGAGACCCAAAGGCATTATTTTAATTAACCCATATTTTTCCTGGCTTCTTATGTACTAGTAGATGAGAAAGGCCAGTGGAAAAAAATATTTTTGTCTGAGCAATGACAGTTTTGATTTATTAACTTTCAGAATGTATATCCCATCACACATTCACCACCAATGACAAGTCAAGACTGCTGCATCTTAATCTGATGAAGACCTAACACCCAATCTCTGTCTTCTACTGATGAAAAGACCTTCAGCCTTTTTTATTTTCTTTTTGTCATCTAGTGTGATGGAACTATTAAGATTTAATTTTTTTTTAAATGACTTATCTTGCCCACTGTTTTATAAGCCTATTGGAAGAAAACAAAACTCATTTCCAGTCCTTAGGCTGAATTCTGTTTTTGTAATTTAAAGATTCTTTTTTTTTTTTGGTTTAAAGATTCTTGCTCATTAACATTTAAATAAAACATCGGTTTGCAATAATGAGTCAAGGAATAACATACTTTAATTAACTACTTGAGGGGAGTAATAAAGCTGTTAATTTAGTCTACTCACTTCCACAGAACAAATTGAAATCACAGTGAATTTTTTCTCTTATTAAAAAAAATGCAGATTATAGAGAAGTGGTGTGTTTCTATTCTTTTTACTCTTTTTTATAAAAAATCATTATTCATGACATTATTTTTTCAAGTTCTATATCTCTGCCCTTGTGTATAGATATTTTCAAATAAATTGCTTTGGATATTGCCTTGCAGACCTTTAATGATAATATTAAATTAAAAACAAATTGAAGGTGATGAAATTGATGTGGTGAGAGAGTAGCTTTCACTTTAGGAAAGACCTAAGCAGACATGACAGGACCATTTTATCATGGACATAAGGAAGGTACTGGTTTGATATGTACTTAAGTTATGGTTACATTTTCCAAATTCTGGACAGCAGAGTAGGAAGTGGGGGTGTTCTGAATATGTGTTTTCTTATGCTCCCTGTCACTTTGTTTGATAAAACAATAATGATTAAAATAGAAATAAAATTCTGTAAAGAGGACAGTGTCACTTATGTCATCATACAATCTTAAAATGTTTTCTACTAATACTAAGTACAACAAAATATATTTAAAAAAATAATTGAAGTATAAATGAATATTACTAATATCTAAGAGACATTTATGCCAGTTATCTATTTATTCTCAGCTCTAAATTCACTCTTTTAGTTTAGGTTACCCTTTGAAAGTTGACATGATTTTATTCTCTTACAATTGAATTATACCTTACAAAATATATAGGTATAAAGCATGTAAATAATAATTGGCCTATATAATGGATTCTCAATGAACACTTAATTCTTTGGGGGTTGGATTTTATCTTGAATATTTTTATACAATATAGCAGTCATAGAATACTGATAAATATGAAAGTAAAAATAGAGTGTATGCCACACATATTTTTTAACATTGTGTTTATTGTCTCCCATCTATCTATCTAATTATCTACCTATTTATCTATATCCTTCTACCTCTTTATGTTGAGTAGTGGCAAATCAGAGTAAGAACAGCTTAAGTATAAATTACCTTGAGATTCTTAGTCACAAATTCTCTTTTGAATAATTATGATGTTAAGATCATATAATGTCATATTAAACAGTTTGTATTTGCTTCAAATTATACTAAATTTCTGCTTGTCAATGCAGATTAATTATTATCTAATATAAGCATATCCTAATATATAAAAACCCAGGGTCTGTAACCAACCGAAGACTCCACCAAACACCAGAAGTCAGTCCTGCAGTTAGCACTGGGTTGCTGTGGTAGGTGCATGTGCAATGACCCAGTACTGACTGCCAAGGGGGCTGTGGGTCAGGCCTGGAGAGAGACCTGTAGAGAGGCAAGGTCTGATCTGCAGCCTCTGTGGGGGCTGCTAATCAGCCCTACCTTTCTAATCAGGCCTAGAGATGGGCCCAGAGATGCTGACTGGCATAGAAACCAACCAATCAGAACCAAATTGGCTGGGAGGGAGGGAAGTTGGGGGTGAGATCAGGCCTGCAGGGGAAGGCAGTTAGGAGTGATCAGGCAGGCACTAGTCTATATATAAAAGCCTAAGTGATCGAAATGACCAGAATGACTGGTTGCTATGACACACACTGACCACCAAGGCCAGACACTCAATGTAGGAGCTGCCCCTGTTGGTCCGTGTGCTCCCACAGCCAACATCCCCCTGCTGGCCAACCTCCTGCAGTGGCGTTGTGGCAGCAAGGGAAGAAGGATGTGGGTAAGTGGGGAACCACACAGTGGTGGAGCACCGACGATGGCAATGTCAGCGTCCAGTGTCCATTCTCTCCATTCCCGGCGACCATCACCTCCTCTCCCAACCACACTGGGGCTTTCAGGGCCCAGGCTGGGATGATGAAATGGGGTTGGGTGGTGGTAGACACAGCCCCTTTCTTGGGGGCTGAGCTCTGGTTCCCTCCTTAGGGCCAACAGACAACCTCCTGTGCCCTTGTCCCTCCCCTTGGCTGGACAGCCCAAATCAGCTTGCCACCTGCCCACTGCAGTGGTGGCACAGTGGCAAGGGAAGGAAGAGGGGGGAAGGCAGAGAACCACATGGTTATGGGGCACTGATGATGGTGGTGTTGGCATCCAACATTTGTTTCTTCTGCACCCAGATCAGCGACCATCACCTCCTCTCTGGCCCAGCCCTGATCAGCCTGGCCCTAATTGGCCTTGATCGCTGGCTAGGCCTAGGGACCACATCTGTGCACGAATTTTGTGCACCGGGCCTCTAGTCTGTAAATAAGCATACTATAAAGAATACAACTAAATAAAACAACTAAGTATGTAGTTCTTGCTAAATTGAGAAATAGAATACTTTTTATAGTGTGTGATAAATAAAATTTTCTGTCACATACCAAAGCAATTCAGACCAGTTTTTAATATTTGAAAATGTTATAGAATCCAGTAATCAATTAATAAATAAAATATCAGGTAGCATTATTTTATATAAAGCTGTAGTGGAACAAAAATATCCCAGCCACTAGGCAGGTAATTTTCAATCTGTGAGTAGTCCTCCAATGCCTTAGAGAAGTAGATAATAATCTCAGTTTTATTCGTTATTTAATCAAAGATGTCTGATGATATGCAATTTATTGTACATTAATATAGTATTAGTAGAGTATGGAAAAATTCAAAAGCCCTCATCATTTTCTAACTTTCATTGTATTCATTGTATTCTGTATTTGGTTGAAAAATATAACTCGCACTTGTATTACATTCAAAAGTATCCAGCTCATTCTTTCTTGTTTTTAATAAGAAAGACTTCCTTTTCTCTTCTATCATCCCATCACTGAAGAAAAATTTTTCCCCAATCCAATTTAGCACCATTTCATCATAGAGAACACAGAATTTCTAAAAAGTTTTATTTTATCCAAATATGTCATTCTGTTATATGCATGTTTGCCCATGGGTGACAAAACCGATTCATGACTTATAACCCTATTAAGGAAGAAATATTCATGATTATGGATAGTAATTACTAACTTAAGGAAAATGCTTTCTTTGATGCTTAGGTGGTTTCATAGTATTGTTGCAGTCAGCATGTCATAGTGATTCTCCATTGGAATGTTTTCTGAAAGTTTGTATTCAGTATTATTTAAAACTTCACCCCATAATTATATAATTTCTATGCCTATTTGTTTGGATAATCAAACAGCATTTGGTAATACATATCAGAGCACAGAATTTTGTTTCATTTAGCATGCTGTAACTTTTCTCAGTGAAAATATTAGTTATGTTTGACCCTTCTTGCAAAACATTATCTATGCTTATTGAGTAAACAGTGTTAAACTAACATTATTTGTTTTATGTGGATTTTCTGAATACCTATTGCTTTGGAGTCCAAAAGCCAGGCACTAAGTAAATATTCTGAGAAGAATGAGATTTGTTTCTGTCCCTCAAGGAGAAAATAAATTCAGAAATTGATAAGATGAGGCATATCATGCTGGGTCATCTTTTTGTGAAATAGTTTCTATGGGAATACAGGCTTCCAGGACCACTTTAAGGAAGAGCCAAGAATGTTGAGCCGGATTCTTTTTCTTGGGTAATGGTGCGCTTGAGCTGATGTTAAATTTGGACCAAGAACAAGAAAAGCCTAATATCAACGATTCCCTTATATTGATGTTTGTGTGCATCTCTCTTAAGTGTAAATGCAAGTCTGAGGACTAAAAGTAATAGCAGAGGAAGAATTTTTTTATAAGCTCTGCCAACACCTTACGTAGAGATGGAGTTTAGCAGCCGTGGTACATTCCATAGGAAGTTAGAAGCTTGGGGAAATGCCACATAAAAATGCAGCACCTCTAGACATGCTAGAGGAGGCTTTCTTTGAAGATTAATTTTCATGTCTTTATTAAATAAATAGATGACTTATAATAGAGATGTGGGTTTTCTCTTTCCCCAAAACCATAACCCAAAGGAGTTAGATTAAAAGCATAGATCACACACAGTTGAAAATAGGTAAATCATACAGGATATATTATATATCATACCCACAAATAAATTGTTCTAAGACGTAAATGAAATGAAAAACATCCATGTGTGATTTTATTATCTTTTCTATGGGAACAAGGAATTTTGAAAATGTCAGTTGCTTGCAAGACATTTATTTTGTGACACATTATATGAGAGTGGCTGTGAATCAGCTAATGCACCTTTGCTCTGTGAGTCTTCTCATTCCCAGACCCATAATAACGAATATCCTTTGTTATTAAAGACACATTTTTCATTAAATGGAGGGAAAGAGGGCAGAAGACAACCATGTAGTAGCTCTTAAAGCATCTGCTAGGGCATGGCTCATATCATGTCTGTTAATATCCTATTAGCCAAAGCAAATAGTTGAGCCCAAGGAGGATGAGGAGTCGAAGGATAATCCCGCATGAGACTCACTGGAAACTGCAGGATCATAGGCAAGAATGTGTAATGCTCTTACAAGGGAGGGGAATGCAGGTCATGGAGAGCAATGCTGCAGTCTAGCAGAGCTGCGGTTAAGAGAGTTCGAATGCAGAGGATCCTCTTCCAGCTCACTGTTGATTTGACCGAAGAATCAGGGTAAGGTGGCAGGTGAGGAACGGAATGTCAAATATTATACTTTATCCTGGCAGATAGGACTCAAGAAGCAACAGTTAGAGACAGAAAAATAGAGATCGTGCCATAAGCACAATTGGGCAGTGCCAATACTACCAAACCTTATCCAATTTGCAGTATACTTATGATTAGTATCCTGAGCATTGCATAAAGCATCTCCATGTTTAATTTATTCTGAAGTCTGGGCTATTCTAAAGCTGCATTTTTGTAGAACTCCCATTCGTCCACCCACTTCCAAATATACTTCTAGTTTACTCAACATTTTTATAGTTTTAATATAATAGGAAACGTACAGCACCATCTGTGTGATCTCAGTGTTCCCCCAGGGGACGCCTCATCAGAGATGTGTTCCTTGTCTATCTCCTGAGCTCTGCACCGGATGGACACTAATACAGCTGGTTGGTTCGTCTTTTAAAATGAAGGGTCAGGCCAGGCTAAGGCCTTGGGGACTCTTCTATTTTAGCGTGTGACCTGCAGGTGAAGAGTGCCCATTGGAGCCTCCTCTCCACCATGACACTAAAAGCCTGCATCTGAGGGGAACTGTGTGCTTGTCCTATTGCCTCTGACATGGAACGCATGCATCTTCCTAAGTCAGGAAATGTTAGCAAACCCTTTGCAAATCTGGAGCTAAACCCTTTGCAAATCAGCTCATCAGGATTGATGTTGATGATTGTAGCTCCAGTGAATGACCTCTTTTCCTATAGATGACCTATGACTAGCAAACCTGCAGCCTTCAGGGAAAGCAGATTTCCTGAGCCTCCACGAGGTACATTGTATCTCCACTTTTAGTGATCATGTGTTCTAGCATTTCTAGACTTGAGTCAGTTTTGTTCTCCCTGTTTGCCAAGCACTTGTAAAATTTCAGTATTCCCCCCCCCCCCAATATGAATAAAACAACTAAAAATTTAAATCAGAGATTAAAAATAAATATCAAAAGAAGGTCTGTGTTATCAGTGTGCATGTAAAACATGCCATGCTGGGTGTTACTAATACTAAATATCTCACTGTTTGATTGAAGTGATGGAGAGGAGTAAGGGGAAATGTTGATTATGGATATGGAGTATAAAATAATAAGATACCAGAAATTTAGAGTGGTCTTCACACACCTTTACTTGGGAAGTAGGCATATAAGAAGACCTCATTAAATTGATTTCTGGTTAAAAAAAAAATCACTGATTATCCAATAGTTCCAAAGACCCCACTTCCTCCCATGCCCCCATGGTCATTTTCCTGATCTTGAGAACATTATCAGGATAGAGATGTAGAATATTTACATAAGTTATATGGTATCCTATATAATAAAAGGCTAATATGCAAATCGACTGAATGGCAGAATGACTGGTCACTATGACACACACTGACCACCAGAGGCAGATCCTCAATGCAGGAGCTGCCCCCTGGTGGTCAGTGCATTCCCACGTGGGGAGCACAGCTCAGCCAGGAGCCCAGAAGACAGGTTCATGGCTGGCAAGTACAGTGGCGGTGGTGGGAGCCTTTCCCACCTATGTGGTAGTCAGACATCCCTGTGGGCTCCTGGACTGCGAGAGGGTGCAGTCCAGGCTGAGCCTCCCACCTCCTGGCCCTCTGAGTGCATGAATTTTCTACACTGGGCCTCTAGTATGGAATAAAAGCCTCCTTGGTAAGACGGTCATGTGTAAGGTCTGAAAGTCTTCCCAATCCTTCTTCCCCATCCACCATTAGCCAGTTTAAGTTACAAGTAATGCTACCTCCTGGTTGGGATTGTAGAGGTCAGTGACACCCTCCTAGGGGTTCTGGTCCTCATAATAGTCTGATTCGTTCACCAGATGACCATTGAGAAAGCTAGATGGCTAATGGAGAATGACATCTGACCCTTGAGAGTGTAATCAAGGGGTCATTACCATCATAGCTGCTGTCTTGATGTGATGTCTGCCCTGGAGCAGACCGTCACAGCTTTTGGAACTCGGCAAGCATCTGTTGATCTGGTGAATACATTGTGTCAATCCCCATCGCATTCACATGGAAAAGAGAGCAGTTCACATTCTGTAGGTTATCCCAGAGCTATGTGAAATCTGTCCTCCATTACAGAGATCTTGATTGTCTCTACATTCTTTGAACATCTACAAACTTCACTCTATTGACACATTGTGCTTGCTGCACCTAATTTGCAGGAAAGAGCAGGGACTTTGGATGTCCTTGTAAGGAACATGAATGGAAAAATCTGTGTGAAGCCCTAGCCAGTTTGACTCAGTGGGTAGAGCGTCTGCCTGTGGACTGAAGGGTCCCAAGTTTGATTCTGGTCAAGGACACATGCCCAGATTGCAAGCTCCACCCCCAGTAAAGGGCATGTAGGAGGCAGCCAATCAATGATTCTCTCTCATCATTGATGTTTCTAGCTCTCTCTCTTCCTCTCCCTTCCTCGCTGAAATAAATTAAAATATATTTAATAAAAAGAAAAATATGTGCGATAAACCCTAGAAAGATTCAGGGATATTTAATTGAATGCACTTTTTTTTTTTTTTTAAATTCCACCTTTTCACTTCCGAGGTGGGCCACCACAGCAGAGGTAAACGGGCAGAGCTGTGAGCGATGCATGGGGTTATCTCCCAGGAATTGCGGTCTGCCTGGAACCTGGCCCGAGGGCTGGATGTTTGTCAGAGGTCTGAAATAAGATTCGATAATTGGAAAGCGGGAGAGCAAGGGGAGAGGCCTGTTGTATTCGTTTCCTGTTGCTGCTCTATCGAATTACACAGCAGTGGCTTCAAACAGCACACATGTATCGTTTTACACTTTTAGTGGTGAGCTGTCTTAAATGGATACCACTACTCTAAAATCAATGTCAGCAGGGCCAGGCTCCCTTCTGCAGGATTTAGAGGAACGTTGTTTTCTTACCTCTTCCAAGTTCTGCTTTTCTTGACCTGTTTGTCCCCTTCATTTCCAAAACCAGCCATGGCCAGGGAAGTCTGCCTTCCATCCCATCGCTCTGACTCACTTTCTCCCTCTCTCTCTCTCTCTCTCTCTCTCTCTCTCTCTCTCTCTCTCTCTCTCTCTCCCGTCTGCGGCCTTCTTCCACTCACATAAGGGCCTTGTGATTGCATTGGGTCCACCAGATAATCCACGTCCCTCTCCCCACCTCAAGATCAGCTGATTAGCAACCTTAATTCCCCTTTGCTGTGTAACCCAGTGTGTTCACAGGACCCAGGAATTAGAACAAGGACCTTTTTGGGGAGGCCAGCATTCTGCCTACACCCACGTGGCCATCCCTGTGGCACTGGGCACAGAGTGTTTAGATATCAGAGACTCATGTCGATGTGCACCATACTCTTCTCTACAGAGGGGATAGTTCTGTATGGGTAGGTCAGCTAGCTTTACCCTAACCATTGGTCTGCAAACTCATTAGTCAACAGAGCCAAACATCAACAGTACAACGACTGAAATGTCTTTTGAGAGCCAATTTTTTTTTAACTTAAACTTTTTCTAATGCCACTTCTCCAAAATAGACTCGCCCAGACCATGGTATTTTGTGGAAGAGCCACACCAAAGAGCCGTATATGGCTCCTGAGCCATGGTTTGCCGACCACAGCCCTAAGCTATCCCCAAGGTCTTCAGCATGTTCAAGCCCATTTACCTGGAGCAGTACTCTTTATGCTCTTTTCTCTCCTTGTTCCAACTTTCTTCACTCCTTTCTGGTCATTTTAGCAGTACTAGTATTCGCTGTTTTTAAATCACAGAGGGCTCTTAAAGGAAACAAACTAAAATATCCAAAGTTGCCACATTTGTTTGCTTCTTATACTTTTCTACGCCCCACATATTTAAAATGCATATTGCTGACATAACCAGGAGAAGTCATGACAAACCCTACAGAATCAAACATGTCCATCTTCACTTTCCTGTAGTGATTCTGACCGTGTCTGTGGTGATGGAGTGATGAGCTGCCATGAGAACACGCACTGACATTACATAATTACTGTGTAAATTCTTGCCATGTCCCCGGGGAAGTCACCCAGACCACTGGGATCAGGCCTGCAGATGATCTAGGCCAAGACTGAAGTCATTAGGACAATAACAAATAGATCTGGGTGAGAGTAATACCCAAAGTTTGACATAGCCTTTAAAATGTGACCATGGGGAAATGTTTTGAGGGGATAGTTTGCCACAATACAAATGGGATGCGATTTTAGAGACAATGACTGCCCTCCTCATTATGTAGTATGACATTTCACCCAGGCACACAACCTTTATTGTATTAATGATACAATTACTAGGTGCCGTCCTGTGTGCTTTGACTACCAAGCGTAAAATGCTATATAAATGACTTGTGAACGTAATTTGAGAATGGGTTTTGCTAATAAGCTTTGCTCCTTACCTCTGCCCTGGTAGGGCTGAACTGCCAAATTTGATGTGGCCAATTCAAAAATGAAGGTTTGGAGTGGGAGCCAAATTAAAAAAATCATCAAATAAGAGGAATCAAGGGAGAAAACCAGAGTTGAGTAATGTAACCACTGAATCCCCTCACACAACATGTTGCTGGTCTAAGAGTTTGCCTCCAACTACAATTTAGTGCATCTTAAAAAGCATGTCCAATATCACATAAGTAGCTCCACAATATCAGGGTGATAGTTTAAAAAACAGGTAAAAATTACAATTCATATGTCTATTCAAACTCTATGCTTTGTTATAGATGAATATATTTATCTAAATTATGGAAGGTTACCTCAGATTCAAATGTCATAATTTGAACTAATTGTCTTTTTTGATTCCCTTGCAAAGCACTTGACATACAGTAGCTTTGCAATAGTAGTAGTTGAGTAAAATATTTAAAATTGTCCTAGAGCGCCATCTATTCAATTGAATTGCTGTAGGTCAGCAAATTCACAAATCTAGGTGTTTTTTTAAATGGATCTGGTTCACCCATGGTCCAGTCTTCGTGCAAACCCCATCTTCCCATTCCATTGAAGATGAACTGTTAGTAATCTTTTATTACAGCAAATGTGGCAAAAATTGATCTGTGCCAATGACATCATGGTGATCTTTTGCTGTATATGAGGAGAGATGAAGTAAGAGATCAGGAGAGTTTTATTGTTTTTTATAATAAAACTAGGCACCTGTTGCAGGAATATTCCTGTAAGACTTCCTGGGGGCTTCCCTTCTGCCACCCCCACCTCTTCCGCCCTCCCCACATCTCCCACTGTGGTGGGCAGGGCAGGGTGGGCGGGATTGGCTGGAGAGGTGGGGGTGGCGGTCCGCCCACCCCACCATGCCCATGGCTACCTCCACCACCTTCTACATGCCTATGCTCCCTGCCACCACTGCAGTTCGCCTTGGCCCGCATGCCTGACCCGCTGCACCCGCCGCTTCCACTGCCTCCACATCTGTGTCCGCTGCCACCACCTCTGGGGCTACACATGCTGCTGCGCGCTCTGCCCCGCCCCACCCTGCACGCACTGTCAGTGCTTTCCCTCCAGCAGCCACAGCTGCCTTGCTTTCCACTTTCTCTTCCTCTTCCTTCAATGCCTTCTTCAGTCTTCACTCCTCCCTCCGTATGCAAAGTTACCACCATCTTTGTTGGGTTAATTTGCGTACTCACTCTGATTGGTTGATGGGTGTGGCTGGTCGGTGTGGCTAGTGTAATGGAGTGGTGGTTGATTTGCATATTACTCTATTATTAGGTAGGTTTGGAATCAAGAAAGGAAGTTGAAGCTAAATGCTTCAAGTTTTGACAAAGATATATATAAATAAGAGATGGTGGGTAGCATGGGGATAAAGCACAAGGATAATAAAAAAAACAAGGCTGTATTCTAATATCATGAAGTTATTGTGAAATAAGCTAAGACTATGTAAAATGTGAATGAAGAGAGGTGTACTGAAATTCATTTGAAAGTACATGCGGTCATACATAGCTAATGAACCTGGAGAAAATTTTCATTGGAAGAAACCTCCACTATTACTTATTTTCAAAAATACACTTTTCCCATTTAAGGACATTGAGGCTCAGAGGATAAACTATTTGTCTAAATCAGAAAGCTATTTAAAGGCGATGGTGATGAACACCTAATGACCAAGTTTAAGAAATACCATGATATCCAAAGCACAGGGCATTTTTTTGGTGAGGATTTCTCTGCAAAGAAAGAGCTAATAACGTGCAACACCCAGTCCCTCAAAGGCAATCAGCCCGTTAGTATTCTGTAGGCATTTCCTTTCTCAGACATATTTTTTTAAGGCAGTGACAGAGACCCCTTAACCTAAAATATATTTACATTTAGTGTTCAGGTAAAGTTTTAAGACTCTAAGAACCAATTGGAAGAATAGAAAGATAACTTGAAACCTCAGGAAAAAACCTGCACAGACCTGTTCAGCACGCTGGTACATGCATAGCTATTTTTCAAGGTGGATCGGTGCAATGAGAATGATGACCTTTCCTTATACCTTGTTTTATTTTCTGGAACTGAAAATATTGCCAGTGCCTGAGGCGTCAGTCAGAGTGAGCCTCCATTATCACCCCAGAGACCTGGCACTCCCCTCATTAGGCTCCCTGGTCTCCGACTGAGTGACCTTGTTTGGTGAGAAGACACAGATGGAGCCTGTCAGTAAATCTTGTTAATGGAACACGTGTCCCCACTGTTCAATGCGTGTTGCACCTGATTCTGGCATCTCTGCTCTTAGTAAACAACCCTTCATCCCTCCCTAGCCCAGGTCTCTCTCTTCCCCTCCCTGACCCCCTCCCCTCTCATCCCCCATGGCCATTCCAGCACCAGCTTGTCCTGGGGATTATTCGAAAGCATATCTCTCCCTGTCAAGAGGGGCCCCCTCTCCCAGGAATGACCGGCTGGCTTTGGAAACAGGTAAGGATGACACTGAATATGGCAACAGAACCCTTCGTCATCTACCTCCACGCTAGCAAGCCCTCGGGTAGGCAATGAGACTTGTTAGCAGCCAATTCTGGCTGCAGTTGTCACCTCTCTGGTGGATTGTTGTGTGATGTAAAGGCAGAGCTGGAAGGAGGGAGAGAGTCTCAGTTTGGGGAGAGAACACAGGAAGATGCTTGTTGCTGGTGGTTAGAAGGGAGCCGTGGAGTGGCGGGTTGTGCTACATGTGGGGCAGGGTGTCTAATTGCTCACAATGGCAATCTCCTTATCGATAGAAATGGTCAAGAATTTCTGAAAGTACCAGGGGGCTCGGTTCACGTGGGCTACTATATAGCACAAGCGTGGATGATGGCCCTTGGTGCTTCATGTCTCACAGTTTGGGAGGCTGGAAGTTTGAGATGGGGATGATGCTGGTGTCATCACCTGGTGATTTAAGATGTGAGAGCTGCTTCAGGGTTGCAGACTTCTTGCTGTGCCCACACAGAGGGGCAAGGTCAGGGCCAGGGACATCTCCCAAGTCCCTGAATTGGCACTGATCCCTTTCAAGAAGGTTCCACTCTCCAGATTTAAATACCACCCAGGGGCCCTACTTCCTAACATCATTTGGTTTGTCGGGTGGGAGTGGGGGGGAAGGATTTTAACAAGTGATTCTGAGTATGTATGTGAAGGGAGGCAGGTAACAGGCATTCAGACAATAGTGATAACCATTCAGGCTTAGCACGAGGGCCAAATGCGATGGCTTGGGGTGAACTTATTTATAAATTATAAAACTCTACACTTAGAGATACTTATAAACATAAAAACAAGAGCAATTATACATATACAGTCAGGAGCATATTTTGAGTCTGTGTGGCAAATTAATATGTACATGTTTTCATTCAAATGACAATTTTTGGAAAGTAAAAATTAGGAGCCATCTGCAAAATGTGTCAGATTATAATGCTTTTACAAATGTCAGTGATAATAAATCATGCAAAAAGTCTAAATTTGAACTTTGAGAACAATTTGTATGTTTATAATCATTAATAACAAGAAAACAGTTGTTTCCATAACGTTCCAGTAAGTACCTGGTCTCCTGTACTGAATGGAAGGTGCTGGACTCAGATAAGCCAGAGGTCCTTAGGGACTGAGTGTAGAAGGGTTTTCTGGGAGAATACACTTTTTTTAGAAGCACCAATAATGCCCCAGACACTGAGTTTCTCACTCTCTTTTTTGAAGCTTGTATTATATGATACTATAATAGAAGCCCAGTGCATGAATTCGTGCATGGGCAGGGTCTGTCTGGCCTGGCCCCAATAAGGGTGGATTGGTGCTGGGCCTGTTGGTAGGAGGAGATGGTGTGAGGTGGGCTGGCCAACCCATCATGATCAGGGCCTGATCAGGACTGG
Organism: Pipistrellus hanaki; assembly: GCF_964339955.1. Taxonomy (NCBI): domain Eukaryota; kingdom Metazoa; phylum Chordata; class Mammalia; order Chiroptera; family Vespertilionidae; genus Pipistrellus; species Pipistrellus hanaki. The sequence goes on along the minus strand of NC_140510.1, from coordinate 69,565,842 downwards.
GCTGGCTGGGCAGAGGAGCTGTGGGCTGACCAGAATGTGGTGGTGGTGGTGGGGTGATTGGGGGAACAGCGAACTGGGGAAGGGGCCATGGGTGGTTGGCCAGCTGGCCCTGCCCCTGATCAAAGTGGGGGTGGGGCTTACTGGGGGTGGAGCTGGTTGGGGGTGGGGCCCTGGGCTGATAGAGGTGGTGAGGGCCCATTGGGGGTGGGGTCAGGGGGAGGGGCCACAGGTGGTGGGCCCATCAGGGGTAGGGAGGATGATCTGGGGTGGGGCTGAGCTGAGAGAGGGGCTGCAAAAGGTTGGCTGGCAGGCCCCACTCCCTATTGGGGTGGGATCGATTAGGAGCAGGGCTCACCAGGGAATAGGAACTGAGGGCTGATCGGGGTGGGGTGGGGTAGGGTGGGCTGATTAGGGGTGGGGCCAGCTTGGGGGAGAGGTTGAGGGACAGTTGGCTGGCCGGTTCCACTTCCCATTGGGTCAGTTTGCTGGCTGCAGTGGGTGTCATAGCAACCGGTTATTTTGGTCATTATGGTATTACAGTCACTGGCCTTGTATGTATATATAGACTTCATTTCATGAACAAATCTTCTATTATTCTTATGATTCCTCTCTGGTTTCTGGCTAGAATTTTTTCTTGTCCTAAAAACTAAATAGAAAAAATTCACACCAAATGTACAATAAGAGTTTCCTATGGAAAGGAAATTGTGCTGTGGAAGGAAACCAAGAGACCTCACATTTATTTGTAATAACATTTTGCTTTTTAAAAATGTTCTCATGCTCACATTTTTATTTCAGAGTGGTGGTACACAGGTCGCTTTCAAATATTGTTTATTGTACTTTTATTAAAAAAAAACTTTCAAGAGGATAATGATGGTAGTAGAGTGGGATAATGGGCCGCTGGCTATGGTAACTAAGGCCACAAGGGAATCAAGAGGGGTGGCTACTGGGGCTAAAATTCAGGCAACAAAACATCACTGCAGGAACTGAAAGGTATACTCCAACCCTCCAAAAAAAGGGCATTGTTATAATTTTTCAGTCAGAGGAGGCAACTTTTTATAAATTTCATTAAAAATGTATTACAGATAGGTGGCAGCCCTGTGTCAAAACATGGGTCAAACCCACTCTAAATCCATACTTAACTATTAAATGTTAAGTTTAGGGAAGACTACTCAACTTAGATGAACTCATATTTTCCTCTTTTGGCTAGGTTTAATAACATGTTCCTCTTAGGTTTTTATAAGGATTACCTTAAAATTGGCCACATTCCCTTTAGTACTATAAAAAGGGTTTTCTTATTTCACACTAATCACTTTTGAGTGATAAATTATGCAGCAAAATGGAATATCATTAAAAATTATGTTTACTTGTTTGATTTTTTTCCTACTATATTCATAAGAAACAGCAGTGACTAAATGAAATATCTGAGTATAGTCAAAGGAAATTAAAATTCTTAATTTTCCTGGTATCAAATTTAATATCACTCTAAATTTTTTGAATATATGGTAAGAAAAAATATCTGTTGATTAGCAGTGTTTGCTTTCTTATTTTTGTTACTTTCTTATTTTTAATTACTATTTCATCACACTTACCTCATTTTAAAACTATATTTTTATAAAAGGGCAGCTAGCTTCCTCAGTTTAGCCCTCTCACAGTCCATATCTCCTGGTTGTGAGATGTTTTCCTGGATAAAGATAGACTTTTGTGGACCCTTTTGATCAACCAATTAACTCTAGGAGTTGGAATCTTGTGAAATCAGCACTGTTCTGATTCTTCATGAGAACTTTTGAAAAAATCTAAGTCATAAATCTGAAGTCATCTGCTGATGAATGCACTTGGAGGATGGTGGTTTTAGGAGTCCTGTGGAAGTAAGAAAAATTAATTCCTCTATTTTTCTAAGGAAACATTTGTGCCACCCTTTCCTGGGCACTTGAACGGTGCTCTTTTCCTGTCCTTCTCTGACTTGGCTCTGTTTCAGAAACTGCCAATGGTCTTCAGGCTCAGAGCTTCTGGTGTCTGTGCCCGTCCCCCATCAATTGCATTGTTACATTTTTATTTGCGTGTATGTCTGTCTATTTCATGAGGGACAGTTGGGTTTTTTGTTTGTTTGCTTGTTTGTTTTTTTCTCTGTGGCTGAAGAACTCAACACAGACCTTGACACCCAACACAGAGCATGAAACCTCACCCAGTGCAGAAGACCATTGTTAACAAATGATTAAAATGAAGGGCTTAAAGCCTCATGGTTTGAAAAGTGATTTAGGGTTCCATCGTGTAAGGGTTAGCACTCTGGACTCTGAAAAGTGAGTTAGGAGCTAAGAAGGTAGACTTACAAAATATTTAATTATGATGAGCCTGGTGATGATGATGATGATGATGATGATGGAATACTAGCTGTGATGAAGTGCAAAGAAATATATTATTACCTGGTAGATATTTAGAACAAAATCTATCTGAGACATATGCCATGATAGTTTTGTTTTTAGCACTTATGTGGCTTTTTTTTTTTATTACATGCGAGTTTGAAATTTGGCAATACAAGGGATCTGGGGACTAGTAAAGAAGTTACTACAGCTGTGACAAAATACAGTGAGGACCTCAATGGAGCAAATGAGGTAGGAACTGACAGGACAGAATGATAGATATTTCACTACTGGAATCAAGGAAACCTGATGACACTGAATTTGATGAGGGAGTAATCAAGTATGACTCAAGGTTTATAAAGAAAAATGAACACTGGGTATAAAAGTCTATAATATTTCAAAAATATTCCTTGTGGAATTAGGGAGCATTATTACAAATGACAGGCTATTTTCTGGGGATCTCACACACACACACACACACACACACACACACACACACACACACGCATATACACACACACACACACACACACACAAAAAGGCCTGTCAGACAATTGAAGGCAACATGCCTCTGCTCAGGGTGGAAGGAAAGGGAGGTCCTTGCGTTTAATGAAATTGGGGCATTCTTCTCAGAATAAGCTCATAACAAAATATTTTATTTATCTTTAACTCCAGCTGATGACGTTTGTCCGTATAAGTTAAATTTATATTGACTTTGAAAAAAGATGTGCACTAGTGTGGATTTCTACTCAGTCATGGCACTTTGTGGCCTTCTGCGTTAGTGTTTGGTATTTTTCCAGTTGTATAGCTATTTAGTGATGAACTTAATAAGTTAATATAGATTATGTGGAGGTAGACGTGAGTTCACTAATTAAATGATTTTTATTTAATATTAGTTCTCTCAGTAATTTATCAAGGCTGTAAAATTGTAAGTTTGGGGTTATACTCTAGTGAATGTTGGAGAAATTGCATTCAGTTTTGCTCATGTAAAGACTATATAATCAGATAACAGATTGAAAAGGCATTGCTGATTGAATAACAATTTATTTCATCAGAAAAGCAGAAAATCAAAGTATTTATATAAGTAAAGCATACCTCCCTATTTTCCTCTGAAATGTCAACAAAATTCCCAATAATAACTTTTAAATGTTCTACTATTCTATTAATTTGAGTGACAAATACAGTTTATCCACATAGAATTTTTCATTTTTTTACTATATATATATATATATATATATATATATATATATCTGCAATCAATTTTCTCATTTATAAATTAAATTTAGCTTTTAACTTTATTATTTATTAAATTGTCTTAATTCTGACAATAAAGTACCTAAATGCCTCCCTAGATATATATGTGAAACATATTTCTCCAAAAGAGATTCCATTTTTTAGTTCCTAAAGTAATTTATCTACATTTCATTCCATGTTTAGAGTGCCACAAGGACATGGAAGTAGGAGGCAACATAAAATCAGGCAAAAGACACCCAGCCAGTTATTAAATGGTGTTCCATTTCAAAACCTACATATTGCTTTTGGGTACCACACCATCTTTTGTCCAGTGATGTTGAATGTGGTTATTATTAAATCAATTAAAAGAAAGCCATATTCAGAAATTAAAATTCACTGTTTAATATAGTTTTGAGACTCCAAGGACAATATCTTTGATATGACATATGGTTTTTTGGCCACTTAACATCATTATACTTTTATTTATTCATATTCAATATGCATCATAATACTGATCCATTTCAAATACAAATTCTGATGAATTGGTCAAAAGCAGGGCACTTAGAATTTACTAGACTTCCCAATAGGTATTTAAATCATTTTATCAAGTTCATATATGGATTTTATTAATGTTATATGTTTTATCATCTTATAGTTTGAATGTTTTAATAGAGAATATATTAAAAAGTAATAATAAATGTTTAGTAAAATAGTTAACTACAAATTTCAAGACAATATGCTACTTTTTATGTTTATCTACAAATACTTTAGATTATATCTTAGAACTATTGTTTGAGGAAATTAGAAAAGTTTAGGAATTTAGAAAATCTAGTACCAATAGCTACATCTACAAGATTCATCTCATTTGATCCACAGAAATGGTGCGGCAATATTATTACTACTTTATAAATAAATGAACTAAGTCTCCATAAAAGCACTAGAATGTTAATGGTGCAAGTATACTGAGCGCTTTCTAGTTCTACCCAATCCACAGATATCTGTATTTGGTTATCCTGGGAGCTGTAATATTTATCAAATATTTACTGCCTTCTCTTTGGGGACATATGCATCCTCCCCCATTCCTCAACCCTACCTGTCCCTAACACACACTGACCTCAGGCTTTGCCAGGGGCTGCTTTGCCTAATGCGTTGTGAGAAGCAATACTCAGTACTATGACTCATTGCTGATTAGAAGCTTGCAGAAGTGTTGAGTTGTGTTGCCATGTTCTCTTGCTCATTGGCTGTGGAAAAACAGTGCCTCAGAAGGAGGCTGCTCCATTCACTGGTTCCAAGAATGAGGAAAATGTGAAACAGAATTGCAGCTCACCCAGGATAGACATGCTGCTTCATTCACAGGCTACTCATGGGAAAGTGGGGGTGGGGGTGAGGGTAGGGGTGGGGTTGGGGGAAAGCAGGGTATGAGGAAAGGGGAGAAATATCTGTTTTCTGTTGTAAACTCAGAGATTTATAGTGATTATTTGTTAATACAGCATGATTTATGCTAATATAGCATACTAGAGGCCTAGTGCATAAAATTAGTGCACTGATAAGGTTCCTAGTAGCTTCCAGCTTCCACCTGGGTACTCCCTCCCTCCCCCAAGCTGGCCCTGCCCTGTGATAGAACTCCTAGTCAAACTACTGGTCAAGGGAACAATTTGCATACTATGTTTTTATTATATTGAATAATTGTAATAACTCTGATTGCCAGCCTTTAACTGTGACTGGGAGCTTCTTACTTCATGAGAAATACCATTCTATTGCAGGTAATCTAAAGGATATTCTACTTTATAAACTGAAATCTTCTACCCTCTCATTTCCTTTCTTTATCCAGCTTACATATGTGACAACTTTAAACAATAATGCCTTTTAGATGGAAAACTTTATTATTTGATTATTAACATTTATCATATAATTTACAGATGTGTCAATAAACTTGTACTAGTAATCCTCCTGAGGGTCAATACATCTATATGCTTTATTATCTGTATTAATATGCTAATCCCATGTCATCCTCAAAATAACTATTATTCATGAAAGCTATCTACACTTCTCCCAGGACTGGATTAAGGGGAGTGGGACTTTGGAAACTTAGGGATGTAATTCCATCCAAGTAAAAACCACTCATCCTCCTGCACAAGTCTCAGAATCTTCTTTTTCTCAAGATATCATAAGGACTGTACCCCCAGCACACCATGGGGAAGATGACAACCCAAATCCCCTGATAACATCTCTATCTACAAAAGAATCAGAGGCAGCTCAGGAAGTTGAGCCTTAGAGCCTACCTCTGTTGGAACCCCCTGTGCTGCAAAATTGCTATGACCAGGTAATACCCTGTTTCCCCAAAAATAAGACAGTGTCTTATATTAATTTTTTCTCCCAAAGTTGCACTAGGTCTTATTTTCAGGGGATGTATTATCTTTCCATGCGCTAGGTCTTATTTTCGGAGGATGTCTTATTTTCGGGGAAACACGGTAGCTGCTGGTCCTGAAGGGAGGGGCCCCCTTTTAGGGACTAAGTGGACTGCAGGGCCAATGGCACCTCTCTTTGTCCTCAGAACCAGCATGTGCATTACTGAATTCTCTCTCTTCCTTTCCCCCAGCACTGTGGTAAGCAAACTGTGGCTCACGAGCCACATGCAGCTCTTTGGCCCCTTGAATGTGGCTCTTCCACAAAATACCATGGCCTGAGCGAGTCTATATTTTGAAGAAGTGGCATTAGAAGAAGTTTAAGTTTAAAAAATTTGGCTCTCAAAAGAAATTTTAATCCTTGTACTGTGGATATTTGGCTCTGTTGACTAATGAGTTTGCTGACCACTGCCCCAGCACCTTCCAGCTGGGGGAGCAGCTGGGTGCTACTCCTTGTGCTCCTCCTCTGTCCTTTTGGTGTAGCTGACACAGGTGAATCCTGCATCCTCACCTTGCCTATGGAAACACAGTTATTTGAGTTGTCTCTAGCACAGTTTGTTGCTAGGGTAAAGAACAATAAATGAATTTAGAAAATCCTTTCTTAAGATAATAGCCTCACTTGCAAAGCTATTGTCTTGTGCATAATCCAATTGGAATGTCAAAAAGTTAATATTGCTTGAGCATTTCTTCTTTGATTTCATCTGTAACAAATTTTAATCTTCTAAACAGTTGGATGCCAAGGGTAGTTCAGGGCAAAGGCCCAATGCTCAGGAAAGCGAGAGGATAAAAATGTAGAATTGTAAATCAATTATTCCTGGTAGAGTGTGTGTGTGTGTGTGTGTGTGTGTGTGTGTGTGTGTGTGTGTGTATGTTTAAGCTTACCAGATCTGCCTACAGAATTTCATTTGTTTTGCTTAACTTACTTTAATACTACACTTTGTATATGTCTTTTCTCTTTTAATTATAAATATGAAATATTTAAAAATAAGACTAATACAGGATTTATAATAAAATGCATCACTTTCCTAACCTAACCAATTTCAAAGACACTTTTCTAAGAAGCACCTTCTTTTTCTGTCTTTAAATAACTATGGTGATTAAATGTATCTTAATACGAGTGAGTTTTGACAGATGCTCACACCATCAAGTCCAAATCTTTGCATGCTTGCTGTGACCACTCCCATTCTTGCCCATGACCTCTGTTCCCATGTGTGACTGACAAAAATCACCTTCCTTAGTCACCCCAAATTACTGGGCATGCCTCTATTGCCCCTCCATTGTCCTCCCGGGGAGTGTAAGTTGGAGATTCCTGGGGAAGCTGCCCCAAAGGCATGCCTATACTATTTGGCCTTCCCTCTGCTCCTTCCCTGTTATTAATAACTGGAGTTCATCTGAAATTAAAACTTTCTAACTAAACGTAGGTCTTGACAGGCAGCCATGTGCTAGGCTAGAATCTTCCCTGACAAAAATCAATCTTTACAAGACTTAATTGAGCCCATCTATTGCCTTTTTGCATCGTCCATAACATACTTTTGGAATGTCAAGTGAACGTCCCTTGCTCAGGACCCCTCAGGGCACAACCACCACTCCAGGGCTGAGACCACAAATGTCTTAGCTGTTGTTACCATGCTCGCTATTAACTGTGAATCATCCTGTACCCACCTATATAAAGAAGTATGTGTCTACCATTTTCCTCTTTATCCAATCTCAGAGATTTCCCCTCACCCTTCTGTGCTCTCTTCAGCCTCCTTCATCTGTCACCAGTGGATTCCATGTAACCCATTGACGCCTTCTCTTTGGATTGCGATGTATATATCAGGCACAAAGCTGTCCATTTGCCAGAGCATTTTCTCAAGCAGCTACAGTTTTGCTTCCTGCCATCAGTTTGGCTGAAATAAACTCACAAAAATTGTTAAAGTTTTGGATGTATTTTATGGCCACAACCGCCAGTGTCCTGGAGAAGTTGTACCTTTCATACTCATACCAGAAGTGAGTTACAAGGCCAGTAGCACTCTATCTTCATCACTGCTTGGTGCTGTCTGTCTTTAAACTTAGCCAAAATCTCGAGCAAGTGCTGGTGTAGTGTTTATTTCTGTTGGTTTGTTTGTCTTTCTATTATTGACTTTTAGGAGTGCATAATGTTTCACATTTCTTCTGTCCCATCACCTTTGTCAGAACCTTTTCCACCCTTCTTATAAAGGTCCTGTGATTACTGTGGGTTCAGCAAGATAATCCACCATAATATTTCCATCTCGAGATTCTTAATCACTCCTTTTCATGTGGAGTAACATATTCACAGACTGGAGGGATGAGAGCTTGTCCATGTTGAGGGGCAGTTATTCTGTCTGCCAGAGTACTTCTATCGTAAGAAATACTTGTTTTCCCCAAGACCATGATAATGTATATGGTATGAATTGCATGATTATAACTATTATTATTTGCATCTATTTTCCATCTAAAAATAATACTGTGTGAAAGCAGAATTCATTTTATATTTACAGTTACCAAGTGTTCCAGCAGCATTTGATATGAAAAAGAAAGTTGCCTATTTTCATTCAATCATTCTGATACTTTCGTCTAAAAAATCTTGTACTGTGTATGTGAATCTGGGAACTTCCAGGCTCCCAGTTTCATTCCAAAAATACCACACTGGTTTGATTATTATTGCAACTTGATAATAAGACTTTAATGACATAGTATAAATCTTTGCATTGTAATTTTCTTTTTGAAAGCTGTTTATTCAACATCCTTTGCTTCTTCATATACAATTTATAATTGACTACTCAATTTTAAAAACCTCTTGGTATCTTCTGTGTGATTGTATTTTGGTGAAATTTATATAGTAACTATTAAGTTTCTAATCCTTGAAATTAATCTATCTCGAATTTTATAAAGATTCCTTCATTTCTTTCAGCTAAGTTTTATAGTTTTTGAGGGGAGAAGTGTTTGCATATTATTCATTAGTTACACTTATTCTTAGGTACAGAACATTTTTGGAAGCCCTTAACCTAGGCATGGATCCTGACTGGGAATTGAACCATCACCTCCTTGGTTCATAGGTTAACGCTCAACCACTGGCCCAGGCAGGTCGGGCTCAAATTGATTTATTTTTTTAAAAAATTTAGTTTATGGGTTTTGTATTGTGTTAAAGAAATCCTTCATCACTTTGAGATTTTGGTGTTAATATTTAAGCCTTTATTTCAACTAGAAAATGTTTTTACATAGGCCATGAAATAATGACTAAAATACCATCTCATTATTAGGAGAATCAACATTTAAAAATTTGTATTATGTATTCCATTATTTATTTAGTGTTCTCACTTTGTATTTCTCACATGGCGTTTTCATCTCTCTCTCTGTCTGCCTTTGGTTCTTAAGGGTGACAGAAGAGGCTGCCCGTAAAATGCCACCTTGTCCTCAGGATCATTTCAGCAAAGGCAGTTGGAAAGAGCAGATTTAAGAAGGGCATTCAGTTCTCCCCTGTTCTTCTCCAAAATGAGATAAAAACGCCTATGTGAAATATGTCCTCTCTGTAGACAAGAGAAAAGAAATATTCTTCAATGATGTGTCACCAACAGGGGAATTCTGTCCAAATAGACCTTGTTAAATAATTCTTATCTTCTTAAAGCCTCTCTCTGCAGTTTAGTTATTTCCCACAATCGCCTCTCTTTTTTTCAAGGCAATATAAAAGCATATACAATAGTTTTCACTATTTCTTTTACTCTGCATTTTTTACAAAGGCTCCTATGTCTCATAAACTATAAATCTGTATGCTTTCCTCCTGTTAATATGTCTTATATCAGTTTAATTCCCCGACTCAACTGAAAAACTCTGAAGGGTCCAAGTGCATTTTGCCTTGTCTGCCGTTCTTTATTCTGTTCTATTGTTGTATTTTGCTATTCCTGAAAATAGATAAAATTTTAAATTGGTACAGTAAAGTATTTGCTATAGTAATATTTTATAAAGTACTAGTGGCCCAGTACACAAAATTTGTGCACATTAAAAGGGGATTAATTAGATGAAATATTTTAATATTGCTATTTTTCCCTTTCTCTATAATAGAAGATCAAGAGATGAAAAAAAAAAAATCAGTAAAATATATATATAAAAATCTTCCTCCTGTCAGAGTCTGGTGCATGCAACGGGACCAAGTCAAGTCCCCACCCACCCGTGGCATCTCAAAATCACCCAAGACCTAGACCCAGCTAGCCCCACCCCCATGGGGCAAGATCCAGACGCAGCCGGCCCCATCCTTGTCAAGCCCTGCTGGACGGGTCACAGCCTCAGTTCCCCTGGCTCAGTGCCAGGCAGAGTGCACAGCCTGAGGTCCCCTGTCAAGCCCTGCAGGGTGGGGGGTGCAGTATAGGGTCAAGCCCTGGCACCTGGCAGGGGGTGCAGCCTTAGCTCCCCCTGTGCATGCTGGGCAGGGATCATACCCTCAGATCCCCCAGACTAGTGCTGGGGATGGGGGCACAGCCTGAGGTACCCTGACAAGACCCACGAGGCAGGCGGCGCAGCCCCAGGTCCCTGCTGATTGCTTGTTAAGGCTTGGTATGGGAACTGAGCCTCCACTGTGGGTGCAGCCATCTTGTGTTATGGAAACAATACCTCTGCTGTGGGTGCATCTATCTTGTGTTAAGGAAACCCTCCTTCTCCACTATGGAAGCTGCCATCTTTTGTGATGGTGTGATGGTTAATTTGCATATTCCCTCTTTATTAGATAGGATTCGATGTAAAGTATTAAGTAAAAGAGTAAGTTTCATTTTCTTATATTTTTTATAAAATTGCCCATTTTTGCCATTTTCTTCCATATAACAATTAGACTTATTAGTAACCATAAAAAACGGTCTTGGAAGATTAGTATAATCTATATATGTAAAAGCCTAAATGACTGGTTGACCTGTCACTATAACATGCACTGACCACCAGGGGGCAGGCACTCAACACAGGAGCTGCCCCCTGGTAGTCAGTGTGCTCCCACAGGGGGAGTGTAGCTCAGCCAGAAGCCGGGCTCACAGCTGGTGAGCACAGCTGTGGTAGTGGTGGGAGCTCTCCCAACTCTGTGGTAGTGTTACTGAATGGTGGTGGCAGGCGCTGCAGGCTGGGATGAGGGCGAGCAGCACAACACCTGGCCTGGGCTCAGGTTCCTCCCTGTCTGCCTGACTCTTGGTGCACTGCTACATCCCTTGGGGGATGTCCGGCTGCTGGTGTAGGCCTGATCCCCACAGGCCTTGAGATTGCCAGAGGGCAAAAACCAGGCTGAAGAACACCCCCTCCCACCCCCCAGCTCTGGAATAAAATCATACACTGGTCTTCTAGTAACAATATAACTATAGGTTAACTTAGGGAAATTTATTTATTTTTTTATTTCTTATTATTAGCTATCCCTTAGTATACAGGTCCTTGAATATAGAGATAAGGTTCTTCACACTGTCTCTATTTGATGAATTTTTCATAGTTTATATTTTAAAAGCATTTTATTATTATTATTATTTGAGAGTTTGTTACTAATGTGCCCCAAGTAGCTATACTTGGCATGGGCTTTAGTAACAATTGCTTCTGAGCAAGGTTAAAGTTTTCTAAATCTTTGCTCTAAGAATGCAATGTTCAAAGGCATATAAATAAATATAAACCATTTCTGTTGTACAGAGTGAGGTTTATTCATATGTGAAGTGGTTTTCTCCTAAATTTAAGGGCATAGCACATTAGTCAACAGAGCCAAACTCATTAGTCAACAGAGCCAAATATAACAGTACAATGATTGAAATTGCTTTTGAGAGCCAAATTTTTTAAACTTAAACTTCTTCTAACGCCACTTCTTCAAAATAGACTCGCCCAGGCCATGGTATTTTGTGGAAGAGCCACACTCAAGAGGCCAAAGAGCCTCATGTGGCTCATGAGCCACAGTTCGCCGACCTCGGGCCTAATGCAGCAGTTCTTCACCATGGGCTGCGACATGCCCACTGTTGTGCCACAAGCATTTTTCAAACTTGCAATGCGGACTGTTTACTCTAGCTTTTCCCTTAGCTTTTCAAATAAAAAATGACAACAGCCAATACTACAATAGCCATCCGGTGTGAGTGAATCAACAGTATTCCTATTTTTTTTGTCAAATCCACAAAAAGTACATTTTTGTGTGTGTGTGTACTGCGGATTTTAATAACCAGTTACGTGTGTCCTGATATGAAAAAGGTGGACCATCGCTGCTACAGTCACCTTCAGACAATCCTGAAAAATAGGTAGACTTGCTAAATGCCTCTGGATAATTGCAAATTGCTGAATGAGGAAGTCAATAACAGTGTTTTAATCATGTCTCTTCTGATTCAATTTCTAAATTATTCAGAATCCAAATTGATCTTTATCAGAAATGATGTTCTACATATGAACAAACTGAAAGAAGACAGTATTTCCTAACTGCTGCTTTATAAGTCTGGGATCTTTCTATCTTACATTGCCATTTCTTCTCTTTCTAAATCACCGCATTGTCTGAAAAAAATTCAAGAAGAGCGAGAAAATATTTATGTGTCTGCTTATATTTTACAGTATCAAATGTTAATTCAAAAATATCTCATCTACTCTAGTATTTGCTCTATTGTATTGGTTATTGAAATAATCCATTTAAACCCCAAACTTGGGGGGGAAAGACTATTTCCAGGTCTAATAGTTTATCAAAAACTATAGAAAGAACAAACTTCCCAGAAGTACACCCAATAGTAATAATTTTCAGATGCACAGGTAATTCGCAGAGTGCTGAGGTCTGGACAAAACTTGCTGACCAAGGGCCCCGCGTCTGAATTTACTGTCAGTCCGTGTCATACATAAGCTGCAATCACAGCCCGTGATGGTGACTACATGAGAGAAATATATTTGAAAGCTTTTGCCCAGCGGAGAAAGGGTTGTGTTATGTATGCAGTGCGTGACCCTGGGAAAAGTAACAGGGTAAGTCAGCTACTCAGAAACCCGTGGGCAATTAATAACTCGTCCTCAGCCTCACTCTTCTCCTCTACTCCAACTTCTAGCTCTTGACCCTTTCATCCTTCCCTCTCATTACGGCAGCGCGTAGGGATGTTGCTGGCAAGCTCCCATTCTCTCCGACTACATCTGTCAGAATTGTAAATGCAATTAGAATTCTCTCTCGGGGACAAGAACGTGTGCGACCTTTTTCAACTTCCAAGTCCATATCGAGTATTCTGCCTCCCCATGGAAATTCTAAACGTGTTCGACCTAATAAGGTGCTGTGGGCCAATTAGATGACACCTACAGGAAAACAAAACAAAGTATGAAGCTGTCTCCATGAAAAGGACTAAGTACCTACAATAGCTTTGGAAGAAAATACACACTTCTGACAATTCTGCTTTTTTAAAAAATATATATATATATATATATTATTGATATTTTATAGAGAAGAAAGGAGAGAGATAGAGAGCTAGAAATGTCAACGAGAGAGAAACATCAACCAGCTGCCTCTTGCACACCCCCTACCGGGGATGTGCCCGCAACCAATGTACATGCCCTTGACCGGAATCGAAGCAGGGACTTTTTAGTCTGCAGACCGACGCTCTACCACTGAGCCAAACCGGTTTCGGCCAATTCTGCTTTTTTTAAAAAAATATATAAAATAAGGCTTTTGTATGAAAAATTATAAAGTAAAAGTAATTGGAAAAGATCAACATGTAAAATTCAGAAAAAAATAAATTGCTCTCATAAAAAATAGATGGATGGAGGGGGGGTGGTTAAAATGAAAGGTTAGGTATAATCATTTGTTAAGGGAAGAACTTTTGTGGGTTTATTTGAATGCAACTATGAACAAATGCCAGGAAGCAGAATCTCAAGGGATTGAGACAGTGCTCTGGAGAATGGCAGTATTGGACCTTGTTTTATACATGACAATCCAAAGAGGAGACTCGGGTAGGTCACATGAAATCCACGGGTGATGGGTGAGGGAGGCGGGAGAGAGCAAAGGGCAGGGGAACTTCTGGGATTGGATAGAGTAAAATGACAGACACACACTCTCTTACTTAGGTGGTGCAGGACAGTTAACAGCCAGCCCTTAGCTCAATAACAAGGAGGGGGGTGTGGTCTCCGCAGAGGGGGCCTGTGCCCTGAGGACTCTGGGAAAAGGAAAATGACTTTGACATTCCAACTGTATTTTATCCTAATGTAAAAAGGTAACAGACAGGCTAAGTTAATGTAAAGGTTGACCTTTGTCAGGAAAGATACTGGCCTAGGACATACTACCCACCATAAACTGCTTTTTAGTTTTAAAGAAATGTTAATGTCAGACCATCCTTTGTGGTTACTTTAGTTCTCTCAGTTTGCAAGGCTGCCATGCAGGCCTCCCCCCTGAGCTAGCCAGGTTAGCACGTGGCTCTTTTCGTCCACATATTATTTCAGGGAATATTTTTAGATAATATAACACCTGTAAAATGGGAAGTTGTTACATAAACAACAGTTTTCATTTCATGTGCTTGTTCAATTGGAGAGAACAATAAATAAAACTAAGGAAAAATTCTTTTTTCTAAGTATAATAATTATTTTTGTATAATAATAAAACTAAATAGTTTCCCCTTATTTGTCTTTAGTCAGTATATTTTTCATGATTTCAAAAGTCATTTTAATATTTAGATAGATGTTTTAGTATGTTTCCTTTTAAAAAATTTGTTTGCATAAGTGTGTTTCTGCTTTAATATAAAAAAAAAATCCAGGAAGTTATGTCAATTTCTTTGTGAATAAAACTAAAAAACAAAAAACAAAAACAAAAAAACTATAAAAATTATCGAACTGCTCTTATAGTCAGTCAACAAACAACATTCCACCCACTTATTTTTTTTTTTTTCATGACTTTCTGTACATTGTTGTCAAATTTCCTGACAGTCACAATAATACAAACAACAACACATAGGTAAATACCAAAGAACAGAGCCTGGGTCCTCATAGGTCTTCCTCCAACAATAAGAATGATGAATAGGGTAACATGCATATCGATGAATTTCCAGCAACACTTTACGTTTTGTTCACACTCCTGCTTGTGCAGTTGATTAAGGCAATTTGCATAATGCAGAGGCAATTTCTTTCTGAAGGCCGTGATGAAGAGCTCTGATTGCAATATGTCGAGCTCTTTCCACATGCACGTCTTTCCAGGAAGCCTGGGAATGAGAAGTCACAGAAAAAGGTGGAAATGTCTCTAGACACCAACAGCAGTGTTCTTAAAAAGCCACGTTAGTTTTTCCTCTCTTCAAGTCTTAAAACACAAACGCCCACCTAACAAATATACACCCTTAAGGGGTGTCTTTCTCTGTCTCTCAAATTCTTGACTCTTGAATCAGCTGATGGCAGTGGTATGTGTGGCAGTTTGGAGGAGCCCGGATGGAAAGAAGAGAGTCTGTGGGCACTAGCCAGAGGCCCTGGGTCTGCCAACCCCCATGCGAATGCAGTTGGAGTGTCATCTGAAAGCTCCAGTTGAGCTTTCAGATGACACTCCATCCCAACGAACAGCTTGGCTTTTGAGCCAGAAGCACCCAGCTCACCCATGCCCTGTGAGAATCCCAGGAACAGGCTGCGATATTACACGTTGTTATTGTTAGCTTCTATGTTTGGGCTAATTTGTTGCTCAGCAGTAGGTACATAGATATCTATTATCTATAGTGATGTAGAAGGATGATAAGGTTAATAGATAAATATGGATTTTAGTATTTTAATTTCATTCTTTAATGTGTTGTCATTTGCAAAGCTGTGCAGTAGATTACCTCTAAAATATTCTGTGCCTCTAGAATATTCTATGGGTGATCTTTACCAAATTGTATACCTCTGCAGGCATACGATACGGAATGTCCCTCAACCTTCCTCCATGGACATAGACAAACCCTCACCTTAGAGATTCCCAGGAAGATTCCTTCCAGAGCGGCTTTTGTTGAGAAAGGAGATAGGCCCGAGACCAGGACTGAAGTGGCACTCACAGAATTCTCCATTTCTGGAACCGATCAATTGCATTTCTGCTATAAATAGTCTTTAAATTTATAACTGAGCTAAAAATTTGGGAATTTAAAAATATACATATATTATTGATTTCAGACAGGAAGGGAGAGTGAAGAGAGATAGAAACATCAATGATGAGAGACAATCATTGATCGGCTGCCTCCAGCACGCCCCCGCACTGGGGGTCAAGCCTGTAACCTGGGCACATGCCCTTGACCAGAATTGAACCCAGAACCCTTCAGTCCTCAGGCCGATGCTCTATCCACTGAGCCAAACCACCTAGGGCTTTGGGGATTTAAAAAAAAATAAAAATACAAGTTGGCCTCCAGGCACATATGGGTGGTGAATATTAGCTTAAGTTACAAGTGTAAAGCACCCAAATTTATCAAAATTTATCTCAGCAGTAATCGATTTGCTGTTAAGCTCCTTACTTTACTTTGGAAAACGTCAGCACGTGCTGCTCATGCTTCAGGTCAAAAGGACGTCCTGCTCCCGCTGTCACTCGGGTGCTCCAGGCCCTGTAATCTGCTTGCCTCCTCCCGGAAAATCATGATAACTTGGCACCTAATTTTTCCTCAGAGGGATCTAATTGACTCTTAATTAAGAGTTCATTAACAGTACTATAGCTGTGTGTTACTTCATATAATGTCTGCCTGATTCCTATACTTAACAATCAGTGACTAGCCGCTAGATATCTGTGCTAGCTCAAAGTCTAAACACCTCCTCTTGTTGGACTTCAGAGATAACACAGACACTTTGGAGAAATAATTTAAGGAAAAGGGGGGCCTTTGGTAACACACCCTGTGGGAGCCGTGCCCTGGCTAACTGCTGGGAGTAGGAGAAGAGCACTGGCATTGGCATAATAAATATAAAATATAAATAAAATATTAAGCTATAGCACAGCAGCTCAACCTTCCCAATGTTGCCCTAAATATCCTGCCCCACAGCACGTTAAGTTTCTGTAATTCTTATTGTCTTAAAGAATGAAAGAGCATAGAAAAAGGCATCTAAACTCAGAAGAAAAAGATGTTTAATCTAGGTTTTTTTGTTTGTTTGTTTGTTTGTTTTTTTTAGAGTGCATTATAATTCTAAGCCTAGACTGTTACTTTACTTTTATAGATAAACTCTCTGCTTTTTAAAGAGGTATGTGTTAGGGATTTGGCTGGTGACCCCAAACAATGTATGTTGTTCTGAGAGAATTTTACATTGGCTGCAGGGAAGTGGGCAGGGATAAGGTAGAACAGGGGCAGTTCTGGGATGGGAGCACCTTCTGGAACAAAGGCCGGATTGGTGACAGGCAGCTGTCCTGAAAACGGTGCACAGGCAGGTGGTGGCGGCCTCTAGTGGTAGCTGCTGGCAATCTGTGGGGTTCTTGCCTTGGAGCTTCATCACTGACCTAATTATGAAATATTCCAATGTACTGCTGTCCTCTGTCTTCAGGTGTGGAGATAGTTTCCATTTGTATTTAATACTGTGCAGAACAAAAAACATCTCAAGACAAAGACATCGCTGATGGCACTATCACTGACAGAATGAAAAGTTCTTATGAAAAATGTTTCAGGAAACAAAGGGAAATATGTACTTTTGGTGATTTTTCAGTTCCCGAGGGCATTAGACATAGGGATATGAAAAGTAAAATGACTCTCACCGCTGGAAACAATGCAAGAAAACCCAATTGCTGCCTTTACTGTGGCATTTCTGGATCAGCAATAACACGTTCCGTCATGATGGTATTGAACATTCATTAATCCCGAGGAAATGCACTGCTTTTATTTTATCTTATTTTCTTGGCACATTTTCGATTTGGAGATTTGAAGATTTGACTTATCTCATGAGACACAGCAGAGAAATGACTAGCTCGATTTGTGTCTCTGGAAAGAAATTCAAGGACTAATATCAGCAAAACCATCTTTCTCTCTCTCTCTCTCTCTCTCTCTCTCTCTCTCTCTCTCTCTCTCTCTCTCTCTCTCTCTCTTTCATATTTTCTATTTTTAATGCAATACTATTTCCCTGAAAAAGAAAAGAGAAATACTACTGATCTGACTTTGCACAAGCAGATTCACCAAAGTGTAATGATTTGTTGAATGGGGTTCAAAGTCAGAAGAGGTATTCAATATCGATGCCAGTTGATCTCTAAGCGTTTGCCTGCAGTTCAGCCACGCTCTTTGCTATAATTAATTTATATGACAAAAAGGTCAAGTGGGAAAATGCTCATTTGCAAACAGGTTTACTGCTCTTTAGAACATGCCTCTCAGCCCAGCTCTGGAGCAATCTAGTCTGAGCCCTCCTGGTCAGCAGTTTCGCCATGTGCAGGCAGTGGTGTGTGGGTCATGTGCCTGTGCCCTTTCTTTTTTTATCAGTCATATTAACAAAAAAGATTTTGCAATTAATTTCAATCTACTCTGTGATGTACATCTCTACAGGATCTCACAAATGCTGTCTGCTTATCTTGGCTAAACTAGTGAACTCCAAATTTGCATTACTATTTGATAACATCAAAATTAGAACACATTCAGGGTATTCAGACATTTATATATTCACAAGTTACATATGGTTCTCTACTAGTAACTATCAAGTCATTATATGACATACACTCAAAATAGAGAAGTTAGTAATATACGAACACCAATAAAATTTTATTTTTCTACTCTTCAGAGTGTGGTATTAAATATGAACCACATTGCGCTTTTTTAGAGTGAGGCTTCCTTATCATTACCTCTGAGGTTGCTCTTCACCTTGCACTTAGCCAGTTATTTCTCAGGACATAAGCCGACCCCACCTCCTGCTGTGAACAGCAGGCGACTTGAGGATGGAGAGAAGGGAAGGCACTGGCTTTGGCGAAGGTGTTATGTGCCAGTTCTATAATGGGCACTCTCACTTGTCATTCAGTCCTTACACCTTTATATTAAGACATGTTATGTATTCGTATTTTACAATCTAGGAAAAAGTAACTTAAACCACCCCCCTCAATTATTTAGGAACGTTATGTTGGAGAACAGTTACAAAGCCGGGTTACATTGACCTTCACTGCGAGGGCCAACGTGTCAATGACTCCTTGATCCTGGCTATACGGAAAAGGTGCACTGATGGACGGTGAAGGTCACTACTTTGCAAATGAGCCTCTGCATGTTTCTCCTCTAAGGTGCCTCCACTGCGCTGCCTCAGGCACCGTGGTCCTTGAACAGACAGCACATGGTTAACTCGTCACCTTGTTAAGGCAGCTCTGTGTTCGTTTATGTTTACATGGGTGCCATGAGCTGTCATCCCTTTTTGGGTGATGAAAGGCTGTCCCTTCATAGTGGTTTCCAACTGCCCCCATAGCAAGCGAGATCTGTCTCAGCAAGAGGTGAATCAGAGTCGACAGGTTCAGTCTCGGTGCTTGTCAGCCTTCCTTGTCAGTGGTACAAATTGAGTGATTATTGACATACAAATGACAGGCAATACCCTACTAGTTTTTGGTGCGAACCATAGTCATTTGATATTTATTTACATTATGAAATCATCCCCACAATAAGTCTAGCTACCAACAGTCACCCTACAAAGTTATTACAATATTACTTATTTTAATTTAGTACGATATTATTCCCTATGCTATACATTGTGTTCCATATAACATTTATAACTAGAAGTATTTGTCTCTTTATCTTCTTCACTATTTTCCTTCATTCCACCCCCCACCCCTCTTGTAAACACCAGTATGTTCCTTGTATCTATGAGTCTGTTTGATTTTTGTTTATTCATTTGCTTTGGGTTTTAGCTTTCATTTCCCATGACCTATGTTTGAGTGCCTGAGAGGCAGCAAGCTCTCTGGTGTGTCTTCTTTATAAAGATAACAATCCTGTCAGGCCAGGGTCCCACCCTAACAGCCTCATCAACCCTTCATTACCTCCTTACTCCCAAAACAACCACACTGGAAGTTGAATATCAACATATAGATTTAGGGCCATAACATACAGCAACACTTTATGCAATTATTTTGTAAGAGGCTATGTTTATCTTACTGATATTTCATTTTGGTAAGTAATATTAGTCTGATAAGATATATCTTCAATCCTATACAATATGTAAAAGGATAATATTCAAATTGACCCTAAAGATGGAATGACAGGGAATGACTGGTTGCCATGACGTGCACTGACCACCAGTAGGCAGACACTCAATGCCCCCTGGTGGTCAGTGCACTCCCACAGTGGGAGCTCTGCTCAGCCAACAAGCCGGGCTGAAGGCTGTGAGTGCAGCAGTGGTAGTGGCGAGAGCCTCTCCTGCCTCCTTGACAGTGTAGTTGGACATTCCCCAAGGGCTCCCAGGCTGCCAGAGGATGTCTGACTGCCAGATTAGGTTTGATGCCCTGGGGAGTGGGCCTAAGCTGTCTGGTGGACATCCCCCGAGGAGTCCTGACCTGTGAGAGGGAGCAGGCAAAGCTGGGGGACTCCCCTGAGTGCAAGAATTTTCATGCACCGGGCCTCTAGCTTTATCATAAATGTCACCAGCAAGATCATATTAAAATCACGAGTATTTGATTTTCAGCCCCAAATAATTGACAAATAAAAGTAGTTAACTCAAGTTTTATCTTATTTTAAAATGTATTGTTTTAGCAAATATGAAATTTAGTCAAAATGCATTTTAAATACCTATATTTCACTGTTTTTTCTGTTCCTTTCAGAAATCCATTGCCTCCACAATTATAGCCACTCGTCTAATTGCATATACAACAACTGAAGCAGTCAAAGCCAAACAGTTAGAGCTAACAAAGGAACATATAGAACTGTAATAGCTTAACGATTAGCATAGTGCAGACTGAAACTCCAGAGACTGCAAAGCATATCCCCAGATAGCTTTCACATGCTGAGATAAATGGGTCCTTATTTTTCTTCCTCAGTTATTGTATCGTGGTTTCACCTGCTGAGAGGTTGCATTTTATAAGGGTTTGTTGAATAAACCCTGAAGTACAGTATTTCAGGCAAGAGCGTGAGGGATTGTTATATTTCCTATTCTTTACTTGTGTCAAAAGCATAATAAAGACAAATCTCAGTATGGTAGACACACACTGGGCAATAAATGGCTATTGGGATCTGTTTATTTTTACAAACATATGAAGGATTTGCACATAAGCTAAATAACTTTTATAGTGTGTTTTTGAAAAATATATAAGATAACTAGAAATATAGGACTTCACATTGAAAATAATTATTAACAAGCTATATTATTTGTTGGATAAACTTTAATTTTTATTCTCAGGAGATAAAAAAAATGGTAGTAGAATCATTAGTTGCAATATTAAATAGTCTTGAGTATGACTATTGTTTTATTTAAATTTTTAACTTACCCTGGTTATTTCATAAAATGTAGTAAAACTAATTATTAGGGTAAAAAATGAAATGAAAATTTAATTTTAGTTATTAAACACAACAAATATAAAAGAATATACTTATAAGATCTATACTTTATATAAATATAATTAGAAAAAGCCACATAGGAAATATAATAAATATAACCCTCTATACATTGTTCACAGTGAGCATATAGGTATTTAATAAAGAGTATTATTAACACACTCATATTTTGTCATTGTTCAACTGCTTCAGTTGTATATGGAACCAGATGAGTGGTTATAATTGTGGAGGCAATGAATTTCTGAAAGGGAACAGAAAAAATAAGTGGAATATAATTATTTAAATAAAAAGTTTTGAGGGAAATAGCAAGTCTCCATTTAAATACCTACATGCACACTTTAAACAAAAATTCAGGACAATTATGACAAATTAGCTTGTTGTCTCGTTAATTATCCAACTTAGGATGGATTGGTAACCTTAACCATAGGGATAACTCATATCTATATTCTTTATTTACACAATATGGTCTGGTAAAACTCATGGTAGAGTTTTGAAAGAAACTTAAGCAAACTCCAGTAATCCATTATTGTCTTTCCTATAAAATAAAGCAAGAAATACTACTGGTTTTCATAATGCATCTTTAATCATTTCCTGGTAGCATATTGCAAAAAAAAAAAAAAATGATCCTGTGAATTTACAGATAAAGTTAACTTTAAATGAGAGAAATACATACTGGATCCATTAAACTTTCCTGTATTGATCTTTTAAGGAAGAAGAAAAATCATTGTGTTTTAATGGTTTCAGTAATGATGTTTTTCAGACATGGAAGATCAAGAGCATGCTCTATCTCACTGATATTTTTGTTAAATTATGGAGCATGACAATGATCTGCAGAAACTCTGTTCTTCCTTAAGTAAAAGTTCCTGGGTCATTAAAATGATAAATGGCAAAACAGAATACACCCTTTCAAAGAACACGAAGCCACAGAGTTTTCAACAATGGGTCAAGTACAAGGTAGTGCGTTAGAAGAACAGGGTTCTACGGAATAAAAGAATGAGCCAGCTCTGCTACAACACTTGGAAGGTGCGAGTGGACTGGGAGGCACATTCGCAACATCTGTAGATTCAGCAAGCCCCAACGAAACATCGCGGTGCAGCTTTGCTTCTGCCACGGCTGTTCTTCCAGAATGCTGACCAGTTTCTAACCATGTTGAACACTGGTGTCCATTTACAGTCGGTAAGAAACTTGGCTATTTTTTTAATCCTCAGCCATACAACTCTGCACAACAGCGTATAATACATACTTTCTACTGTACATGAGGCTAGAATATAGTCAAGTGTCATATGGCTGTTACAGAGTCATTATCACTCTCTGAACTCATTCATCAAAAAAACTAAAACCATTGAGAATGTAGTTTAAACTAGATTCCCCTTAAATTACTGGCATTTACCCTTAAATATTATAAGGGTACTAGTAAAACATAAACAATATTCAAAATATACTTATATAGAATTGTGGTTATATTTTTGTTAATTTTATTTCTTACAATCCTGTCTTGAGTTGCATTAACATGTCACACTTGTTATACATACAAATATTACATCTATTCTCTGGGTATTGTCATTTTTAGGAATGTAAATTCATCATTGTCCCCTTAACCTCTGGCGTTCTGAATCTTCAACTGTCTTCATGGCAGTTTGTCTCCCAAATATGTGTAACCCAGTCTTTTGCTCCAGTGTTTGGTTTTAGTGATTCCAGGTGGACAGTTTTAGGAAATTCAGTCAATGTGCTTCCATTGGAAATGGAATCTGAGCTCCACTGGCAAATAGAAAAACTGTGGATGGCAGGTTATGGTGAGCAGCTCTCATTTTCTCAAATATCTTATTTGAACTGGATCAGTTTTGTTAGAGCTTTGTAAAACATGACATTTCTTTTTTTATTTATTTTATTTTATTTTTTTATATTTTATTGATTTTTTACAGAGAGGAAGAGAGAGGGATAGAGAGTTAAAAACATCGATGAGAGAGAATCATCGATCAGCTGCCTCTTGCACATCCCCTACTGGGGATGTGCCCGCAACCAAGGTACATGCCCTTGACTGGAATCAAACCTGGGACCTTTTAGTTCACAGGCCAATGCTCTATCCACTGAGCCACGCCGGTTTCAGCAAACATAGCATTTCTTACCAATATTTTAATATTAAGCATGTGTACATACTTATAAAGTACTAGAGGTCCAGTGCACGAAATTCATTCACTGGAGGGGGGCGGTCCTTCAATCTTGCCTGCGCCCTCAGGGAATGCCCTAAAGCCATCAGTCAGATGTCTTAAGTGCTGCCACCGAGGTGGGAGAGGCTCCTGCCACCTCCGCTGTGCTTGCCAGCCATGAGCTTGATTTCTGGCTCAGTGGCTCCCCCTGTGGGAGAGCAATGACCACCAGGGGGCAGCTCCTGCGTTGTCTTCCCTATGGTGGTCAGTGTGTGTCATAGCAACTGATCCTTCAGCATTCAGGCCAAAACCAGCTCTCCACATCCCCCGAGGGGTTCAGGATTGCAAGAGTTCACAGACGAGGCTGAGGGACCCTAACGGTGCACAATTGGGGCCAGAGAGGGATGCTGGAGGTTGGCCAGCTGGGGAAGGACCGCAGGTGGGCTCTAGCGCATGTTCAGCCTGTTTCGCTCAGTCCTGATTAGCTGGACCCCAGCAGCACACTAAACTATGGGTTGGAGCATCTGCCCCCTGGTGGTCAGTGCACACCATAGCGACTGGTTGACTATCTGTCTCCTGGTGGTCAGTGCACATCACAGTGAATGATTGACTTTCTGCCTCCTGGTGGTCAGTGTATGTCATAGCAAGCTGTTAAGCAGCCTTAGCATATTATTAGCATATTATGCTTTGATTGGTTAAACAGCCAACCAGATGACTGCACACTTAGCATATTAGGCTTTTATTATAGAGGATAAGCAACATATCTGTTGGTCTGCCATAAAGTAAAGCTAGTGCTCTCTCTCTTCCAAATCAGAGAATATTGACCGCTCTAGAAAGAAAACATTGAATTATGTAATTTTGAGGAATAAAGTATCTTTAAAAAAAGAAAGATAATTTTGTTTTATGGATGTTGGAATTAGTAATAATAGGTCCAGTAATTATAAATATTAAAAGATTCTGTGTATGTAAAATGATTTAAAAAAATGTTTATGTCTGGAGTTTATATAAAAATGAGGATTTTCCCCCCTCTTGAACTTA
The DNA here is from genome assembly GCF_964339955.1 of Pipistrellus hanaki. Lineage (NCBI taxonomy): Eukaryota > Metazoa > Chordata > Mammalia > Chiroptera > Vespertilionidae > Pipistrellus > Pipistrellus hanaki. The sequence continues at coordinate 69,541,294 of NC_140510.1, read as the reverse complement.
TAGTTTGTCCCTAAAAAACAGTTTATTATGAATAGCCAATCAGATTCCAAACTAAAGTTTAGCAATGTTAACAAGTATTGTGGGTAATGGATACTAAATTAACCCAAGTAGTTAATCTTGTTAAATTGTTCTGTATTGGTTATCTTTAAATATTTGCGCTTCAGAGAACCTTGCACCATTAGTTGCTTGAGCTAATGTGGCAAATATAATTAAAATTGCTCTGTAACAAGGGTCCTAGTTCCTAATGCTTTGAGTTTAATTTTCCTAATTATGCCTTGGGTTAAATAACCTACTAGTCATTTAGCAAAGACACATTATGCTCTGGTACTTTCTCCTTGAAATGTGGGTCAGGTGCCATAGTGGATAACTCTTTTTCTTGGGTTAGCAAATTTGAATACTTTTGATTTCTAAATGATTAAGAAAATACAAAAAGTAGTTAACACACTTTCACTGAAAGTTATGCAACAAAATGGTAAGGGGCGGGGGAGGTTATACAATTTCTATTTTTCTCTTACATAACCCACTATTATTTATGCATGAAAATATTTTCATGGAACATTAAATAATTGACATTTTAAAAGATTAAGTAGAAGCAGCGAGTATTTTTCAAACCAAATTTTATTTGGTTTGAAAGTTTTTTTTAACTGTACACTAAGTTACTTTCACCCAAATGAAGGTTCTAGAAGCAACATTTCTTGTCCTCTGTTCTTTCTTTTCTCTTTGCCTCATTCTCTACCTGCTTCCTCTTCTGTTTCATCCTCTTGTATCTGGTTTCATGCTTCTCTCTTGCCTTTCCTTTTCACATTTTCACCCGATTTTCCATCATTATATTTCTTATATCTTATTCTTTCTATCAATCATCTCAAAATTTGGATTTGGAACTAACAAATAAAATAAGTAGGACAGAGAGATAAAAAAAGAAAGAAAGAAAAGTGATGTTATACATATTACAAATGATACAAAACAGCCAACTTGATTGTTTCCTGTGTGTGTGTGTGTGTGTGTGTGTGTGTGTGTGTGTGTGTGTGTAGTTTCTGTTCTATTATGTGATGTATAGTCTCAAAGGCACATGAAAACCTGGAGACGCAGGATAAAACTACTTGGGAAGCAATGCAGAGAATTTATATGCCGTCCCTCGTATGCGGTTTTATAAACTTTACTACTATATTAATCTTTAGCTTTCATGCTAAAATCAATATTCATATCACTAAAAATCACAAGCCCTTGTATAGGCATTTTCATTAAAACATGCATTTCATCACACACCTCAAATTTTTTTGTCTTTACAGTGACCAGAGATAGTAAACAATATTTACTTTTATTTTATTTCTTTTTTTCAAAACCCCTCCATGATACCAGTATGAATAATTCAGACCTACAGACACAAAACTGACTGCAGAGGCAGAAGACAGTCAGGATGAGTATTTGTCTTGGTTTCAGGGACAGAAATCCAAAGAAGCATTAGTTCCTAAATGTGAACCTGCTCATCGTTGGTGACATGAACAGATCAGGGCAGCCAGGCTGGCAGCTGTTCTGTAATAGGAGGATGTGCTCTGAGAGCAGAAGGGAGCTCTGCTCCTTAGCACTCGCTCAGACAGGTTTCTCCTGCTGCGTGTACTCTCGGCCATGAGTTACCCCCAATGCCTGGCTCTAGAGAGCCTGTGAGTGTTGGTCACAAACAAGCCTTCTCTGTGGAGACAGAAGAAGCTAGTTAATCTTCTATTAGAAGACAAATGTAGTAATGCAGAATGTACTATTGCCTGTATTAACAATTTCCCTTGCAATCCCAGCAGCCATCATGGATTTGTTCTGAAAGAGAAGCTAAATCTCACACAAGAGTGCATGTCCGATTCCAGCCCCTTTTCCTCTTTGAGTAGGTATTAGGATGACTTATGAAATAATAACTTTAAAGTAGCTTAAAAAACACACAGAGACATCTGTTCTTTTTAAAAATGCTAATGGTGAATGTGAACAAATTACTCTCTACAAATTCATTCAACTTTATCACTGGAAAGTGGACACACTGGATGAGAGTGAAAATACCGCTTGTGTTATTATTATTATTGCTGTGGGTATAAGTGAATCCATTTATCACTCTAAAAATGTATATGAATGTGATGAAAGAATAAAATAAGAATTCATTCTGGCCAAAACACTTCTGAGTAACAGGGGTCTGATATTCTATTAAATAATAGGAAGTAAAAGCAAAGCTGGCTCAGTTATATTTATGTATCGGGGCCTAAAAAAACAAACAAACAAACAAACAAAAAAAAAACACAATTCCTGGTGATACTATTGAGAGGAGAAAGCAAAGCTCGTCCTTTTTCCCATTAAAATGATGTCTTTGGTTTTTACAAAGAGATGACTCCCCTGGCCTTTAGTCATGCCTGTAATCCTGTAAGTTAGCTCCCTCCATCTCCCCTTGGATAAAGCCTTACAACCTCCTCATGGCACCTCTCCTGGGTGCCCTCCATCATGCAGCCTCTATAAGCCTTCCGTGGGCTAAGCTCACTGTTCTTCCTTCATTTCCGCAGCCTGGCGAGTGTCCAGCAGTTGGCAAATCTGCAAACATGCCTGGGATTGGAGGAGAGCAGGCATGATCTATATAATAAATGGCTAATATGCAAATTGTGCCCTTGGGCAGGAGTTCGACTGACTGGGAATTAGACATGTGTTGACCATCAGGGGATGGTGAGGAACATGGTGGTTGCTGGGAACGTGGCGCCAGCAGCAGACTGCGATGGAGGTGCTGCGGTTCTGATAGGTCCTGATGAGACTGGGACTGTGGCGGGATGGTGGGGCAAGTGAGCAGGTGGTGCCAGGCCAAGGCGCGTGCAAGCAGGGGCCCCTATCACCCTGCCGGTCACCCTGCAGATCAGCCCTGATCACTAGCCAGGCCTAGGGACCTTACCTGTGCACAAATTTTGTACACCGAGCCTCTAGTTAAATATATTTTTCTCAAGATTCTATAAGCTTTACCCTTTTGTGAAAAAAGATCAGCAAAATGTCAGATACAAAGCTTCCAATAACTCTAGCATCTACTTATGTCTATGAAGATTTAATTTAAGAAAATGACCCGACCTGATTTCATTCAGGGAGAAAAATGACTCACTATGCATTGGCCCCCCTTGTGGATGTTCTGGTGGAGGTGTCAGCGCCTGCTGAGGCTGCTGCTTGCTGTGCTGTCCCATGTGCCTTCCGGAGTCATCGAGAAAATTTACTCAGAGGATGCCTTTGCTGTCATTGCTGTAAACCTCCGAACACCTTGTATGCAGGCCAGGAGAGTCACGCTCCTTCTTCCTATCCTTTCTTTGCCTTATTTTACATTTCAAACGTGAACTTGTTCTCATTTACTGCTATATTCTAGTGTGATATATTTTCATTATATTAGTCAATGTGTCTTTCATAGTCCTCAAAGCGATTTAGTACAGAAAGAAAGAAATAATTTCCTGCTGACTTCAAAAGACCACCTGCATGGGTATATCTGTAACACATTTGTTCAGATCCATAGAGTCTACAGCACCAGGAATGACTTGGAAAAAAAAATAAATAACGGGGAAAACGCTTCTTTACAACAGGTTGCACAAGAAATGTAGGGATAATGATAAAATTAAGAAAAACATTGCTTTTCAGCCCTTAAAGGAACCATTGATTCAAACAAACATCAATAATGACTGCCAAAATAATTGGATGAGGCTCCCAGTGTATAGCTTATTATATATCTTACAAGAGGCCCAGCTTGTGAAATCACGCGGCCCCACCAACCCACGGGTGCCCTGCTCATCTACCTGCCCTCTGCCCTGCCTTGACACCCTAACCTCTCCACCCAGAGCTCAAGTGTGCCTGGCCCGCCCCCAACCCCTGGCCTTCTCTGGCCACTTCAAGCCCCGCCCTCGGTCCCACGAGTCGCTTAGGGCTGGTCCTGCCTCCAGATGCCTCCTCGCTTCCACCTCCCTCTCTGGAGCAATGTGTTGGCTCCGTCCTGTCATGATACTGGAGGAGAGTGTGGAAGCCTCATGCTTGCTGCAGAGTTTTGAATGCCACTTCTTGATGGCCCACACACTGTGGTCCTTCCCCTGACAGGAGGGCGGTAGGTGCACTGAGTGCGAGTGGTGGGTGGTGAAGGACTGGTGAGGGGCCCCATGGGTTCTTATCCCTGCCCTCCCTGTCAATGAATGGTCCTGCCTCCTCTGGGCACATCCCCAATTTTGCCCAGTCTCCAGAACAACCCGGTGGCTCTGCCTCACTACACACACTCACATGAAGCCTCCTGCTGATGGGTCTTTATGGTGTGAGGGCATCACAACCATTAGCATATTAGCTCTTTATTATATAGGATTATGTAGGATTATATTCTCAAATCATCAGCCTTAATTGTGACTGGAATTGAAATTAAAAAAAAAAAATTCCCGAGTGATTGTGATGGGCTTCCAGGGATGAAAGATCTTTTGTGTGTATTATAGAAACAAGAATGGAGGACAAGGGGGAGGAATCCTACAGCAGATGTTTCAGTGGGCTACTATTGGCCTAAGAAGAAATGCTTCTTTTGGATTTTTCTCTCATTGAACCTTTCTTAGAGTTCATTTTTCTTGGCTCTCTTTGTGAGAAAGATGGCAATATTTGGAATCTAGAGACCTGGGACAAAAGGTTAACTTTCTTTGAGTTAAAGTGTAAATGGGCCCAGCTGGTGTGGCTCAGTGGTTGAGCATTGATCTATGAACCAGGGGGTCATGGCACATCCCCAGGTTGCAGGCTTCATCTCCAGCGTGGGGCATAGAGGAGGCAGCTGATGGATGATTCTCTCTCATTGTTGATGTTTCCAGCTCCCTCTCCCTTCTCCCTTCCTCTCTGAAATAAATAAAAATATATTTAAAAAATTAAGTGTTGATGGCCTTAGACATGCTTTAGTGAAGGTATAAGACATTTTCAAGCTTCAGCGTAGATCAACAGCAGCCATAAGTGGGGTCAAAAACAGATCAAGGCAGTACTGTTCTTGTCTTTGTCCTCTAAATTCCTCTCTCTGCAACCTGTAGACTAGATGAATGTCCTTGGTGAGTGACTGGATACAGATATCAATACAGCTGATGTTTAACATGAATATCCACGCAGTCCTTGCTGTTATAGCTGCTGTTATTATTGTGATAGCCTTCCATTCAAATTGCAAAGCATGTTATTCCTTAGGCGATCTCTGTGTTGCCTTCTTTAGAAATATAACACAGAGAATACTGACCTCTTTGTAGAATCAATAACGGAAATCAATATAAAGCTCTTTACACTGTTTTGTAAAAGCAATTATGCTTTTAAATGTTACCTTTACTGTAGCTGATAAATTATATATTAGGAGTGTTAGGATTCTAATATATATAATGATTTATAGTAGAAAAAGCATTTTCATAGGAATTTGCAAAGCATCTATATTCAGGTGGTGTCATGAATTACCCAATGAAAAATATAATACTTTTTTTTTCTGAATAATACATCACGTGCTTGATTGAAAGATAGACCAGAAAGAATACTTGTTCTTTATCTAGTATAAAGTGTTATTCTATCTAATAAAGAGGGAATATGCTAATTGACCCTCACACCATCACAAATATGATGGCAATCACAGCCAATAAGAAGGGAATATGCTAATTGACTGCCCTGCCCTCAAATATGATGGTGCCCACAGCCACAAGATGGCGGCACCCAGTCCCCTCAGCCCTGCCAGGGCAACAGGCACACAGCAAGGCAGAGCCAGCTCCAAGGTGGGCAAGGCCAGGCCACACACCTGCCTCTGGAGTCCCCCAATTCCCTCAACGCCCCAGCTGCCCAGAGCCAGCCAAAGCTCAAGCAAGCCTTTGATTTAACTTCCCAGCCACCCAGGCCCACCCAAAGCTCAGGGTCAGCCAAGGCAGTGGCAGCAGCAGAGGTGTGATGGAGCATTGCCTTCCCCTGATTGCAGGCTCCTCCTGCCCCTGAGGGCTCCCAGTCTGTGAGAGGGGGCAGGTTGGGCTGAGGGACCCTCCCTCTATTGCATCAATTTTCATGCACTGGACCTCTAGTAAGTATACAATGTTCTTTTATCTTATGTGTTATATGGGATACCCATATAAAAGAATATAAGCTATTACTATAAAATCACGCATTTAAAAACCAAAAATAAACTCAAATATTTAGTTCTGGTTGATTCTACAATAGGTCTCAAAGGCAATGGAGAGGAGATGTACTGCTTAGATTTCTTCCAACCTGCTGCAGGGCTCTATATGTCTGACAGCTGTCAGCTGCGATTCCTGGGAACATGGAAGCAGTGTTTTCTGTAGGCAAATGACCCTGAGCCAATGTCTGAGCAAGATTAGAGCACTGCTGATGAACTGTTGCTGTGATGGGAAAGTTTTTCCTGGGTTTCCCATAGCCTGGCTACAACTTTCTAATAAGTGACTAGCAGTCTGCAACTCTTCCTACTCAATTTCCCTTTCCTTGGTCCTTTCCCAGGTGCCAGCATTACAGATCAGCCTGAAGGCTCTCTCTACCAACTATTGTTTCCTCCCTTCTTATCCCTTTTCACTAGAAACTTTTTTGGTATCTAAACCTGCCTGGGTGTTTGAATCTTGTAGGATTCTAACTGACCCAGGTGGTACCAGGGTTATCAGAGAAAACATGTGGTGTTATGGCATTTGGTGACTGGTTTATTTATTGCTTAGCTAGAAATGAAGGTCCCATTCTGAGAATAATGTGCATCGGGGGTAATCCCGGGAAACAGTGATAGTGAAAGTTTTACGTCTGGTTACCTCCATATATGTCTTGGTGGAAAGAAACATACTAGTCAACATAATGATACAGCATGGGCAAAACATGTGCAGATTTTGGAAGTATGTACTAATCCCCGCCTGAACACATGCTCAACAAAAGAGGCCCTGAGAAATCAGTTTGACAAACTCACTTTGCCATTGACATTAACCAACTTTCATCATTGCCTATCCAGAAACTGGCATGGCAGGCATCTGGACAAGGTGGCAATGTAGCAGAGACTGTAAAACCATGTGGGGCCCATATCATGGACTCTTACTAACCCAGGTTGATCTGACTTCTGCCCATGAGAATGTATCTTCCCTCATAAATACAAAGCATTGAGCATCAGAAAGTGGTAACCTCAATATTTTTATATGATAATATAAGAATAAACTCTACGTTTCGTGTACTCAGAAATCTAAAATCTACTTTGTTCTGCCCTGTATTCCATAAAGTAAAATTCATCTCTAACTCTTTCAATCCTACATATATGTAAACATATGTGTTTAATCACCAAAAGAAATGGGACTTTATTTTGTATTCTTTTCTGATTGAGATCCTGCATATTTTTAACCCACCTGGAGTTCTAAATTTACTTCAAATTGCTTTTAGCACATCATCATTTGGGGGGAATTTTTCCATATCTAGTCATATAGATCTATTCCACTGTTATAAATTGTTGCATGCTTAGTTCACCAAAGTATAATAATTATAACCTTTCACCTATTATGATTATATAGGATATTTCAATTTATTTTATCAATAGCACGTGGTTCAGGATATTTCAATTTATTTTATCAATAGCACGTGGTTCAGTAATCATACATATACAATACATAAACACACACACACACACACACACACACACACACGTGTGCCTACTTTAGATTATAGTTTTGGATTTAAGTTGGAGGTAGGCTGCCAAATTCTTCCAAAAATTCTTTAATATTTTGCATCCTCCCAAATAAGTGTGCCCATTTCACCATATGTTCCTGACATAATTGTTAGCAAACGTTTGGGCAAAAATATAGCTACATTTTTTTTGCATTTGCATATCTCTATTACTTCTGAGATTGAATATATTTCCATAAATTTACTAGCTGTTCATAATTGTTTTCTGATTTTGCCAAATCATAATTTCTTAAACCTTAAAGAAGACTTAAGTCTGTACCTTCCAACCCATTAAACTTTTGCAAAAAAGAAGAAATGTTTATTTTCTTACTTAGTTGTAAATATTTTTGGATTTGTTTTAATGTTCTTGTCAAGGGGGAATGTTAAAACCAAAGAGTAAAATCTAATATTGGTGTGGACAGATCAGAAAGAAAATGGGATGCGGTCAGGATTCATGCGGATGCATTGAAATGTGGATCATTGCAGGTGGACTAACACCAGAGGCTGAATACTATCTTTTTCTTTTTCTTTTTAAAACTTGATTTCAGAGAGGAAGGGAGTGGGAGAGGGAGCTAGAAACATCAATGATGAGAGAGCTGCCTCCTGCACGATCCCACTTGGGGATTGAACCCATAACCAGGTCATATGCCTTGACCTGGAATCAAAGTGTGACCTCCTAACTCATAGGTTGAAGTTCAACCACTGAGCCATACCGGTCAGGTTGAATACTGGTCTTGTTAGAAGTTGCTTGGTGGTAGTGAGCCCCCAGTACTAGGCGAGGGGACATCTCTACCTGATTCCTGGGCCTCTTGGTTCTGTACTACATGAAAGATGATCAGTGTCTTTTAACCATCAGCTGCTCTCCTATGGAAATATGGGTTGTAATTCTTACTCTCCCCAGTTATTCTTAGAGGGCTGTGCTTTAGTGCATGACATTCGCTAGCCACCTCTACAGATACATGCCTGCCACTTGCCATGCAGTTTGAGCTGGCCCAAGACCAGCTTTGATGCCTTGTCCACATTGTGGTGGAGCCAACCATGTGCTCTTGGTGCTGTCCACTGCCCACTGCCCACTGGCTTCTCCAACTGCAGATGGAGTTTCCGAGTGACCCGATCTGCAAGTGTAGAGAGTGGGTGTCCATAGGCAGACTTGGACCCATAAAAGGCAGGGAAAGGTCATGCACTGGTGGACTGTTGGCTCCCTTCATACACCCAGAAGGACTTGGTGGGGTTTATAAAGCCTATCTCTATTCACTCCCCAGAGACTGAGCAACCACCCCTACCCCCACAGCTGCATTGCGCCCCTCGTCTTCATGTCCTGCCCTCTCCACCCCAATTCCTTCTCCTTCAGTTCTGCTTCCTTCGGGCTCTACCTTAGAGTAAGAAGTGGAGGAAATGCTTCTGTCATTTACTTGTGTAGTGTCACACACCATCTCCGTATGTCCATCTTAGGTCTATGTATGTTAATGTCTACATCAGTATTTCCTTTTAACTTAGATTTTATTTATTTTATTTTTATTTTGGGGGCAGGAGGGAGGTAAGGACAAATAGGAGGCCTGCAGGAGACAGCCAATCAATGCTTCGCTCTCACATTAATGTTTCTCTCCTTCTCCCTTCTGTTCTCTCTAAAAAAAAAAAAAAAAAAATTAAAAAAAATCAATAAAAAAAAATCAATAAGCCCAGCCAGAGTGGCTCAGTGGTTGAGCATTGACCTATGAACCAGGAGGTCATGGTTTGCTTCCCAATCAGAGCGCATGCCTGGATTGTGGATTTGATCCCCAATGTGGAGAGTGCAAGAGGCAGCCGATCAATGTTTCTGTCTCTCTTTCCCTTCCTCTCTATGAATATTGATAAACATTACTGTTCTTAATAAAAGAAAAAAAATAATTAATAAAAACTATTTATAAAATTAAAATTAAGTGAACTTTAAAAAATGTTAAAATAAACCGATTTAAGTTTGACCCCAGGCATTTTCAACTACTTCCCTGGAAATAAAGATGGGCTTTCCAATGTGTTGAGAATAGTGGTTAAGCTTCTAATTTCTCAAAATATATTAAACCCCTGCCACAAGCTTATCTGGAATAGGAAAGCAAAATCAATCTTCCTTCCAATAGGTAATACAAAAATATCATCTATTTCAGACTAGTATCAGAGAATATAACCTAAAAATGTCTGCAACCTAGCTATTTTGTCGAGAGTAATCATATAAGAAAGTATATCAAGCCCTTGCCAGTTTGGTTGGGTGGATAGAACATTGGCCTGCAGATCTAAGGATCCCAGGTTCGATTCCAGTCAAGCACACATACCTTGGTTGAAGGTTCCTCCCTGGCCTGGGCCCTATTGGAGGCAACCTGTTGATGTGTTTCTTTCACAGCGATGTTTCTCTCTATTCACTTAGATTTTAAATTAACTACTTTCATTCATCTTAGTGTTAAGACACATTCAGAAGATAGACAGTTTTCATTGGAGAATGATGACATATTCAAAATCTTTCCAGAGTGATCAAAAACCTCCCTCTCTCATCAAAATTTGGGAAATCTAAAGGACGTAGTCACAGAGGAGGTAGGATAAGCACGCAGGTGACAGAGCAGCAGCTGATGATGGAAGGGGAAACAATTAGAAATCCCATGGGCAACAGGGAATAGAGTACACAGAGTTTTGGACTGATAAATTCTACCAAATATCCTTGAATCTAACTGCTCTCCACTCCAGGACTGAGGCTCAGAGATTCATAAACAAACACAACAGTGGGCATGCCAAGCACACCTGGGTATTTCATTTGCAACTTATAAACCACCTTTTAACTTTTTACATGCCTCACCAAAATTGATTTATTCTTGGTGTCTTCTGCAAAAGCCCGTGTCTCTCTGACTGCCAAGGCTCCAGCTGAAAGGCCATAAATTATTCTCTATCACAGCCTCGGAAGGAGGGAGGCAAAATGAAGTGCCTCCTGCCAGGTCTTATATTGGCATGTTAGCATCTTTTATAAAAGGCTGGCACCTTATCACTTCTGACGTGTTAGGGAGGGATTGGAGACTGAGTACAGTGTGCATGGAACTGGGACTTCTTAGATGAGAATGTCCCCTGGCCACTGAGTAGCTGCATGCCCTAGGGATGGTACTTAACTTCCCAGTGCCTCAGTTTCATGATTAATGAAATGGGTATCATAATAGTTATGCGGATGCCGTCAGGATGAGATCATGTGCAAACTTCTAGAACTTAGCCTGGTTCAAATAAGTATAATACTATATACATTTTCATTTGATTTTTTTTATAATAAGTACTAGAGGCCTGGTGCACAGATTCATGCACCGGTGGGGTCCCTTGGCCTGGCCTGTGGGGATTAAGCTGAAACCAGCTGACTGACATACTCCAAGAGATCCCGAGTTTCAAGAGGGCACAGACCCGGTTAAGGGACCCCACCAGTGCATAACCGGGACTGGGGAGGAACTGTGGGAGGGCTCCAGGATGTGTCTGGCTCATCTTGCCCAGTCCTGATCAGTGATCAGAAAGACCCTAGCAGAAATCTAACTTATCAGACAGAGTTTTTGCCCCCTGGTGGTCAGTGCGTGTCACAGTGACTGGTGGAACAATTGGAGGGACAATTAGCATATTAGGCTTTTATATATATATGCTCCATGGCAGTAAAACAAATCATGGACATTCAAAGAGTTGTTTAAGCCTAAATAAAACTAGTTAGTATATCTCAAATTAATATTATAGAAAAAGAGAACTTCCTTCTTTTTTTTCAATTCTGACACTGATTTTAGTACAAAATTAAATAGGAATAAGGAACATTATTGCTCTCATCCTCACAGCCTTGATCTGGGAAGATTACTTGTAGAATAGCTATTAAATCTGATCACTGGAACAGCTGTAGAGTTGAAATGATCTGAATATAAAGTAAAATGATTCTTAAGATAAATATATGATGCAGATAATTACAATATGCCTCAGACATACCATCCATGGGCATATTGTTTCCATAGTTGAAGTTTTATTTACACACCTTTGGAACTGGATGGGGAAAACAGCTTTTTAAAAGAATCTCAGTCAGCTGTATGTGGATGCTTTCATTTATAAAAACCATGTCAAGACTCAAAAAAGAAAAAGAGCAAGTTATATATTTTACTTTTTTAATGGGGAAATCACTTTAAATTCTATAAGAATGAATTAATTATAATAGAAAATATGATATCAAGAGGTTTAAACAATCTCTGTCTTATTAAAGAAATCTTATCGGGTTTGAATGGGTATCTAGGCATGATTTTGATTTGCATTCCTTAATGACAAATGAGATGCAACTTTTCCTGTGATTATTGGACATCTGTTTCCTTTCTTGAAGAAATGTCTAATTGCATCTTTTGCCCATTTTACACATTAGGTTGTTCTTTTTATTATTGAGTTGTAGGATTCTTTTTTTCTTATGCTTTATACAATCCCCTCATAACATATATGATTTGAAAATCACATTTTTTGTTTTGCAGCTTTTACATTCTTGAGTTTATTATTTTCAGCACAATTTTTCTTTTCATTTTGATGAGGTCCAATTTATCTATTTTGTTTTACTTTCATCACTTGTACTTTTGGCATTCCCTAACTCAAAGTTACTAAGGTATATTCTCATCTCTTATTCTAAAGGTTTTAGAATTATAGCTTTAGTTCTTAGATGTCAGTATCAAACCCATCTGGAGTTAATTTTTGTGTATGGTATGAAGGAAGGCCCAACTTTATTCCTTTGTATATGGATATCTAATTGTGTCTATACCATTGGTTGGAAATACTATTCTTTCCCCTTTTGATTGTAAAAAGTGGGATTACTTTTGTTCAATAGCTTATGAACCCATCCACAATAGCCCTTCCATTGCATGGAGCCTGCTGCACGAAATTCGTGCACTTGCAGGGGAAGACCCTCAGCCCGTATTGCAAGAGGGTGCAGGCCAGGCTGAAGGACCCACTGGTGCACGATCAGGGCCGGAAAGTGGCACAGGAAGTTGGTCAGCCAGGGAGGGACTGCCAGAGGGCTCCAGGATGTGTTCGGCCCATCTCATTCAGTCCCGATCGGCCAGACCTCAGCATCAAGCTAATCTACCAGTTGGAGCGTCTGTTCCCCAGTAGTCAGTGCACGTCATAGTGAGCAGTTGAGTGGCCTTAGCATATCATAGCATATTACACTTTGATTGGTTGAATGGACAACTGGACAATTAGCATATTAGGCTTTTATTATATAGGAGATAGCCTCTAGAAGACAGAGGTGAGAGAGTGGGGAGTTTCATGCATCCTCTAACTTGAATGCTTCAACCTCCTACTGTTTTCACCAAGCTGTAATAGTTCTTATTAAATAAATAATTCTCAATTGGTCTCTTTTTTTAAATCTTCAGAGAATTTTTATAATTGACTTTTCTGATTCTGAGCACCAGAAAAGTTTAAAATTTTTTAATTTTTATGTGTTAAATATTTCTATCAGTCTATCAACAAATACATGAGTAACCAAACAATAAATGTATTAAAATCCAAAAGCATCTGTAATTGTTCATAATAACCAAGCAATTCATATAACTCACTAACCTGAATAATGTAAAATGTCCCCTTTGGCAGTGTATGTTGTTCCTCAAGCTACTATAAAAAATAATAAGCTGATTAGCCAGTAGCAATGCCATGCTTATAAATTAGTTATGTGGTCATTTAAATAACTAAAAAATGCATGCGGTAAAGTCCACCTAATCTAAATTCCGAGGATTTGCACTGACAGAGGCCACTCTCATTAGAAATGGCAGAGGCAGGAGGTGGACTGTGCCCAAACCACACAGACAGTGCATTCAAGTAGAGGCCGCATGCTTGTATTTAATAGGCACAGCAGGTGAACAATTGGATTTGAAAGGGAAATTAAATGGCCTGACCCGAGTGCTAAGACATGTATTGTGTGGCTCTGCACTCTCTTGTCTATGATGACTGCAAAGCCCTTTTGTAAACTAATGTGAAGAGGCTCTCTTAGAGCAACTGAGCATCAATTAAGTATTGTAGCCACAGGAGGAAACGCAAATACATTTTTAAAGGAGGTCTGACTCAACCCACTTTTACGTTCAAGCTGTCACTCTGGCAAACCTTTTATTATTTATGCTGCGAGTGTGTATTATGAATTGAGTATTTTCATTCTACAATATAATCAACCACTTATTGATGGTTGATTATATTGTAGAGTAAGAAATTCCTGCGACTTGATATTCTACTTTTCAATGTAACAGGCTGAGTGGAAGAATCCATGGAAAAATAAGATTTCAACATTTTGACCATTTTTTAAATTAAGCATTCATTTGTTCTTTCATATGTTACATAACATGTGAAACTTCCAACTAAAACCCTTTTGCCATTATGCTGAATAGGGTATTCGGTTTCTTTGAACCATTCTATTTTAATCTCTGGAAGTCAGTAGTTTACTATGACATGTGAAAGTGCTGTGTTAAAGGCAAGGTCAATACTCAGAAAGGAAGGAGGATCAAGGAAATGAAAGAGAATATGGTAGGTTCACCTGTGGCATTTATTATTGGGCATCTAACCATTATACCCATACTTCCTATGGGTATTAAGGCAATAGTCAGGGAGTTACCCTAAAGCTATTCTGGCCGTAAACCTATGTTGTAAATGGGATGTAAAGCAGAATAAAGTAGTTGCTCTAAGAGCAGAGGGAAGGATATGCAAGCAGGACACACGCTGGCCGGAGTAATTATAAAGATGCATCTAGTTGCTAGTTACTTCTGACAAAGCTGTTTTGTGATTTATGGCAGGTGCTTGTTTATAAACCCATTTCTTCACAGACACAGTGGAAAGCATTTATCATTCTGCTGGGCCTTCCTTATTAGATAAATGTCACCTCAATATAACCTAAGCCTGGAGCCCTGCTGTCTGGCACATACACCAGTGGCCTTTCTGACTGCCTTCATTGTTCTGTTGACCCCCAGCAGCCGAAGAGGATTCCGCAGGAAGTGCCCTCAGCCCCTCTGTCTTATTTGCCAAGCAGAGAAAAGAAGTCATTCAGGTCGGTGGAGGTCAATGATGTATTCTTCATCAACAACAGGAAACTCGATATCTTTTTGGGTTTAAACATCCCACCCTGCAGCTGCTTTCAGTTAGTAACCCTGACTAACTATTATAAAACCTCTTATAGCTTAAGGAGATGTGTATTTTGACAAAATCAATAAAGGGGTCAGTCATCTTGAATCCAGGTAGCAAACCAACTGTTCATTCAAGACAGTGGAACATTAGTGATAGTTCCTTTTAAATTCTTAAGAAATCTTATTTTTCCATGGATTCTTCCCCTCTCCCAAGATGATCGCATGTTGAGTTTCCATACTCTTCATTGGAATATTCTCTGTCATTGTGAATTACTGTGCTGAAATTAAGGGTTCAACATAGCTTTTATTTAATGGTTTATCAGTATTAGCCTTGTTAAAGTATTAAACTATTTAACTATACATGGATTAGGATATAATGCTAAATTAGTAATAAAATAAATCTACAAACTCAGTAACATATGTGACAAATAATGAAGATGAGTAAAAAACTAGAAACTTGAGACTAAATGAATTGTGCAAATGATACATATGTATTATTATGTTGATTATCCTATCTTAAAAAAAAGAAAGCATCAAAAACTTGGGGGACAGTCCAGCTGGCATGGCTCATTGGTTGAGCATCAACCTATAAACCAGGAGGTCACAGTTTGATTCCAGGTCAAGGCACATGTCCCAGTTTCGGGCTCAATCTCCAGTGTGGGGCATGCAGGAGGCAGACGATCAATGATTCTCTTTCATTCATTGACGTTTCTATCTCTATCCCTCTCCCTTCCTCTCTGAAACTAATAAAAAGTATATAAAAAAATAAAAACTTGGGGAACAGAGGGCTAAGGTAATTGTTAACTAAGTTTGTTTTCATTTACACTTACATTTTATGGTTGCTTATGTTATTTAATGCATTAAACATGATGCATAAATATTTTCTAATATAATTGTTAAAGTAAAAAAATAAATAAAATTTTTTCTTGTCCTTTAAAAATTGTAGAATCTTGTACTTATGGACCCCATATAGCTCACCAAAATTATTTTCATCTTTAGTCAGGAGATATTTCAACTATTCATACAGTTAACCATTACCAATGAGGGAAAAAGAAAATATAAAGAAGCTTAAAAAGAAAAAAAAAAAGCTTTAAAATGAAAGAACATGTCGACTTTATATTTTAGTCACTCTGCAAAAATTATTTATTCAATGACTGATGTAATATATGATATATAACATTCATGCAATAGATAATATGTATTTGTATGACAAAAGTGTAACAAAACTTTTACATTTTTAATGTCTGTATTATAGGACAGTGCTAATTTTATTTTTTTCCTTCATTGCAAAAGGAAATATATTTAATTATACTATTAAAAATCTGTTTGAAAATCCATGCAAAGGGAACTAAGCAAATACTAGTAAGCAAAGAAACAGGATTAAAGTTGCCAGCATACATAAATTTACTTACTCTTTATGCTTTTCACTTTTATTTATGTATTTATATTTAGAGAATGTATTTATGTGCCCCAAAAGAACACCGAGTTTCTGCCCAGTCAAGGACTTAGACACAAGATAATTCTCACCAGTAGTAAATCATAAACTTGCTCAGAACAAGTGAGATCTCAGTGATACAAAGGCATTTTCAGGGGCCCAATGTTTGCTAGTCCAGTAAGATTTGAATGTAACCAGAAATAAGCCTTTGGCATTCCTAAAACCATGACGTTCAGAGTGTAGTTGCTAAGTCATAGAGTTAGAAACACTAACTAATTTTAAGGAATAAAATAACCTGCATCAGGACATTTATTCTTTGGTAATTTTCCTATCAAATATCTTACTATAAAACCATGTGCTTATGCTGTATTAGTTTGATATCATTAGTAATTTGATTAATATCTTCTCAAGGGCTAGAAAAATTTTCCCTCATATTTTTACAGACATTATCTAATATAAAGTTGACATATTACAGATATTACTAAACTTTAATTTGCCTTAGCCAGTTTGGCTCAGTGAATAGAATGTGGGCCTACAGACCAAATGGTCCCTGGTCAAAGGCACATACCTTGGTTGCAAGCTCTTCCCTGGCCTGGGCCCTGGTCAGGGCTCATGCAGGAGGCAATCAATTGATGTGTTTCTCTCATATTGATATTTCTTTCTGTTTCTCCCTCTTCTTCTCTCTCTAAAAATCCATAGAAAAATATCCTCCAGTGAGGATAAAAAACACACATTTTGATTTGAGCGGTTATGCCAAGAAGAAATTGCTAGCTTACTACAAGCATTTGTTTTTTGTTCACATACTTTCAGATCAGATTGGAGTCACTTAATCCAGCTAGGCACACTTGGATTTGGCTTTAAAGTAAGATAACATTTGGGTTTTCTTCCCATGATTGCTCTCTTTGGAACAAAAGTTACCCAAGTCATCTTTCTGGGGCAAAACCCAGGAAAGCAAGAGGGCAACATCGAGGTCTACTCTGTCCACATCCATATTTTTTGAGGAAGTTTTTTACCTGTAGCCTTATTCCAGGTAATTCGATGCAGTGAGATTCAGTGGCACAGTGCCCTGAAGCTTTCTGGGAGTTCATCTGTAGAGCTAGAAAGATCTACTGGACACCTTCAGAGGTCTTGGGAAGAGTGTTCAGTCCTGTTCTCATCTTCCTAGGAAGCTGGCCATAAGATGATTATTTTTGTATGTCTGCATTTTTAGACAATCCACATTTTCTCTGAATTCTGCTCCTCGGTTATTTTCCTTATAGTGCTTTGTATTTCCTGTTTTCATGAGATACTAAACCAGTTGCACTTTTAATATTTGGCCACAAAAATGTACTTACCCCACACTACAGGCTAATTAAGTAATCACTGCCCCCCTTTCCATCCCCCAATATAAAGACTATATTTTTAAGAGTATTTTTAGTCAAAACCGGTTTGGCTCAGCGGTAGAGCGTCGGTCTGCGGACTGAAAGGTCCCAGGTTTGATTCCGGTCAAGGGTATATACGTTGGTTGCGGGCATCCCCGGTAGGGGGTGTGCAAGAGGCAGCTGGTCGATGTTCTCTCTCGTTGATGTTTCTAGTTCTCTATCTCTCTCCCTTCCTTTCTATATATAAAAAATCAATAAAAATATATATTTTTTAAAAAGAGTATTTGTAGACCCACAGAAAAAATTGAGGGTACAGAGATTTTAGGTGTATTTCCTGCCCCACACAAACATCGCCTTTCTCATCAAAATCCCCCACTAATGTGGTATACTTGTTACAGTTCTGCTGAAAACTATACCAAACCCAAAACCACCTGTCAAAGCAGCCAGAGGACAGGTACCAGGAGTGTGTCAAACCCAAAGGAATCACTGAGTCAGTCAGAGCTATTATGGTTTAGGGGCTGGGTTCTGGGTGATTCCTTACTGGAAATCTGTGGTAACGAGATCTAAGTATAGGGGGCTGGCTGTGGGATGGGATGATGGGAAGAAGCCAGAAGGACCTTTAAGAGACTTAATAAAGGCCATGAGGGCCTCAAGCAGACAAAGAGAAAAATTGTTATTGGAAGCTGGGAAATGCCAGGGGATTTGATGTGTGGTGGCACAGTTTGTAAACACTGGCTTTCAGGAACTTGGGGAATAGAGAGGGTACTTGAAGAACTCGAGGACTGGCTGGGGAAACCCCCATGCAGAATGTACAAAGTGCCCACTGGCTTCTTCTTACTTCCTGTGATTGAATATGAGAAACAAGATATGGGCTAAGGAAGAAATACTGGTTTTGAGCAGAAGCTGGAGGAAATAGCAAAAAGCTAAGAGTTGCTAGTTTGTTCAGAATAAAACTTTCAATTTCACAATTCCTTTAGATGGCAAAAGACTTGCAAAGTAAGAAATGGACTCAAGACAAAGATCAAATCTAGAGCACTTGCAGCCTAGTACAGCATCAGGATTCATGCCTAAAGGGAACCGGTCTAAGGCACTTTATGGACATTTCAGAAACAATTAAGAAAATGCCCCATTGGGACTTTGATGATTCTTAAGTCCTACAGCATGTGACTCTGATCAAAGCAGAGCTGGCACCCTCTTAAAGCAACATATGTATGTATCATGGAGAGTTATGCTCTGCTCCAGGTGCAGAGACCACAACCTTCACTTTAACTGAGAGAGAAAGATTGTGATGCTCACACGCAATTTTAAGTACAAGAATGTATTTCAGCGAATTGTGTGTTCTATCTGCCACATGAAACAAAGAACAAAGAAAACAATTTTTTGTGTGTGTGCAGAAATATTACCAGTTTAGTTTGAAAGATCAGTCAAAACAATCCTGGATGCCTGGACCTTCTAGATGCAGGAAATAGGCTAGAAAAGTACTTAGATAATCTGAAAACAGAGAGCATCCTTTTCTAAAAGAAAAGGTGATGCAGAGATTGGAGCCAATATCCCAGGAGAAGGAGCTAAATAAAAAGCAATGGAAAACCACTCTCAGAAAATGGACCGGAGCCCTAAACCAGGACCTGGTGTGGTGGGCTCGGCTGGATTTCAGAATTGACAGGGACCCATGAGTGCTCTATGTCCCCCATTGCCCCCTTTTCTACAGCTGTGCCTTGGTCTGCCTTCCACTGCGCGCTAGGGGAGTTGGGGAAACATCCTGTCTTTATATCACGTTTTCTGATAGAGAGGAAATGTACTTTAGAAACCCTCCAAGGAGATTCAGCTGCACCTGGAAGTGATTTAGAAGGTGAGCTCTTGCAATCTGTACCAATCCCCTAATGAGAGGAAACTCCAGGAGCCTTTGGCGGTGGAAAGTATTTTGCATGTGGGGGAAATAGAAATACGCTGTGACTGGAGAGCGGACTGTAGTGGTTTGAAGACGCTCACACATTATTTGCTATTCCTCCATTGAAAATCAAGGTCTGTTTTTCCTCTCCCCATATATCTGGGCTTGTTAGGAGACATACCTCTTGAAATAAATCTACCCCAGACATACCTCTTTTTTTTAAATTTATTTTTAAAATATTTTTTTTATTGATTTCAGAGAGGAAGGGAAAAAGAGAGAAACATCAGTGATGAGAGAGAACCACTGGTAGGCCACCTTTTGCATGCCCCCCTACTGGGGACTGAGCTCATGTGCCTTGGCTGGAATCAAACTTGGAACCCTTTAGTCCACAGGCTGACACTCTATCCACTGAGCCAAGCCAGCTAGGACAGACATTCCTCTTTAAGGGACTAAAAGCCTCCTCCTTTTTGCTTGGGGGTGCATGTAAGAAGTCAGATAAACCTGCTGGAGAAACTGTTTGGAGAGACAATGAAACTGCAAGGAGATGGAAGGGTTCCTCCTGAGCAGCCTTCCTGCTTCCCACCGTGGCATCAGGCATGAGTGATGGTCTGTCTTAGACCCGTGACACCACCCAGCTGTTAGCTGACATCTAGTGGGTGATGCCTGTGGTGCCACACAGAAACAGATCTGGGGAGACCTTCCTCAGCTACTCACCTACAAAAATACAGCTAGAACTAAGTTATTATTTTCACCAACATCTTTTGGGGAAGCTATGAGAAGATAATCAAAACGAAGCACCAGTCCTCACATGTTTTTATCCCCTTGGCTACAGCAAACATTAAAAAATGTATTGACTTGAGTTTCAAAAAAAATGTATTGACTTAAGTATCAAAATTAGAAAAATGCATAGGGCAAGAGTCACATTTCCTCCTTCTCCTGCAGAGAGCCTGAAGCACCCCTTCCTCTTTAATTTCATTATCTTTCTTGACATTGTAATACAGTGAACACATTTCTGAATTTAAATGTACAGCTCTCTATAGGAATTCTTTCGTTCCACTCATCTGGTAATTTTAATGTTGATTTTTCATTTCTACTCGGAAATTGTGAGTTCGGCTGATTTAACAACCTGCTCGTATAAAAGACCATTATTCAATATGATAGGACCTGCTGGGAACAATTTCTTAGATCGCATCACAAATGTTGTCAACGGTAAAATGTAGAGGCTGTGACAGATGGAACACACAATTCTCTGAAAGACATTCTGCTATGTAAAATAGCATATGCTGCAACCCCAGTCTCCTATTGCACGAGAGAGTCAAGATTTTTGCCTCTGGATCTTGAGAATAACATATTAGAGAACTCCATGCTATTGATGATTATTTTTAAAAATATATGTGCCCGCCTCCAAACATTGTATTCAAAATAGCTTAAGGATAGATGGTATTATTTATCTTATGAGTCCATCTGGTGTAATAGGCACTATAATGACAATACCTGTAGAGAACATGCTAGGAAGTAAAAATGTCAGCCTTCCTTGCAGCCTATCCTATGGAGATGTCATGTAAAGCAGATGGCCTGAAGCCACTTGTCATTATTTAGTATACTTATTAAAACTGGTGTCAAATTTCACTAGGAAGGAAATATATTATATCAAAAATTATTTCTCTAGGCATACATTTGTTTGACAATTCAGCAAATCATTCCAGTGTCTCCCAACTTCTTCCATGAAATGCTCATAGGTATCGAAGGGGCCAGTGAATTAAAAAATCCTATTAAAAAATAGTTAAAATTTTTTAACTTCATCTTTTCTCATAGCCATTGCTATGTTAATAGCCATTGTGAGTTTTCAAACAGTGCTATAAAATGCAGCCTGTTCCTAAGTTACTCCTTTTTGGTAAAACTAACTCATGCAATACCTAGAAACTTTAAATGCTGATTCACTCATTGATAATTTTCTGAAATTACTTAACAACCAATGATAGTATTTAGTGATAGAATTATTCATCACTAAGAGAGTAGTATGTTCTGCAATCAAATTATAACCTACTAGAGGCCCGTTGCATGAAGATTCGAGCAATAGGCCTTCCTTCCCCCGGCTGCCAGCACTGGTTTTCCTCCAGCACCCGGGACCCAGGCCTTTGCTCTGTCTGCCACCTTTGGTCTTTGCTCTGGCTAGAGCCTTCAGTCTTCTTCACTCCAGCCAGAGCCTTCACTGGCTGGAGTGACACTACAGCTGGAGTACCACTCTTGTAGCTCCCTCCATCCCCTGTCCTCCCCCTCATAGCAGGCATTGCACCCTGCCCAGCCACTCTGTGCCTGCATATGCAAATTAACCTGCCATCTTTGCTGAGTTGATTTGCATGCTCACTCCTGATTGGCTGGTGGGCATCACAGATGCATGGTCAATTTGTATATCTCTTGTTTATTAGTGTAGAGAATGAATGAGAAATACTTGGCAATCCTCCCCACTCCAAGCCATTCAGAAGTGATAGGCTATATATGACACATGCTCCTCTTAAGAAACAGAGGGATAAGGAGAACGAATTTATTGTGAGCTTCACCTTGCCACCAATTTGTGCATGACTTTTCTATCTCGGAACAATGTATACTGTGGCCCAGCAAGTGGCTGCACAGGGAAAAGGTTGCACTAACCTAAAAATGAACAGAGAATTGCCTTCAAGTGGAGAGTCCCATCAGGGTAGCGGCCAGGCGTCAGGCTTGCTGCAGTGAAACTGTGGGAACTGGTTGATTTCCACATTTGTAATGGTTCTGATACATGTGGAGCTCTATTTCCACATCCGGCTCAAGAAACCACAGGCAGAAAGCATACAGTCACAAGTGGGAACGGTTTCCCTATGCTATGAGGCATGTTTTTATACAGATTTAATAAACTTTCCAATGCAGGAAGGAATGTATTTTGAAAATCAACACCAGAATTTTTCATGATGTAAAACCACTATTTCTGTCCTCTTAAAATGCAACTCCTTGACTCCACAGTGGGAAATTATTTTAAAGTTAAAAATAGCTGTTTCTCCTCCCCTTTCACTTGTTACACCCTTCAGTCCTATTTACAATAAATCATACTTAAAGGACACTTTACTTATAATAAAGTAAGAGATATTTAAAATGTCAATTGCTAAATCACTTTTATTATAGAGTGTAACTGGACAATCATTACTAATATAGTTTCTAAAAATCTCACAGAAATATTTAGGGGTAATAAAATAAATAAATACATACATGCATACATACATACAAAAACACGATAAAAATGATTTGATCTTATATTGAAAGTAATCCGCATTTATTAGTTATAAAATGATGATAATGAATTTAAAAAAAGTAACATTTACTTAAAATATATAATACCTATATGCAGTGAAAACACACTTTTAGACTTTAGAAATATAATCAAAATTTTTATATTCTGAAAGCTAAAATTTGTATTGCATATTTTTAAAAGCTTGTGGTTTTTATAATTAAACAGAATAGCTTAGATACAGCAAATGATAATTTTTAAAAAATATATATTTTTACTTAATTCAGAGAGGAAGGGAGAGGGAGAGAGATAGAAATATCAATGATAAGAGAGAATCATTGATCGGCTGCCTCCTGCACGCCTCACACTGGGGATGGAGCTTGCAACCTGGGCATGTGCCCTGACTAGGAATCAAACCACAACCTCCAGGTTCATAGGTCGATGCTCAACCACTGGGCCATACCAACTGGGCTGAAATCATGATTTTTATATTCACATTGCTGGTATGGTATGAATGGTAGAGGCCTCCATATAATAAACTCTTTCCTCTTGAGAGTTCTTCAGGAATTCAGTGCGATGGGGTAAGACCCACTGAGGCAGGCTTCTCAAACTGGATTTTTTCTGGCGGCTCTTTCTTCACTTCAGTTTAAAATAGAATACATTGATCAGGAACAGGTCAAAACTTACAAAAATTCCTTTTCTGATACAAGTTATGAACTTTCATGTGAAATACTCTA
The DNA here is from genome assembly GCF_964339955.1 of Pipistrellus hanaki. Taxonomy (NCBI): domain Eukaryota; kingdom Metazoa; phylum Chordata; class Mammalia; order Chiroptera; family Vespertilionidae; genus Pipistrellus; species Pipistrellus hanaki. Next base: position 69,517,840 of record NC_140510.1, on the reverse strand, counting down.
GGACCTATTTTCTCCTGTGCCCGGCATGTTCTCATGTAGGTAACAACCAGAGAGGAATAGAAGGAGACCTTGGGTCGGGGTGTCCTGGCTGGCATTATGCTGTGGATGGTTTGACATCTCTTTGTCATCAGTGTTTACGCCAGCCTTGCCCTCTGGGGGCTGGTGGCAGAAGTTTTGCTGGAGGAGGCTGCCCTGACGTGTTTAGGTTAGAGCATGCCTACAGTAGCCATAGAGAAACACGGATGATGCCATCAGTATGCATTATTTTAGATACTTCCCCCAAATGCATTTCAAAAAGCATAAGAATATTATGTCCAGTTGTCTATACAATGATGATTTTGAAAAGTATAATCAGATTGTACGGGTTTGCTGCAATGTAAAGTTGCCTGTGATACTTTGTTTAATCTCATGTCATGAAAGCTGTGGGTAAAAAGCACTTATAATACTTAAACATTATACCAATGTAGTAGAAAACCCAGACTGAGTACAAACGTACAGAGACAGTGAAGTCCCAATGTCAGGAGAATACAGCTATGCAGATTCAAGGAGCCGGCATATTTGACAGGCCAAATTAAACCAAAGAGTGAAGTAAACTAATCTATCTTTTAGAGAAAATTTTTTCTAATATTGATTTCTAAAAGAGATATTTCATGCACGACATTTTTAGAAGGGGTACTGTTTGGCATAATGCATACTGTCACAACCCCATCTCTAAACAGGTGCAGTAAGAGATTCCATGTGGTTATTTCCTATTATATTCTAAAATACAAACCAAGGAAGACACATTAAAGTGAAATTTTATAAAGGAGATTCTAGAAGGTGTAATATTAACTGTTTGAAAACATACAATAGATGTAGTAGGTAATCCACTTATGGCACACAATGTTTGCATAAAATTTGGTGTAAACCAGTTACTTCCTGTCTCACCCCACCGTCTAGATCAACAGCCATCTTCCATTGGCCTATTTTCAGCACCCTAGGTACTGAGGGAGGCATTTATACATCTAAGCATTGTTTGATCATCTGTCCAGATTACCTGAGATGGTGCTGAAGGAGGCCTGGCCTTTCAGCATAATTATTAATGGCTCCTTTTTATCCTCAAGAATGCCCAGGTTTGAATGACACCTCTGTTGCCACTCTCCTTACTCACAGGTATGTACTGCAGCCTTCTGTATCTCAACCACCACAGCTGCATCTAAAGTAAGTTTTCATTCTGCTGTGCCACAGCCAGGAATCTCCTTCCTATTTACTTAAATATATATATAATTGATATCAGAGAGGAAGGGAGAGGAAGAGAGAGAGAAACATCAATGAGGAGAGAGAATCATTGATCAGCTGTCTCTGGCACGTACCTTACTGCAACCAAGGCCTGTGCCCTGAGGGGGAATCCAACCTCCTGCTCTCTTATGCTGTCATATCTGATTCTTTGCCATGGCTCCCAATAGAATAACCCAGTAAATCAGTGTGTGACAGCAGGTAGCAAGGGCAGGCATCCATCAGGGGTCAGGTTCTGCCTGGGCGACCTGTTAGCTGCATAACCTTAAGCAAGTTCGCTGTCCTCTCTGTGGCTTAGGGTTCACCCCTATCAAATGGGGAGATCGAAGCATCTACAGTAGCAGTGGGAGGGATCCATGTGGAAACACCAGGAGGTGGGACTTCAGAGCATGCTGCCCATGTGAGCTTTGTTCCTGTCTTGAGTACCCCCAGCTTCTCTCGTTGGGTAGTCCAGTGGTCAGCAAACCATGGCTCCTGAGCCACATGTGGCTCTTTGGCCCCTTGAGTGTGGCTCTTCCACAAAATACCATGGCCTGGGCAAGTCTGTTCTGAAGACGTGGCATTAGAAGTTGTTTAAGTTTAAAAAATTTGGCTCTCAAAAGAAAGTTCGATCATTGTATTGTTAATATTTGGTTCTGTTGACTAATGAGTTTGCAGACCACTGGATAGACCATGTTTGGATCCGTTTCCAGGTTTTCAATTTCTTGAAACATTTCCTAGGTGACAGCCCTTATTTCCATTGTGCCCTCACATCACAAGTGAGAACATGGATTTTGCAGACAGATTATGTATATATATAGTTGGTAGAAAAACATTGTATGGCAGAAAAAACACACAAAAGTGGAAAAACACACAAAAAGACAAAACATATAGATGAATAAGAATAAGAAACGCTTGTGAGCCAATAGAAGGGCATACATTTTGTTCACATCCATTGCTAAAATCATCGTGTATGTGCTGGGAATGATTTAGAGGTAGCATCGGTCTCTTGTGCCAAATGGGCAAGAGAGGAATGGTCTCAGAGGCAAAGGCAACAAGATGAGTTAACAGGAAGATATGAGTCAGCTGTAAAGGAAAAGGCGCGGGTCCCACATGCAGAGTGTGGAGTTACTCTGTCCCTCTTGAGCAGCTGTGAGGATTCCAGGCTCCTTTCCCTCTAAGAAGTGTGCACATCCACAAGGCAGGTGACTCTCGGGTGACCTTGCTTTTGAAAAGAGGTGACTAGCCTGCAGCAGCAACAGGGTCTTAATACAGAAGTGAAAAATCTCTCCTTGCAACTCTCTAAGCACTTAGCCCAGTAAACTGTTGCATTTGTCAATTAGACAGAAATAGCTCATTCCATCTGGCATTCTGTGAAAAATAAAAGGAAATAAAAAGAACAGAGCACACACCAAAATGAATGATTTACAAATTTGTCACCACTTCATCACGGTAGTCTGAGTTGGCCTAAAACACAGGGTCTGATCTTAAAACCCCCAATGTTCTCAGATGTGAAACGGTTTCAGGGTAATGCCAGCAGTAATCTCTGGGAGCCCTGATGTTAATTAGAAACTGACTGATCAATCCTATGTGGATGCTGTGTTTATTTTTTCTCTCTCAGGTCTGATGTTAAAATGATTCTAAAATGTGGCTATTATTAGCAGTGGATAGAATTATAGCACTGTGCATAAATGAGCTTATATATTAACAAGCAGTGTACTAAGTACATTAAAGCAGTATATAGATACAGTATATGGCATATATAATTACTAATTGACAAGATCAAGTGAGATGGGTGAGATTAGCACAGTTTTCATAGAATAGAAAGCAAGCCTAAAGATGCAAAAATTATTATCCGAATTATTTAAAGATTCAGAAATTATCACTAAGTGGCAGAGACTCCATAAGAATTCAGCCCTGAAGTGAAAAGGGCAATCCATTGCTTAACCCTATCCTGCCACAGTGGGCATGTTCTGTACCAAAAAACAAATGTGTGGAAAGAAATGTGTTCACTTTCTTATACGTAACTTTGAGGTAGGAGAAGTGAAACAGTTCCAAATATTTTGAAGGTTCAATTATGAAAAATTATGCATAAACAGAGTGGAATCACAATATCATTCTGGCTTCTAACTCATGCCCTTGTGTCTGCAGGATCCTCATGGAGAGAGGGAGTGAGGGGGAGAGATTATGTGAGGACTTACACTCTTCTTTTATTTATTTTAAATATATTTTATTGATTTTTTTACAGAGAGGAAAAGAGGGGGATAGAGAGTTAGAAACATCGATGAGAGAGAATCATTGATCAGCTATCTCCTGCACACCTCCTACTGGGGATGTGCCCGCAACCAAAGTACACGCCCTTGACGGGAATTGAACCGGGGACCTTTCAGTCTGCAGACCAACACTCTATCCACTGAGCCAAACCAGTTTTGGCAGGACTTACACTTTTTTTCAGTAACTGAAAACAATCACCAAGAGAATTAAAGGTATTGACATATATATAAAACATGCATGATGTAAATGTGTTATTTTTTATTTTTGAAGTTATGTAAATACTAGAGGCCAGGTGCACAAAATCTGTGCATGGGGAGGGGGTGTCTCTCAACCCAGCTTGCACCATCTCCAATCCAGGACACCTTGAGGGATGTCTGACTGCCTAAATGGGCAGGCGAACATCCCTCTCACAACCCAGGACTGCTGGCTCCCAAATGCTCGCCCACCTGCCTGCCTGATTGCCCCTAATGGCTTCTGCCTGCCAGCCTGATTGATGCCTAACTGCTCCCCTGCCAGCCTGTTTGCCACAATTGCCCTCCCCTGCAGGCCTGGTCCCCCCAACTATCCTCCTTTGCAGGCCTGGGTCCCCCACAAACTGCCCTTCCCTGCAGGCCTGGGTCGCCCACCCCCAACTCCCTTCCCTGCAGGCTTGATCGCCCCAACTGCCCTCCTTTGCAAGCCTGGTCCCTCCCAACTGCTCTCCTCTGCTGGCTATCTTGTGGTGGCCATCTTGTGTCCACATGGGGGCAGCCATTTTTGACCATATGGGAACAGCCATCTTGTGTGTTGGAGTGATGGTCAATTTGCATATTACTCTTTTATTAGATAGGATTCTATTTAAATGTATTAAATGTATAAATAGTACATCTTCCAACCTGAGATACTTTTTAGATTATGTAAAATGTCAAGGCACACCCCCACAAAACACACCCCTGAAGATGCCTGCGATCCTCTGGGTTCATTAACATTTGAACCAATTTCTCCCACTTTCAGTTTATTAGCTTTTGACTTCAGGCCTGGGGCCTGCAAATGATATTCATTAAGTCCAACAGCATAATAGAAATCCTTCTAGATCCTTCCCACTCCCTCCCACTCCCCTCAGCGTCTTTCCCCAAAGGAAGTTTCCTTTCCATTAAAGCTAAGTGATTTCTAACTTCCTCGGACTGTGGCTATATTTCCCTAAATGACTAATGATAACAACAAAGCGATGTGAAGGAAGTAGGCTATGCCAGTGACCTTCTCGCTATCTCATCTATAACACTCCACTTCTATCACTTTTCTATTCTAAACAAAATCCATCAACCCCAACCCTGTAAGTAGTTGCCTTTCTCTGGCTATGGTCTATTTTGTCAGCACTTGCTGTTGACTTGAAGGTTATATACCGAAGTAGAGTGAGGTGAAGCACTATTATCTGTCATATTTCACAGGGTAATCAGTGATATTCATGAGTCTATCCCATAATCATTTACACCAGCTGATAGCATGTTATCAGCACAAAGGAAAATCAAGCTCCAATTAATCCTTGTATGTGAAGACCAGTTTTCTGGAGAGAACTGTGAATTTTGCTACTTAAATTTCGGCCAAAAAAAAAAAATAGTAAATGAGATTTTTCTGGTTTTTGGCTAATTTAAAAAATGTTACTATACACATTTATGCATAAGTTTGTGTGTGGATATGTATTTTTGTTTCTCTTGGATATGTACGTAGGTGTCAAAGGGTTTTGTCACTCTGTAACTCTATGTTTGAGCTTTTTAGAAACTGCCAAATGAGTTTCCAATGACTCCTATACCATTTCATGTTTTTAAATAAATATAATGGGATTTCAAGATCTTTTTGAGGACAGCCCTTCTAGTAGGTGTGAAGTGATATGTCATTGCCATTTTGCATTTCCCAAACTGCTAGGAACATTGAGTATTTTTTTGTGTGCGTGTTTTCTATTTGTATATCTTTGTTGATGAGATATATATTCTACTTCTCTGGTCATTTTTATTGTATTTTTATTACTGAGTTGCAAGAATTCTTTACAGGTTCTGCTTATAAAAGTCGCTTATCAGATGTGACCTTCACATATTTCCTCCCCTGTGTGAGTGATTTCAATGTCTCTGTATTCGACCTTTTAAGCCAATTTTTAATTTTGAGAAAGTGCACTTTATCATCTGTTTTTTTTCTTTATTAATTGAGTTTTTTTGGTGTCATATCTAAAAAAGCTTTGCCTGTCCCAAGGGTATCAGATGTGCTCTTAAGTTTTCTTCTAGGAGTTTTTTTTTTTTTTTTTTTTTTTTCATTTGTGTCAATGATCAATATTGAATTAATTTTTAGGTAAGTGTTGAGAAAGGGATTCAAAACCATTGTTTTGCATGTGGATATCAACTTGTCTGGATACCATTTGTTAAAAAGACTATTCTTTCTCCATCGAATGCCTTTGCATTCTTATTGAAAATTATAGAACAACTAGAGGCCTGGTGCATGAAAATTCATGCACTGGAGGTGGGGTGGGTCCTTCAGCCCAACTTGCCCCCTCTCACAGTCCAGGATCCCTCAGGTGTGGGAGGCAACCTGGTGATCAGGGGAAGGTAACACCCCCATCACACCTCTGCTGCTGCCACTGCTGGCAGTGCAAGCCTCGGCCAGCCCTAGTTACCTGAGCCTTCGGGTGGCCCTGGGCAGCGGGATAGCCACCATCCGAGGCTTGCCTGTGCCTCAGGCAGGCCCTGGACAGCTGGGGGGGGGCTGAGGGCGGGTCCAGCCGCATCACATGCCTGCCACCCCCAAAGCAGGGCTGAAAGGACTGGGGGACTCTGGAGGGACTAAGGAGACTGGGCACCACCATCTTGTGGCTATGGGCACCACCATCTTTGTGACTGTGTGACAGTCAGTTTGCATAACCCCTCTTTGTTAGATAGGATAAATGCAAGGAATGAGTGGAATGGGATATATTTTATTCAAAAAGAATTATGACAAGCTTGAGTTTTCTGGGCATTAGCATTTAGTAGTCCTTAAAGATTGCACAAAACCTGGTGAACATGTATTCCCACCAGAATATGAGCTAGAAAATTTGGTGTGTATGTATTTTAGAACCTCCTTTCAAGTCAAGCTGGGTGTTAGCCACCCTATTGGTACACAGTATTAGAACTTCCTGAAAAAATGGAAAACACCAATTTCTTGCTCAGCAATAGTCTCTAAAGTAGGGGTGTCGAACTCAATCAGAGAAGGGGCCAAAATCTAAAATCCAGCCTAAATCGTGGGCCGAATGGTTTACTGAACAGTCATAAACTGACAATGTCATAAACTGACAGCGGAGTGCAGTGATGACAGCGTGGTGCGGGCCACATTGCAAGGCCTGGCGGGCTGGATTTGGCCCGCGGGCCTTGTGTTTGACACATGTGCTCTAAAGGATTCCTTGGATTTCTCACTGAGGATATTAATATCTATAGAGAAAAATATGCTTCAAAAACTGCTTAAATCAATATACTCCATCAGGTCTTTCCTCTGACAAATATTGCTCCATTGGAGATGTTAAAAATATTAACTTATCGCCGAAACCGGTTTGGCTCAGTGGATAGATCGTCGGACTGTGGACTGAAAGGTCCCGGGTTCAATTCTGGTCAAGGGCACATACCTTGGTTTCGGGCACATCCCCAGTGGGGGGTGTGCAAGAGGCAGTTGGTCGATGTTTCTCTCTCATCAACATTTCTAACTCTCTATCCCTCTCAGTTCCTCTCTGTGTAAAATCAATAAAATATGTATTAAAAAAAAGAAAACATTAACTTATCAATTCAGGGTTTAGGAATAGTAAAGGGGCATAGTGCTGCAATGCCTATTCCTATAACAGCCTCCCTTTTAAGATATTTATTAGTTTTAACATGGTTAGTGGTACAGGGCTTAGCAATCACAAGGTAAAATTCATTAGGCAAAGTGATTGTCTTTCATAACAGCCATGGAGTGGAAAATTATTATTATGCTTGTTAACTTTAATGTGAGGCAGAGATTTTTCCTTAAATACACACTTTGCCTATCAATGAGTTGCCTTTGTTATTTGACAATAATATTGCCCTCTTTTGCCCTAGCCGGTTTGGCTCAGTGGATAAAGCATCAGCCTGTGGACTGAAGGGTCCCAGGTTTGATTCCAGTCAAGGGCACATGCCCAGGTTGTGAGCTTAATCCCCAGTGTGAGGTTTGCAGGAGGCAACCAATCAATGATTCTCTTTCATTATTGATGTTTCTATCTCTTTCTCCCTCTCTCTTCCTCTCTTAAATCAATACAAATATATTTTTAAAAATATACAATATATTGCCTTCTTTTAATGGAAGGTAACACCCATAAGCTAAAATGCAGAAAATAAGCATTTTTTTTTTTCATAAAAAACAATTACTTACAAATTTTAAGTAGCCAAAGAGTCTGTCCTGGTTTTCTCTTTCACATAAACTTCACATTGACTATTTTATTTCACATGGCTAAATATTGTGAAATAATTCCACTGTAACATATTGGTAAAAATTAAGAAACAAGGTATAATTTATAACAGAATAAACTCAACTCCCCCATTTAGAGGTGATTAGCAAAGTAGGTGGCAGTGTCCTGCCTTCACACCTAACATGGCCAGTTTCACCTAGATAGAACTCTCAGTCACCTCCAAATATGTTCCAGCAAAGCATTGCCGATGTTACAGGGTGCTAGTTAGAACAGAACAATAAAACATGCAGTTTTTATGTCAATCACCAAGCTATTTCTCTAATATTGCTCCATTGGAGATGTTGCAAATATTAACTTATCAATTCAGGGTTTAGAAATAGTAAAGGGATGTAGTACTGCAATGCTTAGTCCTATAACAGCCTCCCTTTTAAAATATTTATTAGTTTTAACATGGTTAGTTGTTAGCTTTTTAGTAGCAAGGTTAGCTGAAGGTCAAACGAAAGGCAATGCGATGTATAGAACAGAGAAAAAAGTTGAATCTAGTTATCCCAGTTTGTAAATGCTAAAGCCATATGATGAGTAAAAAAAAAAAAAAAAAAATCTATTTTGGAGAAGTTTATTTTGCTTCTGAAAGCCATGGATTTGCAAATTAAGACAGAATCTATTTTCCAAAGGCTGTTTTCTTTGCTTAATTATAGTGTACACTTTCCTTTCCTTTTTAGCAACTGAATCCCTTTGCCTCGCTTGCAGCAGCCAACCTTTCAGCAAGCTGTTGAAAGCCGGCCCACGTTTGTCAGCCTCACTGTCATTAACCCTGTGGGACTGTGTGCCAGGCTGCCACTCCCCGTCAGCTTGCATGGGGCTAGTCTGAACTGGTAACATCAGTGTCCTCATTGAAAATACCTACACAGTGAGTGGGAGGATCAAACCTGTCATGTTCTGTTGGGTTGTTTAAGTGAGGACTTAGGAGGTGGCTTCTGAGAGTTTATTCACGATCACCAGTGAGAAGCTTCAAATTCAGGTGAGGGCAATGTGTCTCTCAGAAACTCTTGTTTTTCTCTCCCTCCCTCCCTCCACTCTGCCTCCTTCCCTGACTGCCTTGGCCTTCCTTTCTTCCTTCCACTCCTCCTTTCCTCTCTCTATCCTTTATCTTTGTTCCTTCTTTTTTTAAAAAAAAAAAAATTTTTTCTTCTTTCATCCTTCTCTCTCATTCACTCTCTTCTATTCTAGCCAACCATAAAGGAATGTTATAGACTGAAGAAAAATATTTGCTCATAATATATCCACACTATCATGTGAATTGTGTAGGGGTGGAATCTTTGCCTACCAAATACAAAAAAGTGTGAGGAATTTCTATTAGTTTCATCTTCATTCTAATATCATGCCTTATAATGAACAAACTTAAGCTTTAAAAAAATCCTTAGACTAGAAGAAAAGTTAATATATTTTTCAGAACTTTCATTTGGGTATCAATTTTTTCGTGAGGCAAACAGATAAATGGAGAAAGATGGGGATAAAGAGGAGGTCATGATGACCTGCCACAATGGGGTCCTCATTAGGGTCATTATGACCTGCTTGTTGGTGATGTCATTCAGCTTTGTAACCCAATACCTGTGAATTGTGCACACCACTCAATAAGATGAGTCTCTTTGTCCTCACTGGTATGTGAGTTTCAGATAACTTTGTTCTCCATCTGACATATTGACTCAGCTGTTTCTACTGTTACCAAGAGCTCAAGTTAAGTCTAGTTCCATTTGGAATTATTCACACACAAAAATCAGGAATTGATATTTAACAGCACACAAAGCTAAGAACTTACTAAGGTTAAAATACTTTGACCTAGATGGTTTGGCTCATTGGATAGAGTGTCAGCCCTCAGTCTGAAGGGTCTTGGGTTCAATTCCTGGCAAGGGCATGTACCTCCTTGGTTGTAGGCTTGATCATGGCCTAGGTCTTGGTGCCTGTAGAAGGCAACCAGTCCCTGTGTGTCTCTCTCTCATCAATGTTTCTCTCTCTCTCTCTGGCTCTCCTCTTCCCTCCAACTCTCTCTAAAAATCAATGGGAGCCAAAACCGGTTTGGCTCAGTGGATAGAGCATCGGTCTGTGGACTAAAAGGTCTCAGGTTTAATTCAGGTCAAGGGCATGTACCTTGGTTGCAGGCACATCCTTGGTGGGGGGGTGCAGGAGGCAGCTGGTCAATGTTTCTCTCTCATCGATGTTTCCAGCTCTCTGTCCCTCTCCCTTCCTCTCTGTAAAAAATCAATAAAATATATTTAAATAAATAAATAAATAAATAAATAAATATCAATGGGAAATATTCTCAGGTGACTATTAACAAAACAAAACCAAAAAATCAAAATGATTAAAGAGATGATTTAAAAAAAAAAAGCTTAAGATAATTTAACTAAGGAGAGGTACAGTACCCATGATTTAAAATTTCCTTCAGTTGTTTCTTGTAATATTCCTTCAATTGTCATTGATATATACTTTTTTCTTCCGTTTTCTTTATTTTTTTAAGATCAAGGAAAGGAGGTTATATCTCAGGGATAATTAAATCTTGCAAGGAGATTATTTCATTACTGAAAAAATTAGTTTCACATCAAATCTAGAAAAGTAGACAGTTTGGAATTATAAATGGAAATAGAAATAATCTACTCACACTAATATCCTTAAATATTGTTTTTATACAGAAATCATCATAAGAATATGAGAGCACCTTATAGGAAAAACCATTTACATTGGTAGGAAATTATAAAGATGTACACCCCAAGTGGTTAAATGCAAAAATTTATGCATATAAATGAGATAAGTTTTTCTTTTTTAGTAAAAGTTTACATATATATCCTTCTCCTTTAGATACTGGTTAATCAATGTGATATTCATTCACATTATTCATTTTTTAATTTTATTTAAATATATTTTTTATTGATTTCAGAGAGGAAGAGAGAAGGAGAAAGGTATAGAAACATCAATAATGAGAGAGAATCATTGATTGGCTACCTCCTACATTCCCCCTACTGAGATCAAGCCTGCAACTGGGCATGTGCCCTCATCCAGAATCCAAGCTGGGATTCTTCAGTCCACAGGCTGATGCTCTATCTACTGAGCCAAACCAGCTAGGGCTATTTTTTTTTTTCAATAAGTATTTGGAATTGTCCTATTGTTTGCCGGTACTCTACTTCAATGTATTGCAGTTTATTGGGAATTCTTACATGTAGGTGAATATTGTAAATAAGGAATTAAGTTCTGACACAGACATCAGCAAAGGTTATTCCAGGGAAATAAAAGAAGGACACCTGTTGCAGACTAAAGTGTCGAAAAGATTCACCAGTGGATAGCCACTGGAGAACAGAAACTATTTTATTCGTCATATCCCTAGTGTTGTGTTGAAACTCTATTATCATTATCTGACAAACACCTCTATGTGGAACTTGAAATAATAGAAAATGTTATTCAAGTGAAGTAAAAGTTGATGGGGGCATTTTGGGCAGAGGAGAGGACTGTGCAAACACATAGATTTCCAACAGGATGAGAGAACTTGATTGAAGATGGAGCATCAGGGAAGGAGAGTGACAGGGATAAAGCTGGACATCATGTAGGCCCTCTGTGAAGAGTTTGGATTTCAGTATGAATGCCATGGTAACCACTGAAGGACTTCAGATTGCTGACTAGTTTCCTTTAGATCCCTATTTCTCTCCCTTGAGAAATAGGGGCCTTGAGCATATCTTGGTGTGCAAGGCTGCTATAATGATATTCTGGGGCACTGCATACATTCAGGTTTCTCTATGTCTATGAGAATATTCATATTGATGGCAGGACTGTCCAAAGCATGTGCATCTGATTTACAGCAACATCCAAATTCAACATCAATGTTGAATAATGAAACATCATTTTATTTGAAATAGAGGTGGAGAGAATAGTTAATACAAGTCCCGGAAGGGTTTACAGATAAAAGAGGAAGTAGGTGGAAGTTTCTTCCTACTAACTAGTATTCAATTCTTTGATGATTGGAATTAAAAAACTTTACTTTGTAGTATGTTGGGGAATGTGAATATGAGGTTGCTTTTTCTCTCTGAAAGGCATGCATAATACAATAAAATAAAAATATTCAAAGATTACGAGAGTAGTTTATAATATGCAAGATATTCTCACTACTTGTTTTCAATTTTGGACAACAAGATTATCTCATATTTTCACTATTCTACTATACTATTTTTTAATCTTACCCACAGGTATATTTTTTGATTTTTTAAAATATTTTTATTGATTTCATAGAGGAAGGGAGAGGGAGAGAGAAACAGAAACAATGATGAGAGAGAATCATCAATCAGCTTCCTCCTGCATGCCGCCCACTGGGGATCTAGTTGCAAACCAGACATGTGCCCTGACTGGGAATAACTTTGACCTCCTGGTTTGTAGGTAATGCTCAATCAGTGAGCCACACAGCTCAGACTATTAATTGATTAGAGAAAGAGAGAGAGAGAGAGAGAGAGAGAGAGAGAGAGAGAGAGAGAGAGAGAGAGAGAGAGGCCATTGATCAATTATCTCCTGGACACGCCCTAACTGGGGATGGAGCCTGCAATCTAAGTATTTGCTATGACTGGAAATCAATGCCCAACCTTTTGGTGTACAGGAGGACACTCCAACCACCTGAGCCACCCAGCCAGGGCCTCTACTCTATTTTTGTAAGATAAAAATAGCATAATGCAATACAGCTTCTCAAGCTGAAGCTAAATATCAATCACATTTTATTCAGAACCATCTGTTCTCAAGAAATATATAAGCATATCTTATTTATGGCTGTACTGGTCAATATCACTCAAGACAAATGCCTATAAGTTTCAGATATAATAAGAACTACACATCAATCTCTAAATAAAAGGCAACCAATTTTACTTTTATCCACATAATGTTGATATTTTTGGTACACTAAATTTTAGTATTCAATTTAACTATGCACTTGTTATATCAAAAGAGCGTTGTCTAGTTAGGAATGCCTCTTGCTGAGAGGATTCTGAGTGTCCATTAATGCTAAATGGTAAGGGATACTTATAGAAAAAAGCAAGAACCATTAAAAATAATTGAATTTAAAGTAACAGGATGCTTAGAGTGTTCTTCAGAAAGCCAGTAAACAGATACATGGAAATACAAAGCAAACATCCACTTTCACGTTGCCTTAGTACATTAACTTTTGCAGGAGTGCTTTCAAGTCACAGAAAATAAAAGTAATGGGTTTTAGTTCTGTTGATTTAGATTTCTTAAAATGGAAATAAAATAAAAAGAAATCTAAAAATCAAAACAGTGCATCCTTAACATGCAGATACCTCTTCATTCATTTTTATTATAAAACATAGAAAATTGTTTTTTATTCATATGTTGCTATTTCTAATTATGTAATTGTCTTTAGTAGCTTATAGAAATAAAAATAGTAAATTTTTAATGCCACACTTTTCTTTGACTTTTGAGTGTTTTTGGAAGACTAATTGGCCAAAGGATTGAGTAGTGCACAATGTTTGACAATTATCCAGCATGCTCCAGAATATGGAGTATTTCCACTTCTAATAAGCTTACATTTGCTTGTAATTTATGCACACAAAATTTTTTATTTAGTTAATAAGACTAAAATTTACTCGTTGCCTAATTAAAGATGAGCACTATTCTAGCACCTTAGATGGGTATAAGAGAATAATGTTCCTATCCAGAGGTCTTAGCTTATTTATTTGTAAAGGAACATATATCATACCTAGATAATTTTTTGGAGTGGCATGAAAAAATGGTTTCTTTTTTAAATTTCTTTATTGATTAAGGTATTACACATGTGTCCTTATCCCCCTATTGCCCCACACCTCCCCCCATTCATGCCCTCACCCCGCTGGTGTCTGTGTCCATTGGTTAAGCTTATATGCATGCATACAAGTCCTTAGATAGATCTCACCCCCTACCCCCACCATTCCCTTCCTCCCTCTGAGGTTTGATAGTCTGATCATTTCTTATGATATCCCTGTATTCAGCTATTGATACTTCCATATACTTAGCCCTGGAGGAATAAAAGCCCAGTGTATTGTGTTGTTTCAGGACTGTGGTCCCAGAGTTTTTTCCTCTTATGCTAGTTCTAGTTCCACCTTGGTAACTTGTGTACATTACCATTTCCTTGTCCCTAACAGTTTATGCCCTAGAAGCTCCTGCCTCTGCTCAGCAGAGGTCAGCTGCTAACCCGGTAAATGAGCTTGCCTTTAGATCTCAGTCTGGTTTGCTCTGCAAGCTCAGCTCTCTGTGGGCCCAAGAAAAGTCTGTGGTTTCCATTTCTGCAGGTTTTTTTCTTGTTTAAAGAATAGTGGAGTGAATTCTGAACTCTTTACACATCTGAGTTGACACTGGAAGTCCTGCCTAAAAGATAAAAGATTGTATTTATTTATATTTGTATCAGTCTATGAGGTTGTCAAAGTAGGCCTTAGGCCAATTCAGAGATAGGAATGTGAATGCCTTACTCAAGTTGCTGTAGCTGCTCATTTTTGGAGCTCTAGTCAATAACAGTTCTTCTAATTCCTTGTACAGTATTTTGTTCCTTTTTATAAAACTATAACTAGAATGAGAAAGCAATCTTTATAGCTTATAATGACTACATTTATGTGGGTCAATAATCACTATTAAATAATCTCTGAATACAAAATTACAACCTCCCATAATGGCTTCAACGGAACTTTGGTTATAGAGTCAATACACTCCCTCCGAATAAACTGCCATTATACTGAGGATGTAATTTTGTGGGGAAATGACTGTAATAGCCACACTTGCTGGTCTCACTTCCAGCCTCACTACTTGGTAACACACACTTAATGAGATAAAAAAAAAATCACCAGATTTTGAAACTTTATAGAGCTATTAATGATAAATTTCAACAGCATACACCCTTTTCTGATTGTTTTTTTATTTTTTTATTTTATTGGTTGCATTTTTGGAAATATTAAAATTGAGGTTTTAATTTTCCCTATTATGCTACTGCACACTTTTATAAAGAACTCCTTTTTACCAATATCAGCTCCAGTTTGAACCCCAGCCCCAGGATGAAGCTGCCTTTTCAGAAATGACCTCCTTAAGTTTTGAATTCTCTCAATCAATACATTTCAAATGAAGAAAAATTATCTCTCAAGAAGATGGCAAAGATCTATCTTATAATTGCAAATAGAACTCTCCTTAGCCCAGTCCTTTGTAAAATAAGCAGATTGGATATCTAGTGTCCAAGTATCTTTAATTTAAACTAGATATATATAGCTTCTCTGTAAGATCTAACTTGTGTTTTATGACAGGTGGCAATAGTTTTATACATTTTGGGAGGGAAAATTCAGAAACCACTTATCCTATTTTTTATTTTTTAAAGATATATTTTATTGATTTCAGAGAGGAAGGAAGAGCAAGCGAGAGCATTAGAAACATCAATGATTAGAGACAATTATTTATCGGCTGCTTCCTGCATACCTCCCACTGGGAATTGAGCCCCCAACCTGGGCAGGAATAGAACCTTGACCTCCTGGTTCATAGATCCATGAGCAACCACTGAGTACACCAACGAAGCCACTCAGCCTATTTTAAAGGAAGTCATTTAATAGAAAACACTGGTGATAGAGTTGATAGGACTGTGAAATGGGGTCCTTGCACTCAGCAATGATGGGACAGCTACCAGCCCAGGGACAAGTGGCATAGCTGAAGAGGCACTGTGACCAGAGGCAGGCCCTGGCCAGTTGGGAAGGACTGGACCCAGGCCAGGTCTGCTCTAATAAAGTCCAGGATGAAGTGGGGTGGAGTGAGGCCAAGGAAATGGGGCTATTGGCAGGCCTGTTGGCCAAAGTAGAGTTTCAGGTTTGCAGGAGTGGGAAGACTGTGCTGGGATCTTGGAGACATTTGCCAGGCAGCTCCCTTCTATCAAAGATGTGCTGGGTGATGCGCCTCTCATAGCTCCTTACAAGGAGGAAGCAAGAAAGGACATGCTCAGGTGGCTGCCAGAGAGATATGGAAGATTCCTGGAGCTCATATGTTCCTATAAGGCAGGGGAAGGAACTGTTTCAAGGAGGGAACCTGCCCAGTAGAGTAGAAACTGAAGAGATGTTGCATCCTCCCCAGGCACTCACTTTAATGCTGCAGGCGGGAGGACTAAGCCTTTTTTCTCCAAGTAGATAACAGGCTTTCTTCATATGCTTCCAGACTCTGATGCTGCCATTTCAGCCATTAAGAGACTTACATCGGTATTGACATTCACTCTGAAACTACACCCTCTTCCTCTTCCCTCTCAATCATTTGACAATCACTGTGAGGGATCATCGCCCTTGAATGCTCTTTCTCCCTCATCCCTTCATTTACAGTGTCTTCCTTCCGATGCATTCTGTTACTTTCTTTCTCTTTATTACCTGGATAGTTGGAATGAAATCCTGTCTGGACATGATGTTTCCAGATATTTTCATCTACAGATTATGTTGCTGTCAGAGACCTCTTTCCAAAGCCCACAATAAAATATTAAATTTCACTGCCCAAAAAATTAACAGACACAACAGTAGTTCTCCAAGGTCAAATGTTCTCCAGTGATGAAAAATTTAGCTTGAATATTCCCAGATTTGCCACCAAGTTTCTTCAGTATGCCCCTATGCTTCAGCCATACCTGATATATGTCTTTATACTCTATAATTAAACTGTTTTGAAGATTGTTAATACCCTTTCCTCATGCTGAAGTTTAAATTTTCCCTTGCTTCTTTATCATATTTCCTTTAGGTATACCAAAAAGAGCAACATCTTCCTACACTTTGGTTTTATAATATTTTCTTTTATTCATTTCAATAGACCATCTTTTGACTTTTATTATGTAATTTTGGGGGGAAAATAGTTTACTTATCCTATTGTAGCAAGCCTCTGTAAAATATTAACCACATATATTTTTGTCTGAATTCATTGTGGCCATGAAATACCTTATATCTCATAGGCACTTGTATGCATGCATTATTATTTTATTAGATGTTTAAGGTACATTTTCTCTCTTGCATGATTCAGAAAAAAAAGAGCATTCATTGCATGAAACATAGAAGATGCATAATTTTTATAAATGGGTCAGGTTTCACAATGCAATTGCATCATCACAAAGATGCATTTGTCTTCATTTCTCAGTTGCCAGAGGCTGCTACCGTTTCAGGGAAAAGTTTACTGCTTCAAACTTTCTGTGAAGCATCTAATAGTCTGTAAACAAGTGGCTATATTAATTTATGGATAATTCTGCACTAATGTAACTGCAAATATTTTCATCTATTTACACTTTAAAGTGGTGCTTGTACACTAAATCTAAATAATCACGTCCCCATGAACATCCCACACAATTCCTGAGTTTTATAAAGCGCATGCTGTGACCATGTCCTAAATCTAAGTCTAACTTAAACATGCATAAGAGAAGCAATTATTTTTCCATAAATCTCATGGACCACCCATCCACAATGGATTACAGAAACACTATTTTCAGACTATGTGATTATGATAGCTTGGGTTAGAGTTTCCTAACAGACAAACTCCTTTCCTTTGATGAACTTGTATATAAGGCACGTTATGCAAACACATCACTTGATGTGTAGAATCAAGCCAGATCCCTAACCATTTTTGGCTGATTGAATATAACTTCTGCTGGGGATGGAAGGGTGCCAGGTTCAATTCCAATCAAAGCCACATGCTTAGGTTGAGGCCTGGATCCCCAGTGTGGGGCATGCAGGAAGCAGCAGATCAATGATTCTCTCTCATCATTGATGTTTCTATCTCTCTCTCTCTTTTCCTTTCTCTTTGAAATCAGTAAATATATAAATATATGTGTATATATATATATATATTTAAAAATAAATAAGCAAAATCAAACCAGAATTATTTTGGAGGAAACATAGTTGGTGCTATAAAGTTTGTGGACGTTGACTAAGAAAAACATCTTAATCATTTATGTTCCTCTAATACATAAAATTAGAAAATTTGTCTTGGAATATAAACATATGGGAAAAACAACTGTCAAGAAGATTGTGGAATAGGGATGTAGGTGGGACATTGCCTCCTTTGGGGATTTCAGAAGGACCTTTGTAGACTTCCCATGATGCTCTTCTTTGTAGGTAGACATAATAGCAAGACCTGTCAGTGCTGCTTATGTGCTACTGACTGACGGGCTGCCTGAGGTTCCTCTTCCCCATGTGCACATGGAGTCTGCACTCGACCCCTCTAGATACCACAGAAACACCATGATCCATGGCTGCTATGGACGCAGCTTCCTGGCCTCTCGGACAGAGTGATACATGGCCTGCAGAAGCCCCATCCCATATGAGATGACCGTGAGGAAGAATGATGTCTGCTGCTGCCCCTTCCCAGAGCTGATGCCTGTGGGGAGAGATCGATGTTCTGTATCACTGTTTACCTTCAGGGCATTTTTCTTCTCTGCCTGATCAGAGCCTGCCCCAATCACCACACAGACCTGGCTGTCATCTATCCTCTCCTGGCCTCCAACCCAATAAACTCTGAGTTGCCAACAGTCTGTCCTGAGTGTTGATGGATGCAATGGATGGCACAGATTCTTTCCCAAAAGCAACCTCATCTATTGTCTACGCCTTGGCTTTGTTCTCATATAAATTTATAGTTTTAGAACCACAGGCATCTTCAGCAAATACACTCAAGACATCAGACAAGCAGTACACACCTAGTAGCAAAATCTCATGAGTCCGGATTTGAGAATTTGTAATTAAGATAGCTATAACTGAAATTTACATTTGTACGTATTGTTTAAACTGACTAGCTTAGAGAAAATGCTTCCTCTATTTAGGGAAAAAACGTGGAAATATACTAAAATTACACATATAGAACTTGATACAAGTAATAAAAGTACTAAATATATAGGTCACTAAAACATATATGCAAATAATCCATTTCATAATACTGTATTTATAGCATACATGTAATCAAAATCTTTTCCAAGAAAATTATCTTTTTTAATTTCAGTAGCTATTGATTTCGTAGGGTTTACCTTTACTGCAGTTATTCTAAACTTACTAAGGTACTAACTTATTTCTAAATGCCATTATATAAAAACTAAATAGCTAAGATAAGTACAGTAAGTGACAAAATATATAAAAGATGACCACAGTGTTGAAGAGGAAACCTCATTGAAGGAAAAAAAAAAAAGAAGAATAAAATTCATTCCTTTCAAAAGGGTAAGAAGGACTCAATGAGCCTCTCCCACGCGTCAGGTACCAAGTACACGGAGGTGATAATAAGCATGCTCTGTGCTCTAAGAAACGGGTAGCCTGGTGGACCAGGGCCTAACGGGAAAGTGTGGAAGGTCAGGTCAGTAGCAGACATGTGTGGGTGCAAATAGACTTGTGTTTCTGAGGATTGGGGGAGGAGAGGAATCTTGAATTAGAAACAACAGCACATGGGTGAGGCTTTCTGTGTGTGTCCATGGTGTGGTAGAGGAACTCTAGGTAGGAAATGAGCTCTTACCATGCTCTGGGGCTGGAGTCACAGAGCAGGACTGAGGACAGGGAGCTGTCCAAGCTTCACGGTGCTGAGTCTACAGTGTGGGCCTTGCCCTGGCAGCCATCACTTGAAGATAGCAGAGTGTAGGTCAAAGGACAAACGCAGTGAATGGCATTTTAATCCTCTATTTAAAGTTAGGAGCATAAAAGCCGGCAATTGTTACATAACCCAGTATTTGGGAAAGTTTATGGACAGCAATTTATTACAGTTTGGTGGTCACAAACAGATTGATAATCCCCAAATAACTTTTTAATTACTCTCCACATGCTCATTTTCTCCCCCAAAATCAACAAGTATGTTTAATTTAAATCACTTATAGGGTAAGTGCCGCTCTGCTTAAAAATTTTTCTTGATGCATCGTCAATTCACCGGATGCGAATTTTTATTTTCTAAAATGTGTTCTCCACAAATATAATTTACTTTTACCATTGCTTTCAATACCAGTGCTTCTCTTCTCTACGAACTTCACTCCAGGGATTGGAACACCAAGAGTTATACTCAAATGAGCTAGCAGGGGTCAACCTGGGTGAGAAATAATACAATTGGCTACATCCTCAATCTACAGGCCTCAAATCTTTCAATCATTTAAAGAATTCAAACTCAAAATTGAATCTAAAAAATTAATGCTAAGAACATGTTTAGATGAGACTTCTCTGTGTCTGAATAATTATATGAAACTTTATGTAACAGCTAACAGCTAAATTAATATTTCTTTCTGTTTAGATTTAACCCATTGGACTTAATAATGTATAATAAGTGTGTGTACATTTTTTGGACACCCTATACATCTTAGAAGACTACTTGATAACTTTAAGTGCACAAAATTAAAAAAAATTTTTTCACTTATGTTGACCTTTATCAATAATATCACTCAAATATATTGGTGGTTGTATTATTTCAATATTATCTTTTTTATATCTAAATTTTCAGCAAAATATCTGTATATGTAACATTTCTTGCAGTTCTATTTGGAATTCACACTTGGCAAAAATAATAATAGACAAAACACAATTCCACATAAATTCATTATATCACTTAGCAAGAATCCAATATTGAGAGTGAAATATTTATATATATATATACATAAACACACACACACACACACACACACACACACACACACACACACACACATATATATATATATATATATATATATATATGAGAGAGAATCAAATATTGAGAGTGAAATATTCACTTACCACGATGTTCGTTCTCCTACCTCAGCATTGATGTCTTGTTATATATTGTTTCTGGAAGCTTCCTATCCCATTTAATGATTAAACTGCCGCTTACTTTGCATTATAATGTATTTAAGTCCTTAGGGTATAGCTTCTTAGTGCTTATGATTGGAAAACATTTCCTGGGCGCACTTTATATCCATTATGTATAGATTACAATGGATTTCCAATAAGGGAAGATAAGCCAACCATTAAACTCATGCATGACAAATAAAAAACAACTGTGCTTATTCTAGCTGCAAACCATCGCCATTTGTCAAATGCGGCTGAGGGGCCAGCAGTCCCGGTGAGGCTCTCTGTTACAGGGACTATGCTCACAGTGCTCCAAGAAGCTTATTTCTCTACAAATACACCTGCTAATACCCGGCCGAGTCTTTCGTGTTTAAGTTGGTATATTTGTCACTAAAATTCATTTTCCTATAAGCCATAATTACTCCACTTAATGTGTTCTACATATTTTTTAAATAAAAATAGCAAATTATATACAAATTGGTATAAAATGTGGAGATATACACTGAGTAGCCAGATTATTATGATCTCTGAACACAATAATCTGGCCACTCAGTGTGTGTTTGTATATATAAAATATTAGAGGATATATAATATATATATATATATATATATATATATAGATATAGATATAGATATAGATATAGATATAGATATAGATATAGATAGATAGATAGATAGATATAGATATATATATATATATATACCCTGTTTCCCTGAAAATAAGACAGTGTCTTATATTAATTTTTTCTCCCATAGTTGCGCTAGGTCTTATTTTCAGGGGATGTCTTATTTTTTCATGCGCTAGGTCTTATTTTCGGAGGATGTCTTATTTTCGGGGAAACACAGTGTGTGTGTGTGTGTGTGTGTGTGTGTGTGTGTGTATATATATATATTAGAGGATTAGAGGCCCAATGCATGAATTCATTCATGGGTGGGGTCTGGCCAGCCTGGGCAGGGGGAGGGGACATGAGTGGCTGGCTGGCCTGCCTGCTGGTTGAACTCCTGGTTGATCTCCTGGTTGAGGGACAATTTGCATATTAGCCTTTTATTACATAGGAATATACACTTATCAGCAAAATTTTACTTTGCCCTGTAATTTCAACTCCTGAGAAAGTCATTTAAATCAGCAGATTCTTTGTCTTTTGAGAACTATTCCCAGACAACGTAGTGGTGTCATACACAATCTTTTAATTCCCCAGCACGCTATTGCAATTACATCCCATTTTTTAATAGATGCACAGTCTGAGGGTGAAAAGATTAAGCAACTCATTCAAAATCACAAAACTAGAGAGTGACAGAGTTGCAGAGCAAGGTCTGCTGGTGTCTAGATTATTTTTTTATCTTGCACATGGACATGCCTCTCAGAACTGAAAATGTGACCCGAAATTCATTCCCATCAGCATTAAATTATCTTCAAGGAAGATAAAGATGACCAAAAAAATTGCCACCCCTGTGCTGGGGGTATATTTAAAAAATTGTTCCTCTGGCATTCTGGCTGGCTGCTGGATTCCTCTCTCATAAACACAGGAACTCTTCTGCTTGGCTGGGAGAGATTTTATTACAAAACCATCAGTAAAGACATCTCCATGTGCCATCTGGAATTAAAGAGGACTGAAGGGAAGAAATGAGGAAAGGTTAAAAAACAACCAAATCGATGCAGTGTCGGGAAAAAGAAATGGCTTGAGGTGGGATGTAATTGAATAAAGACATACATGGCGTAGATAATGTCAATGCAAGTCATTGCTTTTTGCACAGTGTGTGATCATTGAGGAACCACATCCATGGAGTCAATGTAAGTTCGAGTGAGACAGATTTCACACAGGGTGGCTTTTAGTCATTCTGGATGAATCAATGTTTTAGAATAGCTTTCCGAGTTCTGTAGGACAATTAGGACTTGGGCCTACCTGAATAAGAAAGTCTAATCTTCTGCAGAACTGAAAGCCACCAAATTAAATAATTACGGTAGAATCATTTTGTAGAATTGTTAAATATATATTCAAACTTCTGTGGTACATAAAATCATGCAGAAAATAAGACTTAAAATGGCGATGATTTTAAATGCCTATTTCACCATTTTACTGGGCAAGTCTGTTCACTGGCTTCTGAAACTCTAGCACCAGCGAGGCCCCCGAGATTCTGTCTTTAATTGATCCCTCCTCCTTGTTATTCCCATCAGTCTGCCAGGAAGATAAGCTACTAAGCTGAGACAGAGCAACTGCTGTAATATTTTATGGAGCCCAGTGAAAAGGCTCATAAGCTGTGACCTTATTACTTAATTATAAGAGAATTATGCCTGAACCCATTCTCCAGGCTTAAAAGCACCATAGTTTATTCTTTTCTCTGGCTGGAATAGATCAAGTGTTACATTTTAAGAGCTTACCACCTAAGGGGATGATGCTCACCCATTTTTCATTCCATATAGTAAATATTACAGTCTTTTGTATAGTTATACAGGGAATACCCCTTGTGCCCTACTGCATTATTTCATTAGCTACACTCTGAATCAGAAAAGCTACCCATTACTCTGCCCATGTGTGTCTGTGTATGTGTGCTCTTGAGTGTGCACAGGTACCTGTGTGGTGTGGCGTCAGTTTGTGTATAAGGGGATTTGGAGAGGAAACTTAGATCCAAGTGATACTTCATAGAAAAAAAAAAAAAAAAGGAACAACATTTTTATGTGGAGAGCTCATTTATCTTCAGATGTGATTTCCTATGTTCTTAATTGCAATTTTAGGCCCCATTCCATTCACTTATCAGTTACTCTAGGGCTAGTGCTCACACCGTCCATCCGTCCTTGCCTTCTTTCTAAGCATGTCTGATGTTTATCCTTTTTGCTCCTTGTTGGCGTCCACACCCAAAAGTGGGAGAAGCAGAAGGGGGAAATTAAACCTGACTGTTTGCTCCTTGATGTTTTTCATCCTACATGATGTGAAATGATTGGCTGCATGGGTTTTCTTTGGATGTGATGTCTCTCTATGGCTTCTTTTCACTGTGGCCAGGGAGACAGTACACAGCCTATGCCTTTGGGGTACTGCCGTCAATATTGCTTTAAAAAAAAAGTATAGTGCTGACTGTCAGGTACATCTCAATAAAACTGGGAAAAGGTTACTTCTTAAAGATTGTCCTGTAACAGGTGGACTGACTTGGAAAGAAGATGCAGGGATATAGGATAGCAAAGCTTCGTGGTCTGTGTAACAGTAGAAATTAGAATAGCATCTTCATGCTACCTGGTCATGGGTGTCATGTTCTATTTGCCAGGGTGGCCATTTTGATGAGTAACATTGGGAAGCAGGACTAACAGGACTGAAATATGAGCTTGCCCATGTATGGTGGGATGAAGTGGAAAGTGATAGTAGAGGAACCTTTGTTTCCTGAAGGAGACGTGTGAGTTTGTTTTAATTGGCATTGGGTGGTGAATCTTTGAACAGAAATCCACTGAAATTCTGAGAGAAAATGTGTTAACTCTGAAGTCCAGTTACTATAATGCCCAGATTTAATAGATTATAAAATTAAGACTGTCTCTAACACTCAAAAAGTACTCAATGAATGTTAGCAATGGTATTGAGTAGCAAAAGGAAGACTCTCTAATAGGAAAGAAAATTGAGTAGGAAAGAAAGAAAAGTGAACTATAAGGTACATTTAGCAAATGGAACTGAAACCATTATCTGCTGATTAGATTTGGGGACAATAAAGACAAAGTATGTTTGTAGAGTGTTCTAATATTTTGTGCCCATGTTTTCAACAGCATCTAATACACAGAAGAACATACAGAAGAGGAATTAAGTTACCAAAAAAGATGGTATGTGTTATAGCAGACTCAGTGTCTGTGACTTAACAGTAAAGATTTAGCTCAGGCATGGGTTCTGGCAACCCTCAGGTCGCAGTTTTCCGTACACAGCCACTGAGGCAACCTGCACTGTATGATCCCCACAGGGCTTCCTCCCCAATCATGCAACACCCAGAGATTGGCTCATTGTGAAGCCAGTACATAAATATCCATGCTTTCTGCTTCCCCTCGGTGCTATCCCCTACATGGCCCGCTAATACTAAGCATGGCCTAGGTGACTTGCTTCAGCTGAAAGCATGTTGGCAGAAATAAAATTTTTAAAAAGTAGGGGCCTTCGATGTACTTTTGGTGGTTTGGCAAGGCCCCTGGGCCTCTGAAAACCACCTCCGGGAGATTTTCCCTCCAGAGTGGGGTCCCAGGCTGAAAACAAAGAACTCCAAGCCTAGCTCCTCTCATGCTGGCTCACTCGTGCAGAAAGTGAGCAGCTATGTCTTCAGAGGAAAGCTCAGATGTTGGGTTGCTGATGGTTTTCTCTGTTGCTTCCGTCATGGCAGTTTCACCTGCTCCATTCTCTAGAATGAGTGCCCTGCCTGCCACTGGTTCCATTTGCTCTTCTTCTGCAGGGCCTTCAGGTAGAAGGCTCAGTTATTATTTTGCAATCTTCCATTGTACAGTGAGACACGGGCCTGTACATATGCATTTCATGCTAAGCATTGTCTTCACTGCACCCCATCCATGTGGTAGAGAACCATTCAGCGGCTCCATGTTCCACAGCTCCATGTTCCACAGAGAACACGAGTGTCCTTCCCCCTTGTTGGCATAGAAAATCAGCCCCCGCGGGCCTGGCCTCCAGTGTGCTCAGCACACACTGGCACCTATTGAGTCCAAACAGCCTGTTAACGTGCAGTGTGACCTACCCCACGTTCCTGTGCCAAAATGTGGACGTGAAGTCATTTGCTAGTTGGAGTTTTCAGATAAGATGATGGGCAGCTTCTCTTGCTAAAAAGAGAGACAGTTATTAATATCCTTTATCCAGCACGTAATTTCCTGCCGAAGACAATGGTAAGATGACAAGAGAATACCTTTGTCTGCCTTGTCTCTCTAGATTCCTGGTCTTAATATCAATGACAGGACACAATAATTGCATAGAAACGTAGGCTGTGCGAGCAACACAAAGTGTGAGTAACATGCTTTGCTTGCGCTACATTTGTGAATCCATCAGATATCTACTGGGCCCCACTAGGTGGCGGGAACTGGTGACTCAGCGGTGACTGAGAGAATAGGGGCTGAAACTAAAAAGCGGACACATTAGGTGGGGTATGTAGAATGGTATTGCTAGCTATTGGCAATAAACCTGCCGCAGAGAAGTGAGAGAGGGCGCACTGGCTGCAGGAAGCATTGCAGTCTCTGAAAAGAACTGCAGTTAAGGACTCAGACCCTACTGGCCAGGCTGATGTGGCAGCTTCTTCTTCTCCTCCTCCTCCTCCTCCTCCTCCTCCTCCTCCTCCTCCTCCTCCTCCTCCTCCTTATTCTTATTCTTATTCTTATTCTTATTCTTATTCTTATTCTTATTCTTATTCTTATTCTTATTCTTATTCTTATTCTTTTCTTCTTCCTGTTCCTCTTCCTGTTCCTATTCCTCCTCCTCCTCCTCCTCCTCCTCCTCCTCTTCCTCCTCCTCTTCCTCCTCTTCCTCCTCCTGCACTCTCCTTCTTCTCCATTCTCCTCCCTGAGCTCCAAGGCCTCCTGAGCAGTGAGCCCCCTCAGGCTTCTGACACAGCCTCCTATGGAAGGACAGGATGAAACCTTGCAGGGACTTTTTGTTGTTGTTGCTAACCCTAACCCTCACCCTCACCTGAGGATATTTTCTATTGAGTTTTAGAGAGAATGGAAGGGAGAGACAGAGAGAGAGAGACATCCATGTGAGAGAGATGTTCCACGCATGTATCAGACTGGGGCCAGGGAGCCAGCCTGCAACCCGGATATGTGCCCTTGACCAGGAATCAAACCCAGGACCCTTTAGTCCACGTCTGACACTCTATCCCCTGAGCCAAACTTGAAGGGACTTTTTCCCTAACTCTGCAGACTCTGGTGTGCACCATTGGGGCAAGTAGGCCCATTGTGTCTATGTCTTCGTTTGTTGTTTTAGATCTTTGCATTTAATTTACATGAACTCAGTTGAATTTTTGTTCTTTAACAACCTCTTTACTCTTTATTTCTTTCCCCTCTGCCCACTTCTCTCTGTCTTCACTCTGCACAACTTGACCCACCTGGCCCCTCAGCTGAGCTCCTGACAAAGGCCTTTACAATGTGGAGGTTAGCCGGGATTGTGTGAGTGGGCGCAGCGTAATTCCCCGGGCCCTTCAAGGGGGAAGGAGGATGCGGAGGACAGAACATGGACAAGGGGGCCAGAGGCTGGTAGGCATGAGGTCCTGGCAGCTGGACCAGAGGTGAGCCCCATTCTCTCCTAGAGAATCCCATTCTCTCCTAGAGCTTTCATAAGGAATGCACCCCTGGTGACAGTGTTAACCCAGGGAAACCCTTGTCAGATTGCTGACCTATGAAAAGGAACATTGAAAACTTCGGTTGTTGGATCACCAAGCTCATTGTAATTTGTTATGGCAGCAATAGAAAGCCTGCACATGCGCTCTCTCGGCCATGGATTCAATTCACATCACTGTACGGAGAGGGGTCCCAGCATGACAGAGCTCTGGTTTCTGCTCAGTCAGTCTCATAGCTTATGTGACATGTGCCAGGAAGCCATGGGGCAGAGCCAGATATGAGGGTTCACTTTTTTTTCTATAAAAATTCTTGACGACTATATGTCGATAAGTGATGCTATCTTAAGCAAAAAAGGCAGTGAATCACAGTAAATGTGACAGATTTCAGGATGTGTATTCATTTTAATGGGATATCTCAAACAGTTTTATTTACTCTCAACCATAGCCTAGGGAATATATAAAATATAACTTATAAAATATTGAATTTTCTAAAGCTTTCCCTTTTATGTTTAATTAAATCTATTGGCTGATAAAATTAGAGAGTTTTCAGGGTGCAGCTCTATTGCTACCAGAAAAATGAGAGGTCCACATTTCTCATTGCTCCTGGGAGTGTGGTTGTGGGGGCTCCGCGAAAATAAGCATTTTCATTGGCCCCCACGAGAGAATGAGGAGGGTAACAGATTTCATTTGTGTGGAGTTACATCCTTTGAGCTCCCAGTTCTGTGTCCCTTAATCCAATCTTGCTTGTGGGTTCAGCAAAGCCAGAAGCAGTGCCAGTGTCCAGAGTTGCAGGTGGACTCAGGACAGCCTCAGGCCAGATGTGGCCCCAACACCGATTGTGTGGGTCCCACGTGGCAATTGATTGGGTAATGGTGTGCAGTATAAGAAAGCATGATGGGTAAATGTACCTCCAAAAGTTTGCAACACCATTGGGAACATTGTATTTATCAAAGTTTGAAGAGAGAGAACAAATTCATATTCCTTCAGGGCATATATAACAATGATAACATATAACATACATTATTAGTCTTTAGAACACATTTTTTATGAGACATTAAATATACAAGATACATGTTGGCTGCAGATCCTGAGTGCCATTGCTTAGAGCTCTTCATTGAACTAAGACAGTTTAGGATTTGCAAACTCCTCCGAAACATATGTTGGAAATGCTGCGAATGCTTACGTCCTTCAGTGTGTGTGTTTCTGCCTTGTCTGTGGTTCTGAAGAGCCCCGGAAAGTGTTGGATTTGATTGCCAGGTTTTCCAATCACACTCGCTGTTTTGTCAACTTGTTTCCACTCTTGAAGCCCTGGCTTCTGAAATGGTCGTCTTGATGGAAACACCAAAAGGAAACCTAAAAATAGTCCTCAGACTCTGACAGTGCCAGGCTGCTGCCCCGTGTGCATGGGCGGGATCGCTGTGCCAATGTGCACAGGTGGGGTCATTGCCCCGTGTGCATGGCCCCATGCCCACACCTTCCGTGGGGAGCCCTTCCTGTCTCATCAGCAGCTCTGCCATGCGGGGATCTGGCTGAGACCGACCACAGCTTCCTGCCTGTGGGCCTTGGAGCCAGCACCACCGAGTGGGATGTGAGGGAGCAGACAGCTGTCCCCAGTCGTGAGGATCCATCTGGTGTATTCATTCAGAAAACCAGCTTAACATCCATTTAACCTTTAAAGAGTGTATTTAAAAATACATGTCTTCTGCAGTTGTCTATTCAAAGAATCTGAATCCTTTTTCCCACTTAGAAGAAGAAATCTGACAGATGTCAGAGAAGGGGATGGGGTGGAAAGAGATTAACCGAAGAGTGTCTGTGCATACATGCATAGCCCACGGACACAGACAGTACTGCCATGAAGACTTGGGGTGGGGCAGCGACTGGGTGCAGGGGAAAAGGAGGGAATGATGGGTGACATTGTAATACTATCAATGATTTAAAAAAAAAAAAAAAAAAAGGATACCTGTGCTTCAACATTAGCCAAAGTCCCGAGGGAGACATGCTGTGTCAGTAGCTAGGTTGCCCACAGAACTGGGCTTAAGCTAAGTTATTTATTTTCTAATATGGTACCTCAAGGAGGTCCTGTCATTAAACCTTGATTGAATGAAGCATCAAGGCAGGAATGCCTTGACAAGCATTAAAAATTACCTCCTATTCATAGGATCCCAGAAAATCAAATACTGCTGAGTCGTGACTGGAACTGGGGGGCCGATGTGCCAGGGGAAGAGCACTGAGCTTGGGGGTAGGAACATGCAGGTGCCGACCACAGTGATTTAGATGTGAGCAGCTTAGGTGACTTCCTTGGCTGCCCTCAGCCATGAAGTGTAGGTAACAAGAATGGCTCAAAGGCATTTTTAAAAACAATTAAAAGTAATAATAAGTGTGACAATAGTATACATTTTGAGTACGAAAATATAACACACTGTCGTCATTGTATATATTTGAAATCAATGAGAAAAACATGTTCCTTCCTAGCCTGAGCTTTGGTACATTCTATTAAAATAATTATTTTTTTGTACATTGTTTATTCAGAAATAACCAAAACACCACAAGATGAGTCTAGAGGGCTATGTCCCAGGAGGGAGGAATCTCGAATGGAAAGCAGTTGCACCAGAGGTGCAGTAAAGCTTGACAGGATTCTCTGTGGGGAGCTTCTGTCTGTAATCATGTGCTTTGTTCATAGACTCTCTTGTTTTTTAAAGAGATGGACCCATTGATACCCAGCTGCTTGGATGCAGGAGAGTCGCCCACAGGCTCACTGAGCAGGGAGACCTCTGAGTCCATCTAGAATGTTCCTAACCTGACCTAAGGGGGAGAGTAGGTTGTCAAAAGTACTATGCTAAACATGGCACACGCTTGCCGATAAGACCCCAGAACTGACCTCATTAAGCTCTGCTGTTCTTGCTTCTATCTGTCTCTTCTTTAGTACTAGAGGGCTGGTGCACAAAATTCATGCACTTGGGGGGTGAGCAGGTCCCTCAGATAAGCCTGTGCCCTCTCACCCTCAATCAGACATCCTTAGTGCTGTGGAGGCAGGAGCCCAGCTTCTGGCTGAGCAGTGCTCCCCCATGGGAGCACACTGACCACCAGGGGCTCCTACATTGAGTGTCTGCCCCCTGGTGGTCAGTGAGCATCGTAGTGACCTTTTGTTCCACTGTTCAGTCAATTTGCATACCAGCCTTTTATTATTTAGAATTGTCTCCTGGGTCCCTTGCCATTAGTCAAGCCACAGCTAAAAGCAAGACTCATCTCACATACTTTGTGCTAACTAATAGAAACTTGTCCAAAGAGGCGCTGCTTCTGAAACACAGCATGGGAGTTAAGGAAAGGGAATGAGTGATTCCTTCCCTTCAGAGTCTTCATAAAAAAACATTGGAGTAACAGTATGAAATGAATGGCGATCCTGATGCAAACCAAGGTGCTACTGTCCCAGACATAGAGAGTGGGGGTCTGACGTGACCAACTAGCAGGGAACACAAGGGGACTTCCTTTCACATGGCATAGTTCCAAAGCAGAACCAGAAAAGCGGCTCAGAGAAAGAAACACAAAATCCAGCCTTAAGAAGGGTCACATGTTGGTATGATTTTAAACAACTTTCTCTCTATCAGATGTGTGTGTGTGTGTGTGTGTGTAAAGGAGATGGATGATATTGTTTGTTGAATAACGTTGGGTAATAAGGTTACATAAATGTCTGGTGTACAATATTATAATTTGGTATCTCTACACACTATGGCATGTTCACCACCAAAGCTTTAGTTCCAGTCATCACCCCCTGTTCCCCCTACCTGCTTCCCCTCTGCTACCCACTAACCTGTTGCCTGTATTTAAGTGCTAGTTTTATTTTTTCTGAATTCCTTTGTTCTCGTGTCTCTTTTAAGAGTTAACAGGCACACAAAAAAAAATATTGCAACTATGTTTTCCCCACCAGAGCAGTGAGGGCTGGAAACTAGAATCAGAAATGGGTCTTCAGTCAACAGACACCTGGCCTTCCTCTTAGGCATCCCAGTCATGGTGTTCTCAGGTGAATCCAAAGGAAGGTCTGTTTTGTGAATCTTCTGCTACTCTCATGGGAACCCATGGATAAGTGTCAATATGTAGAATTTGGTCTGTTTTCCATAAAGCATGGCCTCTAAATTTTTATGAATCACCTGACTACTGCAGAGTCACCCTTCCTGACTGTCACTGTGCTGGACCCCAGAGGGACAACATGAGGGCTGGGGGTTTGGAGAATTTCTGCATCCTTGGGTCACAGCAGTTTGTGCAATACATACTTTCCATGGTCTGCAGAGTCCGGGAAATACTAGAGTAGGACTAAGGTAGCTGACTCTGCAGGAATTTTATGTTTACAGTAAAATGCTCTTATTAAAAACTAGAGGCCCAGTGCACAAAATTGTGCATGGGTAGAGTCCCTAGGCCCGGCTGATGATCAGAACTGATCGGGGCCTTCCAGCTGCCAGCCAGGGCTTTCCTTCATTCCACACTGCCCCTTGTGGTCAACACATGTCATAGCGAGATTGAACTCCCTGTCTCCCAGTCAAACTCCTGAGGGAACACTGCATATTAGCCTTTTATATATTTAGATAATCAAGGTGCATGGTTAAAAAAAAAAAATCAGACAATGGAAGTCTTCTTTTTTCTAACCTCCAACCCATCCTCAATTCCTATAGGTAACAAAAAAGTTCACCATTTCCAGAGTAAATTAATGGAACTTTTAAAAGTATACAACTAGAAACCTATGCTGCCCTTTGCTTAAAAAGAAAGCCTTGTTCTTTACCATGCTCTTTTCTTATTCAGTAATGTATCTTTGATGATCTCCTAAAAGTAGCACAATATAGACATCAGTCAGTACACCTGCATGCCAGAGTGTGTAATGGTGTGTCCCCATGTGTTCCAACAACCTCAGGTTGGTCCATGGTGACAGAAAGCCGTACCTGAGAACCTGCTCATAAAGCAGGCCTGGGATTTCCTTTCAGCTGTGCACTGCAGTAGATGTCAGGCTTCTTCTGAGATGCTGCTGTTACAGAAAATACGGCAGTAATTCCTCTTCACACTGGTGTTAATGTAGTATCTTAAAATACATTCCTATAAGAGAGATTACTGGGTCAAAGAGCATTTCTACAATTTATTTTTACTTTAAAAATGTTATCTACCATTGGTCCAAAAACATGTGCCAGTTGAAATTCCCATCAATAGTGTAATAGTTCTTTTTTTTTTTATCTCAGACTCTTATCAACAGTGGTTTTTATCATCTCTTTAATTTTTTTTTTTTACAAGGACATAAATTTTTTTCTATTGAATTATCATCACCATTGACAGTCCTGTGTTAGGCAGCACAGTATTGCCCCAAAATTCCCACTCATTCACCCATTTGCTTCCACAACAGGGAGGTCCCGTGGGATCAACACAGCCGACAAGGGGCATCGATTCCGCTAAATGTGCTCGCCCCTCAGTGAGTCATGATGTGTAATGGGAAATGAATACAGTCTGGCCAATTGCCAAGAGGAAAAAATAACACATATTACCCACTCTAATTGAAAATATGTTAATTTTGGAAACTCATAAAATCTGCAGCCTGGTTAAAAAGATTCTTGATTCATTGGGGATTTTACATTTACAATTTAATTAGAATTAGGGTGTACTTCTGAGAGGCTGAATTTTGGAGTGCAGTAGAGGAGATATGAAGATGTAATTTCTTTATTACAGGAATAGCCTCAGATGCAGATTGTTGGGTAGCCACCTGTATAATCTGTGGATTTAATAAATTAAATTGATGGAGAATATGAGAATCTCAAAGCTTGAACTAGATTATTTTTGTCTTCTTCTCACCAATGACTGTTCTTTTTTTAAAAAAAATCTTTATTGTTGAGAGTATCATGGATGTTCCCCTTTCCTTCCCCACCCTTGACCCCCTCCACCAGGTTCCCAGTTCATCCAGGGACTTAACCACCATGTTTTCTGTGTCCATAGGTAATGAATATCCTATCTAAAAAAGGGTAATATGCGAATTAACCGCCTTTCCATCGCAAAGATGGCGGCACCCATAGCCACAAGATGGCGGCATCTAGGCCTCTCAGCCTCAACTGAGTCCCCCAGTCATGGGGGAGGGTGGCCTTTGAGATTGGGCAGTATGAGCAGCCTGACGGAATGCTTGCTTAGTCATTGCCCCAGCAATGAGGGAAGCATTCTGTGCCTGGCCATGGATGACCTCTGGGCTGTGGAGAGCCTCTGGGCAGTGGGCGTGGAGTGGGCAGGCCCTGCAGAGAACTACTGGTGCACTGATTCATGCACAGGGCTACTAGTATGCATATAAGACCATTGGTCAATCTCTTCCCATCCCCCTTCCCTCTGAAATTCAAATGACTCTGTGTGTGTGTGTGTGTGTGTGTGTGTGTGTGTGTGTGTGTGCTCGAGCGCATGCGCGAGCGTTTTTTTTTTGTTTTGTTTTGTTTTTTTATGTCCCTGACTGTGAGATTGAATAGCAAAAGCCTGAAACCAAGTACAGTACACCAGGAGGACAACCTCTGATGCAGAGATGGTGGTTGTCAACCTGAAGTGCAATTCACTACCCCAGTGGTTGGCAAACTCTTTAGTCAACAGAGCCAAATACCAACAGTACAACAATTGAAATTTCTTTAGAGAGCCAAATTTTTTAAATTAAACTTCTTCTAACACCACTTCTTCAAAATAGACTCACCCAGGTCGTGGTATTTTGTGGAAGAGCCACACTCAAGGGGCCAAAATGCCGCATGTGCCTCCAGAGATGCGGTTTGCCGACCACTAAACTACCCCATTGTTATTTGTGTTTAAAACTGAGGATGTGGTAGCAATAACCATCTTTTCTCATAATAGATAAGCAAGGATAAATTCTTTTTCTTATGTTATTGAAAGTATGCTTGTTTTAATTACTGTAGTTGTAAACTAAAAATCTGATCAAATCATTTCAGATTCTGAGCAAAGAGAGAAGTCAACTTTTTCTTAGGAAATCACTTCACATCAAAGTAGTGGTCAGTATAGAGGGCACTCAGCTCCTGGAACTTCACATACATGTGCAAAACTGATTTAAAATGTGTGTGTGTGTTTGTTTTTTTTACTGGATTTTCTAAGTACAGAAATATTCTGAAAAAAATTGACTTCCCAAGCAGCTCTACATTGGAGACATTGATTTTGAATTGCATACTAAGCAAGTGTTTCCCAAAGTGTGGTACGCGTACCCCCAGGGGTACGAGGAAAGTTTGGTGGGGGTACGCGTTGCACCGGAGTTTGGTGGGGATATGCACTGCACCGTGCTTAGCTGTGCTTAATTCTATGTTCTAGGGGTACTCAGCGTTACAAAAATTATAGAAGGGGTACGCATATGTCAAAAGTTTGGGAAACACTGGCTTAAGGTATGTGGATGCAGAGGTAGTAGTAGCTCAATGAATTAACGGAAGCCTGGAATGATTCATGTCAAATGTTCAACTAAGTAGTGGTGAAACCAACATGTGGGGTTTGAGTCAGAGTTCGTTGTCTCTGGAATGGAAGGATGAAGTCAGTTAATGGAATTGAAGTTTGTGGAGAGAAGCCAGTCCTAAGAAAAGAGCAGCTGGGGTCCCAGGAGTGGCCATTGTCTGGAGCCTCCTTTCTGTGTTAAAGTCTGTGAGTCCATGTGGAGGGTCCCACATGACCATAAGCCAGGTGGGGGCAGGGGAGCATGTCTCCTGCCACAGATCCAAGAATCTAGGGTGCTGAGGAGGGAGGCGGAAACCATGCATATTCTAATTTAGAGAGCAGATACAGATACAGCCTTGCTAGCTTTTGATTGGGCTTTTCAAAGAATTTTGTCTTAGTGACATCCTTGGGATTGTTTTGTGATTGGTTATCCGCATGCTGCCTGTCTCAGCAATATCCATACATGTTAAAGTTCGTGTCTCTAGTGCCTGCCCACTCTTCCTTCCTCGCCCAGTCGGGGTGTCTTAGCAACTTGGCCTCCCTGGGTTCCTTGGTTCTATTTGCTCCCCTGCCCCATCCCTATTGTTGACTACCTGGCTTCCTTCTGTCTCCTCAGTGGGAATAAAATAGGGGAGACAAAACTCTTTCATTTTTTACTTTTACAATTCTTGTCTATTTATTTTGATTTGGTTTATTTTGTTTGTTTGTGTGTTGTTTTTTTATTTTTTTTTATAGGGAGCATATGCTCTTTTTCACCTAGCAAATTTAAAATTATTAGTAAAAATAAGCAGATAGAAGCACCAACAATTTTTAAATTTTATCATCTGAATCTTAGGGACACACAGGAGTAGCTGCAGGGCCTAATTATCTTCGGCGATACCTGAGGTCCCTGGGTAATCTTTCTATCTAAGTGAATGAGATGTTTGCTAATTCTCTGGCGAAGCTGTTACAATGATTTTTGGAAGAATGGAAACGTTCTATTAACTATTCCACCACTGGCTATGTGTGTCTAGTGAGTATTTGGAATGTGGCCAGTGGGACTGAGAAACAGCATTTTAAGCATTCATCTACATTTCAGTAGACAGGTATGGCTATCACCACCTCCCCTGACAGCATAGATGTAGGTCACAGTTGAAAGTTGCTGTTCCGAGGGAAGCACAGCAGGTGAATGAGGGCTCAGTGCATCGTCTGAAGCACAGATGGGTCATCATAAAGGTTCCTGGAGGCAAGGCGGGATCTTCTGTGACTTCAGCTTCTGGCAATAGACACAGGGCTGTGCTTCACGGGCCACTTCCTGGGCCTTTAATAACAGTTCAGTGGTCAGTGGTGGGGACCACATATTAGCTCAGTCATTTGATCTTACACAGGAAGTTGATGCTTATTCCACTGGTGGGGAGAGGGGGATTGGGATGACATTATCTAAGATAAAACTATTTATATGCTTGTTATGTACATAATACACTAAGTCTTCTTAAACTTAGTTCATAAACTTTTCTTATCTCTCGAGTTTAATAATCACAAGTAGAATATTAAGGCATTATTCTGCATCAACCCATAGGCTAACCTATGAATCCATCATTAGAAACAAAATGTGGTAACAATATAACTGTGCCAGGAATATGATGAGTCTATAGATTATTTCCTCAAAAGGCAAGATACATTTAGTTAAGGATCAGGATTTATATTAAGTCACAATTCAAGAGCAAACAGTTTCTTCTCTTGAGATTAAATAAATGTATATAAACATATATAATTGATGTAAGAGAGGCCATGAATTAAGTCATAAAATAAAAACAACATTTATGATCAATTTGTATGGTCAATTAGACAATAAGCCTTAGGGGGCTATGGAAAAACATATCTTTTATGGATTTATATATTTACAAATAAAACACGTCTAAATTTTCCATCACAACTAAATTGTATGCTTGCCATTTGGTATAAAATTAAGCTATAGAATATATTTTAAGTATCATAATTTCAGAGAATCATAAGACTTAGGTATAGATTCTAGTTTTTATATAGATGTATAGATATAGAGAAATTTAGAGATGGATGGCACATAGGTATATTTCTGTTTAAATTCACTTTTGAAATCCTAAAGCATGAAATGAAATCCATAAAT
Organism: Pipistrellus hanaki; assembly: GCF_964339955.1. Taxonomy (NCBI): domain Eukaryota; kingdom Metazoa; phylum Chordata; class Mammalia; order Chiroptera; family Vespertilionidae; genus Pipistrellus; species Pipistrellus hanaki. The sequence goes on along the minus strand of NC_140510.1, from coordinate 69,481,272 downwards.
TTTAAAAAAAAAGTCACACAAAGATTTTCTTTTAATTCATAACAGATAGCATTGCAATGAGGACACTGTGTTCCATTTCCAATATTATTGGCATAGTTACTTTTCATTGATTATTTATTGCAGCTGCAGGTTAGGTCCTGCAAAATTAAAAATGAATGGGAACTTTTATTTATTTTTTAAAAATACATTTTATTGATTTTTTACAGAGAGGAAAGGAGAGGGATAGAGAGTTATAAACATCAATCAGTTGCCTCCTGCACATCCCCTAATGGGGATGTGTCTACAACCAAGGTGCATGCCCTTTACCAGAATTGAACCTGGGACCCTTCAGTCCATAAGCCGACGCTCTATCCACTGAGCCAAACTGGTTAGGGCAGATGGAAACTTTTAAATGTCTTCATACATCCTTTTCAAGGTTCATGATGATATAGATTACACTAAAATTCCATGGGGGGAAAAAATGTTCTGAAAAAACTTTGATCAATTAAACAGAAAAAAAAAATAGGAAATTAACCTAAGAATATCCTGCATTAATTTTATGCATTTAAACTATTATGTGGAAGCATAACCCTCCTTCTGAGGAACAGTATGCTGTTTACCAAGATTGTGTCATCTTACCTATACATAACCCTAGCTTACACAAATATACACTTCATGTTCCACTCAGAATTGTCACTGCAGGGTGTTAAACTGTTATTACAGTAATGCTGTAATGAAAGTGTTCCAATCATGAATTAAACAATTTACTGTTCTCCACAGTGTGTTAACAGTTCGGTGTGGGACGTAGTCTTTAGGAATACTGAAAATATGCAGCCGTTCACAGCTCTGCACTCACTCCCTGACACATGCTGTTTGGAGTGAACGCAATGTTTATACATGAGTTGAAGAGCTTAATGGCAACAGCAGGGTGGTTTTACCTTTAAGATGAAACGTCAAAGAAAGAGGGATTATTTCACTGATAAGTATTTCTATGCAGCTATATTCCCAACTGTGTAAATAGTAAAGCTAAAAACAAAAACAAAAAACAAGCAACAAAGTTAAGAATATATTGAGTTGTTCAGATATTTGCTCTAAAAGTGCACCTTTAGGCCACCAAAGACATCTAAGCAGAAAGAGACAAGTGCCAAGGAAAAAAGACAGCAAAAGACAAGGTAAAAGTGCATTCTGGGAACTCACAGATGCAGTGTGGGTCGCTGGGCCAACCATTGACCATCCTGTGTAAGGTAAATACACAAAACCAAAGGGTGGATGAATGTGGAAAGAGAAGGAGTGAGAGATATAGATAAGGTCTACACAATGAATGACCCCCTAGTTTAAAGGATTTTATTCATTTCTTTATTTTTTGTCAGTCAGGGAAGTATTAAACAAACAACAACAAAAAAAGGAGTCCGAGAGGCTAAGTGGTCACAAAACTCCAGGGAGGAAACATGTAGTGAGATCTTAAAGACAGGTGGGCTATGGAAATAAAGACCAATCAGCCTTTGCAGGCAATTTGGCAGCTGTCATTTAAAAATGAGCCCTAGCCACTTTGGCTCAGTGGATAGAGCATTGCCCTGTGGACTGAGGGTCCCAGGTTTGATTCTGATCAAGGGCCCATGCCCTGGATGTAGGCTCAGTCTCCAATAGGAGGCATGCAGGAGGCAGGTGATCAATGATTCTCTGTCATCAATCATAGATGTTTCTCTCCCTTCCACTTCCTTCCTCTCTGAAATCAATAAAATATATTAAAACAAACAAATAGATGGTTACATCTAAGGACGGGAGGAAATAAAGATATGTCCAATAGCTTTCAAGTTTTTAACCAGGAGGATGGGCTGTGTAGTTTGCTTTGGAAACTCAAGAGTACAGTATAGCATAAATATGTACATTTGGTTAGTAAGAGTTTCCCAAAGAAATGAATAATAAAAGAAGAGTGAATGGGAAACATCACTTAATAAAAATGCTATTTGGTTTGCCCCTAAGGACCATGGGACTGATCAAAGGGGTATAGACTGTGATTGGCTCTACTCCAGCCCTTAGAAATGGAGCCTTTTCACCCACACATAATCCAGGCTGAATAGACCACATTAAAAACAACCAGTAAAATGTTTCTACCAGCTAGTTTTAGCTTGTTTTTACCGCTTTTAATGGTCTTTATCAGAGAAACAAACCAAATTACTTTCTTATTTTGCTAAGTCCCTAAAGAGGAGATGTTTAAGTATAAATTGAAAGTTTGTTTCACTTAAACTTCAGTTCACAAGGACCATTTCTGCCCTTAGCTAAAATTCAAGAATTGATATGATGCCCATATTTCTAGCATACATGTCACTGATGTTGCAATATTATCAATATTATTTGGATACTACACTCTATAATAAGAACCTCTTTTGACTTCAAGTGTTTGGTTCAGTTACACTTTAACTGTTTCTTTTATAATTATAACCCTTAGAAAATTTAAGAAAAACATTGGAGACAAGGGAGTCATGAGGGGGGAAAACGAGGAACTAAAAGAAGTTTCCTTGATTCACAGAGGAATGAGGTGTCATGGTATTTTGAGTTTATCAGGTTGTTTTAGGAGCAGAATACTTAGAGCTCTAGATACCAAAAGAGCCCCAATCATATTAAACTTTAAATCTTCTAATGATGATACTAAGCTCTAGTTATTTTGAGCTTTATTTGAGTTCCTTCAATAAAAAAACTGTCTTGCTTGAGTTTCTTGAAAAGACTTGAACTAGCAAAAAGTATACCTCATAATGACGCAGGTAGATCATTTCTGAATCCCTATTTTTCTTATACATTTAAGCAAGACAGAGTAGGCCAGAAAGCATTGCTAATAGACAGGATGTGCAGGAAATATAGAGAAGATGAAGTAAGTCCAAAGGTTCTCCTGAATTAGTGTTTATCTGTAGCTAAAACAACATTAATTCGTAGTGAATATATGATCATTTTCATCCAGATGGTTTTGTCATCACTTGTACTTTTTTAGAGGATTTCAGAAATTTCCCTCGGATTCTATGAAGTATTGCTGCAGTACTAGGCAACATGTGTGATCACATCACTTTTATTTATTGCTGTGAGTTCTCCCTACTACAACTGGTTCCCACCAGTGAAAAAAGAAGAATGTGATGGTGATAACAACCACGAAAACATTTATTTTGTGTACTTCAATGAACAAAAATCCATCTTGTCAGGAGATGGAACATATTTTTGGTCAATTACCAAGAAATAGATTTCTACGATTAAAGTGGCGGGCATGTCTAACTAAGCTCTAGGGAACTGTCAGTAGTGATGGATAGTTCCAGAGAAAGAACTATAACTAAAGGGATAATTACTTTAAAAAATGTGTAGACAATTATGTTCCTTTAATAGTTTAATGATTTAAACACTTTACAATGTAAAGGATATTATAAGTAGCGTGTGTCCATAGAAAATCATTTAAAATAAAAACAGCAACGATAAAAATGTAAAACGGTCAATATAGCATGGGAAGAATTCAAGATTTGAAAAATAGAGCTTTTTTTTTTTTTTTTTTCAAGAGATCTTAAACCACGACAACTTAGACGTGTAAAGTAAGTTTTTCCTTACTTTACAGCAACTGCCCGGGAAAAATTAAAACCCAAGTGTGGGAGGTAAAAAAGGAACAACCAATGTAGTAAAAAATATGAGGAACAAGAGGAAGATTGAACCACTGCACAGGGGTTTGCAAACATTGAGTTTGACCCACAGACGGCAGGGGCATCTGTGGGTCAAACTCAGGTCAGCACAGGACAGCATCCCAAACCACTAGGAGGTGTAACTCAGGGAACTCGGGGAGGCGCCAGCGAGCGCACATGATACCTGGTGTGAGGTCTCACCTGCTCAGCCATGAAGCAGCCTTCACCTTGGCTGGTGGAGAAGCAGTGGCAGGAGACCAGCTCAGGCTGGGAAAGCTCAGGGCCGATGTCACAGATGAACTCTAAAGGAGGTGGCCCCAGTACATTCAGTGTCCTTCCTAACACCTGTCAGCGGGCAAATGGGAAAGGGGAGGCCAGGAATCAGGATGAATCGATCCCCATGCACATCTCCTAACCAGCCAGACCCAGGGAGCAGGAGGCTGAATAGCCCTTCTCACATGGAAATGTTAAGCTGCCCATTTTATTTTCCTCCCTCCCCCCCTTTTTTTTTTTATTGCTTAAAGTATTACAAATAGTAGTACATATGCCTCCTTTTTCCCCCCAATTGGCCTTCTCCCAGCCTTTCCTCCCCCACCCCCCCAGACACATGTCCTCACCCCCCTCACGGTGTCTGCGTCCATTGGTTATGCTTATCTGCATGCACACACGTTCTCTGGTTGGCCCACTTTAGAAGCTGCCTACAAAGATAGGAGACCTGGGCGGGCAGGGAAGAAAAAGTGGAGAAACAAAGAGGGAGAGAATAATTGTTTTTACCCAATGAGATAAAATTGTTTTTATCCAATCAGATTTTCTACTTGATTTCTACTGATTATGAAGGTATTTAGGCCATTAAGTGCAAATTGAAAGCGTTTGTGATTATTTATAACGATAACTTGATTGTAATAGTGCAGGTAATCACATTGCCAGACACCAAGTACACAGAACACACAGCTAATAGCTATTCGATATGCGTGAGACTTAAATACCTTGCAGTATTATGAATTTCATTAGCAGCCAACTCCCCAGCCCTCAAATAAAGAAATAGAATTGTTTAAAGGAGTTTTGAAAAGATTCAGACCTGTCATTTTTTTTTTCAGCTGATGAAGCAAAAATTATCTTATGGCATTTTCCCCATGCCTCCATTTTCCCCAGAACTCTACATTTTTGCTGTCCCTTACTGTGTACGGAGGGCAGGGGCAGGGGAAGTATCAACGTTTTTCCAATTCCCTCCAGCCAAAGACCACCAGTGAAAGACACCATCCAGCAAGTTGGATAATACTCTTGTTGTAACAAAGGAGAATGCATACCTCAAGGATTTGACAGATCTCATTAGGAGGGTATTGCAGAGGACTTGTAAGATTCTGGCTTCTGTTCAGTGATTTCGGGTTTCAAGAAGCTTAACTTCACTCTGGAGGCCTGGGTAGTTCTGTGATTGGATGTCTTACTGGATCTTATCTAAAGTGAAGGCCAGCCCTAGGCTAATGCTGTAATTGAGAAAAAGCAGCAACCTTATTAGTAGAGTGTTTGATCATTTTTGTGGCTTAGACAATGATCAGATGTGGGCATGGTTATATCCTGGTCTTGGTTTTGCCTTAAATTGTCTTGATTGGCCCTGTGTCATGTTGATGTTTTGTGAGCTATGTATGTTCATCTGAGAATGCAGCCTGTCTATGTATGAGTGCCAGCAGGTTACAGCACTAAGGCCAAGCTGACCTTGCCTGGCCCGAGCCTGGATAGCAGGGGTTGTTTTTTTCTTTCTCATTGTTTTGTGATAGATTCAGTTAATGCAAATGAGTTGCTGTATTTCCCAAATATTGTCCAATAGAATGATCCCCTACTCTCTTTTGTTGACACTTAGATCTTTCTTTCCTCTGCTTGCTTGCAATGCTAATGAATATTTTGCATATTAAATAACTGTAATGTGTATTTAAAAATGGAAAATGGAGGAAATTATATTTCCCCTTTTAAACATGATCTTCGTGTAGTGTTTCTTTATTATCTTAGATTTTGGAACTAAAGACCTAGGATACATCTTCCACTTCTTATCACTTCCTCTTGCACATATATGCAAATCATTACCAAACCTCGCAGATTCTCACCAAGGAAACCTCTTGCATGTACCTTACACTCTCCACTTTAATTCTTGCCTCACTCATACTTTCTGTTTTGAACTACTTCCAGTGTTCCTCTATCCCTATCAATTTCATTTCATGTAAACAACTTGCATCTTACTTGACACCCTTTGGCATGACTACCTATTCCCTTCTGCTTAGAAGTCACCAATGCTTATTGCCTAATGCCAGTGGTCTTGATATGTCATCTAGAAGGGTTCAGGAAACCTGGGGAAGGGGCTGTATATAAATTAAATAGGAGTCCAGAGATGAAACATAATTTTGAAAGGCATTATAGGGAGTCAGAGGAAGTTGGCTAAATAAACCAAGTTCTCTTTTTCTCAGGACCCCTTGCTTTTTATTAACACAATTTGTCCCAAGGCAAGGCAGAGATATACACATCAAAGGCCAGGCTTAGGTACAAAGTCCAATTGTCAGATTGGGGAATTGCATGGGATCTTTTATTTGCTGTTTTCCAACCAGTTGCTCTGAGCCTATAGTTCCTGAGGTTTAGCAGTGAGCATGCTCTGAAGGGTATTTTTAATAAATCACATTTGTGATGCTATTGCATATTTATGTTGGGAGAGAGGAGGAGCCATATGAATAGCATAGAGTCCATGCAACTATATTTAAATAAAAACTTCAGAAGCTGTAGTGCAAATATTTGTTATTGTCATCTAGGTGCAAAACCTTACATCTTTTTTGTACAATTCTCTTCGGTCTATCTAAAACATGACATTTGTAATGCTAACTGGAAAAGTGTAATGTTTGCACATTGATGCATAACCATGCTTGGGGATGAACTGAAGATTACTGGAGACTTTCCTCAAGAAGAAGAGCCTTGGCCCAGTGGCTCAGTGTGTAAGAACATTGCCCTGGTACACCAAAGGTTGCAGGTTTGATCCCAGGCCAGGACACACACAGAAGTCAACCAAGGAATGCATATCTGGGTGGAACCACAAATCAACGTTTCTATCGAACTCCCTCTCTAAAATCAATAAGTAAAAATAACTATTTAAATATCTGCCAATCATATCTAGTTTGGCAATGAAACCATAGTTTTATGTAAGATTTTTAAGTATTAAAAAAGGCTGATGATAGTCATTTTTGCCATGAGTAATTAAGTCAAAATATTAACTTGTTGCTCATTAAAACAATGCTTGGAAACTGGAAAGAAAGCCTTCATGAATGGGTACAGGTATAAGTAACATTCATTCATTTACTCGATACTTGTTTTTGTTTGTTTGCTTGTTTGTTTGTTTCTTGCTGGTGACATGAAGGTGAGAAGAAGGGAATAGACTCTATAGAAATAACAGGGATTTTACACAAATTCACAAAGCCAAAAACCGTAAATAATTTCTACCTTTTTTTTTTTTTTTTAACATAAACAATATGTCCACGGAAGACACATTTTGGCAGACTATTGTGAAAAATCTTTATTAGAGTTTTATTTCCTCTTTATATATTTTAACTAAAGCATGTGGGTATTCTGTGTGCCCCTGAGAGATATAAAGTTAGAATTATTTAAAATAATTTTTATAGAAATATTGCTGTCAAAAGTATGTAAAATCAGGGGGAAACTTTGATAAGAAATAAGTGATAAGAAATGTTTCAAAAGTAGTGAATTTAAAACTCAGCCCATTCCCTCAGATATGTGGGAATACTGGTGTGAATTTTAACATTGTTTTTTGTTCTTTTTTATAATGAACTAGAGGCCCAGTGCATGAAATTCTTGCATGGGTAGGGTCTCTAGGCCTGGCCGGTGATCAGGGTTGATCTGTGAGGCGACTGTCTGGGTGATTGAGGGGGTGGGGGGAGCATTGGCACCTGCCTTGGCTGCCCTCTGGTGGTCAGTGAGTGTCATAGTGATCAGTCCTTCCACTGTTCATTTAATCACTCACTTGATTTGCATATTAGGCTTTTATCATATAGGATTGGCACTGAGGAAAATGAGAAACATCAGCACTATTAGCTACTGACACTGATAAGGGCTGAGACAAAGTTACTGAGAACTGTGGTGGGTTCACACCACTGACAACGTTTGTAATTATCTGGAAAAAAGTATATAATATGGCCAACCACTTAAAAAGGTGAAAACCATCCCAAATGTCATCTGAAAAATTTGAATAAACTTTTATTTCTATCACACTAATAAGGGGTATATTAATTGGATCTTATGATTTTTGTAGACTACTTATAGAGCATTTAATTATAGCACTTAATTATAGCATTTAATTTCAGCTTCCAATAGTTTTAATAAAGTTATTTTCCCTATGGAAAGTAACATAACTAAATAGAAAATTATGATTTCTTCTTTGGTTTAATTAAACTCGCTTATGGGAGTCAGGCTGTTCAAATCATGGGCTTTTGCTAAGTGCCTATTACTCACTTGCAAGCATCATACCCTAAAATTGCAAGTTTAAAAAGAAACCGAGAACATAAATGAAGTTCTGAGCATTGGCATTATAAACCCAATTTGATAAGTGATAGCAAATCTCTATTTATTCTCAACCCTCATTCTAAACATTCTAGTTTAAACATGAAACAAGGAATATTAAAACTTGCCTGCTGATCAAATAGAACACACATCTGTATTTTTTTTTTAATTTGCTTTTATTGATTTCAGAGAGTAAGGGAGAGGAAGAGAGAGATAGAAACATCAATGATGAGAGAGAACCACTGATTGGCTGCCTCCTGCAACCCGGGCACATACCCTGACCAGAATTTGAACCATGACTTTCTGGTTCATAGATTGATCCTTAACTATTGGCCACACCAGCCAGGCCACAACCTGACTTTTAAATAAAATTATGTTTTGTCTTTTTTTAAAAAATAAAAAAATAAACTCTAAATAACAAAAGGCATTCATTTTTTTTTCTAGGTGCACCAATGCTACTTGGAAGTGAATATTGTACTCTTACTACTGTAATGCCAGTGCCTTTGCAATGTAGCAGCACAGTAATTTTATTCCTCACCCATAGTTTCCATTTAAAAACAAGAACTTAAAACATGAAAAGAAGTGAATTTAGGAGCATGAGAATAACAATGCTAATTTTTGTTCTCAGAGAATTTTAGTTTGCAAAGTGCCCTCCCTCATCGACATTATTCTATTTTTTCTCTTAAAGTTAAAAAAAAAAAAACCACAAAAACTTTTGCCATAATATAAGTATACTGATAACCCCAGTTTGTTTCACATTTGATCCCTGATTCCAATCTTTATTCTCCTAAACATTATCAGCTCTATCCTTTAGCATGTGTTTTACTATTTTGGAAAATCTTTTTTTTTTAATTTCTGTTTATCCAAGTGTTTTATATATCAGATACTTGTCACTGCAATATATTTTTCTTGAATAAGTTAGCAATAGTTTCTATATTTATATGAGGTGTCATTTTCCTCCTGGTTTTGTTCTGAAAAATCATATAAGCATCCAAATGACAATTAAGAACAAATAAACATAAATGAAAAATTATATTCACATTTCCTCCTATAAATACAATCTTCAAGTACAGTCTCTATTTTCAAGATGTTTTGGTAATAAGTGAATGTGCTACATTTTTCTTCAACTTGATTACTGTCCTCATCTGATGAAGAAGAATATTACTCTGATAGGTTAAATTTTTTCTTGAAAAAAAATTCATCAGCAGTTCTGTGTGAATTGTTGTTGTTTTTTCTTACCTTCCTGCGTAGGTGGCCATGTAAACATAAATTATTTTTAATATATTTTTAATTAACAAAAGGTATAATTATATTGTAAAACATGCATGTAATTATAGATTTTAAAGGGTACCACCGAAGTAGATCCTCCTTCATTACTAATATTCCAAATATTCTTCTATCACTTTTTTTTACTTAAAAATTTTATTTTAGCATTTCTTAAAAGTCAGACTCTCTTAGTTTTTCTTCATCTAAGAATTAGTTTGTCTTTTTCATTCATTTCTGAAAGATACTTTTGGTGAATAAATAATTCTGTGTTGACAGTTTTTCTTTTCAGCCTTAAAATGTGGCTTGAAAAGTTCATGTTCACTTAATTAATAATTGCTCTCTATGCAATGTGATGGTTGTTTTGGTTGCTTTCAAGACATCCCCCACCCCCTTGGTTTTCGTTTATTTTATTATTATGTGCCTGAATGAGATTTTATTTATCTATTTGAACTTCTTGGATCTGTATATTTATAACACATCAAGTTTGGAAAGTTGAAAGTCATTATTTTTCAAATAGTTTTCTATTATCAACTACTTTTTCCTTTCCTTATGATACTTCAAAAACATAAATATTGACCTTCTGATATTGTCCTACAGGTCACTGAGGTTTCGTTCTCTTTATATTTTTAATTTATTTTTTGTATATTGTTCAGCATGGGAAGTTTTTGTTGAACAAACTTCAAATTCACAGACTTTCACTTCTATCGTTTCTATTCTTATATTGAGTTTTTTCTTACATTCCAGCTTATTTTTGTTATTATGTTTTTGAGTCCTAAAATTTCCATTTGATTCTTCTTTATGATTTCCACTTCTTTGCTGAGAACATTTTTCATTTCTTTTTTTTCCTTTTCTTTTTAGAGAGTGTGTCCTTACTTCTTAGACCATGGTAATTATAGTTGATTGACAAAACTTGATAATTCAAACATTTGAATCCTCTTAGTATTGGTTTGCTTGTTCTTTGAGCCTTTTTAAGGTTTCCTCGTATCATGGGCATTTTCAATCCTATACTATGAGGCATAGGAACTCATAATTGGGGAGAAATGCTAGAAAAAATCCAGTGGTATCTACTGCAGACTGATGTAGTAGGTAGTCACAGAGGCAGTAAGGGCTTCAATTTGGCCATGCCCTAATGTCCTCCCGGAACACACTGACTGAGGCGTGGCCAGCAGGACAATGAATAAGAGCAAACATACTGAAGCAGTGCCTGCCAAAGTGCTTGCACGTTCTCCCTTGTTCTCTGCCATCAGTGGTCCATACTGTGAGAAAGTTCAGATCACTGGCTAGATGCTTAGTATGCAGGCCTGAACCAGTTACCGATAGTTTGAACTTTCAGTTCAAGTCCACTCTGATTTGTAATACTTGAGTTGATTCTAGAAACATCTTCTTCAGCTGTGCCTCCTTAGTGGAAGTGATGGACAGATCCTGAAAGAGGGAAACAACCCTTGCTGAAACTGGAGTTTGTTCTGTTGTTACTGTTGTCTTCCTGTGGTTGCGTCTCCAAAGGTAACAGTGGTGCAGTAGTTGCGCCACGCTAGATGATGCACAGCTGGGTCAGCATCACTGTCAGTCCACCAGGCAGCTTCTTGCTGTCCCCTCAGCACCTCGGCGGGGTTCTGATCTTGTTCCTCACCTCCAGTGGTTCATAGCCTTAACTTCTCCAAAACCGTCTCACTTCAAGGCAAAACTACTCTCTGGTGATAAGATATCTTTATGGTGAAAGTGACTAAAAGAAAGAAAGACAGCCCTAGCCAGTTAGGCTCAGTGGATAGTGTCAGCATGCAGACTGAAGGGTTTCAGGTTCAATTCCCATCAAGGCACATGCCCAAGTTGCAGGCTCGATCCCTAGTGAGGGGTGTGCAGGAGGCAGCTGATTAATGCTTTTCTTTCATAATCATCTCTCTCTCACTCTCCTCACCCTCTCTGAAATCAATAAAAATCTATTTTTTTTAAAAAAAAAAGGAAAGATAAAACTCTATGCGAAGCTGGAAACATTTGGCATCTTAGTATGAATGCTCAGTTGATAAATATATACATGCAAAAAACGAATCAACCTATGCATTTAAGATTATGCACTCTATGTAAATTTTGTCTCAATAAAAGTATATATTTATGTGGAGATAGAAGGTTTGATAGGTAATAGGTAGATAGATGATAGGCATTGCAAAAGCTACCAATCTTTGTAGTACATATTATGCTACTAAATGCAAAATGACATCTCATTTCCTTTAATGGAGACCAATGTCTCAGCATTTTTTTCTTTCTTGACCTTCATATTTTAGAAGTGCAGAAGGCAGTGGTTTTGTAGAGTACTGCTCAATTTGCATTTGCTCGTAGTTCCTTTATAAATAAGTTCAATTTATGCATTTGGGGCAGGAACACCATTTAGCAAATTGTTAAGTTTGTTAGTTAAAAAAAAAAAAGTAAACTTGTGGGTCAGGTAATGCCACCAGCACAGAATGAGGTAAAGTTAATAACATATATGCCTACAATACACTCTACAAATAGTTTTACAGATTATAGTTCCCTTATACACAGCTGGCGTGATAAATTGCCTTATCATGAACACCTCACCTTTGGTGTGACTTTTTGGTAAGAACGGTCTCAATATATCAAATACCACTGTCACAGAATAGCTTTTGAACAATGGTGTCAACTCTTACTCTTAAAGGCTTATAATAATTCCTCGTACTTAGAATCAAGGTGATTTATAAGTTGTCATTACTGAAGGCAAACATATAAATGAAGGAAATTAATCTTGGAGAAAGCCAAGTACGTGGGGTCAGAAACATCTACCTAAATAGTCAGCCAACATGAAAAATAAAGTCCCAGATTAATCTGAGGCTAGGTACTACTCAGAGAAAATGACTGAAATTCCATGCTCTCATTATAGTTTTGTAGTGGTGATATTTAAAACTTAACTTCTAATACTTTTGATTCATGATAGAAGCACAGAGAGACCTTTCTAGCAATGCCATTCGGTGCATTCAGGATGCTCCCTGGGGGTGAAGGGATGAGGGGTGACCGACTGTTGCCTTTGAAAGTACCTCTAAACTACATTGCTTAAAACAACTATTTCGTTTTGCTCACAGTTTTATGTCCAGCTTTTGAGAAGGGCTTGTCTTGGAGGCTCATCTCTGATCCCTGTAGGATGGCTGGGGTGGGATGGCTAGAATCAGCTTCCAAGATGGTGTGTTCTTTCTCACATCTGGTATCTCGGTTCTCATTGGCCTCTTTCTCTCTCCACAGGGCACCTCATCTTTCAGGTATCTCCCTCAGGTTGGCTGGGGTTTCTCCCAGCATACCTGTTTTCGTATGCTTATACTTCTCACATAGGGACCACCTTCTGAGACAGAAACCCGATCCGCTGTGCCACTGTGAAGCCTCTGCAGTGAACAGATCCATCCAGACTCAGGTCTGGGAGACACTCAGGGGCACATTGCCAAAGGTCATGTGGAATGGGAGACACCATTGTGTCCATCTTTGGAACATTCTATTCCAGGCAAGGTACATTCAGAAGAGAAACCAGGGTGGATTTTGAGGACTAAGAAATGTGTTACATAAAGTAGACCTTACACAATTTAGTGAGGTTCTAGTGTTGTTAAGATACAAAATGTAGTTTAACAATTAAATGAAGGGCATTTGCTAGCCCTGGAAAAGGTGAGTGAGTTGGAACATGCAAGAAAACTGGAAGTCAAACATACGCTAATGCAGAAAGAGGATTGCAAATATATATACCGGTGTGCTAGTCTCTGGAAAGTTATTGGTTTTCATAGATAGCACCACCTCTGTGATTCTAAAGAACAAAATAAACATACAAAATAGAAACAGATTCATAGACACAGAAAACAGACAGTTATCAAAGGGGAGTGGGTCGAGGGGCGGGGTAAGAAAGGTGAGGGATTAAGCAGTATAAATTGGGAGTTACAGAATAGTCACAGATATGTAGATAGCAGCATAGGAAAATAGTCAATAATATTATAATAAGTTATGCATGGGGCTAGGTGGGCACTTGAAGCATCACCGGGACCACTCAAAGCACATGATGGTCTGACCACTGGGCTGTACATCTGAACTAAATGAATGTGAGCTGTATTTTGGGGGGGGGGGGGAGATGTGACTGTGGGGCTGCTGAACCCAGGCAATGTGGGACTCCCCACTCCTCCCTCCACTGCACTTGCCATCCCTGGACCAGTGCTGCCCAGAGACACAGCCTTGAGAGAACACTGTGGTGATGGGAACATCTACATTGCAAAGGTGGTCGAGTCCTGTAGGGCCTCCTGTGTGCAGGCCTGACCCTAGTGAACGCCTCCATGTGATCTGTTACAATTGGAAAGTTGGGCAAAGAAAATTACTCATTTTGTGGCCATCCAAAACAGCCTTTTAAATATACTCCCTTGTGTATTAAACCTGCCACCTACCAATCTGGAATAGTCAGCCTTTTTCTTTTTCTCCCTGCCCTCTGCATCAGCCAGCCTGTCTCAGATCATTCCTGCAACACTTCCCAGGAGGTTTGCAAAACAACAACCCCTCATTGATTGCTGGTACCCCTCACTGATTGCTGGGACCTCTCACTGATGGCTGGGATCCCTCACTGATTACTGGGATCCCTCACTGATTGCTGGGATCCCTCACTGATGGCTTAAATCCTTCACTGATGGCTGGATTCCCTCACTGATTGCTGGAAGCTCTCACTGACTACTGGGATCCCTCACTGATTACTGGGATCCTTCACTTATTGCTGGGATCCCTCACTGATTGATGGAACCTCTCACTGATTGCTGGACTCTCTCATTGCCCTCATTGATTGCTAATTGAATACAAAATGGAGAAGCCACATTGGAAGACATTTTAGTGGCTTTTTTCACAACTAAATATACTCATTCGTACTATATAATCCAACAATTTCACTCCTTGATTTACTAATTCATGTAAAATAGGTTCACATGAAAATAGGTCCACACGAAATACCTGCACATGGGTAGCTATTACAATTTCCTTTATAATTCCCAAGATGTGGAAACAACTAAAATAGGTGAGTCAATTAACAGACTGTGACACCTTCACACAATGGGGTGTTACTCAGCAATAAAAAAATAAGCTGTCAAGCCATGAAAGACATAGTAAACCTTAATTGCACATTTTTCAGGGGAAGAAGCTAGTCTGAAAAGTCTACATGCTGTATGGTTCCAACTATATATACCCTGGGAAAGGCAAAAATACAGAGACAGTAAAAAGATCACTGATTGTTAGAGGTACGTGGGATGGGAAGAGAGAAGAGTAAATTTAGCCCAAGGTGTGTTTGGAGCAGTGAAACTATTCTGTATGATGATACTGAAATGGTGGATACATGTCATTGTATATTTTTCAAAACCTATAGCATATATAACACAAAGAATGAATAGTAGCCCTAACCATTTTTGCTCAGTGACTAGAGCATCAGCCTGCAGACTCAAGAGTCCTGGGTTGGATTCTAGTCAGGGGCATGTACCTTGGTTGTGGGCACATCCCCAGTAGGGAGTGTGCAGGAGTCAGCTGATAGATGTTTTTCTCTTTATTCCTCTCCCTTCCTCTCTGTAAAAAATCAATAAAACATTTTTTTTTAAAAAAAAAAAGAATGAGCATTAATGTAAAGTGTGGACTTTAGTTAATAATAATGTATCAGTATTGGCTCATCAACTATAATAAATGCACCACACTAATGCAAGATATTGCTGTAAGGGAAGCTGTATGTGATGAGGTTAGTGGGGGGGGGAGGTAGCTGGGGGAAGGGGTTACATTCATTGGGATGATGTTATTTTATTGTGAAGTGAAATGTGCTACTAACTAAATATATAAGCAGGTTAAAAAATAGTTAAATGAGAATCCATGTTAAGCAAACACACACATTTTTCTTTCATTGCAACCTGTTCCTTATACAAACCTATTGAAGTGTGCCGTAACATGTCGATAAATACATTTCTATGAATCCCAGAAGAGTTGCCCTGTTTTGCTTGATTCATTACCTTCTTTATAGTTCTTCTTACTTAATCAAATCATTCTCATTAAAAATGCTCCTGAGAGTTTTCTTTCCCTTTTTCATGATGACAGTATAATTGATAAACATTTTATAATTAATTTACAACACAAAGGAAAAATGTAGTAAAATAATAGTATAACTATATTATTATTATAAATTATCCATAGATTGCAACCTAAAATATTACCTTATATTTGGCATAAAATATTTCTAAAAAATTTCACCCCAGGGCAATATTATAACCATTTTTTCACAAAAAAATTTGGGGAGGACCATTATTTTATTTTATAATCAAAGGAGGAATAGAAATATATTTGTATAACTCTTAGCATCGGATAATGTGAGAAAAGGCTATACCTTCAATTTCAATACAAGTCTCTAACTTTTATATTAAATCACACAATAATTTTTGAGAAATATGTGAGGTTTTTTTGCTTTTGTTGCCAGAAGGCCTGGATCATGTTATTAAAAGTTCCAAAAGTTCTTGTTTAGAGTGTGCTGTGTCATATCAACTTAATTACAGAAATTCTTAGCCATCGGAGACTAGGAATCTTTATGTTTTGCGTTTCCAGGAGCATTTTTAATATTTTCTACAGAACCTTGGTCATCATCTTAGCTTTGCAATTGGATTGGGTTGGGAGAAGTGTGGGGCTCTCCTATGGGTAATACCCTCTGCATATGAGCCATCAGACCTCTGAAAGGGCAGTCTAGATTTATCTGAAGACTGATACTTAGTCAATTTGGAATTTAGTCTCTGAAATATTTAAATTATCCAGTGTTAACATGATTTAAAGATATTCTGAGGTGTCAAGGAACCAAATCCACATATGATTCACCCAATACATTGATCACATTAATGGTTTTTGGAAACAAAATCTATTTAAAGGGGTTTTGCTTAGGTTGTCCATCTATATATGTAAACATTGCAAAACAGTACATAGATAGGGTTAAAGATGCTTGAACACTGCTTACAAATAAAACATACACTGATTGGATAGCACTCAACAAAAGAATGCTGGCATCTGAACCATTATGCTCATAGCCCAATAATAGGACTCTTCCTATTGAAAGTCAGCTCACATTTTGCAATATGTTTAAAGTTTGCCTGAAGAAGATGACAAATTCTGTCAAAACTCCCAATAGAAGTATTTGTATAGAAAAGACAAAGAGTAACTTATCCTGTTCTAATTTCAATCTTCAACTGCCTAGTAAATGTCTGTCTATCTTTCACTGTGCTGTGATACATGGTGATGTATGATGATGTTACTACTTCTGTATTGCTGTTAGAAACTATAGGAGAATCTGGGCTCTTCTGTAACACTGCCCAATAGCCCTTCATTACTTAGATTTTGAGATGCAGATGTGGGCCCTCAGTGGTTTGAGTTGAAAACCTGTGAGAATCGGCAGGCTTCTAGGGCCAACAGGGTGGTTTCCACAGCTTGGATAAGAGGCAAAGAAATGTGCTTCCTCAGAAAACAATCCCTATGGTTTCCCACTGATTGGCCAGCTTCCTAATATCAATAGAAGTAGGAGATCCCTGAGTGAATAAAGTCCATGGAGTGTACTTTGTTTTATTTCTTGGAAATGAAAATTAGAGGCTTCTCTACCATCTCTTCTGATCCTGTTGTAAGCATTTATTTTCCTCCATGAAATCTTTCTGTTAAAAAAAAAATGGCTAAATTGGTTCCAGTTATCTTCAATGAAATGCTAACTAATACACTGAGTCTTAATTGGAAGGACTGAGGAGTGTGGAGTCTGAGGAGACTAGGATTTAAAGAAACATCAGAGCATATTGATAAATTGTCAAGAAAATGAGCGTCCCAATGAAAGACCCACTCCTCTCTCCAAAATTATCCTTTACTTTGTATGCAACTTCACTATGTAGCTATGACCAATTAAAAAACGTGCTTTCAATATGTTTAAATGACTTGCCTTATTTCAATTCTGACAGGACGAATCCAATCAAGAACAGCTAAAATCTCAATCAGCCACAGATGGATTGTTCAAGCACTTGGGAGTTAACCTCTAAGATTAAAATCTTCAATATATGCTAAGGGTTAGGAACTTTTAAAAGTGAGTCTATGTCCTCTTAGCTCCTTTTAATAAAAAGGAACATGCCTGCTGCTTATATGGAAATATACTAAAATTACAACTATGAGTGATTTATCCTTGTCAAGTATCAAGCTTTAAACATTTCATTAGGGACAATTTCTACAAATAAAAATAATATAGTAATCACTCCTAGTTTCAACACTTACCAACACTTTCAAAATTGTCTTCTATTGCCACTCCCTACTATCATTTGTTCTGTGGAATATTTAAAATGAAACCCAGATATTAGATGATTTCATCCATGTATGTTCTGTAAGACATGGTTCTCCTCCTAAATAAACCACAATACTGTTATCATAACCATAAAAATTAACAGTAATTCCTTAATATTATGTGATAGTCATGCCATACCCAATTGTCCACAGTTAACTCTAAATATCTTTTTACTTAAAAAAAAAAAAATCAGAACCCTAAGTCCACATAATGTACTTCATTGCTCTTATATTCATTTTCTCATGTAATTATGCAAACTGCTGATTTTCTGATGCAATGTATTTAGTTTCTAATATCGCTACTGTCATGAACTACTAGAAATGGTTTAAAAAAAAAAAAAAAAACCTCAAACGTGTCATCTAATAGTTGTGTAGGTCAGAAGTCTGACACAGGTCCCATTGGATTAACACCCAAGTTGACCTGACTCTGTTCCATTCTGGCAGCTCCTGGAAGCTGTTCCTCTGCTTTTCCAGCTTCCAGAGGTCACCCCTTGCCCTTGGCTAGTGGTGGGCAAACTCATTAGTCAACAGAGCCAAATATCAACAGTACAACAATTGAAATTTCTTTTGAGCCCCACATTTTTTAAACTTCTCCCAATGCCACTTCTTCAAAATAGACTCACCCAGGCCATGGTATTTTGTGGAAGAGCCACACTCAAGGGGCCAAAGAGCCGCATGTGGCTAGTGAGCCACAGTTTGCCGACCCCTGCCCTTGGTTCCTGGCCTCCTTCCTTCCTAGTCAAAACCAACAGCCATGTAGCTCTGATTTCCCCTCTAAGAACTCCTCAGACTGGATTGGGCCCAGCCAGACACTCCAGGGTAATCTCTCCATCTCTAGAGATGTCACCTTGATCACATCTCCCGAGACACCTTTCCAATGTAAAATGCTAGAGTCTTTGCTCCTGAGGACAGGCTATCTCTGGGGGTCATTATTCTGCTTGCCAGAGGTACATTGCTTGAATGTTTTATTTTTATTATAATTTTAAACTTTTATTCTGAGAGTGTTAGAGACTTTCTGGTAGTTGCACAGAGAGAATCTGGAATCTGATGAACCCTTCATGCAGCTGTTTTCCACGGTGACACCTTATTGAGCTACTAGAGGTCTGGTGCATGAAATTTGTGCACAGGTAGGGTCTCTAGGCCTGGCGGGTGATCGGGGCCAATTTGTGGGGCAATGGGGCAGGGGGGGGGTAGGGGGGGAGAGGGGGCCCTGCTGGCACTCGCCTTGGCCAGACTGGCACAATTTGGGGGCCACTGCTTGCACTCACCTTGGCTGGCCTGGGGGCCTACAGGCTGGGGGCAGCTCCTGCATTGAGCGTTTTCCCCCTGGTGGTCAGTGTGGATCATAGCAACCAGTCATTCTGCTATTTGTTCCATTGTTTGGTCAATTTGCATATTAGGCATTTATTATATAGAATTGACCAGCATCAAAACCAGATAATTGGCATAGATACAGTTCCACTTACTATACCACAGATATTACCCAGTTTCATGCATTTTGCGTGTGTGTGTGTGTGAGTATACAACTCCATCTAATTAGATCTCACATACATATTTGTGTGACACACACACCCCCAGTCAAAACACAGAACTGTCCCCTCACAGTTAGTAAACTCCCTGTACTTCTGAATCACAGTACACAAAGGGCCCCACCAACATCCCTGTCCTTTAGTAATTGCTAACCTGTTCTCCTTTTCCATAGCTTTATTATTTCAAGAGTATTATCTGAATGCAATGTTCCACTGTGTACACTTTGGAGATTGGATATTTTTTCATCAATGCTCTTGAAATACATCCAAATTCTTTTGTGTAGGGACACGTGGCTCCTTGTTGTTGCTGAGTAGCATTTCATTGTATGGATGTACCAGTGTTTGTTTAACCATTCATCTATTGCAGGGTATTTGGGCTGTTTCCAGTTCCGAGCTACTAAAAATAAAGCTGTTATGTGGGTGCCAGGTTTTCGGTGCCAGCAGACATTTCTCTTTTTCTGGGATAAGTTCCCAAGGATTTGATTGCTAGGTCATATGGTTAGTATGTGTTTGATTTTTAAAGAAACTGCCAAACTATTTGTGTAGTGCCTGTGCCATTTTACATTTCCACCAGCAATGGACATGAGAGAGTTGCTCTGCATCCTTGCCAGCATTCAGCATTATCATTAATTTCTTAATTTAGTCACTCTAATATGAATGTGGTGATAACTCATTGAGGCTGAAATTTGCATTTCCCTAATGGCTAATGATGTTGAATGTCTTTTCATGTGCCTCAATGATTTTAGAGACAGACTTACTTCAGAATTCAATGAATATGGAATATAACTACGTATTTTTTTACTTAGCAGTTCTGATTCCAAATCACAATAAAAGCTGTTTTAATGTTTCTTGTAATTTTCATGTATTTATGAGGTTTGTGAAATACAAAGTACATAAAAAGGATATAGTTAGAATAAAACCTCATTACTCTAGTTTTCTCTATTTTATAATAAATAATGATTCAGGCAAATGCTACTGTTATTTTTTCCCCCCTCATGAATAAACTGTTTTAGAAGCTAAATTAGGAGTGAGAAAGGAACTGGCAAAGAATACTTATTTTTAATCTATATTTTGCTTACACATTTAGCAAGCCCAAAACAATAGTATTTATTAATTTGGGATGCAAATTGTGAAGAACTGGTATTCCAAGCATTATGCTCTAACTCCATGTCGGGGCTTCTAACTTCTAATGTTTACTCCCACTCAAATCATTATTCTCGTACCTTACAAATAATTTTCCAATTACTCATTAACACATTTCCAATGATTAGTTTCAGAACATGGAAAAAATGGTTTAAGTTTCTTTGTATCTAAATGAATAGCTTGACATGTTCACCAGCTTAGAATTGTCCACCTTCACTTGGCTAGAATGCTTGGAATAAATAATACACTCTAAAGACATGCCTGGCAAACACATTTGATTCTACTTCTTGTGCAAGAATTTTAAAGTTGTATTTTTAAATATCTGCTACAACAATTTAATAATAGAAGCGGCAACTATGTGAGTAATGCAGTATCATTTCCAGAAGGACAAGTCAAAACTTTCACTGTAATGCTCACTGTCATTGAATTCAGTACAGTCAGCTGAACAGCCCAGGACTGTTTCAATGGTGAATACACAGGGTGCCGGGAGGAAAACATACAGAAGTCACACAGCTCCATAGCTTAGATTTGAAACTGGCCCTTCATAACGTCTTCCCTACTCTCTTGTCTAAAGCAGATCACAAGGCCAATGCAAATTCAAGGACAGGAAAAAGGAAGCCAAGGGCTTGACAGAAGTGGCTACAAAGTCAGGTTGAAAATTATGGCAAAGCCCTAGCCGGTTTGGCTCAGTGAATAGAGTGCTGGCCTTCGGACTGAATGGTCCCAGGTTCAATTCCTGCCAAGGGCATGTACCTTGGTTGCAGGCACATCCCCAGGAACAGGTGTGCAGGAGGCAGTTGATTGATGTTTCTCTCTCATCAATGCTTCTAACTCTATCCCTCTCCCTTCCTCGCTGTAAAAAAATCAATAAAATATATATTTTTTTAAAAAGAAAATGATGGCAGAGTGTGCGAATGAAGGGAGATGTGAAGGACTGCAGCAAATTTGCAACCTACTCCGAGGGTGTCAGAGAGAAAGAGAGAGCTCTTCTAGTCACTGCTGTTGCCATAGCAACCAGATGTGGAAGCCTGTGATTGTTCCCTTGCCTTCCCCTCACCTTCCGCTGCACCTGCGGCTGAGTGCTCCCACCAGCAGTCTGCATAATTGGGGGAGTTGTGATCATGCTGCAAGCCACAGCTTCCATCTGCCCCCGAGGGGAGTTATTTTAATAATCCTTAAATATGTGAGTAACCCAGCCCAGCACCCCAGGGAGTATTTCTCAGGGCTGCTCACAGGGGAAAAAAATCACCATTCTGATCAGTTCCACACCGGACATGGAGAGTGCACTCCAGGTAGGGAAACTGAGGCAAGTTTGACAAAGGAGCTGTTTAGAATGATGTGGGGATGCAATGGGGAGGATCCCTGGAAACCCCAGCCCTGCTCATCAGCAGGCCAAGGCTGTTCTTCCTGGAGAGCCAGCTGCTCCTGAGGATGGGCAGTCTCACCTTTATCTGCGCCATGTATGCAGGAAAGAAATAGTGATTTACCAATCAATAGTGCTGCCTCTCTCCTCACTTTTCATAAAATGCAACTTTGCTTTCCTTTGCTTTTTGATCAAACGTAAAAATCTAAGGGTAACAAGAGTGTCTGTGATCTATGGGCTAACCAGCATTTTATATAAAGTCTATGGGGTATTACATGAGGGAAATACTAAACATTCTTTAATGTCTTTCCATCTTATGGCATGTAAACAGACACACACACACAAATAGATAATGATTAGGACTTCAAATCCTGCTGTTTTCTGCTATTGCTCATAACTGATTAATTCTTGCCTGTGCTTAAGATGTGACAAACACTAGTCTAAATATTGCACTTGTAGACGCTGATGTGTGGTCAGTTTTGACTTGTCCTTCTGGAAAGATCATTTAGTGTAGAAGCTAATGTGTGGCTTTGGGGCCTGTGCCCTCAGCCTCTGTGCAAAATATCAAGCTCACATCGCTCAAAACAAATGAGGACAAGACAGTGCCTTACCACTGATATGATTTTTAAAGATAGAATTATCTTTGAAAATGTCTTACTTGCTTAAAGGTAGTCTTTTAAATGTTAAAGGGCATAGGGTCAATAGCTCTAACATAATTAATTAATTGCATTGGTTTTTTAAAAAATTATATTTAAGCAAGGCTTTATACGAATAACAAATAGGCAGCCTTATAGCATCACGAAAATAATAAAATAGGAAGAGGTAACATTATTCAAACAGCCTTATCTGTGAGGACAAAGAAAGGTTATCTGCCCATCCCCTGTACCTATGATTATAGATAATTAAATAGCATAATTGACTATCCTTTAATGCTTTCTCAGTTTCCTGTCTACCTGAGAGGGCAAGTCACTCTTCAGGATAAAACCTTAAGAATAAAAATCTATTGACGTGAGCACATTTTAAATCCATTTGTTTTCAATGGATTCTAAATGTTGAATTGTCATATGCACTGACACTGAGGAAATATTAATGCTCAGAATATTACTGATGAGAAATAAGTCCATTTCCTCTCCTGTAAATCTTGACTTAATTGAGCTAATTTGTATTTATCAGAACTTCCTTTGTATTATGCCTCACTAGAGGCCCGATGCACAAAATTCGTGCACAGGGCAGGGGCAGCAGGGGGTCCCTCTGCCCTGCCTGCTGAGCCCGCTCACAATCCTGAACGCCACATGCACCAGTGACCATACTGGTGAAATGTTGTATGGGAAGCTACATTTTTTTTGCCCTGATCATAAAAAGCAGTACATAACATGATCCTTCTGAGGCAGTAATACGATTTTCCCATCTTATGGGGGGAAAAACTGAAGCAGAGAGAAGTAAACTAATTGGCTTTGTCACACAGGTGTAAGTGTCAGAATCAGGGCTGACACAAAATGTGCAAAACAGAGTCCATGCATGTCATTGCTGCATCATCCTGTTTTTTCACTATGAGAGTAGCCTTGCCAGGTTTTAAGTTTTTAACCTAAGAGACTGTTCCCAATATATAGGGTATGGTCCCTATGCCTGGCCGGCGATAAAGGCCAACTGAGGGGTGACCGGCAAATGGGGCAATTGGGCAGTGCCCCTGCTGGCATCTGCCTTGGCTATCAGCCTGGCATTACTCATTGGCTGACCCAGCCCCCCAGTCACCTCCCTTTTGAGGGGCAGACAATCAATGCAGAAGCTACCCCCAACTAGGTGCAGCTCCTGCGCTGAGCGTCTGCCTCCTGGTGGTCAGCACGCATCATAGTGAAAAGTCATTCCACAGTTCAGTCTATTTGCATAATTGGGATTTTATTATATAGAAGATAGGTAGAGATTTATATGTTCAGGTTACAAAAGCACCATTAAAAGTCATTCACTATCTTTGAATTAAAATAGTGTCTGGTGGGGAATTGGTGAATAGGTATTACCAGTGCACCTAAAATTTCATTCAAGAATATATGGAGAACTATATGGAGTATACCTCTCATCAAAGGTTAATGCTTCAAAATCCATCTAGGAATATAGAGTAGTGTTGATTGTTTTGTTTTTTGTAGTGAGTTCTGGGTGTGGTTGATGGTGACATTACAAAGAGAGGAAGAATTTGGGGTGATAGAGAAGGGCCTGAATTAAAAAGTAGAGAAAGGAGAGCTTCTAGTGGCTTCCATTCTCCATGCTGCACCTGTCCTGGGTGACCTCTGAACCTTAGAAATGAGACATCCCCAATAACAAAAATGCTGAACGCAGGCATTCTGGGACCGGGCATGGTACATCTTTGAACTGAGCCTGTTCAGTTTTCACCATTTGAATCCTTCCTGGCAAAGCTTTGAGAGTATAAGCCTTTACTTTCCATGCATTTAACCATTTAAGGTTTGTAATCTCAGAGCTTGGTGACTGTAGGAATTTTATCATTTAGTCAGAAATGTGGCTGGGATGTTAGCATTTCACAGAGTCACCAACAACTCAGCCATGGGCCCTTTGAGCAAGAGCCTCACCCAGAGGTGTGCCCTTGGAGTGTTGTGCAAACATAGTGTCAGAACTGTTTGGTGCTGTTGGTTCCCTTGTTGTTTATTATTTTTAAGGTGGAAGAGATTGACTATGTTCTGATACTAATAGGAAGAGGTAATTAAAGAATTTGATTTTGAAAATATTGTTCTTAATAGAATAAGTTAGTAGAATCTTTCTGGAAAATTGAGATGACGGGATGCAAAGCATTTTATAAAGGGACTAATTTTCTTGTCAGATGAAAAGAACCTAAAGATAGACACAAATTGCATGGAAATGACCAAGGAAAATTGAGATCATGCTCATATGGAATGTCCAGAGAGATCAAGGTGCCCAGAAAGCAGATTAGTGCTCTCTGTAGAACGACAGTGAGCCAGCAAGCATGCAGGGAAGGGGTTGAGGGCCTTCACGGGGCTGCACAAAGAATCTTTAGAATGATGGCCCAGGGAACCTCTAGAATACCTTTGGGAGCTAAGCCT
The DNA here is from genome assembly GCF_964339955.1 of Pipistrellus hanaki. Classification (NCBI taxonomy): domain Eukaryota; kingdom Metazoa; phylum Chordata; class Mammalia; order Chiroptera; family Vespertilionidae; genus Pipistrellus; species Pipistrellus hanaki. Next base: position 69,456,383 of record NC_140510.1, on the reverse strand, counting down.
TAGATGTGTTTCCCTAATATCATTATAGAAAGTTGTAGTTGCCAAAATGGAAATAATTATTTGAAATATGCATTAATCTTATAACCTTATAAAGATAGTTAACTAGGTAAACACTAATAAAACATCTCTATAACTAGTAAGTTTATCTTGAATTTACTTAATATAACTTTTTCCTTTCTAAAAAAAGTTAAACTATGACCTATCTTTAATCTCTTTTAGTTTAAGAATATAAGTGCCAGGTATGAAATCCTCTTGCCTTTGAGGCACCTATTGTGGACAGAATTGTGCTCATCCCCCCAAAATAACTCAGATGTTGAAGTCCCAAGTCCTAGTAGATTAGAATGTCACTATGTTGGAGAGGAGACAGGCCTTTAAAGAGACAATTACAGTTAGATGAGGCCTTAAGGTTAGGGCCCTACTATAATCTGATTGGTATTCTTTAAGAAGAGTAGGAGCCAGCAGGGAGGTGCCCACATGTGAGTCCAGAGCAGAAAGGCCACTGTCCCAGTGCCAAGGGGGAGGCATCAGGCAAAACCAAACCTGCTGACACCTCGGCATTGAGCTTCCAGCCCCCAGAACTGTAAGCCATGTAGGTCTGTCCCTCAAACCACCTCACTTGTGTAATAGCAGCCCTTGCAGATGAATAATTATGTTTCATTTATGTGCACAAACATACATGCACACATTACACAAGTGCACACATATGTAACACCTATGTTTCAAAGAAATAACTGTAGTCTGCAGGCCCAAGGCCTTTCCTCCTTCCTTATTGCTGCTCTTTCCTCGCCTGCTGGTAGTGAGCATGGTTCCTAGCCTATGAGAACTTTATTGGCCTTTGAGAATTTCATTTTTCCCTGTATAACATGCATAATGTCTTCCTAGCTTCCCTGGCTGTGGTGAGGATCAAATGAGATAATGGATGGGAAGCTTTGCCTTTTTGAAAACTACAAAGACCTGATAAAAACGTTAGAAGTTATAACACTGACCCAAACCAAAAGGCTTTAATGAGGTTTAAATGTTTTCCCTTAATTAATCTGCATGTGAAGAAACGAAAGCATCAAAGCTCTTCCAAGTTCAATAACTGAGCAAGAATAAGGACTATCCTAAGACCCAGGGAGCATGTGTCTGTGATGTGATAAATACTTCTCAGTTGCTCGTCAAGCTTGAAATGTGTGTGATTATGCAGGAGTTAGATTTCCACTTGTTGGAATGAATGCCTGCTAAAGGGAAGATTTCCTTAAATTTAATCTAATTCACTTGCCAGCTTTTAAAACATGATGAAAGAGGCTGTAAAATCCCCTTATTATGCATGACTCTCATGTCACTCAAAGGCTAACACTGTCCCAGAGCTGGTTTATTTTAATTTACTCTTTCTTCTAAACAGATTCTGTACCGACTCTATCATTTATTGTTCTGTCTTTTTAGTCTTCAATTGACATAACCATTTTCATTCTGTACATTGGTATCGAATTAGCTTGGACAATTCAAACAAAGGGATTCTATTTTTTTAAATATATTTTATTGATTTTTTACAGAGAAGAAGGCAGAGAGATAGAGAGTCAGAAACATTGATGAGAGAGAAATAGCGATCAGCTGCCTCCGACACACTCCTTCTGGGGATGTGCCCGCAACCTAGGTACATGCGCTTGACCAGAATTGAACCTGGGACCCTTCAGTCCGCAGGCTGATGCTCTATCCACAGAACCAAACCAGTTAGGGCTAGGATTCTATTTTAATCACTGTATTTCCTAGACAAATTATTATACTTGAACAAATGATATCATGATTTGCTAAAATAAAAAAATAAATAAAAAATGAAAAATTTCATCAACCAGAGACCATGACACTATAAATAAGCATAAAAAAATGTGAAAATGGAAGAGGAATGATATATCTTGTTTTTATGAAAAAGAAATGTACTAAAATTACTCAAACATGTACCACCTAATTTTCAACTGTTTATTTTTAACATTTACATTAAAATCTATGAGGAACACACAGGAAAGAACAATTAGCATAGCACTTGAGGAGAGGTGATATAACTTTAAGAGTCCCATGGAGACTGAGGTACTTACACTCACATACATTCAACCCTGTGCTATGCAATACCACCTGCCAGGGTAGATAGCCTGAGGAGAGTAAAAATTAGGGTAAGAATACCGCACAAGAACCATAACTCCCTCAGTCAAATTAAAGCAGCAGTGCCATTGTCTTTGACTCTCCTGGTTGTTACCATTTTACAGAAATCCCCATCTCTCCTCTGTTGAGAGCAGAGCCCTAACTGACAGCACTGGTCCTGATTTGGTATAATTATTATAAATGTGAAGTTGCTATTACTGCTATGTGCAGTAGGAATGCTTTATTCATTTCCAAAAATAGAGAAAAAACTTTTTTTTTTTTTTTTTTGCTTTAGAGATATTCCCAGGGATGATGGAAAATAGATGTTCAACTGTTGGGAGAAAAAAATGAAAAGTATCTCTCTCCAGGAGAGAGGCAGAGTCTAGAGCACACACGTGCCCTATTGAGTTAGTACCATCAGATAAAAAGACCCTTCAGGGCTGTGTCAGACTCTATAGCACCTGAGCTTTGAAATGCAAAGATCATGCCCTGGGGAGATTGCCCATGGATAGCTCTTTAAAAGTATCTGGGAAAAGAGATACTTGAGTTCTTTAAACTTCCGATTAAACAGCCAAGTGATCAAAATTAACTAATTCCTTAAATACAGTAGAAATGTGCTCTTTCTATCTTTGCTTCTCCAGTTGATGACCTACAATCACTGTGTAAAGATTGCCACCAGAGGAAACATGAACCCTTTAAATAATTAAATTGACTATAGAAGCCAATTCTAAAAGATCCCTAGGTCCAGCTGGTTTAGTTCAGTGGATAGGACATTGGCTTGAGGACTGAAGGGTCCTGGGTTCAATTCCAGTCAAGGGCACATCCCCAGGTTGTGGGCTTCATCCCCAGTGTGGGAAGTACAGGAGGGAGCTGATCCATGATTCTTTTTCATCATTGATGTTTCTGTCTCTCTCTCTCCCTCTTCCTTCCTCTCTAAAATGAATAATATATATATATTAAAAGACCCCTGTGCAGGAAGTAGTTAATGCAGAAGACCTGAGATTGCTGTTCTAAAAAGGACTGCTTGCAAAGTTGCCCAGCGTGGATGCCTGAGAACTTGGATTGGGGAGGGTCTCCACCATGTCCTAACATAGAAGACTTCACTGTGCCCAGACGGTGCAAACAGCAAGGTGTATGTTACACATGTGGGGATTTCCACTTGTGGAAACTTCTGGGCAGACAGTGCCAAGGACCAGCCCCCAACAGAAACCGTGGGTATTTGGTCTCTGGTGGACTTCTCCAGTAGACATTTCACAGATGTTGTCACGGGTCAGTGATGGAGGAAATAAAACACCTCCTGTGTGACTTCACAGGGAGGGACACTCCAAAGCTTGCTTCTGACCTTGCCCCATGAGCTTTTTTCTTTGGTAATTTCACTGTTTATCCTTTCTCGGTACTAAATCATGGTCATGCCAAAACCGGTTTGGCTTAGTGGTAGAGCATCGATCTGCGGACTGAAAGGTCCTAGGTTCAATTCCAGTCCAGGGCATGTACATTGGTTGCAGGCACATCCCTGGTAGGGGGTGTGCAGGAGGCAGCTGGTCAATGTTTCTCTCTCATTGACATTTCTAGCTCTCTATCTCTCCCTTCCTCTCTGTAAAATATCAATAAAATATATATTTTTTTAAAAATCATGGTCATGAATATAATAATATACTAAGTCCTGGGAGTTCTTCTAGCAAGTTCTGAGATAGAAGGGTGGTCTGGAGACCCCCAATATACTTTTTTTTCCTTATCTGATAAAACCAAAGAGCATTTATTCTTATAAAACTATATTTAGATTCAAAGTCTTAAGTTGAACATAACACTCATACTACTGATTATAAGGCTATTATACTCTAAGTGGAGAATAGTAGTTTCACAGTTGTAATACAGGTAAATAATGCAAGGATTTAATGAGTAATAATACAAGAACAAACTCTCCTGCACTCACAACTGTAAACCTAGATTTGTCCACCCCTGTATTTTATTTATTTATAAAATTTTTTTGTACCTCTTGCTTTCAAATATGGGTGTTGTAAATGTTATTTGGGAGGGACTAGAACAGATTATGGCTTACTTCCCAAAATCAGTTTTTTAAAAATATATTGAAGAATATTTCAAAACATAGCTTATTTTTTTAAAAAAAAATCTACTTCAAGTATGACTACATATCTACATGCACAAAATTGTTTTTATTTATAATAAAATTATTTTTTTTCAAACTTATGTAACTCTCATTGACTCATGAATTTACAGATTATATAAAGAAAACAAATTACATGTCTTTCCACATTGTATTGAATTTAGAACAGTTATTTTTATAATAAACCATGCTGAGGAAAATATGACATCCCTTTCAAGGAATCTAACACAGTGCAGAGTATGAATGTAAGCTTAGGTCATTGTAATTTTAACAAAATTGATTTTTTAAAATGAGATTGTGCTATGAAAATTTAATGTAGATATAAATATGTTTCTGATAACCAAACTACAAGCAAACAAACAAAAGAAAAACAATCACAAACTCCATGACAAACAAAAACTGAAATATTAGTACATTTTTTCATTGTTGTTTTTCTCCAGTGGTTTTTAACTCATGAAACTTGGTTAATGCTTATGTAGAAATAGTTTAAATTAATTTAACATTTGTTTTCATTAGGAAAAAAAAGAACTTATTCCCCCTAACATAATATACTTTTGATTTTTACTGTCCCAAAGTAATTCTCCACACATATTTGTTTAGTTATAAATGATCTTAGTATATAAATGAATACACAGTCTTTATGATGGTATTCCTTTACTTTTAGTATTAAACTTTAATCTTGAATATATTTCCAATGTTTTTATCTTTGTGTTTTTCACTATGAGCTATCATATTTAACTTAAATCCTTTACAAATAGGAGAATGCAAAAATAGCACTTATGTGCCAGAGTATTAATTACTTAGCAAGAATTGACTCAATTTTCTCAAATCTTAATGTCAACTCCATTATTTTCCAACTATAGTGATAGAAGTGTTTTAAGAACAGTGCAATAATGATAGGCTTACTTAAATTTGCTAAAAAAAAAAAAAAAAAAAAAAAGAAAAGAAAAAAAGAAAAAAAAGAAATGTAATTATTTTCAAATTGATGGTTGCATTGTATATTTAACTTTTTTACTGATCCTTAAAACAGTAGGGTTTGACATTATTTCTAAAGGAATTTTGATGTTATAATTTTGGATAAACATCTGCCAATTTTAAAGCTAATTTATAATCTTTTTTTACATTGAAATAGACCACCCAATCAAAGCATTGCTCTCCAATACTCAGTGGGCTAGCCAGTCAAAGGGTCACCTTCCAAAAAAGAACCTATAAATACATGATTTTTGTGGGCAATTCTAAAGCTAATACTTATCTCCTGAGAAGTGTGGAATCATAATGTGTTATGATTATCAAAATAATAAATTGGCATATCAGAATATTTTTCTTGTCTCTAACATGATCTAGTGAAATGCAACATTTCCCTATAACTTCATTTAGCCAGTGGCAAAAATGTGGATGTCCAACTAACGCCACCTCCAACCTGTTATATAACACACCTGTGTATCAACCACCATTTGTGCCACCCAAGCTGAGTTTGTTCTCCTCATAATCATTTCATGTTTTTCTTTTCGTCATACCATTAAGATGTACTTGACTTTCCTGATATTTGTGATATTTACATTCTCACACTGTTTTTTTTGTTTCGGGGTTTTTTTGTTTGTTTCTTTCTTTCTTCTATGATGCTTTTAGCCAAACAGGTGATCTCATGGTGGAAATGTTAGACTCTGAGATCAGGCAATAGATGACACATTTAGGGTATTGTGTGCTCTTGAAGGAATAGTGTTTGTTGCATCGTACATTCTTGTCAGCTGGCCTTGAGGTGTTTCTGGCAGCCTGGTTTAGCTCTAAACAAGTGTTTGGGCTTTCTGATCTTCTCAGTTAACCATCATGAATAGATTTATTTTAATGTAGAACTGGGTTGAAAACCTTTAAACTTTAGATAGCAAAGTAATCCAGTAAGCTCTTCTTATACAGAATGACTTTCTTCTATTGGCAACAAATCAGTTTTCCCAAATCCCAGTAGTGTTCATTGCATAATTGGAAGAACTAGCCACTTTGCACAATTGCTCCATCTGTATAGGGTTAGATAGAATATATTCAGAAAGTGGAAGAAGCACAGACACATTTCCTTTCCCTGCAGCAGGAAATTTAAAAAATAAATAAATAAAAAAAGGATCTATCCAAAGAGTTTTAATGTGTGTGTGTGTGTGTGTGTGTGTGTGTGTGTGTGGTTTACTTGTTGGTAAGATTTAAACTTCTCTATTATTTGCTATTTTTATTAGAATTTATGAAAAAATAAACAATATTTTATTGTTTGAAACTAATGTTGCTTTTAATCAATATTTTTGAGCCCAGACAGTGTGGCTCAGTAGTTGAGCATTTTTCCATCAACCAACTCACCAGTTCGATTCCTAGTCAGGGCACATGCCCTGGTTTCTGACTCCATCCTTAATAGGAGGCATGCAGGAGGCAGACAATTGATGTTTCTCTCTCATCATGGATGTTTCTATCTCTCTATCCCTCTCCCTTCCTCCCTTTAAAAAAAAATCAATAAAGAAGTCCTTTGAGGGTTATAATAATTTTAAATGCAATTTTTGAATGTATACTTGAAAAACAAAGTACTCCTTCTGGGTTCCAAAAATTTCAATCAAAATAAGAAGCACAATTTACCCCTTACCGGCACCTTAATATGATTTCCAAAATGCAAATCTCACTCAGATTAAGAAAACCAGCTGTGAAAGTGCATTGTGTTTGCAGACACTGTGGTTTTGCAATGTAATTTAGTGCTGTTCGGCTTTAGTGACCTTTCTTAAAGGCTGAAATAAAAATATTGTTCTCTGTGGTCTGAATCATTTCAGTTTCTCCAGCTATTATGCTTTACAATACAAACACTTCCAAACAAAGAAAGCCAGTGGGGATACAACGAGAAAGAGAATTTTAATAATGATATGACATACTGCGATGACCCATGTTCTAATAATTTGTCAAGGTGAAGAAATATTCAAGTCATTTAATTGTCCCATATTATTGGCTCCCTGGTTATTGCATAAAAGTTTATTTTACTTATAATTTTAAGTGTGAATGGCTGGAGCTGACACAAAAGATGCCCACATATCTTTCTTACAGAGGCTGTAGAGTTTGGGAGCTAAGAGCTGAGATCTTGAGTCAAATTATCTGGGTTTAATTTCTAACTATATCTCTTCTTGTTCTGATCTCCCTTGGTGAGATAAGAAAGTATGTAATCTATTTTTGTCTCAGTTTCTTCATCTGTAATATATACTCTGATTGCTGAGAGGATTAAGCCAGTAACATTTGTAACATTCTTTGAGTACTAGTATATCCAGACATAAAATGAGCACTCAATATACCTTATTATTGAATCATTTTTTCCAACGTTAACCCAGAAATCAGATTTCTAAACACATAGTTTATGGACTTACTAAACTGTCTCTCCCCGCCTTATTTTAACAATCTCAAATGGTCATAGGTTACTTATTTAGATAACTGAATTTTATTTAACCCAATGATGCAGTTGATTTGAAAACAAAACAAAAAATGTTTGATATTACAAAACCATGTTAATATGTGTATGCTTATGGTAAGGGTTTAACCATATGGGCAGGAGTATCAGGGGGGAAAATAAATTTCAAGAACTGATTAGAGATAACATGTTTGTTGCCACATGAAATTCTGCCAGTAAATTCATTTCCTATCTCTTCCTGTCATAAGCACCTCAAGTTTTTCCTCCTGTGACTCACTCTCCACTCACAGCCAGAGAAAAGCCTCAGTTTGGGTTTATCACTTGGAAAAACATTGAGATGAAAACACAACAGCGCCTCGTGAGATGCTGCTGTGGACAGGATGCCAAGGAGATAAAGGCTTGCATGTTTATGATAAGTGAGCGTAGATTTGGGGGCCCTGTTTTTAGAATGTGTGCGGTGACCATGCCAATTAAACACGCTGTCAACTCACACATGTTTGCACAGTTTCTGAAACTGAAATACTGGTATTGATTAGAAGCGAATATGAACAGAACATGACTTCTTCATTTAAAAATATGCCTTTTGAGTTAAACTGGCCCCTTTTTTATAACTGGGATATAAATGATAAGAAATAGTGAAAAGTGTATTTACGTGTAGAGGAAAAACAATTTGAGCAACAGTGAATTTCTAATCTGAAAGCATAGGGCCAGAGAAAGTAGCTCTGCATGTTTCAAATGCTGAAAGAAAGGATCTCCTTCTCAGAATGAGTCACTGAAGGGAAATACCGGGCAGCTTTCATAAAAACTAAAACTAAACTAAAAAGAAAAACTAAACATACAATTACCAGATAGCCTGGCCATTACACCAGGAGGTATTTATCCCAGAGAAACAAAAATACATACCCACACAAAAACCTTTGCACAATTGCTTCATTGTTCATAGCAGTATTACTTTTATAGTCAACAACCAAATTTTCCCCAATAGCTATGCCAACTGTGGTACATCTATCCCATGATACTCAGCACTGACCCTTTCTCTTCGACTCACAGGACTGGCTGTGATGTCTTATTCCAGAACATTCTGCCCCAGTTCCTTGTCCCTCTTCCAAAATCCATGGGAAATGAACTCTACTTCTGTGCTTTTGTTTTCTAGCCACTACTTGATGAATATCCAATATAAATGTGATAGCTTACAACTTTGTCTGGCGTTTAAGTGAGATAAATTCAAGTGTTTCAATGGATGGCTTGGAAGTATTGCTCAAGGGCAGCACAATGAAACTAAAACCATCCTTTGCCCCACCCTCTCTCACTGACTCAATCTGGTCCTTCTCTGCATTTGCCAATCTATGAAGAACATCACAGTCCACCTACAGGTCCATGCCAGCAACTCTGAAGTTCTCCTGCCCCCTCTTCCCTCCATCCCTGAAGCCCACACACAGAAAACAAAACTCATGTACCACCGAGCTCTCATTCCTGAAGGGATCACTGTATCACTGTATTTCCATTCTCATGTTGCTATGCCAGTTGAGACTACAGTCCTCTCGGAGTAGAATTTCTAAAAAATAATAATAAATAAATAAATAAATAAATAAATAAATAAAATCTTCTGATTGGTAATATACTTACCTCTAATTTATTTTTTACCACCCATTCAGACTTTCTAATATATTTGTAGGAAAGTCAGTATCCTGCCATATATTGCTGCAAGGACTTCCCAGCTCCTGATAAGGAATGGCTTATGTGGCTCTGTAAGATCTTCCTCTCCCCAATTATTTCTCACATTTCTTTATCTTTATATTATAACTAGAGTCCCGGTGCATGAAATTCATGCATGGGTAAAGTCCCTAGGTCTGGCCTGTGATTAGGGCTGATTTGTGGGGCAACTGGCAGGGCAATTGGGGGTCCCTACTGGCACCCACCTTGTCTGGCCTGGGGGCAGCTCCTGTGCTGACTGTCTGCCCCCTGGTGGTCAGTCACATCATAGTTGTGCCACTGTTCAGTCGTTTTTGCATATTAGACTTTTATTAGATAGGATTGTTTTAAAAATGTCTCCAGTGGGTCATACTCTTCCCAGCTTTTGTATAAGTAATATTGCCTCCACAACACTCACTTGACCTCCTCAGACCTCATGTAGAGGACTCCTACCCACTGTTCAATTCTTGACTAAAAAGGAATTTTCTGGGGACCTGGCCCTGCACCCTAAGTTTAGTTGTATGTCCCCCATATTTTTGTACAATATTTATCTTCCCAGATATTCTTATATCATGTTTTCCTTCCCTTTTTAGACATTTTTTAATTTTTTTTAATTACAATTATCATACATTAGTATATTATTTAAATGTGTACACCCAGCAATTAGACATTACATAACTTATTAAGTGATCATCCCAATAAATCTCACACCCATCTGACAATATACATGTGTCACTTGTAGGGGTGTTTAGGCAGTGGTGTTTTGATGTAGTCTAAAGCTGTCCATTGGATTCTCTGGCACAGGGGTCTTCTGGGAGGTGCAGGACAAGGTCAGCCACCATGGTATTCTGCCTATAGCCACCTGCATAAGCTACAATGCCATCTGCAGATGGATGCTACTTATACTGGGCTTGGAGAGGCCAAGCTGCGAACCGAGGCCAGCTGCTGCTAGTATCAGTCCTAAGGCATTTAGCAAGAGGAATGGGGCATGCTGAGGCCAGATGCTGATTGTCTGAGAGACTTTAGAAAGAATATTGACTCATGGTGATGATGATGATGATGATGATGATGATGATGACAATATATTCATAATCTGATAGTTTTAGGGTTCTTTATATGTATAAGGCATTGTTAAAATCCATTTTTATTCTCTGATCTAGCTATTCCCCATTTTATACTACCCATTTATCCCCTCCTCTGTTGCACTGAATGAAGGAGATTGAAACATTGCTAATAACTAAAAGGTTTCATATATTTGCCCTATTATTTAGTTTTAATTTACATCCACTAGCAAAGATATTGGAAAATGTCTTCGCTTTTCAGGGGGACTCCAGTGAGTAAATGCTAGCGGTGTTGTTTTCCAAGGCTTTCAACTGTACTGCCCATGGATTCAGTATGCAAGATTTCTAGGCAGTTGCAACTCACCCTTGGACTTTCCAACATAAAACACTGCTATGGTCTTTCTGCTAGTCTCTTTGTGCATTCCAGTTGATACTTCCAGTGTGCTGAAGTTTGCTACAGTTTGGGAGATAGTGAAATAAAATATGTATGTCCAACCTCTAACTTTATGTCTATCCTCTCATTTAATGTTCACAATAACCCTATGAATCCGGTACTATTTTCCTCTCCCTTGACACATGGAAGAAAAGTGGGCCCAGGAAAGCCGTTCATTTTCTCAAGGTCCCAAAACTAAGAGTGGGGAATTCAAGCACAATGAGGCACAGGCAGTTGAATTTATGTGTGTGCCATTACCCGAGGAATGAAAAATACCTTCCCCGATCTCTGATCATAGAAAGCACTCAAGATGAAATCTATTTGCCATCTATGATGGTAGCTTAGAATCCAAAGAAAAAACCAATGATACAATTTTCTGAGTATTCTATTGTGCGAGAAAGTCTGCATAGAGCTTCAGATTTTCTAAATAAGTCTGCAAGATAGACCCTTTCCTCCATCCCTCAATTTATGGAAGACTCCGCAGTTGGGAGAGGTTAAATCACTCGTGATCACTTTGATTTGTGTAAATCCACGGTTTATAATATAGTAGCTAATGGTCAGGTTCTGGAATCAACTGTAACTGCTGAATCACAGCGTTGCCATTGGCCATCTGGTCTGGCTCCAGTCCCTTCCTGTCCATGTGAGTGAGTGTTCTCACATCAAAAACAAGGGTCATTGGACCGAGTCTGGAATGACAGCTCTTCCACATAAAAATGAAGTCACCCTGTGTGATGTTTTATGTTATCGACTGATGTATCAAGCCTAGTAAACAGTGTCTGGCAACTGTACCATGTGTGCATGCCCACATGGGTGTGCATGCGTGTGTAATAGGGCATATGTTGTACAGACCTATTATTGAACACAATATATTTTAATGACTTCCATAACCCACAGAGCAGTGTGTCTCCCCTCTGACAGATAAGAACTAAGACATGGCAGTTTCAAAAACTGGCAGGTCTCTGAATAAGCATTCCCAAACCTAAAATATCATCCTTGAGTATTGTACCGCATCCCAAGCTTCCGTCCCTCTGTGATGGTACCAGGGCTGAGGAAGGTGCTGGCTGCAGCCTGACCCACCTGTGAGGCCCAGGAACAGGAACCGAAGCGCACGTTTCAGAAAAAATGTCCAGATCCTGTTTAAAGGCACGTTTAGCAACATGCTTCTGGGGAATTTTTTCCAGGGATTATAATGAAATGTAAAATAAAGATGCTTGAACCACGTCATATATTCATTCATATTTAAATGTATTATGTCATGCATAGGTTGTCATATGTATATATCTTTCATTGTTAGCACTCCTTTAAATAGTTTTTAAATATAATTTTATGAACTGGGTGATAACATCAAACAACACTATTTTGTGATATAATTGACATGTAATGTGATATTAACTTCAGGTGTCCCACACAATGATCTGATAGAGGGATATACTGTGAAGTGTTCATCACAGTAAGTCTAGTTAACATCCTCTCGATTCATAGTTAAATTTACTTATGGTCAGAAATTTTGGATCTATTCTCCAAGTGACTTTCAAATACCCAACACAGTATTGATAACTATAGCCACCCTGTGTACATTACATTGGTGACTTAATGTCTTTTAGAACTGGAAGTCTATACTTTTCGACCACCTTCTCCCATTAAACCCACTCTCTACCCCAACCGAGGCAACAATCAAACTTTTCTCTATACCCATGAGTTTGTTGTTTACTTTGGGTGTTTTTTGTTTTTGCTTTTTTGTTTTGTTTTATTTTGTTTTGTTTTGTTGTTTGATTTAGATTCCACATAAGAGTGATCTCATGCAGAATTTGTCTTTTTTTATTTGACTTCTTTCACTTACCATGATGCCCACATGATCTATAAAGAACACTGTTCCTTGACCTTGACCTAGCCCTAGGGTAATAAACCAGCACTTTGTGCATTATTAACTGGTAGCCATTAAGATGTTATATAATCAACTTGTAATCAAGAAAGTCCATTTTACTCTTAGAAAATGTGTGTACTGCTCATCACACGAATTTAGCTGCCAGTGATTTCTGATTATAATGTATTTCAGTAGCTGGTCAATTTACATTAATAAGCATAAGATTGGCGGGGCGGGGGAGATACTGTTTTCTGAGAAAGAGAGAAGGGACTCTTATGTGGACAGACTATGTGAGCTGCTTAAATGATTCATACTGCTAGGCTCTCTGACCAGTATGCATATGGGAGGCCTCAATCCCACCTCAAAGCTTTCTTTTTCCTCAGCATCATTACATTTAAAAACACATTCTTTTTTATACTTTATTTCTATCAGACCCCTGCTTTTTTCTTTTCTTTTCTTTACAGTTACTTCTCATCCTTTTACACTTCTCATTTTATAACTTTTTCAAGGAAAAGTGAAAGAAAACAAAACAAAAGCCACAATTCTCCATAATATGAAGTATAAGTAGATGCCACTGGATAACGTTTGAAAAAAAAAAGCCTATGACACGTACTGAGTTCTGTGCGCTATAATTCATTGTATAGACAGAACTGCATACGTGATTTGATGACCTATTTTCACTTGAATTTGAAAAGTTGCTTTTTGGGGGGGTGAAAGAAGCTTTATATATAGCTTAATGAGAACACAGTTGGGCTACTTTAATCTCACTTGAATTTTTAACCTTTATAAAAGGCTTTAAATTTTAAAAATAATTTCTTATACAAAGGACAATGTGTTACAGTCATACCATACATCCTGGTTGTTTGACAGTAAAAATAATTTGAGTATGTAATCACCATTAGTTTTACTTAATTTACTAAATTACCTCTACTTCCAGAACTGGACATGTTTTTCAGTTCTCTCCTTTATTTTCCCAATAATAGAGACTGGCTCAATTTAACCAGATAAACTTAATCTTCTTCATGTTACTGGATGTCCCCTAAATAACATTTTCTCATTCTTTAGACTTAAATGGTCAAAGAAATGTGTCTTCTTCTTTATCAGTACCCAATTAATTCACTTTAAACGACGATCTAATAATTTTCTTCTTTCTCTCAAAGAATATATGAATTTATTAGCAGAAAAGTTTTGCTGTTTATGAAAGTTTGAAAATTTCTCACTCATCATAAATAATATCTTACTGGCAAACCTTCCTATCTGTCAGGATAAAGCTTTATTAAATGGCCTTCTGCATGTTCATAAAAGGTTCAAAATTAAAATACATTGAAAAGTTAAAGTTATCTGACAGGTATCCAGACATTCCGGATGTGATCTGCTTGTTTTCAGGCTAATTCCCTCATCAGGATCTTTAATTCCTACATGCATCTTACATCAAATGTGTACTTTAATTTAGAAAATTTATTTCTAACAAGTAGATAGATAACATGCTTCTAAACTGTACCCTTATGAACCTTTGTAAGGGGATCATCAGCATCATTTTCACTGTGAGACTATTAATTATAATTTTAATATTAATCCAAACGTATGTGTTTGCATCTGCAATTAAATATGCATGCTTTCTAACTAAAACTCCCTGGCTGAGCTGATCAGAGCTCATTGTAATGCTCAGCCAAGCTTTATTTCTGATATGTCAATGATAATCACTTTAATTAGTTGAATCCAATACAAACATTATTATATTTTGTGTATTTTCAATAATAAACACCTATAAAATTACTGTATACTTATTGCCCAAACCAAAACTGCATATATCTCTCTAATTATGAATTCTAATGTTCTCTTGAATTGATTAAGCCATAACATTACATAATCATTCATATTCTGTGGCAGTTTCAGTTACTTAATATTGGGAATACAGAAATACCATAAAGACATATATTTCTCCTCTATACAATATGTATCCGAGTGAGCATTTTTTCTTTGCCATTCAGCAGTTCTGTGATACATAATTCATTCTCTGTGTCCCATCAATTCCCTTATAGATTTGCTATGACCAGATTTATGATGTGAGTTTAATGGCTTCTAGAAGCTAGCTTGCCAATGCCATGATTTTAGGAATGGCTTCATGGGAATTTTATGCTCCCTGGCCACCTACTGATATATTAGAAAATGTAGTCTGGATCAAGTTTATATCTTGACAAGTGGGGAGGAACAATATGGCATAATGGCAGAACTTATATGAAAAATTCATTCCTTGGTCATTTGGAAAATATTTCAATGGAAGCAAAATGAATATAGAGTTTAGGAAAGCCCTTTAAGATCTGCATTAACTTATGATACTGCCAAGAAGTAAAGATGATGGGTTGATATCAGAAAATTAAAAAATGCTGTCCATTTCAGTTTACAAAATTTCCTTCCCTTTTATAATTTACCTGTTCACATATCAGTCCCAGACTTGACTTCTAATGGTGTTTGTATGTATGCACATTTGTGTATGTTCTTAGTAGATACAAGCAGAAGCTGAGTTCTAAGAAAATAAAGTCAGGATATGAATCCCGCAATATCTTAGAATTTCCTCAAAAGGAATGATCACCTGAGACTGAGGCTATGGAAAGAGAGATATCAGAGAAACCTGACTTGCGAATTAGCACATCCTTACAACTCTATTCTCCAACTCACTCATACTATTTTGTTTGGAATTTCCCTTCCTTCTACTTTCAAATTATTCATGATCATGATTTTAGCTATTACATGATGTTATAAGTATAATTAAGCAGTGATATAAAAAATCACCTAAGGACCTTTATTTTGCCTCAAATTATGCATTCTTTATATTGCAGAATTTTATTTGAAAAGTATAGAATCTTCTGATCCTTAAAGGCCTTTATTGACTTTTTAGTCTTTGCTTTCTTCCCATTTGCAAACATCTATTGATGTCACCAATAAAGTTCTTATTAATCACTAGTTCACACATCTTTCTACCAGTTCCAGCAACTGAATTTTAAACCGTATGTTCATAAGTAGTATTTACAACATATATTTTTATCACTTCCATCATAATCACCAACTTAAATGTATAATGTACAGATTTGTCTTATTCGAAATTCTCCAAATCATTAAAATAGGATTTGGTATTCCTTCATTTTAAATCTTGGGCAAAACCATAGTTCTATGAGTTTGCAGTACTTTTATTTTAATTAACCTTCCTTGTATATTCTTGTTTGTCAAAAGTATTGGAATAAGTTGAGAAAAACAACTCTAACTTCAAAAATCAGAAAATATCCATATTAATGGTAATGTTATCATTAATCAATAAGGTTTTATTATTAAAGACTTAAGACTTATTGAATATTCATTATGAACCAACTAGTGTGTTAAGCATTTTATATACATGATCTTATTAACCATCAAATAAACCCTATGATTTAGGCATTAGAATCTTTAAGTTATCAAAGCATAAATTGAAAATCAGGCAAAGTTATTTGTTCAAGTATTTTGTCCAAATAATCATATGACTAACAGGAAGGACAGCGAGGGTTAGAAGCCAAGCAGACAGGCCCTTCCTTTCCATTCATTGCACTTTCTCTTCCAATACACACACTTCATTAGCTTGACATAAGATGCCACATCCTTGACGCTGAATGTCGTTCAAAATAGGGGTTGTTGGAAGAGTAATTATGTCCACAGTGACTTCTATTCTTAAAAGAAAAAAAAGTTAATAGTCTAGTGTAAACATCAAAGTACCTTTAGTCTACCGCTGAATAAAAACTGCCTGAGCTTTTGGACACTCTGTGTCCTCATATAGAGATGGAGCCCAATTATTTTTCTTCTCTTCTCTTCTCTTCTCTTCTCTTCTCTTCTCTTCTCTTCTCTTCTCTTCTCTTCTCTTCTCTTCTCTTCTCTTCTCTTCTCTTCTCTTCTCTTCTCTTCTCTTCTCTTCTCCTCTCTTCTCTTCTCCTCTCTCCTCTTCTCCTCTCTTCTCTTCTCTTCTCCTCTCCTCTCTCCTCTTCTCCTCTCCTCTCTCCTCCCCTCCTCTCCTCTCTCCTCCCCCCTCCCCTCCCCTCCTTCCCCCTCCCCTCCCCTCCTCCCCCCTCCCCTCCCCTCCCCTCCCCTCCCCTCCCCTTTCCTCCCCTCTCCTTCCCTTCCCTTCCCTTCCCTTCCCTTCCCTTCCCTTCCCTTCCCTTCCCTTCCCTTCCCTTCCCTTCCCTTCCCTTCCCTTCATTTTCCTTCCCTTCCCTTCATTTTCCTTCCCTTCCCTTCATTTTCCTTTCCTTTTCTTTCTTTTTTCCAAAAGTTTTATTTATTTCAGAGAGGAAAGGAGAGGGAGGGAGAGATAGAAACATCAATGATGAGAGAACCATTGATCAGCTGCCTCCTGCATGCCCCCCACTGTGAATCCAGCCCACAACTGGGGCATGTGTCCTCTCCAGGAATCCAACCTTGACCTCCTGGATCATAGGTCAACACTCAACCACTGACCTATCCCTGCCAGGCCTGATTCTTTTCATTATTACCCTCCAGATTTCTTGGAGTACATTCTTGACTGAAGTGTTGAAGCGTTCCTTGCATCAGCATATGTATTTTCCTCACAGCTACTAGAGTCATTTCATTAGTATCACCTTGTCAATGGGATCCCCCCACAGGTGCTGATGAGGAAAGAGTGAACACCTCTTTGAGTTTGATGTTAGGTCTCTTGTTTGCTAAGGTCCTGACCAGGGGAACAGGAGCTTAAAAGGAGAGAGAGATGTGACTCCGAGAGAAAGAGGGCAGTAGAATTACAGGAGAAAAACAGGATGTGTGCATGACAGACAGTGGCAGAGTGGGGTACTGCATCTCTCTGAGTAACTTACAGTATCCTGGTATTTCCCCTTGCCTCTCTGTGACTGTCCATCGTGTCACCCTATTTCTGCTCTTGCTACATTTTCCTTGGTATTAATAACAGAATGATTATCATTTTCCAATTTTCCATGAACTTTAATAGTAATTACTGGGATTTATTTAACATTGCGAAGGACATGCCTCTATAGTGCTTATAGGAACTGTACTAACCAAAGTTTTCTCTCCCCAGTTGGAGCTAATTTGCTCTATATTTTATTTTTAAGAATCTTGCAAGGAATCCTAGGAGGTGTTATATAGACACCTTTAAGTTTCCAGACCCTAAAAGTAAACATGCATCCATCCGAGAAGGCGATGTTAGAAAATGACATATTCTAGGGGTCAGTTCGCATTCTGTCAAGTTCAGCCAGTTTCCCGAATATCGCTTTATGTTCATTTTTAGCAAGAAATACCCTGACATTAAAGGCATGTCAGCCTCTCCAGGAAGATAAGAGAATAAATACAGGAAAATGCAGCTCTTTGGCATAAAATGATAAATGAGTCACGCTGAAGAGTGGGCAGTTACATCACATCAAAGGTGGTGACTAAAAGCTTTCCAATAGCCATCTGATGCAAGCCAAGTGGGTGGTCAGCCTGCTGGTTTGGCAGGGCGTGTGGCTGATTGCCAGGTTATTTCAGAGCGAAGCGCCTATTCATTTCACCTGCAAACTCGGCAGTTCACGCTGACATTGCGCATAATGAAAAGCAAGTCCTTGGCTATTTTTAGACTAAACTAATGAAGAGGGACTCCATTTCAATTAGAGCAGGCTTTTTTATTTTCTTGATGGAAAGCACCTTAACAGATACAGTGTCTGTTCTATGACTTATTCATTATTACTCATGGTGTGCTTTTTTTTATTATTTAAATTGTATCAGACAAAGGACCATTTTGAGTTTTAGTGAGGTTTCAGGCCTGATACAAAATATATATTTTCTAAATATATTTCTATCATTTTTATGCATGTGTGCATGCATCTAATATTCTTTTCACTTAAATTAACAAAAATTTTATTTAATACTAATTACCAGTTTTATATATGTACACTTATTAGTAGATAGAATATAGGATGACAAAATGATATTTGAAATAGAAGTATATAAATGGTTTCTGTGAATAATTTATTTAATGCATTGCAATACATACATAGATTTATATGTATGTATGTTACATATATATTTATGAAAAGTATAGATGTAAAAACACAGCATAAAGATTGAAGCAATATTTAAAATACATCTTAGCACTTTCAAGAGACAAATTGTTGATAAATAATAAAATGAAATAATATATTACACATAAATATATTTAGAATTACAAAACATACATATTTACAAACATCAATGGGCAAATGGCTCCCATTTCTATTTGGAATGTGTGTGTGTGTGTGTGTGTGTGTGTGTGTGTGTAGTGTATATCCTAATATATAAAGAGCCAAGTGCTGTCATGACAGAAAGGACAATTGGTCACCATGAGGTGCATGGAGCACCACTCAGTCCCCCCATCACCCCCTTAGCCCCCGAGCCACTTGCCATGTGAGTGGGGGGTGGTGGTGGGCAGGACTGTGGGCTGATGAGCAGCAGCTGCAGTGGGCTGCTTTGTGGGGTGGCAGCGAGCTTAATGGAGCAGTTGTGGGGTGGGGAGAGTTTCACAGAGGATGGCGGGACAGGGGGACTTTCGTGGAGCATGGCAGGTGGGAGTAACATGGTGGGTGGGAGGACCCTCGTGGAGCAGTAGTGGGGCTGGGGAAGCCCCACGGAGCAGTTGAGGGGCCATAAACATCGAGGAACATCCTGGGATAGGGAGCTTCACAAAGCATTGCAAGGCTGCAGAGGCCCGCTATGGAGGCCAGGCTAGGCCTAGGGACCCTAACCATGCACAATTTCGTGCACGCTGGCCCTCTAGTACATATATAAAACATGTCTAGCTTTTATATTTTACTGCATAGGTATTAATGTATGAAATAAATATATATTAAAATGAGTGCTAATGTTC
This sequence comes from Pipistrellus hanaki, assembly GCF_964339955.1. Lineage (NCBI taxonomy): Eukaryota > Metazoa > Chordata > Mammalia > Chiroptera > Vespertilionidae > Pipistrellus > Pipistrellus hanaki. Next base: position 69,436,801 of record NC_140510.1, on the reverse strand, counting down.
CCCAGACTTACCTTTAAATTTGTTTTGTGTACATGATACTCATTTCTAATATGCACTTGCAGGAGAACAGAAAAACGCATCATTTCAAAACAGGGATGCATTTGTAAAAATTTGCATATGAAGGGAAAGTGATTTGCCAATTAATATAGAAAATCACTGTTTCTATACACAAGCATTTGTTTTTTTGTTGTTTTACAAAAAATTGTTGAGTATTCTCAAACACAAAGTTCAAGGCAATAAGCCTGCAATATACATTATATGGTATAATAGATACAAACAGTATTTTACGTATGTGTTTCTTTTTGTCTGTGCACAAGTTTTATATTCCATAGAGTATTAGATAGTTTATAAGAGAATAAAATCAAACATTTAAAATTCACTTACAAATGTCCATATCATCCATTCTAGTAAAAATAAAATTGTGTGTTAAGTTAATCAGTAGCAGAGAACCTTACATTGTCTGTGCTCTAATCAAAGAATGTCTTTCAAAGACGGGACATCTTTTTCCACTTGTAAAAATTTATATTAGAAATCCCAGGCTTTCACTTATCACACTAACAAATGCATTAAAAGGCAACTTTATGGCATATAATAATAGAACGATTTTTAATATTCCCAGTGAAGATAACATTAAAAATTTTTTTCCCAGAAGTGAGGTATAGTGTGGAATAAAATGCCATGAGCAAGTTACCAAGGGAAATTGGTAAGAACTGAAATTTTAGGTGTAATTTGCCATGGTTCAATTGCATTCGTTCCAACAACTTATGATCAGTTCTTTTTCCTTGAGTCTAGCCATTACCTTGACCCATTACTCCCTATGTCACTAAAAAAAAAAAAATATTGTCATGTTATGCTGGTTTAAGGATATGTTTCTACAAAATTACAGGAATGTATGCATCATGTTATGAACCGAGATTGCTCTTCATTCGTGTGAACTGAGAATTCTGTGGCAGTTATTTGGGGGAGAGGAGTCGCAGTAGGTCTAAAGGAAATTAGACAGCCTTAAAGTCCTTGGTTGAATAAAAACGAGGAAGGAATGCGCTGCATCATACATACATATCAGTTCTCCTTATTAACTGAAGAAAAAAATCATGTGATGAGTTAAACAGATAGCTTTTTACAATGCTACCTCCGATTATACTAGGAAATGTTGGGACGCAACATGACCCCACTCTAGTAGTGATGATTGTCAAAGAAGCGTTATCGATTTATGTCTCAGCTGAAGCAAGAAGAATCAATACGAGACAGCTGGAGGGGAGGTGTTTCTAATGGTTTACTGTTTCGGAGTCACCTGGGAGGTGCCTTTCACAGATGATCGACGTGGCCAAACAAGATCGATCCCTCTCCATTGTGGACCACATTCGGAGGCCCTCAAATTTAATTCGGAAGGAATCTATCTTGGTTCATAGTTCATAGAAAAAAAAAAAAATAAGCATTCTACAAAGCCCACCTACACCAATTGACCATCATTCAAACAGTTCTGTTGTTCTTATAATTCATCAAAAATGTTGTATAAATAATTTAAAATCTTATTTCAATTTAACAGGTATGCCTCCTATTTAAAATTCAGAATAACATGATAAGCAATAAAAAATGTGTAGAATTTATTTTCCACTCATTTTTCCCCTGACAGTCAGCTTTCTTTTTTTGGCCTATCTTTACAATTTTCCCAAATGGCTGGAGATGATTAAATAATTTTCTTAAAGTTCCTGTCTGCAAAGTCTCCATTCCTGAAAGGCAATGTGGATATTTTGGTAGAATGTACAAAAAAAAAAAAAAAAAATGGGCGGGAAAAAGGTATGGTTTCAAAGAGCTGCCAAACATTGATTTTACAACATGGTATGGAGATTAATCGAAGAGTGGTTTGAAATGCTTTACAAGAAGTATTACACACTCAGACTATTCCCCTGGAAACTGGATTGCAAAATCAAAACTAACACTTCACAACATTTTCTATCAGCTAATCAGGAGAGGGGAACCTTGGATAACACATCCTAGACAAACAGGCACATTTAAAAACCCTTTAAAGGGTGTTCAAGGCACACACATATGCCGGGTGAACAGTGATCCTCTCTAGTGACTGTTTTCCTTACCAGTAAAGCTGTCCCTGGGTGTGCTTGCTTCAGGTTCCTGGACAAAAACAGAATGATTCATTCAGCAGCAGCCTCTGAGTTTTTAGCCCTGCTCCAGCTGGCTGCAGACATGGGGCTGCATTGATGTCAGCAGTTGAAAAACCCAAGGGTTGGTTGGATGTGGGAATCAGTTGATGCTGCCAAGAATGTGCCTCTCTGTTTTCCTGGCTCCCCTTTTTTCTAGTATAGCACAGTGGTCGGCAAACTCAATAGTCAACAGAGCCAAATATCAAGAGGACAACGATTGAAATTTCTTTGGAGAGCCAAATTTGTTAAACTTAAACTTCTTCTAACGCCACTTCTTCAAATAGACTCGCCCAGGCCCTGGTAGTTTGTGGAAGAGCCACACTCAAGGGGCCAAAGAGCCACATGTGGTTCGCGAGCCGCAATTTGCCGACCATGGGTCTAATGTGATCTCTCTAGTTTTGCCCCTGCCTTACGAGCCAAATGGCCTTATGTCCTGCTTACCAGGCAAAACCTCGGTGAAAAGAGCACCGCCCTCTCCCCTTGTCCTGGGTTCCTTTTCAGTCTCTAAAAATACCCTTAACACTTCCCTCTCTTTGATTGAGCATCTACTATTGCCCAGTCTGTGCTCCGAAGTGACCTGGGGCAGGGAGATGGGTTCATGGGTTTGACGAATGGATCTGGGAAAATGAACTAGATATAAGATTAAAAATATGTTCCAGTCCATCTGGACTAACAACAATGCCTTCCACTTCACCAGAATACTTATAACCCTGCTAAAGCTGTCCCACTGAGCTAATCCCTCTCAGACCTGCTTTGCTTTTGAATATTTTCTTGCTAGCATAAAGCATAAAATAACAGTGCATTCTCTTTGGCAGCAAGCATTCTTCCATTGGCTTCTTTTTCTTTTGTTGTTGTCCTTTTGTTTGTTTAACCTTTATCCTTTCTTTATCCTTTCTATATTTTCATTTTATTCTTTACAGGTTTAGTTGGTTATTCATCAACACATCTGTATTTCAACTCCCTGTGCGTTGTTGTTTTTTTTAATTCTGTGTTTCTTAATCTCATAATAATCTAAAATTGAGATGTAAACACTTCTTAAAGAAAATATTTCATTGTACTTCCCAAACCCTGGCATAGGCCAAAACTACTTATTATGAATAAGAATGTAATCTCTGAGGAAAAGGAATAAGCACTTTATTTTTCTACTATAAGATTCTAGGAAAGTGACAAGCACTTAACAGATAAATGGCAGGTGTAGCGTGGTTTTAGCCAGCATTTTTTACATGTAAAGCTGGCTTAAACAAAAAGCGAATCACAAAATAACAAATATCACTTAATGGGTACCTGTAATTGCAAAATTAAAGAGAATGCCATCTTTAGTGACTCAGGTGTGCGTTCTTGCTGTCCTCAGTTCTGTGTGGAGATTTCGTCTTACACATGCAGAAGGTGAAAAGAAGCAGCTCTAGTTAGCACTGCATTTACAGCTTCCGGTTTCCAAGGAAGACCAGTTATGTGCCAGTATCCTCAAACAGAGATTTGGGGGAGGGAAGGGGAGAAACTGAATAAAAGGTCAGCTTGCCTAATGTAGCATGTTGAGGATCTTATGTTTCCTTTCCTTATCCCATTTATATGGTCACCAATACAAAATAAGACGGTACTTACAATAGCACTCCTAACCAAGAATTATAAATCTTAGGGGGATGTTTCCCCGTGTTGCGGTGGTGCTGAGACCCTAGCCCAGAACGGAACTACAAGGCCACTTAGGAAATAATTAGGTACTGCCTCTTGCCGGACCTCACCTGCTATATCTAATCCAGGGGTGCAGGGATTGTGTCTACTTGAAATTCTTCCAGAATCTTCCTACCATGTGAACATCATTCTCTGAGTCACTCAAATGTGAGTCCCAGCCAATGCTTCCTTCAATTTTTAGCGTAGCTTAGTTTGTTCAGACTTCTAAACCCCTGGCCCAAATAGCTGACTCCTCAGCAGGGCATAAGGGTCTCAGGGTAGGGACACAAAGTGTCTGGAGGGTGGGACCACTGCATTCCCCCAGGCTGATGCCATAAGGAGGGGAGTGGCCCATCCAAGAAAGAGGGTATCTGTGGAGTGGCCATCCCCTTCACCTCTCACTTCCTAGAGCCTCAAATCCCAGTCTCTCCTCATGGGGCTCTAGTTTGTTCCCCGTCCCTCTGCTAGAGCCCTAAGTGAGTAGCTGTGAAGGGCATTTTGTGTTTTGGCCCAGCTGTTTTGTATTTTGACAATCAAGCCTGCTTATACTTGCATTGACATACAATATGTCATATGCATATATCTTAATATCATCAAAGGCACATCCCTCTAACTTCAGCCCTCTGACTTCCCTGTACCTACCTTCACCATTACCTTTCTTTAATCAGGAACAAAAAGAAACTTAAATCATTTTATCCCTCTGAATTTGCATATTCATGACCCTCACATTTCTTCCCTCCCACTTTATCTGTGTAGAGTGTATAGCCAAACTTTTAGTGTCTCCGTTGTCAAAACCTTTGATCTCATGACCACCACCTCTGCCTGACTTTTGTATATTGGTCTTTCTTATGATTCAGTCCTGGGCCTCTACAATATCTAATTTTTATTTAGATACTCATATTTCATAGTTTCATAATGTCCATGTTTCATAGTTTCATGTGTGCACCCCAAATATTTCTTACTGATTCTACACCACTGAATTTTGTGTATCTATAGGCCACTGCCTGCTCAGAGTCTCCAATCTGGTCTATTATTAGCTCTTTATACTAAAAATTTCAAAAGCAAAATGTAAGACCCGCCTATCATATGGTACTTTGTCCTCATTGAATTTCCTCAATTTTTCTTTCTTTGTCTTTTGTTTCTTTTTAGTTTTTGTCCTTGGGTGGGTTTTGTTTGTTGGTTGGTTATTGTTTTTGTAAGTAAAAGTTGACATCATGTACTGAAACATAATTACACAGAATCCTGTGAAATTTTTTTGACAATTTCTTATCTTCTGTTATCATTTCCAAATAGTATATTTAATTCCCCCATCCATAGATTAACCCAAAAGTTACATGTGTACTAAACCAATTCAACAATAATAAATCTTGTTGCTCCGTACAACCAAGCGTGAAACAAATAATGCTGCAGAAAGCAGAGAAGGGACACAAAAATAAACTGGGCTGTGCAGCATTGAATTTGAGATCATATAGCTCTCCAGTAAAATTGTTCACTGGCTTTTTCTTTATTTGATAAAATATGTTATAAAAATCTGTCTCTAAAATAGGTCAAGTCTTCTTCTACACTCCTAGATCAGCTGGCATTTTCTTTAAAGTCTTATGACAATTTATAGTCATATATTTGTGTAACTATTGAGTACATATCTATGGTTTTCACTAAAATGTAAGTTCTAAGTGGATATAAATAATATGATTTCCTTACCATTCAATTCCCACGAATTTAAGAGCCTGGAATTATTTTTAAAGGAATACATAGGAAGACTCGAACATGATATACATTAGTAAAACCAAAGTTCGGTGGGTCAGTGGATGGGTGGACAGATTAATAGATTTCTTTCAAAAGGACCTTTTTAAAAGGAGGATGTGCATGGGCTCTAGAGATAAAATTATCATGTTTTCTTCTCAGCAGAATCATCTTTTTCATTATTGCTTAAAATGAAAAGGTTACTGAGAAATGTTGATTTTTACTAGAGATGATTTATGGCTGTCTCTTTTTCAGTGCACAAGGACATTGTAATTTGACTAAGCATTTCTCTACCAGGATGGATTTAGTTAAGTGAAGCATTAGTTTGCCAATTTCAAAGTATCAATGATAAAATAAATTCACAGATATGACATTTGAAATGTGGCATTTACTCAAAAATACACAAAAAACTTATTTCTGTATTTTTTATAGCCTTGATAAAGTTTGAAAAGTATTTTCTCATTATACCTTTCACTCACATTTTTAGCAACATTTATAGTACTGTTTCTCCAATTTTCTTGACTTAAGCACCATTTTGATAATATAATAGATTCACATCACAATTAAAGACACATCTTGGTCGGTGTGGCTCAGTGGCTCAGTGTCTACCCATGAACCAACCGGAGGTCATCATTTGATTCCTGGTCATTGGACATGCCTGGGTTATGAGCCTGATCACCACCAGTAGGGGGCATACAGGAGGCAGGTGATCAATGATTCTCTCTCATCATTGATGTTTCTATCTTTCTCTCCCACTCTCTTCCTTTCTCTAAAATCAATAAAAAGATATTTAATAAAATAAAAATAAAGATACATACATATGTACACATAATTTTGAATAGAATTTCAATGTGTCCGTGAACCAAATTATCCAAATGCTAACTTAAAATAACTTATTTTCTGGATAGAATATGGAATTTGAAATATACATCTATATGCACACAATGGGTTAAGTGGACAGAATGTTCAGCCAATACTTACTTTAAATTTTGAATTATTAATTTAAATGTAAAATGTTATCATATGTTAAAAAGCTGCATAACTGTTGAAACTCATTAAAAACTGTCATCACACTAGACAAAATGTGCTAAAAAGCCACCCCCTACACCAGCAGCGTGATGTGCTTCAATCTCAGCCCTTTTGCACAGATGCCTGCAGAGACCAGAGTCCACTCATCTCTAGAGCCTACACATAATGTATAAACAAATTTTATATAGCTTCTGCCACTACCACAAATTCTTACTTTATACTTTATTGTATAAGATGTTAATCCAGTGAATGTTAATTTTTTTTTTTTTTTTGCCTATGAAGAGAAAAGAAAAAAAAAATGCTGGTAATAATTTGCTTAATGAAGGCATCTCATGAAGAATTTTATGTTACAAAAATGCTTATTGTGTTATCTTCTACTAGAGGTCCTGTGCATGAAATTTGTGCATGGGCAGGGTCTCTAGGGTTGGCCAGTGATCAGGGCCTATCTGTGGCGTGATTGGTGGGGTAATTAGGGGGCCCATGCTGGCACCAGCCGTGGCTGGCCTGGGGCCTGTGGGCTGAGCATCTGCCTTCTGGTGGTCAGTGCATGTCATAGTGACCAGTCATTCCACTGGTTGTTCTGCTGTTAAGTCAATTTGCATATTAGGCTTTCATAATAAAGTAAAATAATAAAATCAACATTCAGTGTTAACTCCTGTTAGATCTTGGCATTAATTTTTTTACTAGAGATTTCTTTGGCATTGTACAGATTCTGCAAATTCCTATTCACAGCTCATATTTTAATCCTTTCAGTAATATTTTTATCATATCCCATTGAGCATGTGTCCATTTCTCTCTGATGTCATGACACAGAAAGAAAGCCTTATGTAGATTGATAAGTAAGCTGTACACGTATTCTTCTCTCAAGAGGATGCATGTCCAAAGACTACAACTGGTTAGATATTTTGAACTTGCCTTTGCCTTTATCTAAAATGTTAACAGGTTAAGCGCTAAGACACTTGAAGAGTGGATCTCTGATGAAGATCAAAATCAAGGCCAAAGCTTCATAATATTTGTTACAGGTTACAAGTCCTCATGATAAAAAAAAACAAACGAGAAAAAAAAAAACTTGTCATTGAATAATGAAATAACATATTCTTAATTTAAAACAATTATACATATCCTTTAGCAAGTTCTGGGAAAATGACTCTGTCCTTATATTTCTAGACCAAGTCTATTTGCTCACAACATACATTTTAAAACGTAACAGTGGAGAAGTATAATCTCTGTTTTCAGTTATAGAAAGAATATTTGACATGATTGAAGCTCTAATAATTTAGAAATTAAGGACCTTATTTTTTACCAGCATCACACCTGCTCCTGTGTGAGGTGGGAAGTATACATGTTTGTGATTCTATAGTCTCCTGATGAGATGCTATTTTCTAGCTTAATTTCCCCCGGGGAGCTATGACACTATTGCTGAAAAGACTTCTCTAAACAAAATTATATAAGCACTCTTCATTTTGGATTTCTTGCCAGCACACCTTGTTTCCAAATTCATCTTTTACTCTCTGTGCTTTGTCTAAGGCCACTCATATGAATACATTTTGTACGTTTTGGTTGCCAAGTCCTCCAGGGTCGCTCGCCATCCTGGCCATGGGTTCCAAGTCTCCTCAGGCATGAATGCTTGCATTGCCTTATCGTATTGGGGACTGTTCACTGTCCCCTCCAGACTATGCAACCTCCCGGGTCCTCCACCCTCAGTCATTGTGCTGCACCCTCTGCATGTCAACTGGCTCCTTCATCAATCCTGGTTTATCCGGAATCTTTTGTTGCTAAGAAAGGAGTCTTTTGTTGCTAAGAACCAGCACTTCCCTTCACCTTCCCCCCATCCAGCCTCCTGCTCCCTCCCCTCTGATGGCTGTCAGAATGTTCCAGGCATCTGTGCCTCTGCTTCCATTTCGTCCCTCAGTTTATTTTGTTCACTAGGTTCCACATATTTGAGAGCACATGTTATTTGAAAGCATGTGTATGTAACACAGACACAGACAGCAGTGTGGTGATGGCCAGAGGGAGGAAGGAGAGGGGGGTGGAAGTGGGCAAAGGGGAAAATGGAGACGGAAGAGCCTTTGCATGGGGGATGGACACGAGGCGGTGTGGGGGTGCTGTGTGATGGAGATGTGCACTGAAGCCTGTGCGGACTTGCAAACCGATGTCTCCCCAGAAACGTCAATGAGAAAACACCCAGCCCAGTGGTCGGCAAACTCATTAGTCAGCAGAGCCAAAATACCAACAGTACAACGATTGAAATTTCTCTTGAGAGCCAAATTTTTTAAACTTAAACTTCTAATGCTACTTCTTCAAAATAGACTCGCCCAGGCCGTGGTATTTTGTGGAAGAGCCACACTCAAGGGCCAAAGAGCCACATGTGGCTTGTGAGCTGCAGTCTGCTGACCATGGACCTAAGCCAAGCATTACAGTTCCTTTCACGACTGCCCCCAACTACACCGAGAGAGGGGGCCACGTGCTGAAATGCATGCTCCCAGCAGTTGATAAATGAGTGGGTGAGTAAATACAGTGAAAAACAAAACAGCGCTTCCCAAAGTTGTCTCCAATTGAATGGAACTAAGCAGGCTGGGACAGTGTGAGTAGACGTAAGTAGGTGTCACCAGTAACCTACGCAATGACTCCTTATATTTTCTCTGTCATTTTCTCCCTGTCCCACTCCAGGCCTAGGTCTTTCATCTCTACTCCTCTCTGCATGTCTGCTCTATCCTGTGCTTCTTCACAGTAATTATTTTCTTTGAATAATAATCACCCTGAATGTATTTTTGAGTAAGGGCTTTTGTGGTTGTTTTTAACTTTAACTCAACATGGAACATACTATTTAAGTACCTATAACTAATTGGGAATGATGTGTCCCTTGGGTGAATTTATCAAAAAAGCGAATCTGCTGCTGGTTCCGTGGTGTGTTCTCCAGATTAGTGTCAGTCAATCCCTGACCCAGCGAAGGGTCCCTGGAACAATCAGTCACCGTGCAAAAGCACTCTGAGGGCACTTTTTGGCCAGTGTTTCATATGATGTGATGATGTTAAGGAATAATACATGAACAAACAGAAACTGCAAAACATGTCTACTCTAGCTCTACTTACATAGACATTCCAATTGTCATCCCACTGATCCAATATTCAGTGCTAACTCCTGTCAGATTTTGGTGCTAATTTTACTACATGCTCAAGTTTTTTTTTAAAAAAAACAGTATTACTCAAATGTAACTCACATAGCATTCAAGTCACTCCTTTAAAGCATACTTATCAGTGGTTTTCGCAGGATCACAGAGCTGTGAAACGGTCACCTCCTCTAACTTTGAACACGTTTGCTTCCACTGAATGAAATTCCTTGTCATGGTTTGGCAGTTCCTTAAGAATTTAAACATAGAGTCGCCATGTTTTCAAGTTGCATCCATATTGTAGCATGTTTTACCACCTCGTTTATTTCTGTTGCAGAACACTATTTTATTGTATAAATATACAACATTTTATCCACACTTTATTGATTTATCAGCTGATGGGCATTGAAGTTGTGCCCATTGTTGGCTCACCAGAATGATGCTACTCTGATTCACGAGGGTACACATTTTGGGGTGGGCATATCTGTTTATTTGGGCAGGCATCTGTATTTAGAAGTTGAACCGCTGGGCCATCTGGCAACCCTGGGTCCCATCCTGCTCGGAGGTACTTGTTGCTTTTATTGTTGCTTTGTCTTTGGTTAAGTGACTTGACCAAATTAATTTAGTGAAGTCAATTTACATCACAGGAAGAAGTCTCCAGTGTCAGAATATACTCCCTTCCACTCCCCACCCCTACCGCACACACCCTCCTACACACACTTTTTCATTATTTTTGATGTGGTTATCTCTGTTCAGGCAATTTATTTATTTTTGGCCTGATCTTTGGCCAGGAACATTCGTCTTTGTCGTTCTCCCTGAATAGCTGAAGGGGAGCAGCCTTGATCATTTCTCCCAGACTTTCAGGGCCACGTGTGCTTGTGTATGGAAGCCTGTCTCCCAGGAGGTGTCCCCATGGCTGTGGGCCAGGCAGTGTTTGTCAGAGGGTGTCCTCAGCCCCAAGGCTTCTTTTCTGTGTTGGGGTTTGAGTGCTTCCAGGCTGTCCACACGTCCTTTTCTGACTGGTCCTGAGTGGTCAGCCTAGAAGGCTCACCCAGCCCACCAGGGTGAGCTGGGGTTGATTTATCTCAGAGGTGCTCCTCCTGGCTGTTTCTCTCCAGGTTTCTTTCTATGAAACCTCTGGCTCCTCTGTTGTTTGACTCATGTTGTTTGACTCCTCTTCCGGTAGCTCTTTCACCAAGAACTCCATTGTTTTTGACACCTTAAGTAAGCATGGAGCTCCCCCTTCTCTGCCTAAATTGTCAGCCACTGTAGGCAGAGCTGAGTCGATTTCTCCCTGGGTAGTACCTTGTGTCACTGCCCAGGGGCTGCAGGGTGGTGGGAACCCCATTTTCTTTGAGCAACACTCTTGCTCTGTGACTTGGTATTTGGGGGAGCAGGGTTAGTAGCCAATGGTCCTCTTGGCTTGCCTCTTCCAGAATGAAACCTCAGCTCAGTGCATATGCTGGGGCAGAGCCAATCACTTTCAATATTCATGATTCTATTAGAAAGATTGATTTCAGGCAAAAAGATATCTGACCAGACTTTACTCTGAAGAATAGCTATGCTTTCTGAAATTCCCCAGTTTTTCTTTCTGATGATAGGATCTTTACAAATGATTTATAATTGTTTAATATCTTATGGTTTACAAAAAATATCATAAAATAACTATTCCTTTGACTGCCCAGAGAAGGTATTAGATTAATACCTTCATTTAAAAAGTCAAAACAATGAAAGATATATATGAACTGGTTTGCCTGAAACCATTTGACTAGAAACTGCCATAAGTTAAAATATGAAGTTCTCCATTTCCAAAATCTATTTTCTTACATTCTATTCATGTTGAGAAGCTATGGATAGTATATTAGTTGGTAGTGTTCAATAAAAATAGGTGCTCAATAAATGTTATGCTAGACTGTCATCCTTTAATTAATAATGATTGCGTGGGTCTCTTGCCTTCTAATATGTCTGGCTTTAACAAAGAAGGGCAATAATCTTTGATATGATTGTGTGCTTTTTTATTTCATATCAAATTCAAACAAAATAAGGGGCTTCCAGCAGGAAATCAGTTGCTAGTTCCAAGGCAGACCACTTTCACATTTGGAAATGTTATCCTATTTAAAAAGAGAGAGACCAGATTTCATTCTTTGAAGGCACATTTTTTTTTTCCTTAACTTTGTGAATAATGTCCTTGAAGAAATGTCTGCATCTGATAGATTAAACACAACAGCAGCCCAAGTATGACTTTATTCTTTCACAGATGGTTTTACATGCAAAGAGCAGAAATGAGAAAAGACCAGTGGAAAAATGGGAAGCTTCAGAGCTCTGATTATATAAGATTCTAACTTTATGTTGTAAGGTTACAAAGTTAAGTCAAGAAAGGAATGGGAACCCTGGTTTCAGACACTGCTGCAGAACTTCCATTGGAAAGACAATTGCTCATAATGCTACACATCTCTCATGGAGGTATCTCTGGTCTGATGTGCTTATTTTTTTCCCTATTGTTCCTCATCTGTCATCAGGGACATGGCCACAGCACAAGATATTAGGCCTCCCACAAATTTTTAAAATCAACATCATGTTTAAAATAAAATCCATATTTGTATAGGATTAGAAAGTAAAATCTTCAATGTGTTTTTATACGTATTCTCAATTCAACAAATAGATAGATCTCACTATTCTCTTTAAATTAATTCTATTATATATGTCCATGAAAGAGAAATCCTAATATTTAGAATGACAAGACACTGCACACTAAGACTTGATTATTTTAAAAGCAATAATTTATTGAACCCTTTAAACATTCATTCCCCTCAGCATGGAAAAGGGCTTTTGTGCTATTTAAGTTTCTCTCAGCTTCATTTTCACATGCAATTGTGATAGAGTAAAAAAATAAAATTAAAAATTAAAACACACATTAGCCTTATTCTTTTATCTGAGTTAATATTATGTTTTATTGCACCAATAATGTGACTATATTTTATTCACTCTTTACTCATCAGAAAGATATTACAAATTTGGATTAATATCAGAAAAAATAAAATAATAAAAGCAAGTGATACATAAAGACATCATCTTATAAATGTTGATCAGTAAAGCAAGTGGAGAGTAAATTGACCAGCTTAACCTTAGACATTTAAATAGGAATTGAAAAATAGTACCTTGAATAGATCCTGGCTTGACCTATGTTTATTTATTTTTCTTGTTATTTCATTTTCTCATTTTAATAAATATACTAGAGGCTTGGTGCACAAAATTTTTGCACATGGCGGGGGGGGGGGGGGGGTGTCCCTCAGCCCAGCCTGAACCCTCTCCAATCTTGGACCCCTAGAGGGATGTCCGACTGCCTGCCATCAGACATCCCTCTCACAATCCAGGACTGCTGGCTCCCAACCACTTGCCTGCATGCCTTCCTGATTGTCCCTAACCACTTCTGACTGCCAACCTGATTGATGCCTAACTGCTCCCCTACAGGCCAGATTGCCCCCAAATTCCCTACCCTGCTGGCCTGGTCAACCCTAACTTTTCTCCCTTGACAGCCTGACTGCCGTATTTGCCCTCCCCTGACAGCCTGGTCGCCCCCCAACTGCCCTCCACTGCAGGCCTGGGTTCCCCCCAAGTGACCTCTCCTGTAGGCCTGGTCCCCCCAACTGCCCTCCCCTGCTGATCATCTTGTGACAGCCATCTTGGGTCCACATGGGGGGAGCCATTTTGAGTGATGGAGTGATGGTCAATTTGCATATTACTATTTTATTAGGATGGGGTTAACTGAAATCTCTGCTGTAGGCTTTTTTGAGTAGATGCATTCTGATTGGACAAGAATCAACAAAATGGATCTATTTGTTTTAGAAAATGGCATAGGGGACTTGTGATACAATTTTTAAAATTTATTTTACATGAAGTAAATCTCAAAATGTCAAAATAATTCAGGAAGTTCACCTAAAAAAATCTGTGATCAAAGCATGTTAATTTATAACACAACTGAATCAAATACATCTTTAGAAAGACAAAAATGTGAGGCACTGGCATTGGACCTTTTTTTTAAAAATTTTATTTTCAGACTCTTTTAGAATATTGGAGACCCAGGGGAAGGTGCGTCAATAACACTATTGGGAAATTACAGTGCTCGAGCCAAAATGTCCATCAATTTCTCACCAATTTCTCCTTTGCAATTATGGACTATATTTTTATATTAAATTTGGTTATCCCCTGGACTTTGCTAGCAAAGTATCCAAGCATGTAACAAAAAGAATAAGTGTTAAACATCTTTAAAGAATTTATTGGAATAAATAAATGGAGCAGAATGAAAATTGTTCAAAAACAGAAAGAATTACATATGGATGCAGAAAAATATATGTTTTCATTAATTAAACTTTATTTTATTTCTGTTTAAAATATATCAATTATGTTTTCATTAATTAAACTTTATTTTATTTCTGTTTAAAATATATCAATTAGTTGTATTTTTCTTAAATGTGCACCTAAATCCAACAGGTAAATTATTTTTTCATAATTTTGCAAATTCATTATATTGTCTATTCCTCATTTCTAGGTGGCAAATGCTTGTGATTATAAATTATTGTTTTTCCTAGCAGTGCTGTAATAAATAACTTTAATGAAAGAAAGAACATGCAGTTTTCAGAGGAATACCAGAAGGAAATTGATGGCTGAGAGGAATTAGTAAACGGTCTCCTTAGAGATGAACTACATTTAATTAGCTAGGCCTTATGGTAGAACAAATATTGGAGGAATGAAATAAAGTTTCCTCCTAGTTGAACTCTTGTTCTGCCCAAACTCTCCAAGGTTACATTAACCTAGAACTGTCAAAAGTGCTGCTCCTACAGCTTAAACTGGCTTAAATAACTGCTTTTTCAGGAACAGGCATTTTATAGAAATCCAGTGTATTTAGTAAACAACTCTTCTACTTCTTAATACCTTGAAATAATAAACATAAAATCATGTGGCTATGCAAGTTTGTATTATTTCATCACCAAATCTATAATACTAAAGGTGTAATATGCTAATTGGACTGGACAGCTACATGGTCTTTTGGACATCATTTGAGGAAGCCACAGCAATGGGGCCAAGGCAGAGGTAGTTGGGGCAATCAGGCAGGTAGGTGAGTGGTTAGGGGCAAAGAGGCAGGCAGGCAGAGGCTGTTAGGGGTGATCAAGCAGGCAGACACAGAGGTTACGAGTGATCGGGCAGGCAGGCAAGTGGTTAAGGGCAAGCAGCCAAGCAGTTAGGGGCATTAGGCAGGCAAGCAAGTGGTTAGGAGTGATGAGGCGGGCGGATTGCAAGAGGGATGTCCAACTGCTAGTTTAGGCCCTATTCCACTGTGGGATCGGGCCTAAATTGGCAGTCAGACATCCGCCAAGGGGTCCTGGATTGGGAGAGGGTGCAGACTAGGTTGTGGGAGCCCCCGCCCTATGCATGAATTTTGTGCATCAAAATTCTAGTTAATATAATAAGATATCAGTCAGATAAAAATGGCACTAAATATATAGGAAAAGATGCAATATAATACAGTTTAAGTAAAACATTAAGACAAAGAAAAGCTTAATAAAGCTAACAAGTTATATAAATTTAGATTTCACACAAGAAATCTAGCTATGCCCAAACCGGTTTGGCTCAGTGGATAGAGCGTCAGGGGCATGTATCTTGGTTGTGGGCACATCCCCAGTAGGGGGTGTGCAAGAGACAGCTAATCAATGCTTCACTCTCATGGATGTTTCTAGCACTCTAACCCTCTCTCTTCCTCTCTGTAAAAAATCAATAAAAGATATATTTTTTAAAAGAAATCTAGCTATGATTTTTCCAAAATAAAATAAAATTTAATAGTGTGGAAAATGCCCCCCACACATACACACACACACACACACACACACACACATTAACATGAGAATATATAATGTTGGGCATTTAAAAATGACAGTTAATTTTACACATAGTAAACTTAAATATAAGTATTGACATATGTCATATGTGTTATGACTAGGAAATTCATAAAATTAACAAAATGTACTTTTATATTGCATATGGTATTTTGCTTATTACAACTTATTGTAAAATTAGTAATTTATAAGTGTGAATATCACCCAGCCTGTGTGGATCAGTGGTTGAGTGCCAACCTAGGAACCAGGTCACAGTTCGATTCCAGGTCAGGACACATGCCAGGCCTGCAGGCTCAGTCACAAGTGGGGGGCATGCAGGAGGTAGCAGATCAATGATTCTCTCCCATCATTGATGTCTCTTAGCTCTCTCACTCGCCCTTCCTCTCAGAAATTTATGATATGTATTTACATGTGAATATAATTTAATACAAGTTTCTTGAATTGTTTTCTAAACATAATTTAGATGAGGTAAAGATTTTCATTGTCTGCAAAGGTACATTAGACAGAAACCTAGCAAAGTTTATAGTTTCATTTTCATTATTTGGGCTACCTTTCATGTTGTTTACATTCTACAATGTTTTTCTTGCCTTTTTGTGTTTTTAATGTTGTTTAATAACATGCTTTTTGTTTGTTTGTTTGTTTTTAATAAGTATTTTTTAAATATATTTTATTGATTTTTTTACAGAGAGAAAGGGAGAGGGATAGAGTTAGAAACATCGATGAGAGAGAAACATCGACCAGCTGCCTCCTACACTCCCCCTACTGGGGATGTGCTCACAACCAATTTACATGCCCTTGACCGGAATCGAACCTGGGACCTTTCAGTCTGCAGACCTATGCTCTATCCACTGAGCCAAACCGGTTTCGGCATAACATGTGTTTTTAAAATAAGGGTGCATGATCACATAACTAGTTAAAATAAGATGTCTTGGGAACCAAATATCAAGATAGAAGCTATTATCTTCCTAATGGCCCTCTGACACAAGGCCTAGTGTGATACCACCTAGGACAAAGGAACCCAGCTGAGAGCTCAGTATCCCACCATATTACAAATATGTCAAATTAACATAGTTTCTCATTACATTTGCATATATCTCTCAAGTACAGGAAGAAAAAAAACTGTCTTCATTCACAGAAAACACCAGACAGAACATTAGGATTCTATACCCAGAAAACATCTTTTTTACAAAAGGCAAAATAAAGACTTTTTTCCCCCCCACATAAGTGGAGAGAATCCATTGTCAGCAGATTAGCACTATAAAAATGTTAAAGGAAGAACTTCAGGGAGAAGGAAATGATACTCAAGAGAAATTTGGGTTTCCACAGTGAATAACAAGCTCTGAAAATGGCAAATGCACGATTAAATACAAAATACTTTTTCTTATTTTTTAGCACTTCAAAAGTGAATTGAAAATAACCACAATACATTTTATGGTTTATGACTAAGCCTATAAAATGAGACAAAATAGAGGCATGAAAAATATTCAACAAAACCAAGGAGTGGCAGGGGAAGATTTAAAAAAGAGAAGAAAATAGAAATAAACCCCGTGATGTTGATAAAATACTTTTAAAAAATGAAAGTGAAAAAAATGGGGAGCTAATTCAAATTGTTAT
This sequence comes from Pipistrellus hanaki, assembly GCF_964339955.1. Classification (NCBI taxonomy): domain Eukaryota; kingdom Metazoa; phylum Chordata; class Mammalia; order Chiroptera; family Vespertilionidae; genus Pipistrellus; species Pipistrellus hanaki. The sequence goes on along the minus strand of NC_140510.1, from coordinate 69,419,588 downwards.
TGGCATTTCCACTGCTAACATTTGCTGCACTTTAATAGTTTTTGGAGATAATATTTCAATTTATTTGTTCTAATTTTTAAACTTAATGCTTATATATTTGAAATTAATTTAAGAGTTATTTTATATGAGTCTTATTTCCTTATTTCCTATTCCATGAAGATGTGTGAGGCTGTTAAACTCTGGGCATTATAGAAGACTAGAGGCCACTGCACGGATTTGTGCACCGTGGGGTCTCCCAGCCTGACCTGAACCCTCTTGCAGTCCAGGACCCCTCAGAGGATATCAGACTGACAGTTTTGGCCAGATTCCTGCAGACCAGGTGGAGGGACCCCACCGGTGCTTGAACCCAAGCTTCTTTTACTTAAGTGGCTGCAGGATCTTACAGACAACAATAACTCAATGGCGATGAGGGGCTTGTGGTCTCTGGCCCTGGCCCCCGGGGTGTATTTGGCTGTGCCCTGAGAGACCCGGAAAAGGAAAAGGTACAAGTGACCCTGACATTTCACAGGTGTGTTATCATAGAGGCCAAAAGACAATCGGCTCAGTTAAGGAAAAGGTTGACCTTGATCAGGCCATGGCTTAGGACGTGACTATGCACCATAACTGCTTTTGTTTGTTTGTTTGTTTGTTTGTTTGTTTTGGCTTTTTAAAAATTTCTTTATTGATTAAAGTATCACATATTTGTCCTCATCCCCCCATTTCCATCCCAAACCCTTCCCCATGCATGCCCCCACCCCCCTGTTGTCCGTGACCACTGGCTAGCCTCATATGCATGCATACAAGTCCTTTGGTGGAGCTCTCCCCTAACCCCCACCGTTCCCTGCCTTCCCTCTGAGGTTTGACAGTCTGATCGATGCTTTCTTGTCTGCGGGTCTGTTTTTATTCATCAGTTTATGTTCATTATTTCCCCTAGATGAGTGAGATCATGTGACCATTATTGCTTGTCTCATTTTTGATTCTTATAAGTGTATTTCTAGTTTCACCATAACTGCTTTTAGTTGAAGTTTTCATTGTAGACCATCCTTTGTAGTTACTTTGGTGTTTGAGTTTGCAAGCGGCCATGCAGGCCTTCCCTGCGCTTGTCCGGTCAGCATGTGGCCCTTTTTCTGTCCACAGTGGGGTGAGGGGGCCTTGGAAACTCAGGGACTTAGTTCTACACCACATGTGTCAAACACAAGGCCCGCGGGCCAAATCCAGCCCGCCAGGCCTTGCAATGTGGCCCGCACCGCGCTGTCATCACTGCACTCCGCTGTCAGTTTATGACATTGTCAGTTGATGACTGTTCAGTAAACCATTCGGCCCGCGATTTAGGCTGGATTTTAGATTTTGGCCCCTTCTCTGATTGAGTTCGACACCCCTATTCTACACAAATAAACGCCACTCCTTCTCCTGAGAAAGTCTCAAAACATTGCTTTCTCGTGACCCCACCAGAAGCCCACTTCCACCCGCAACAGGAAGGGACTTGAGCGCTCCCCCTGATGGCAGAAATGGGTATTCGTTTACTATTGTTCTATTCTCTTCCAACATCCGTTGTCTGTCTTCTGAAGGTGTGTGTGTTCTTTACGTTATTATTTATTCTTTATGTTATTTCAAGGCTGTGCTCCTTCATTAACTTTTAATTAGTTTCTCTAACGATATTAGGTCATTTAAAAAATGCACAGAGGTCTTGTAAAAACGTTGTCTCATTATTACTTTAACAAAGGACATAAGGCCCTGCATGTTTTTTGATCCCTTTCTGGCCCCAACTTCTACCTCTTTTCCCGGGCTGCATCTCCTTGGTGAGCTATCAGACCTGCAGCCTGTGCCATATCACAATATTTTAAAGCCACTCGCCCTGCTCTCCCAGCAGTTCTGCCATGGTCCATCCTTCTTGCTCACAGCAGCTGCCTCTCAATAAGTGTGTTGGAGATTTATGGCATTTGCCTGCACTGGTCACCTCAGAAGTTCCTAATCTTTCCTTTAGCACTAGCACTTACACAGGTTTTCTGTGTAACTTAGAGAGCTTTCACACAACTTTTTAGGTTCCTGGTCCTGACAGGGAATGTATGGCTCACGCAGAGCAGGGGGTTTGTGTCTTCTTTACAACGAGAATATTCATGAGGGGCGAGGATGGCCTGAACACAAGGAGCAGAGCAGCATCCGCACAGAGTGGCAGTGTTGGCTCTAGTGTCTCTGGCATGAGAGAGCTAGGGAGGGAGTGGCTCGCAGCCCCTGCAAAGAGAAACATGAGCAGAGAAAGCTGTACTGAAAGAAGTAGTGGCATCCATCTAAGAGATGCACACAGGCCCAAGTGGTGTGGATTAGTGGTTGAGCGTTGACCTCTAAACCGGAGGTCACAATTCAATACCCGGTCAGAGCACATGCCCGGGTTGTGGGCTCAGTCTCCAGGGTGGGGTGTGCAGGAGGCAGCCGACAATGATTCTCTCTCATCATTGATGTATATCTCTCTCTCCCTCCCTTCCTGTCTGAAATCAATTAAAATACATACATACATAGATATAAATATAGATAACAGACATAAATATAGATGATGTAGATGATATAGATATAGATATAGATATAGATAGATAGATATGACACACACAGACCAAATGACAAAATACCGCCTAGGGACAAAAACAAACACACAAGTGAAGTAAATATGTTTACATCAACATAATTCCCCCACAGGAGATTCTGACCAGGACTCTGCATTGGTAGGTAAAGCTGAAACCCAGCAAGCTCAGCTTTCCAGGCCAGAAATCAAAAGGGCAGAGGGTAGATTCAGTTGCCCATCTGCCAGACATTCTTCCTATTTCTTTCCATTTCCAAACTGATGGCTCTTTAATCTGCCTACAGTCTGGAGCATCTTAGAACCACTCTTGTCTAATTCCTCTATTTTACCTTCCATGTTTTATCAATGACTGTGGTGTTTCTCCTTTTTCCGTGTCCTGCACGGTTCCTGAGGAGAGGAGCTGGAGATTAAGAAATTAGAGAAAGAAAAAGACAAGAGGCAGAAATAGATTCATAAAGCTGGGAGTTAGGTGGGTGCCATATCTCTGATGGAGAGACAGTCACACTCACCATAGACAACACAGCATATTTAGTGGCTTCTAAAGGGGAGTTTAAGGTCAAAAGGAGTTACGGGTGTGCCCAGATCCTATTCATCAAGATCTGGGTAAGCTCCTCATTTTTAGGTACAAGATTTAACATATCAAGACCTAGGTAAGTCAAGGTCCTATTTGTTCCTCATTCCAAGCACAGGGATAAAGATAAGAAATCAGTACTGATAACAGGATTCTGCCAGTGCCCTCGGGCTCAGCTGATAAGAATAAAAAGAATGTCCATGTGCCTTCTCAGGCGGCTCTCTACACCTGACCAGGTTTTAAATATGTTTTTCAAAATGTCCCTCAAAGCTGTGCCTTCTCTATTCTCTATATTGCTGCCCTTCCCAGAGACTTTCCTGGGAAAAGTCTTTGAACCATACATCCATCCTGATTTCAGTCCCTTTCCTCTCCATGCTGCCCTCTAACACATTTTTAAAACAAAATACAAACAAAGTTATTTTCTTTTCAATTAGTTAATCTTCCATAGAGCTCACTATACACCCACTAAAATCTCTCCTCCCCTATCTTTCTCTTTCTTCTTGTCACCTATTCGCCCCCACCCCATAGCTTGTATGTCTCAGCCACAATGCACTCCAGTATTTAGTGTTTCATAATATGAGGACAATATCGTTACATTCTATGCATTATGATTTTTATTATACTTCAGAACAAATGCAGTTAGGTGCATATGAATGTAATTTGAGGGCCAAGTAAACAAATGGATTCAGAAACCACCCATCAAACTAAAGAACCCAAAAGCATTCCATAGCCTTTCAATTTGACAAAAAAAAAAAAAAAAAAAGGTATAGAAGTCAGTATGTAATACTAATACATGATATGTCATTTTCCTACCTGAATATTTTCTCTCATGTAGTCAATTACCATTTCTTCCCCAATTTTTGAATATCTATATCCTTACAGATGAACACAAAATTGTAAGCAAAGGTATTAACTTTCACATAAAATGTATGGCCTTTTATTTTACTTATTTATTTATTTTAACAAATCCTTTAATGCAACAATAGTTTTTACGGTGTCTGTACCAGGTACAAATTGGTCTCTAGGAAAGCACATAACAAGGCCAATTAACAAGGTAGATGTGCCACTATTCATTTTCACACCCGGGACACACAACATGACATTTAGTATCTGGTCACTTTGTGGAAAGGGCCGTGTTTTGTCTTGTCTCGCTTTGCTTTCCATTGATTGGATGGGTATGGAGGCAGAACTTCTTTGTCACTTCACTGGAGACTGTCTGGATAGCGACGGACTGGATCATAAATCAATTCTACTAGGAGCGCCGCTCACGACCCGAGTCAATATCAAGGCATAAAGCACCTGTAACAGGGATCAAAATGGAATAAACCTCAGCACTTGCTTCATCAGAAACTTCAAAGTCTTTTAAATATGCACAATAATGCAATAAGGCTTTGTGTTATTTTTTTATTCTGTATTCAATAGGGTATGTATATGTTAAACATATTCCATAGAAGTGGAAACACTGAATAAAATCACTGATTGTTGTCCTAAAAGTTTAGGTATAATATAAAATCTATAAGCACGGCTCAACAAAAATTCTACTAAATCAAATCTGAATTGTTTAGGACTCCATGCTCCACAAACAGGTCCTACTGATTTTTTAATTTTTTAGACTACTCTGGATTCCATTTAATAGATAGTGAAGCAATTTATATTAAGCAATTGCATATTAAGTTGATTTAACTTCTAGATGGAACCCAGAATAGTTTACAGAGCTATATATAACATAATAAATATTATATTACATTTCATATATATGTGAATATATATACATATATATGTATATATATGAATATATATGAATATATATGTGAATATATATATATGAATATATATAACTTTTTCCACAGATTACTTACTATATTGGTATTCTTAAATTATTTTATTTTTCTACAAAATCTAAAATTTAACGAACTGCCATTCTATTTACTTGTAATTATTTACATGTTTTAATGTTATGCAAATATGGCAAAGGGAAACATTGTCCATGCAAGAAAAATAAAATTGAAATAACCTAGTGCTGCGTTTTTGACATGAAAAGGAGTTTCCATTTGTAAAGCTTTATGACCATTATTTGTTCAGTGATTACAGTATTTTAGGCAGGCATACTGAAGAGCAGTAAAGAAAGGTCACAATCGTAAAGAGAAATTTTTGGTCATTACAATTGCTATAATGATGAAGAGGTATTTTTGAGTGCAATACAATGCATTCAGAGATTTAAGTAACTATAGAGTTTGTAGGTTATTAGAGACACTAAAATGGCTTTTCTGCCCATTGTGTTTTGCATATGCTTTTTTTAGAAAATAATTTGCTTATTCTTTTGCTTATTCTATCACTCAGTAGATGTTCAGCAACCCGTTTCTGTGCTTGGTAATTCCTAGTGCTCCGCAGGACTTGTTTACAAATGTTTAAGAGAATTCCGGCTGCAATGGATGGCTGATTGCCAAGGGCTTGCAATGCATAGTGGGGGCATTGCTTAAATGCAGGATTTTTATATTCCCAGTGCTATTCCCAGGTCTCTTCTCCTGCTCCTTCTACTTCTAATACTACTGTTGGCACTTATGACTGTCATTATCATTGTTATTGTTTTTGTCTTCATTATAAACAAGTAGCCTATGTGTTTATTGGATACAAGGTTAAATTTTAAACTCAGTGTGAAACTAAGAATATATAAAAGTACTAGAGGCCCAGGGCATGGATTTGTTGCAGGTTCATTCCCTGTCCTGGCTGGGGCATGTGAGGGAGGCAACCAATAGATATGTCTCTCACATTGATGTCTCTCTCTCTCTCTCTCTCTCTCTCTCTCTCTCTCTCTCTCTCTCTCTCTTTATCCCTTCCTCTCTTCCATTGTCAATGAAAATATATGTATATATATCCTCAAGTGAAGATTAACAAAAAATAAAATAAAGCCGAAACCGGTTTGGCTCTGGATAGAGCGTCGGCCTGCAGACTGAAAGGTCCCGGGTTCGATTCCGGTTAAGGGCATGTACCTTGGTTGTGGGCACATCCCCAGTAGGGGGTGTGCAAGAGGCAGCTGATAGATGATTCTCTCTCATCGATGTTTCTAACTCTCTCTTGCTCTCTGTAAAAAATCAATAAAATAAATTTTTTAAAAAATTAAATAAATAAATAAAATAAAATAAAATATCTTGGTGGCAGAGAGATGGATGGATTAGAGGGGGACAAGAGTAGGTATTAGGGGCAGGTTATGAGGGTAAGCAGTAAAGGTTGGAGATTAAAGTGAGCACCAACAATGAACAATAATCAAAGTATTTAGTAGAGCTCTAACTGGTTTGGCTCAGTGAATAGAGTGTCAGCCTGTAGACTGAAGGGTCCCGGGTTCTATTCTGGTCAAAGGCACATGCCCAGGTTGCAAGCTTAATCCCCAGTTGGAGGTGCAGGAGACAGCTGATCAATAACTCTCTTACATCATTGATGTTTCTATCTCTCTCTCCTCTGAAAGCAATTTTAAAAATTTTTAAAGAAAAAAGATATTAGTAGACTTGTGGATAAGATATATAGTAATTGAATTTGGGAAGTAAGAGAGTGATAAAATTAAAAAGAAAATCCACAGTAGTAAAACTAAGTAGCATATCTAAATATCTGCATGAATAGATTGCCTCTGAATATTAATAGAACAGTTATTGGTAGATAAGATGACAAATGACTTTGGTTTTCCTCTTTATACTTTTACTTATGTGATATTTTTCAAATAACACTTACCTGGTCATAATAATCAATATTGTTAAAGCAAGCAACCAGAGCTGCAACATAGCTCATATCTTAATTTCTTGATTGCTGAGTTCTGGTGACAGTGCATATATTTGAGACTCCCCCATAAGCTCTAATTAGATTCCTCGTTCCTGTACTCTGAGCTTAGAGTAGAGAATGGGTTAGAGAAGGACCAGAATATATATACTCAGGAGAAAATAATACATTCTTAATCTTGGAATTCCTAAAGCTTACATTTATGAGAATATGAACCTTATTTGTTTTGTTTAGCATTTTTAATATTTTTATTTTTAGTATTTTTATCATTTTTCTTTGCAACAGGCAATGTGTTTTAGAATAAGACTGACAATACTATTACTTTTTTTCATAATCAATTCTTCCCGTTTAAGACTTTCTCATAGTTTGCCTTTATTCTGCTAGCCTTCAACAGGCATAACAACTTTGTATCATTTCCTGGGAGTGTTTTCATGAATGCCTTACATGGACTGTTTCAATAATTCTTCCCATGACTCCTGAGAGCATAGGTCTCCAAGCCAACCTTGGAGTTCTCCTTCTTGCTAACTTGATTCATAATTTCCCATCAGTGCACTCCACACCTGGGTCATGCTCCACTTACTTCTCAAATGACAAATGGCCTGCTAGAAGCAGCTGCCCGAGATTGACAAAAAGAACCTTTCAAACCATGAAACTATATTTAGTGCAAAGATTAAGATAAGGTTATGTAGCTCTAAAATAAGATATTTTAAAATTCTGGATTTTTTAAATCTATATATGGCAACACTATAAATATTTTGTTGAAGTTAGCTATTTCCAAAATTAGTAAATTGTAAGAATATTAGAGTTTAAAAAATGAGAATTTACATATTTAACAAATTCTAAAATAGATGCTGTTAATTTCTGTGATTACAGGCAGACTTCAATCCCTCTAATGAAACATTATATAATAAAACATATTATATATATATGTATATATATTATATATGTATATGTATATAATATATATAATTGTCACAATGGCAAAGAAATTAAGACCAAAATCTTAGAGATATGTAAGAAATAAAACCAAATATAAGATAGTTTTATATAATATGGATCCGGTTGACTTGTGGGTCATACAGATTTGAACTTGCTAGAGATGTCCCAAGTTGCTACAATTCATTTACAGGCCTACTTCATCGTTGATTACAATAGTTTTATTTTGGTAGGTTCAGAAATATCAGTGATATTAACATTATGATAATAAACTCAGGCAATTTGAAGTTCATTGTACTGTGCTATATATTAATTAAAATCATATTTAATATCATTTAAACATTTGATGAATCTATTGCTTAAGTCATTTAGTATATATTTTATTAAGTATACTTTCTATTTTAGAAAGAATTCAGATAAGAAATACATTTTTGTATAATTAAAAATAAACATCCCTGCATTTTCAGCAATGATTAAATTGTGCCATCATAATTAAATTCTTATTTACTGTAGTGAACTAACTTAATGACTAAAAAGAGTTAATAAAAGCAAACATATTTCTCCTAATCTAATCTATTTTTCTTAGTATCTGCAAAATAAAATGCATATTATGCTTTTGTTATAAAACTAAAATATTAATTTCAATATTTTAAATGGCTGTAAATTTACCATAAGATGAACAATACACTAAAACTGACAAAACTATTACTTTTTTGGTTAAAAAAAATGACTTGACCACAATATTTTATTTTTATTATTATTTTTGTAAAGATTTTATTGATTTTTTTACAGAGAAGAAGAGAGAGGGACAGAGAGTTAGAAACATTCATGAGAGAGAATCATCAATCAGCTGCTTCCTGCACATCCCTTACTGGGTATGTGCCCGCAACCAAGGTAAATGCCTTTGACCGGAACTGAACCCGGGACGTTTCAGTCCATAGGCTGATGCTCTATCCACTGAGCCAAACTGCTTTCGGCAACCACAATATTTTAGAGTAAAATTATATTTGGTAAAGTTTAAAACAATTAGAATCTGTTTACACAAATTTATTTTTCAGATTAAGGTAATATTTAAAAAATTTAATGTTTAAACTACATTTATAAAAAGGCACTTTAGTTAAGATCCCCTCCTTCAAAATTGTGTGACAATAATCCCTTCACAATTGTGTGATAAGCATTCAATTTAGAAATTTTATAAAATGAGCATCTTCTTAAAATTCCATATGAGCCCGGCTGGTGTTGCTCAGTGATTGAGTTAACCTATGAGCCAGGAGGTCATGTTCAATTACCAGTCAGGACACGTGCCCAGGTTGCAGGCTTGATCCCCAGTGTGGGGCATGCAGGGGGCAGGCAATCAATGATTCTCTCTCATCATTGGTGTTTCTCTCTTTCTGCCTCTCCCTTCCTCTTCGAAATTAATACAAATATACATTTTTTTAAACTCAAAAAAATCCCATGTGAAATAATTCCAAAAACATCTTAAAATGACCTGTCTTAAAATGTCAACATTTAGCCACTTGTACGTTGAGTCCATTGCAGAGCTAAGGTGCCTCCCCACGGAACAAAACAAAACAAAACAAACAAACAAACAAACAAAAAAATGGTGGGGAATTGGGAGAGTCTGAAATGCAGCAATTTTCTAGTTTTGTTAATCAGCTTAACAATAACCCACAACCTTCGAACCAATTTTCTAGTTTTGACTCCTAATGTCAAGGCGGCCTCCCTGTGCTCCGTCTGATCACACGCCAGCCACTGCTTCAGATATTTTTATTCTGAGTCCCTAGAGCTATTCAAACATACTTCAGCCACATGCTGTCATCTCCTCTAGTTCTTCCTAGCTGAAAGGTATTTTAAAATTTTTAATAAGATAATGCACTTCAGAAAATCACATGCACATCTAACAATGAAAGGAATAAAGCAACAGCCGATTTGCCAACAAAATGAATTCAGTAGAAATAAGCTGGGAGAAAATTTTAGATGCCATTATCTTTCTTATCTGGACCCTTCGGGGGGGAAAAAAATCTGATGCTAGGCATCACAGCTTTATTAACAGTTTAATTACTTACGCAATTAATTATGTCACCTCTGCCTATCATGCAGAGCTTCAGGGAATGCTGTTCTTGGGTCTTGATCACAGAGCAATAGTAGTGGTGTCATCTGGAGATATCTTAAGGCCGTTTTTGTTGATTCTTCTGGAAGACTGGCCTACTCCTGCTGGCGAGCATTTCAACATTCTACCATTGTCCTGGAGTTGTCTGGTGTTCATTTGTCACACTGACAGAAACCAGTTTAAAATTTAAATCCGTATCCCTCCTGAATCCCGTAAAAGAGTTTGTGGGCCAACGCCGATGCGATGACTGATGATGCGCCCGTCAGCTGCCAGAAGATCCAGCAAAATTGCTCAACAAGTTTCTTAACCAGATAAGCAATAAGGCAGATTACAGAGAAACAAATGACTTATCATAAGCCCGCTTCCACGGCATTCTTCATATGTGTCCCCTAAAGACATTTCCACAAATAAAGCATTTCAAAAGCAGGCAGCAGTCCCACAAATGTATTTTACTTAATATCCTCTTCGCTCATTCGGTTTACAATTTATAAAGAAAGAGCACACAATGGGAACATATGGTAAAATTCCTAAAACAAAAAAAAAAGTTTTAATTTAATGAAGCTATTTTTCTATCTCCAAGATAGCTAGAATTTGATTTTGTACCAGCTCTCCTATGAGTTTATTCATCATAACGACCCAGTTATTTTTGTTTACAAATTTCCAACATCAAGACTATTGCCCTTTAAAGTGTTCTTTTAAAATTGTGTCTCCACATCTAAGCCATGGAGGGTTATTGTGGCATATTCTCATTTAACACAAGCCAAAGTAAACATGCGTTATTCTAAAAGACTTTATTCTAGCTGCGTATTTAAAGCCTACTAGAAAAGTCTCAGCGCATAGATGCTTCCAAATCTCAACTCCAATTGATGGGAGAGAGGGGTTTCCACCACCCACAGCAGTGATGGGGACTCCAGCTGGGTATCCTATCAATACTGACGCTCTCTACCCGGAAAGAGCATCTGATGAAACAGTGAAGGGTTCAGTCCTATGCGACGGCTGCCCCACACGCCTCACACCAGCCAGGCTGGGCCTGTGCTTCTGACCACACGCTACAGATCAGAGGTTCTGTGATCTCTCCCCGGGGCTTCAGAGGGAGGTTGCCAGTCCAGAGTGTTGACTGGATTTTTGATTGTCTGTAAATCAGAGTTCCAAGACCCCATCTGAGGGTGCCATTACTTTGCTGTGGACAAGGAGGTCACAGGTTCGATTCCTGGTCAGGGCACAGGCCCAGGTTGCAGGCTAAATCCACAGTGTGGGGCGTGCAGGAGGCAGCTGATCAGTGATTCTCTCTCACCAAATTCAATAAAAACATATTTTAAAATTTTTTTCTTGAAAGTAATATCAAACCCATGCAATATTATGAAGTACTAGGAAATAGTATTGGTGATAATTATATTAAAATTAACACATAATAAGTAAAAGTCAAGGTATGAATAGATGCCAACTGCTATTGAGAAGGGGTTTCAATCATGTTTCCTCAATCTCAATAAGCCTAGTTCTACTGTGAATATTGATACTCTATGTTTAATATTGAGAAAGCATGATATGCTGAATAATGACCTTCCCAATTCCCATAAAATGTGAATGTCACCTACATGGCAAAAAGGGCTTCCAGTGTGATTAAATGAAGGGTTTGGAAATGAGGGGATTACCCTCAATTATGCACCCATCCTGATGAAATCCGAGGGATCCTTATAAGAAGGAAGCCACTGATCAGAGAGACAGGTGTGGATGTGAAATCAGAGCCAGGGGCGCCTTGAAGATGTAAGCGCCGGCTTTGAGGGCAGAGGAAGGGGAGGCCACAGAGTGTACCCAGTGCAGCTCAGCAGCTGGAGAGGACAGGAGGAGGGGAGAAGGTCTCCCCTCGGAGCTGGCGTAAGGCAGAGCTTTGCCCTAAGTGAGCCCAGGGCCGCTGCTTTAGGATGGCAGAGCCCCAGACCTGTGAGCAAACACACCATGTTGTGTAAGCCAGCACATTTGTGATTTTTAAAAATATATATATATTTTATTGACTTTTTACAAAGATGAAGAGAGAGGGACAGAGAGCTAGAAACATCGATCAGCGAGAAACATCTATCAGCTGCCTCCTGCACACCCCACACTGGGGATGTGCCCACAACCAAGGTACATGCACTTGACCTGAATTGAACCTGGGGCACTTGGGTCCGCAGCCTGAGGCTCTATCCACTGCGCCAAACTGGTTTGGGCTGTGATGATTTCTTAATGACAGCCATAGGAAACAGATACCTTTTACACGCCTTTTTAATGCATATGCTGAAACGCTTAAGTAGCCATGTGCGTTTTATTGCTGTGTTTGATTTTGAATTCCTGCGGAACTCCATTTTAACTTGTAATATTGATTTTCTATGCAATTTTATTGAATGCACTTGGCATTGAAGCATGTTTCAATGTGGGCATCTTCAAAACAGAAGCTATTGTACCTAGGGTGTCCCCTAGTGCATTCATCTTCACACTGACTCCTGACGTCCTCAATGGGAGAGCATTCTGCAGGATGTCAGATGCAGGTCAATAATACCTGCCCGATCGAAGAGATGATCAGCAAAGAATGTCTACAAACTCACACGCACTTGGGCAAGAGACACTGCATTCTGGATCCCGCATTTCTGCGGGTAATGTCCTTGTGCGCGGGGCAGGGAGGCTGCTGCAGCCGCAGGATTGTGCAGGGGCATTGACACAGAACACATGCTCCCAGGCAGGAGGCGACATGCAGGCCCTGGACTTGGGCCACTTGCAGAGACAGCCCAAAGATAAAAGAATATAATCTAATACTCAGAGGGTAAGATCTTTAAAGAAAGAAATATGTTACTTACATTATTGAAGACAGCGGTGGGCCATGTCATGTAGCCAGAGGATAATGAAATAGTAAATAAGTCACCTCAAAATATTGCCCTAAGTATTGGGAATTTACCTTTCTCTTGATTATTGTTCAGGTGTTTTTTTGTTTGTTTGTATTTGTTTTGTTTTTTTCTTTCCTATGGAAAGAAAATTGCAATAGCAGAAGTCAACTCCTCTTGTGAAGACTCACATTTTTTTTTTTTTTTTAAGGTATTTTTATTGATTTAAGAGAGTAAGGGATTGCTGAAACCAGTCTGGCTCAGAGGATAGAGCATCGGCCTGTGAACTGAAGGGTCCCGAGTTCGATTCTACTCGGGGGGCACGTACCTTGGTTTTGGGCACATCCCCAGTAGGGGGTGTGCAGGAGGCAGCTGATCGATGTTTCTAACTCTCCATTACTCTCCCTTCCTCTCTGTAAAAAATCAATAAAATATATTTTTTTAAAAAGAGAGAGAGGAAGGTAGAGGGAAAGAGAGATAGAAATATCCTGCATGCCCCACACTGGAGATCGAGCCCGCAAACCCAGGCATGTAGGCATGTGCCTTGACCAGAAATCCAACTGTGACCTCCTTGTTCATAGGTCAATGCTTAACCACTGAGCCACGCTGGCCAGGCCAGACTCACTCTTTTGGAAAATAGTAATTCCAATGAAACAGGTAAAGGTAACTAAGGGACAAATTGGTAGTTGCAAAATAGACATGGGAGAGTAAAGCATGGAAAATGTAGTCAATGATTCACACTTAACTACGCGTGGTGCCAGTTGGCACACTGGAAACTCAGAGGGGACACTATGTCAAGTGTAAGGTAGTCTAACCACTAAGCTGTGTACCTGGAATCAATGCAAAACAAAACTGAAGGGGGGAAACAAAAGAGTATCATGAAGCAGACATAGAAATTTAATGTCCTAGCATACTGGGAAAAGTCTTCAAAATTATTCTTAAAACTATTCAATCCGTAACACTTCGTTTTGGCCTTTACTTCCATGTTTTCTCCAAAGTCATGTTTTAATTAAATATTCAACTGTCTGGCAAATACAGAGTGAAAACCATCTGTTACAAGTGTCTCTTGGATGAGGAAAAAGTCCCAGTAATCCCCACAAGCCCTTTGCCAAGGAGAAGGACTGGCCTTCACTTTGCACTCTTGTGTTTCACTCTAGGGCATTTATTTATTCAACAAACACTAATTACCATATGTAAGGCTCTAATAGATGCTTAGAAGGAAAATAAACATAAGAGGAGGTGGAACAAGTGGTGAAATAGGCAGATAAACTAGGGTATACTTTAAGGCACTGAGGTGACTAGCTATTTAAGGAAGTGCAGGAAGCCTTAGCCAGTTTGGCTGAGTGCATAGCCTGTCCACCAGGAGGCTGAAGGGGGCCAGGTTTGATTCCAGTCAAAGGTATATAACTAGATTGCAGGCTCCATTCCAGGTAGGGGGCCTGTAGGAGGCAGCAGATCAATGATTCTCTCCTGTCATTAATGTTTCTCTCTCTCCTTTCTGAAATAAATTAAAAAATATATATATTTAAAAATAAAGAAATGCAAGATCCAGTAGTTCAGGCAACTCTGTCATAATTCCCTGCCTGGGAGAGGCCTGTGGCAGGTGCAATGCTCAGCTCTCCCTCCTTTGACTTTAAGGTGTGAGAAGTGCAGGGACCTGCTCCACATTCAGGATCTGGGACGCATTCCCAGCAAAGCCACACTCTTCTCAGGCAACGTATGGAATTGAATGAAGGAAGAAGTGATAACAGTCTAGAACTATTTCAACTGCTTCTCATGATGTTCTCGCAATCTATATTTCTGAATAGTATTGCAAAAACAAAACAAACGAACAGAAAACTCTGTTAGAGGGATACTTAATTTCTGAACACTATAACCAAAGCAACAGAACAGTGCCCAGTATTGGTGTCACTGGTTAGAATTTTTCTCAGTTCCTATTAAAGCATCCCATTTAAGTACAAAGGGCATTGCATTCAAGTACACCATTGGCCCTTGAACTTACAAGCATTCTGCAGTTGGCTTTAGAAGGACATGAAGTTAATGGACTATAAAGTTTGGCTTTGGAGAACTTTAATTTTATAAATACAGCAATAAAGGTCATGTTATTATTTTTTCTATAACCACCTTTTAGTCATGACTGGCTGGCTAACTTAAAGGTTATCTGTATGTATAGTATTTACATATTGAAGGAGAGTTCCCTACTATAAAAAAAGTAATTGTGTTATTATTAAAATATGCATTATTAAGAACAATGATAGTTGATAGGAAGCACTTCTATGGAGCACCTCCCTCATTTGAACTTCACATTTTTAAAAATATTTTATTGATTTTTTACAAAGAGGAAGGGAGAGAAAGAGGGACAGAGAGCTAGAAATATCTATGAGAGAGAAACATCAACCAGCTGCCTCCTGCATATCCCCAGAACCAATGTACATGCCCTTGACCGGAATTGAACCTGGGACCTTTCAGTCTGCAGACCGATGCTCTATCCACTGAGCCAAACCAGTTTCGGCAGAACTTCACATTTTTATCATCTCATCTAATTCTTAGGATATTCCTGAAGAATACTGTAGTATACACATCTTACATGCGGAGAGGAATGACCACCTGTTTTAATAGTTCAGGTAAATCCAATAAATAGCCTCTTACATGGCAAAATCAGGATTCAAATCCAGAAATCAAAACACAATGGCTTTTTCCTTTATTATAATACACATTTATTCAAAAGCAGTTATGTAGAGAGAAAGTTTTACACATGACTAGATTTTATTCATGCCTTACACTTACATTTCTGTGACAAGATTGCTCTCTGCCCAACAATAAATTAGGTCTCACGATTAAATAATCTCCATGTTTTCGTGGATGAGTTGGCTTCACAGGTTTGTTTAATATTCCTTTCTCCCTTGCCACATTCCTCCCCACTGCGACTCACCGCTTACCATCTATTCAGCCACCTTAGTCAGACACCTGAGAATAAAACTTTCACAGTTAACACCCATTCTCCAGACTGGAAAGGCACCCCTCCACTTGAGTCCAAGGATAGAACAAAGCAAACACACAGCACAAGAAAAAAAACGAACTTGTTGCACAACTTATGCTAAACTGATCACATGCTCTGTGCCTGAGTTTGCGTGGTCTGCACTTAGCCAGGTCTGTTCCCCTCCTCCCACAGACATGGAATGCTTCCCCCAAGACATGGAAAGCAATGGTCCCAGAGGACAGCCGCTTCCTGCACATGTTGGAAATATAGATCTGAGAGTAAGGGCTCAGAGAGCCAACGCTTGCTGCAGTTCCGAGAACCAAATTAGAAACATATTAAGCAAATAGAGGCAATATATTTTATTTATTTTCCATATTAATAGGTTATTATCTCAGGGACTGACTTTGCCAAAAGAATATGTATCTTTTATGTTTAATTTTGGATATTAATGTAATCACATTCCCAGTAGATAATTGGGGCATATCACATCTAGAAACATATGAGTTTTGTTTTCCCAAGCCTTTGTGTGATATATTTTCTTGCAGGCAAATGCGTATTGAAATCACCCTTTAAAATTATTAATTATCTTGACAGAAAAAAAATGTTTTCCCTACAGGGCATTTGGTAATCAAATTAAAGTGAATTTAAAATTTAAATTATTTTTTTTCTCACTACATTTAGCAGGAATATCATCCAGAGTCAGAGACAAGCAGATTTTTTCCCCCTCTGCTGGGAGGAAGCAACATTGGTCCAGAGTGAAATCATCAAAATAAAAGTCTGCAATCACAAGGACTTCACGGCGATAGTCCATAACATTTAGGATGCACCCAAGCCACACATGTACGGTTACAGCGTGATTTCAAATGAAGCATCCATTTAAAATAGTCACATAAGCAAGATATATTGGAGGTACATTGTTTAAGCCTTTACTTTGTTTACTCTAAAGCATTTCTATAATTGCATATTTAAAAGCAATGAATACAATATAATGATGTAAACCTAAGCATTGATTATATTGATTTAAATTACTTGAGCAAATTTAAGTACCTTTTTAGAGCATAAAATCAAACGAAACTTGTTTATTTAGTTCAAGTCAGCATTGATGTGCCCTATATTTTTTGCGAGGTAAAATATATAGTAGAAACTATCTAAAAATATGTATTTACTTTTTATTCTTGCACCTCAGCCATTAAAGGGTTTTTTAAATTAAGGAAATCAAACCTAATACCTCTTCGCAGTTACAGAGAGAGTCAAGTCCTTGAGGGAGGGATGATGAGTATAGAGCCCTGGCGTGCACAGGAGCAAGCAGTGCTAGATAACATGTCAAAAGCAACAAATGCAAAAACCTTTTCTTATTCCACCACGGCAGACAATCATAATTATAAAAACTACTACAAAATTTTATTTTAAAATTTTAACACTTACTGTCTTACATGATAATCATTAATAAATACAAATGACAGTGGTAACCAACTTGTCCATTCACAGTGAATTAGGTTGGTTAATTCTATTTTAAAATTATTTTATTGACTCTTTGGAGAATTTCAAATGCTTTGAGTGGTGTAATACCATTCGTCTAAAGATGAATAATCTAAGTATGTAAGTTTTAGAGAAAGATGGGATGTTGAAGATGTCTCAGTGCCCAGGTTCATTACCTCAGCACACACAGGTCCTTTACAAACCATAGCTTCCCACCATGGCCACCTGCAAGTCTTCACATATAGCTTTCTCCACCAGAACATTCTCTGTCTCTTTACCTAGCAGGCCATACATGCTAGAATTTATCAGCCTGTTCCCAGGACTCAAACTATAATGAAGAGACTTTCACGCCTCTCAACATCTCTGAGAAAAGATCACCACTTCGTCCCAGAGGTCCCCACTGGGATTGAGCTCCAATCCCTCTAAACACTAACAATCCCTATGACACTTGTCTTACTCTCCCCACTATGGTAGCTCCCCTGATTGTCTCTCAAAGAAACTGCTTTCATTGAAATTCAGTCTCAGTTGCCTTCCAGAGCAGAGCCAACTTAGAAACTCTGTTCGTGATGTTGATAGCTTCATAATAAATTCTGCTCTCAAGGAAACAAATACATTAGCTTATTTTTTAAAATTTAAGAACATGCCCAGCCAGTGTGGCTCAGTGGTTGAGCATTGACCCATGCATGAGGAGGTTACAGGTTTAATTCCAGGTTAGGGCACATGCCTGGGCTGCAGCTCGATCCCCCATGGGGGGCTTGCAGGAGGCAGCTGATCCATATTTCTCCCATGGGTGTATCTATGACTTATCCTTTTCCCTTCCTCTTTCTGAAATCAATAAAAACATATCTCTAAAACATTAAAAATTTAAGATCATATTGAGCCCGCCAAAATCTTTTGCCCTATTTTCCTTTATGAAAACAAAACAAAAGAAAACATAATATTTTCTTCTTTTGTTCTACAAAATCTTTGCTTTTGATATGTACTTTCACAAGCCTCATTGAATACACAGTAACTAGAGGCCACATTTCAAAGGTCATGATATTCAAGCCTGGGCAAAAGAACATGACATTGAATAGAGGTTGCATAACCCATGAGCGGCAGGGTTGATAGGGAGAAAGGAAAAGGAACATTAAAGCAGCAGGTTAAATCACTAGCAGGCAGAACAACTTTGGCTGAGTGGACCACACTACTGTCAACACATTTGAGTGACAAACTGCTAGGGCCTGCTGCCCTATGTGCCAAACTGGGGACACCTCTGGAGATACTCAATACCATAAAGATATGGAAGTTATGGGAACCAGCCATTTCCCCATTGATCTCAACAGCAATCCAGCCTCCCACATACACACACCTGAAGAAGGGGTTACCTGAAGGAATTTGCAGGGGCATGTCCCTCCTGGATGGGTTAGTTGCTTTATGTCCCTGGGTGAAGGGGAGTTAGTGACTCGGGCTCCATTGGAATCCCTCTTCCAGCTTCAAACTGGACTGGAACAGAACACACACCATTGAAAGAGGGGAAGGAGCAAGTCTCCGTCTGGTATATTTCTCTCTTGGCTCATCTCCTCCCATGTGATGGCGCCGCCTTCCCCTGCCAACCTGTGTCATGTGCACAACCAGGTGAAGCTCCTAACATGCCAACCTCCCTCTCCTCAGGGCCAGATGGGCATGATCAGGCTTCCAATGGTACAATGTATTTAATATATATATATATATATATATATATATATATATATATATATATATATATATATATGTGTGTGTGTGTGTGTGTGTGTGTGTGTGTGTGTGTGTGTTTTAATTGATTTCAGAGAAGAAGGGAGAGTGAGAGAGATAGAAATATCAATGATGAGAGAATCATTGATCAGATGTCTCCTGCATGTCCCACACTGAGGATCGAGCCTGCAACCCAGACATGTGCCCTAACCAGGAATCAAACTGTAACCTCCTGGTTTGTAGATCAATCCTCAACCACTGGGCCACACTGGCCAGGCTTGTACAATCATTTGGATGTCATGTTTCCCCCTCCATTGGCCTGAAGGACATTACAACGCACAAAATAGTCCTTACTCAGTCCACCCACTAATCTTTCTGTGAGAGCCAGCAAAGCCTGTCTTTACTGAAATCTAAAATACTTGGAATGAGTAAAGCTGTTCTCCAAAACAGGATGGCTTTGCACATTATGACTGCCTCAGCCGGGGCATTATCCAGCCATCATGTTGTTTGCTCATACCTGATGAGTCTGCTAATGTGTCAGTTTATTAAATCACACAAGGATATGAGTGAGCACCCTGCAAGACACAATCCTCAGTGTAGAGATTCCCCCATTGTTAGATCATGGCGATATATGGTGGCCAAAAAAATGTGTTACTTCTTTTGGAAATTATTATCTTAACTAGAGGCCTGGTGCATGAAATTCATACACTCGGGGAGAGGGTGTCTCTCAGCCCAGACTGCACCCTCTCGCAGTCTGGGAGCCCTCAGGGGATGTCCAACTGCCAGCGTAGGCCTGCTCCCCGCAGGGAATGGGCCTAAGCCATCAGTTGGACATCCTTATCACTGCCACAGAGACAGGAGAGGTTCCCACCACCGCTGCTGCACCCATCAGCCATGATCCCGGCTGCTGGCTGAGTGGCATTCCCCCTGTGGGAGTGCACTGACCACCAGGGGGCAGCTCCGGCATTGAGCAACTACCCCCTGGTGGTTGGTGGTTGTCATAGCAACCAGTTGTTCCGCCATCCAGTCGATTTGCATATTACCCTTTCATTATATAGGCTCTTTGTTTTCTCTTGTATGGGCCTATATTATTGCTGTAGTATCTGTCTCCAGTGCAGCCAGTCAACTTTATGCTAACGAAACCCCTTGCTGACTGCTCAGAGCACATTGCAGTGAAGGGAGAGTCCATACGGTTGTCAGAGAAGGCAACAGCGGGTGGAATATTGGAGGAGGTCATAGAGAGGCATGAGAGCAGGTTGACCCAGGAACTAGACCCAAGCAATTGAAGGCTATCTCCTTCCCACCCTTCTCCTTAGAATATAAGTTCTTCCCACTGTTTTCATGGCAGGGGAAGGTTCAAAATGCAGCCTTGAGAGAGCAGTGTGCTGTTGATACCATCTGGATAGTACATGTGACTGACCCCCATTAAGGCCTCTACATCAACTTTTAAGATTTGGTGGGTGGATGCAGAATTCTCTTGTCTTGCAGTGCCCAAGACAGGCCTCGGACATACTGGTAAATTCTTTCTTACTAAAACTGCCTCGTGCCAACCTGGCGTGGTCTGTCTTCTATGGACAAGAACCAGTTGGCAAGCCTACATATAATGGTTGCAATATTTTAAAATACTTAATTCTTATAGCACTTTGAAACTATATCAAAAAGCAACATGGTTGTTAAAAATCTAAATACCTGGTTTTAATCAGTGGGTAGCACGTCAACCTGTGGACTGAAGTCTCCTGTGTTCTATTTCAGTCAAGGGCACATGCCCAGTTGTGGGCTTGATCCCCAGTAGGGGGCATGCAGGAGACAGCCAATCAATGATTCGCTCTCATCATGGATGTTTCTCTGGCTTCCTCTCTGAAATCAATAAAAATATTTTTAAAAAAATACAAATATTCCATACATGGTTGATAATTTACAACAGTTTTTTTTTTTTTTTGGTACTTTTGTTTGTTTGTTTGTTTTATTGAAAAACAAATCTCCAAAGGCATTGAAAGGCATGTCAGTGTGCCCAAGGCATGGGGGCTTTCCTTTTTAACTGTCATTAAATTGGAACAAAATATAAATAGTCTATATGTCCTCATTTATTCTTACAGATTTGAACTGTGTGCTAAATGACCTGGAAAAAAAAATGAGAAAGGTGATTGGTAAATATACAATGTTTGTTTGTGGGCATAAAAGACTACTTGGTTTATGCTAGGTTAATTAATCCTCACCTAAAGCATACACAATGCCTGGGTACTTAATGTACTGGAAAAATGTGCACAGCATTTTGACACCATCCTGGACTACGGAGAAGTAACATTGTTCTCTGATGTTGTTCTAGTAAGTAACTGGACAGCTTCCAGCTGGGATGGAGGATCATGCTCTCTAGCTTTATTATCTAATGCAAAGTAATCCCCTGTTAGAACAGGCTTTATGATTTGCATTTGCTATCATTCTTTCTACTTTAATAGTCTAGGATACAACCCACGATTGAATTTGTATTTTAAAGAGTCAGGATAATAACAAGAAGAATTACAAACAAACGATTAGAAGCAAAATATTGACTTTATAGGCAGTAGCATTGCTATCAGTCTCACTTGTGGGATGTAATTATACAAGGTCTTCACTTTATATTTTTATGGACTTGATAGAATTCTGATACTCTCCCTTCGCTAAGCAGACAGAACAACTAATTGCTTTGCATTAACTACCTTGGCTGAAGGGTGAAAAGCTAAAACCCAATTTACCCAGTAATTGCTACATTTAAAAAAAAGACAGCATCAAAGCCTTGATGTGTTGGACTGTAGTCTCTTGGGAAGGCTCGTGTCTAATTTTTATGCTGATATGGCTCATAATATAGTCCTCTGACTCTTCTATTTGCTCTTGCAATTATAAGGTTTCTTATGCCATTGTGACTATTCCTCTGAACTAAGATTAGCTTAACTAAGCTTCCTTTGAAAACTTGCCTACCCATCAAATGTGTCAAGCCTAATGCATTCAGTAGCCAAAGAAAATCAATGAACAGCACACTTTTCTGCTTCCTGCAATGATCAATAGGATTCACATAATGGGTGGAAAATTTTTAATCGTGACAACTCAGAATCTTCTCAGCATAAATCTCCCTGCACTGAAACTTCTCCATTTCCTATCTCTTGGATTTGCAGGCACTGAGTAATCTCCATGCTCAAGACATATTATTAAAAGCAATGCAATTAGAACTTCACACTTGGATGACAATGGGTTTAGATCCCAAAGGTCCATTTTCTAGATGTGCACTGCTCTATAGTTTACATGTGAAATTTACAAATTAAAGGTATTCTGTTAGAATGTGAAGGGGTTTTTTTTATGCAATTTAATTCAAATATGTCTATTATGGAAAGCAGACTTAGCTTTGGTTTCTTTCTAAACTAAATTCAGTCATTTTTTAAATTAAGATTTAATTTATTTTATTTTTTATTTTTTTAAGAATATGACGCTCAGAGAGGAGGAGTCAATGGAATCAGTTTTAATTCTCAACAGTGAGGTTTGGAGAAACATTGTAAAGAGAAATAAAGCTCTACAATACAAAGTTTAAGGCATTTTATTTAGAATTTAGGTTGTCTGTCATGAATGTATTATTGATACATTTATTAATTAGTTGATAAGTTATGCAATTCCCCAAACAACAACCAATTTGCATCTATGTGCCATGTACTGTGTGAGCTGGATTAGGCATACAGAGATAAAATGCATGCACTGTGTTTGAGGTGTTAGGCATATAGAGACAAAATACAGTCCTTATTTTTGAGAAGTTAAAAATGCACTTATATATGTCAGTTTCAATTTAGTGAGGCAATCTTCAGTGTGCATGTGTGTACATTTACATACACATATACGTATATATATATCAAATATATACCAAACAAGCAAAATGAAACTATTTGAAATCCTATTTGAAGAGCATTAAAGAATCCTAATGCTAAGTGGTACATTTACATATAAAATTGACTTACTTTGTGAATGGAAAGACAGGCTCATGTTTCACTGACTTTGTATGAAGCACTTGCACTGTGTATGATACATGGCTCTGCTTTTTCTTTTCTTTGTTTCCTTAATCAATATTCTTCCGTAATTTTGCTGGATCATATAATAATCATTAACTTGTAATATATTCCATTTCTCATCACTTTCCATTCTACTTTCCTCATGAGGAAAACAAGCATTTACAAATAGCTAAGCTATTTCTCTCCTGAAAATATAATTTGTAAAACAGTTTATGCTCTTTTCTTATGTGTTAGAAATAACTATTCCTATTACTCTTCTTGTTAATAATATATCTTAATTATATAGTTATTTCCTAGACCAGATTATATTAACATTATGTTAATATCTAATACAATTGTACACTTGAGAACAATTATAGATGACATATATTATTCATTGTATAGAATGTTTTTTAAAAATCTATTTTTATTGATTTCAGAGAGAGGCAGGGAGAGGGAGAGGTATAGAAACACCAATGATGAGAATCATTGATTGGCTGCCTCCTGCACACCCTACACTGGGGATGGAGTTTGCAACCCAGGCATATGCCTTTGTCAGGGAATCAAACCATGACTGCCTGGTTCATAAGTTGGAGCTCAACCACCGAGCCACACTGGCCAGGTTGTATAAGATCTTTTAAATATAATATTTAACCTAGCCAATGTCCTTCAGAATCCATTTGATACTAATGAATACTTTTAGTGTTTTAAATGCACTATGTGTATGATTTTATAAATATTTATAACTATGCAATACATATGCATTTATAAATTTAAAAAAATGTGGCAATATAATTGTTAACATCTAAATTTTTTGAATGCTTTACCATTGATATTAATATAGTACCTAAGTTTTGAAACAGTTAGCACTCAAAAGTAGACTGCCAATATGTGGAATGTATTAAATGACTTAAATAAATTCATGCTTTAAATTTTACCCTCATAGCAACCTATTGTCTTCCTTTGGATTATAAATATGATCACAGCAATAATTCTTTCTCTTGCCAAAATGTATGATCTAAGAGAGAACATACATTTTGAAATATTTGGTTAGTAGTTTCCTGTTGTTCTCAAAATATAAGGAATGTACACATGGTATTACATAGAAAGCTGTATCAATTCTGTCACTGAATAATGTATTAATATTTCTTCTGTTTTTTCCTACTGTTATGTAAATATATTATATTATTGGAAATAGGACTCAAATGCCTAAGCTTAAAGTCAAGTCACTTATAAATAAGTTCACTAAATACTCCCATATAAGAAAAAAAAAAATTAAAACACTTCATGCTGTTCTTTCACTCCAATATAGACTGAGCTGGGACTTTGATGATAGGTGGATGGACATGCAGTAGTTTTTATTTTTTTTTAACTTTCGATGTGAGAAAGTAGGGATCAAAATGACTGCCTTTCATCTGAATACATCAAGTTAATATGTGCCCCAGTACAGTCCCTCCTGCCTTCTGTCAGCTCCAGTTAGCTTCTGTGCTGATACTGAGCAGCCTTACCAGGCAGTGTTCACCAGAGCTGTCTACTCACCTTCCTCAAGGATGGGAGTCCTACACAATGCCCTGAACACCACTCACCTGTTTCCACTCCGAGAGTACTGGAATGATGTGGAACCTTACTTTGAGGGTGAATTCTGAGTTTGACAAATTCATCATTCTTAGCAAGGATTAAAATCATTCGCCTACCTTCCCACATAGCTTGCCATCCAGATTTTCTGTATCTTGTACTTTCCATGAATTATGAAACCATGGCCTTCCTCCACGGCCTTTTTACATAATGCCTCTAGCTCCCTGGTTATTCAATTCCCTTCTGTTTATGCTCTCAGTATCCTGTGGGGACAGAAAGAGTTGCCAACTGATCCTGCTGAAAGGTCAAAGCATGAACGGAAACACTCTACTCAATTCCTGCCCGAGAATATTTTAGGTACTAAATCCTACTCTTTTCAAATACCCAAATGTTAAAAAAATAATAAAAGTCATTAATTCTTGACCTAACGATTCAAATGACAAATCGCCACTGGGTGTCGAATTCTTCTAAATCTGCACATTTTCATGAAGCTACAATAGTCCATCAGGAATACTCTTTCATATTCATATATGTTCTCACTTCTGTTATACTCCTATAATCTCATAATTGAATGAGGAATCATATTTACAATTTCTTTTAATCTTATACTTTTCATCTAAGAAAATAATAAAATTGCTTAACCTTGGTCAAATCTCTCCCATTTCAATAATTTCAATAACTTCATCTGTAAAATCAGCAATTTTAAGTAAGTTATCTCTCATGCCTTTTTAGCTCTGAAATTCTTTTTTTTTTTCTTTTTTTCTTTTCCCCCTGAAGTAAACCTACTCTGTCCCTGAAATCAACTTGTGTGACAGGGAACAAGTATTTTTTTTATCCTCTTGTTTTGATGACTGTGTCTTTGCCCAAGTTACATATTTCCTTTCAAGAATCTGGAGCCAGCTCAGTGGACTGGGCAGCTACTCAACCTCTACCCTCCCTTGGGTATAATCTGTGTTCTAGCACCCAGGCCCAGTGCCCGTGTAGTACCTACATTTTATACTTGACCTTGAAAACAGACTTCTTGTGCCTTCAGAATGTCATCCCTCCACTCTGACACATTAATACAAGGAAATAGATAAATAATTGTAGGGGAAACTACTTATATGCTAGTGATGTTAGTTCACCAGAGTTTTTAGTTCTTCAATAAAATAATGCCACCTTTATTTTCATCCATGTAAATGGCTTTACTGTTGTTGATTCCATGTCTTGGAAGAAGTATGACTCAAGGAAAGATACTCGTTCTAGCTGAGAAAATCCAGGAGTATTTCTAACTCTCGCCACAAGGAGCCTGTCATTATTTTCGGGGCTCCCAAAGGCAGTCTGGGGTTATGCCCATCACAGATCAGTTGGCACCTGGGAATTATTTTTTGTATCCTTTTCATTATTCAAGGTGTTGGTGTTTAAAGGATCAATTAAATGTTTCTCTGCCCTTTATTCCAGTTGTACACAGCCCTGCTTAAAATAGCTGGAGCCATCACAGAAACTAAGATTGAAAAATTAATCCCTCAGGGATGTACATGTGTAAAGAGGCTTCTGTTTTTTTTTTTTCAATTTGTCATCCAAATAGGTATAAAGTGTTTTTCATAATAATAACCTTTCTATTACACAGTTCACACCAGTACATACATGGTGTTGTGCTATTTGTCCTGATGGAAATGACAAACCTCTCGTTGTAAATATCTGAAGTGCAGAAGGAAACACAACCTTATCGAGGAGATGGATAGAGCAATCATAGAACAAGCGCACAAACAAATGCATTTTTGTAGGTGGGCAGGCGGGAAAGGATGGCTGAGAGATTCTCTCTCATTTGTGTCTTATATCCGGAAATGAAGGAGGAAGATGCGTGCATTTATTAACTATGGATATTTGTCAAGCAATTTGCCTATTTCTTTAGAGAAGATCACCTCTACCCATGCCCTGTACCTGCTGTTTTACCTTGGCTCCTAGCCCAAGAGCCACTGACCTTTTCTGTTGCCGCAAAGCAGGCAAGGAAAAAAATGTTAATACCTATGGCTACAACTGTATATCTATATATATAAAAGGCTAAGTGACTGTCCAACCATCCAACCAGTAGTTATGATGTGCACTGACCACCAGGGGCAGATACTTAACATGGGAGCTATAGAGCTGTGGTGACTTGGAAGCTGTGGTTTTCGGGGGTGCACCTGGAGCCAGAGAGAAGGGAGCCTGATTCTGGGGTGCATCACTGGAGAACTGCCCTCTCACACTCTGGGACACCTTTGGGGGATGTCAGAGAGCCAGTTTCAGCCTGATCTCCACAAGCCAGGCTGAGGGACACTGCCTGCTGGAGGGATCCCCACTCACTCCGCCAATGACTTTCTCATGTGACAGGCTGGGGAGAGACCATGGGAGGTTAGCTCCAGGGCATGTCCATCCCACTGGCCACCTTCTAATTAATTTCCTTTCAATGTGCATGAATCCATGCACCAGGGCACTAGTATTATATATATAGTTGAAGAGGTAAGTTTGAGGTCACATAAATGAATTCAAATAGAAAAAAAATTCTCTTTCTATGCAACTATCTTTTTAACAAAAATAATTTTCATGTGTGATGAGTTATGCAGGCTCACTGAAACTTATCTTCCCACATGCATTTCAACATGCATTAATAGTTTCAATAGTAATAAAAGGATGTATATTCATCAGGTTGATCAATTTACTGACTGTTAATTCAATGATGAGCACTATTTCCTTCCTGGCAAAATTGTTTCCTGTGGTTGTCTAGTTTCCTAATGGCTCATCTTCTCCAACAGCCGCATTTTATTTTCAGACAACTAAACATCTTCATGAAGATATTTTATTGCAAGACAATTTAAAAAGAAATCCAGAGCTCTCATTACTGTAAGTAGTCTTTGAATCTTTGGCAAGCATATATACCATAGTGTTTTTTAAAGTAGATATTGTCAATCTTGGAGCATATATTTATTCCAGGAATTTCTCAGTTAACATACATGTGGTCGCTATGATTCTAGAAGAGAAAAACACAAAACAGCAGTTTGCAAGATATTGTGTATAGACTTGGCTTTTAAAGTCAAATGATGCCAATCAATGAACAAAGGAAAATAATTGAAATGTTAAAATTCTAGGAAAACAATAACATAAAACTCTTCATTTGCAAAATGCCTCGGGTACAGCTCCCAGATTAGAATGGAAATATGAACAAAACTCGGAGCACACGTTATAGCCAGTTATTCTCCAATAGAACTGAAGGCAGTTAGTACCACAGACACCCCAGGGCGTGAGCAGCTGTGCAAGACTTTATGCCCACATATGTATTTCCTAACACTTCTTCTGTTGGCATTCAGAAACGGGAGTCTCCATCCCTTTGAGAAAGGTCAACACCCCTTCTCTTCAAAACATTCTACAATTTTCATTTTGATATTAAATGGTCCTTTTAAAGGCAATTTGTCTTTGACACTTTGATAATAGGAAGTTTGTTGCAAGGACCTTAAAAGATGTTAGATGAAAAACTGGCATCCTCTGAATGTGTTACCTAACAGACACTCTTGTCATCCCATGTGATGTATGCCTGCTAAATATCTCTCCATATGCGGAAATTATTAAGAAATTCTTCCTTTCATTATGGATCTAGATCTCTATTTCTCCATATATAACTATATCTACAGCTATGTCAGAGAGAATTTTTTAATATTTTCTTCAATCCATGTACCTACTTTTTCATATTTTGTCATAGACTTTAAACTTTAATATTAAATTCACATTTTTCTTTTACAAATCCCTCCTTAAAGTCAGCCAATCTTCACCTCAGAGTGCTCTTTGCTACAGTAGTTACAATAAAAAGTTCTGAGATAATATCTGTCATTTGTTCAGTAATTGGATGAAATAACTGCTAAAGATTTTCAACAAGGACAGACTGGCTTAGTTGACTATCCACTCTAAGTTATGCTAATTCTCCTTTTACAGTTTTTAAAAACTAACCGTTTTGTCAGAATTACTGAGCACGATTGGAGATTGATAGATATAAATTATAGAAAGAAGTGTTTTAAAATGTTCTACTAAAGCTTTTCATTTCTTTGATTTTCTGAAGATTTGTCATCTTAGAACTGTGGTACTTTTTCACGGTCCTACTAGCTATCTTCTACCCATTGATCTAGAGCCGTGGTCAGCAAACTGCGGCTTACAAGCCACATGCGGCTCCTTGGCCCATTGAGTGTGGCTCTTCCACAAAATACCACTGCCTGGGCCAGTGTATTTTGAAGTAGTGGCATTAGAAGAAGTTTAAGTTTAAAAAATTTGGCTCTCAAAAGAAATTTCAATTTTTGTACGGTTGATGTTTGGCTCTGTTGATTAATGAGTTTGCTGACCACTGTTCTAGAGCACTGGTTTCAGATATATGCTATGTTAGATGAAATTATTCTTATATTTCCATTTTTATCATCTTAAAATATAATTTGAGGAAAAGAAGATGTGTGTGGAAGAGAAAGAAAAAATATATGAAAAACAAAATATGGGGATATATCTAACTTACCCTGCAGGTATTACATTGTCAATACTTATCATTATGAGTCAGTATAAATTTTAAAATTAAATTTTATATGGAATTATGAAAGTGACAGTCACTGTGGGCCCAATATCCTAACATTTGGGGGTTCTGAAAGGTTTCTATCTTAAGTACTTTTAATTCTCTGTTACAAGAAATCCTCCTGCATAAACTCTATTTCCCTCTAGCTCTTTTGCTATCAGAACAAGAGGGACAACTAAAATAAATGAGGAGAGGAGAGAGGAGAAGTAGCTATGAGAAAAGGAAATGCCTGGGTGAAAAATAGGAGTAAGGATAATGTTCTTTGTCCTTATTTGAGTTTCCTTTGTAAGAGATTTCCACCTAACCCTAACCTCTTATTTCTCTATAAGTTAAAAGATTTCTCCTCAACTTTCTTTATCTGCCTAACATTCCCAACCTTGTGCTAGTGGTAGGGATTATTGTAACCATGCTCTCAATGAATGTGTCATTGCTCCCCAACTTTCCCGCCTCCTTATTAAATATTTTAATATAGACTCAAGCATAGCTTCTATTGCTTCCAAGGCCATGACAGTTTTACTTGGTTACTTAATGAATGCCCTTAGCAGAGACCATTATTTGCATCCTGACCAAGCAACAAACGTGACTTCCAAAGGAGTGTTTCTTAAATAATGACTTCATTTGTTCCCTAGTTTGGAACTTGGTTCTAGTGATGGGTATTATAGTCACCACTGGCAAGAGCAGCAAGATGATAGTCCTGTGGGAGAAGCTGTGTTTGGTCACCAAGGGCTGATAAAACCCATAAATCATGCCAGTAAATGCCTGTTTTACTCTATTATTGAAGCTAATTGATATTATTCCATTTCACGAAAGCTTATAAAAGCTTAAGTTCCCGTGTGTGTGTGTGTGTGTGTGTGTGTGTGTGTGTGTGTGTTTTAATGGCTATGTCAGGGACTAATGGGGAAGAGAATTGTTCCTTCCCATACAGGCAATAGCATCTATGAAACATGAGTGAGCAATTATGCTAAAAATGGCTCAAATCTAGAGTAGAACAAGTCAATACAAGAGACCTAAGATAAATATGTTGACTTCCCTGTCCCCAGATTCTGTGTAAAATTTCTCCAGGCTGTTCTTTAAATGCGCTGTCTGTACTATAGGCTCTGTGCATGCAGATCCCAACTGTTCTCTCCCTTTTGCAATTATTCAGCATCATTAGCAATATTTAGAAATTTAGCCAACTGTAGCACATTTCCTGTGTAGGTATTGGCTTTTTGCCAACGAAGAAATTTTAAGGTATTGTGGCTCCTTAACTCTTTAGCATAGATGCCTTTCAAAGACAATGAGGTGTCAATTATCCTTAATTGCTCTTTAGTTTTGCATCTCTCTGAGCATTTATCATTTTTGGCAGACTGTATTTCTGAATGGGCTCTGACTGAAATGAAACTCTATGCATGTTTCCCCCCCTGTCTAATGATAGGTAACATATAAGAAATCAATTTACAACAACAGGATAAAAATGGGAGTCTAATTCTCTGTGTGTGTGTGTGTGCATGTGGCCTCTTTGCTCTAAAAATAATACATTTTCTTTGTTCTCTAAATCAATATTCTTACTTGAAAATAATAGAAAATTGTTGGATCTCTAACTGGTATCACACATGTAGTCTTCAAATATAGAGCCTTTCCTACTAGGCCTTTTCCCAAAGAAACATTAAATTCTTTTACAATAGATGGCTTGAGAATGTATTACAGCATGCAAAAGGTTTCATTTGAATCATGAAAGACACTGTGTGCAAAGAGAACCTCCTGAGCAGCATCCCTTATAAAAATCAGACCTACGTAGCGTCTCGTAATTTTTATCAAAAGAAAGATATGCATCAAAAATTCAGTAAAATAGAATGAAGACACACCCTTTCAGTTTATTATATTGAAATTTGATTACCCTTGACATCAGTGAGAAGTTACTTTGAATAAAATATCCAAGTAAGCAAACAAGCAAATATCAAAGAATAATTGAGCCAAGCACCTTGGACAGACAAGGGAGATGTTTTCCCAAGACTATTGCATTAGGGGAGAGACACTGAGCCCGAACTTACTGAAGGAAAGGCCACAGGGACTTCTTAGGCTGAACCCATGGCAATGATTGGAGGACATTAGAAAGGAGGAAGGAGGATAGAAAGTCAACATACTTGGGCCCTGTGTGTTTGCTTTTAGGAGTTCAGCTCCAAGCCTCCAGTTGAGAGAAGGAGATAAGATACTATCTTGATATTTACATTTCAAAGAGCTGGTTCCCAGGTCCAGGAGAAACACTTTCCTTTGTGGAAAAAGGCACCAGAGTCTGGGAGAACATTTACATATCAAAGGGGAAGAGAAAGAATTTACAATTAAACTTTTTCTCAAGTAAATGCTGTAAGAAAAGGAAGGTCAGGGGCTTAGAGTCAGGAAGAAGAAAGCCATCTAAAATTTAATCAAGCTGAGAGGGTCTTTAAGGTCATTTTTTTTTGGGGGGGGGAGGGGAAATCTCTTTTCTAGAGCCTTTCTGTTTGTAAAATGTGGCACATCTATACAATAACTGCTCTAAGAATTACAGTGATGCCTGGTCAGCGTGGCTCAGTGGTTGAGCATCAACCTATTGAAATAGGAATTTTAGGGGTTTATAGGCAGGTTTGGAAATGTTTAGAATTAGGGGGCCATGAAAAAAAAAAGCACAGGGCTACAGACTGGGAGACCTTAAATTTCTGTAACAGTGAGGAAGCCAGGGATGGTTACATTTCCATAAGACAAGGGAGACTGGGAGAAGCTACATTTCCATAAGACAAAGGAACTGGGAGTAGCCAAAAGGTATAATTTACAAAATAAAGAAAGAAGAAGAAAGCCCAGAAGGAAAAGGAGAACAATGAGGGAGGAGGCCTTAACACATCCCATGTAATGTTTGACCATTGAGCTCAGGAGTTACTATAGAGACCAATTCAAAAAGGGGGATAGTGGCCAATCAGAGGGGATATTAGGACACAGGAACTGCAGCCTTTATAAACAGTGGAAACAGGAAGTTGGTGTGACTCTGCCCATTACCCACCTGAGGGTCTGAGCTGTGAAATTCTTTTCTCTTCCCCCACATGGGGGTCTGTACTTATTCTTCAATAAATCTCCATCTTTGCTATACCTTCTTTAGTCCACGGATTCATTCTTCGACTCCCATGGACAAAGAATCCGGGAACACCATGTGTTCCAGTCCAAAAATCATATAGCACTATGAACCTGGAGTTCAAGGTTTAATTCCTGGTCAGGGTACATGCGTGGGTGTGGGCTTGATCCCTAGTGTGGAGCATGTAGGAGGCAGCCAATCAATGGCTCTCTTTCATCATTAATGTTTCTGTCTCTCTCTCTCCCTTTATCTCTGAGATCAATAAAAAATTTTTTTTAAAGAGTTAGAGTAGCAACTTTAAAAATAATTTATAGATCACACTCATGGAAAATAGGATTTATATATTTTATATTATAAATGGCATAACATATTGAAAGTATTTATTATTCTAAGAATATATATATATATAAAAAGAAAGGTATTTCACTCAATGTCCAGTTCGGTACATCCCTCCAGGTAAATATTTTTCACCAGATTCTTGTGATGCGTTTGTAGGGTGATATGCCCTGAAATCAATCATGGCAATGAGGAACGCTGTCACCTTTGTATTTCACAACCATTAGAAGAAGGAAAAGAGCAACATTCAAACTATCAATCTAATAGTGGCTTTTGAAGGCTTTTGCACTCAGAGATTTCCGGCAGATGCCTTGGTTCATTAACCTTCAATGAAATCTTTAGGAGCATATGAGAGTCGTTCCATTTAAAAGCTCTTGAGCAAAATACGTTACTTGAGTTCACTAGGCTAATTATTGATATGCATATGGAGTTTGGAACATCCTTGCAAACAAACCTCAATTTCAAATCTCTTCAACTTAAGGTCTCTTAGTAAAATAAAAATACTTCATCTCTGGAGTATAAATGCCATTGCCTGTAAATGCATCCACTTAAATAGATTTAAGCTTACTCTATTTTCATATTAATACTCCCTTAGAAATTCTTACTTCAGCTGAAATGGCCCACTGATAATAAAAAACACTTAAACTATTGGCTAATACCTCTTGCACTTTTTATGTTCAATATATTAAATGAGCCCTGGCCAGTGTGGCTCCATTGTTTGGGCATCATCCTGTGCACTGTAATAGTTGCCTGCTTGATTCCAGGTCAGGGCACATGCCAGAGTTGCAGGCTTGATCCCCAGTAGGGGGAGCCCAGGAGGCAGCAATGGATGTTCACTCTCACATCCATGTTCTCTCTCTCCCTTCATCCCTTCCTTCCTTCATTCTCTAAAATCCAATTTTAGAAAATATTTTTTAAAAAGGATACTAAATAATTTACATAAATTAACTCATTTATTGCATTATCAAGTGTATGAGGTAGGTTCTATTAACAGGCCACTTGCCCAAGCTCACAAAGTAGCCAGGATTGAACCTAAGAAGTCTATGTCCAGAATATACATGTTTATCATTAGTCGATGTCTTTATAAAGTTCAGGATTATTCAAAGTCAAAGTTTCTTTCATCATATACAGGATAGAGCGTAATAATTCTTCATAAATGCATATCTTACTTTTGTTCATCTTTCTGTTTTAAGTGAATAGTTGAAATATCCCCTGATGATTAGAAAGTGAAGAAATACAAAGTTTGATAACTTATAAAATATTTTTTTCTGTTTTCTTTTCTCTCAATTGTATTCATTATAGCAGTATTAACGGAAACATTAAAGGCAGTTTTAAAAAGAGCAAGTCTTACCTATTAACATTATCTGCACACCAAATATCTCAAAAATCAGTAAAACCCAACAAATTTACACAAATACCACATGCAAAATTTGGAATCCTGCCCCTTTGTGATTTACATTTTAACAAATATTTTGCAATTTAATTTTCTTCTTAATTACTTTTTCAGCCTCTGTATAAATATTCATGGATCAGTTTATCATATTATTCTAAGCCACTATTTATTTAGCTTATTCCATTTCCCTACTCCCATGTGAAATCCTGTAGGGTTTAATAGCTATTAGAAAATGTCATGCATTTTTGATTCAGTAAGTAACACTTTTTTAATGAGTAGCAATGATATTATATCCACATTTTTTGTTCATTAATTTCACACACTGCAACTTGTCTTCTTGGTGCTTTAATCCCTCATCCTAAGCTTGGCAATTGCTTCCCCATCGCTTGCCATCAGTACATTACTTTCGTCACAATTATATTATGGCGATTGCTTTCTTCTAGATTGGAGATCCATTGTGGCGATGAAAATGCATGGGAGGTGATATGGTTTGTTACAGAAGAAACCCAGGACTGTGTTTGTGTCATTGCTTCCTCTAACTTATGTGTGTATGCGCATTGCTTGCAGTGGGAATAAACTGGGACCCGTAAATCTTTTCAAGTGCATTTTATAAATGTTTCCAGGCCCGGGAAGATTGCCACTCTGGTAAAACTGCAGCTTTATGACTCGTTCTCTTCTCTGTAGGACAACTCTCATATATCTGCCTTAGGAAAAGCTACTAGACGGCATGATGGCACCGCCTTATTCACAGCAAGGGATGTCACTATGTGCTGAGGGTTCAGTACATATTGCACAAAACATGTAAATTATTTTACATGCGTTTACGTCATTAACCTGTAAATCCATCCAGTGAAGTAAGTCTGTTTTCTCCATTTTTCAGATGACCAAATCAAAGCTTAAAAATGATTTAACATACTTTTCCTAAAGTCAGATAGGAAATAAGGCCCAAACCAGGGTTTCACATCAGACTCAACCCACACCCAAGTCCAGTCTTTAAATAGAATTCTTATTAATTGTGTAAGTATTGAAAATACAGAGAATGTCATCAAGGTGATAATTTACTTGAGAAAGAATATGACACTCTTCATGCACATACATGATAATGACTATAATATGCAGGCTTTCTGGCTTATGTGAGCTTATCAGAATCTTTGCCCAGCAAATCTGTAGTCTCCCTTAAAATTCCAACACATTCATTACCTCCATGGTAGACCAGCATGACTTAATAAGATCCTTCTCCTCTCCAGTTGGTAATCTACATGCACTTTATATATTCTGACCCTATCCGAGTTGAGTGCATGTGTCTTCTTGTGAATCTATCTTCCTATTAGACCATGAGCATTTGCTATCAAGAACCATGATTTACTCATCTATGTAGCCAAGGTCAAGGACAGTAACCTCTATGCAGTGAATGCCTAATAAATGTTTCTGCCATTAATTCATAAATGTGACCAGTAAAAGGCACACCTGCTCCCATGTTTGCTGTGTAGTACCTGTGGTTTCTGAGCTTGATTCCCCCCCTCCCCTTCCGGGCCTTAGTAGATACATTCTGAGTAATTAAAACAAATAATCTAGATTTTCTTATTTCCCACATTTTTTCTTCCCTTCTTTTTCTTTCCCCACCATACAATTCCCCCCAACCTTAAAGAATTAGATATAGATGAGAATAAAGTTGTGTGTGTACATGCATATTGAAAATAGAATAATTCCGTAGGAAAAAAAAATATTACCAGTGTCTTTGCTTTTCTATGATTAGCTATATTTCTGTTATTTGGGAATGCCTTTCTAAAATGATTAACTTATTTATTTAATATAGAATCAACCTATATAAAATAAATATTTTCTGGCTCCATCACTGACTTAATCTATTTTATGTTTTTCATTTATCATTCTTCCTTATGTGGCATTTAGATTTCTCTTGCTCAGTGTATACTAATAATTTTAATCCTTATCCTCTATAATAAAAGGATAATACGAAAATTGTCCCCTCACTGAAACCGGCTTGGCTCAGTGGATAGAGCATTGGACTGTGGACTGAAAAGTCCCAGGCTTGATTCTGGTCAAGGGCATGTACCTTGGTTGTGGGCACATCCCCGGTGGGAGTATGCAGAAAGCAGCTGGTCAATGTTTCTCTCTATTGATGTTTCTAGCTCTCTGTTCCTCTCCCTTCCTCTCTGTAAAAAATCCAATAAAATATATTTTTTTAAAAAGAAAGAAAATTGTCCCCTTGAATAGGAGTTCAACCAGGGCTGGCTAACCTCCTACATTCCTTCCCCCAAGCTGGCCCCCACCCATGCACAAATTTGTGTACTGGACCTCTAGTTAGATAATAATCTTTTTTCAAATGATGCCTGTACTTCATTATGAAATGTCTCCAGTGTCCCTGTAGGGAAAGGAAACTAAGGATGTGTTCAGCACTTGGTGGGGATAGTATGAAGTAGAAAGACACACAGATTGCAATCCAAAGCATGACAATGAAGCATTGTTCAATTTATTGGATATATAAGGTGCTTAACGGTTTGGGTCATAACACAGAAAAAGAGACATGAAAAGCAGTTCACTTCTTTTTCTCTAAACACAATGGCAAGTGTTTATTATTTGGTAAGAGTAATTTTCTAGCATTGTTTTTAGCAGAAGTACTATTCTGACCTCTAAAAT
This sequence comes from Pipistrellus hanaki, assembly GCF_964339955.1. Classification (NCBI taxonomy): domain Eukaryota; kingdom Metazoa; phylum Chordata; class Mammalia; order Chiroptera; family Vespertilionidae; genus Pipistrellus; species Pipistrellus hanaki. The sequence continues at coordinate 69,383,010 of NC_140510.1, read as the reverse complement.
GCCATGCTTTAAGGGTCAAGTGCCTTTCACAATATATTTGAATAACAGTGACTCCCCTTGGAAAAGGCAAGCGCCTGCCAATGTCTGGCCATGCACACCCTGCTCAGAGCTGTCAGCTGAAGGGGCCAAAAATGACTTAGATGAGAATGCTGGTTTTCTTGATGTCATCTTCACCTTAAATAAAACAAGTAGGAATAAAGCAAGCTTTGGAGTAATTCTTTGGCTGAACGTATTGCAACTGCTTTCCACTTCCCAGATTTATACTAAGCTGCCTTGCCGTGGCTCAATTTCTTCCTGCATATAACTAACTAGAGACGTTCAGCAATGTTTTTATTAAATGCATAATGAAGAAAGAGCGATTTTCACTTTTCCATGCACAACTTAAGATAATTTTAGTGACTAATGTTTTCTGAGTGGTTATTTGTGGCCAGAAATATGCTAAGCACTTTATGGGTAATAGCAGATGCAAAGGACACCTCACATAAGACCACTCTTCTCCACCTTTTAGCGCCAGGACGTGATGAGAAATCCCAAATCCACAGGATTGGTGGGAAGATAAAAGAGACCTAAAATCATGCAAACCTTTTTCTCAGAGTATACATTTTTATGTTTAAAGTTCCTGACTATGAAGACAATTCGCAGGAATATTCATGTTCATTGAATTGTGTTTTCTCCAGTACTTTTCCCTACACACTTATTTCAGATTGGTGACAGAACTTACTGTGATATCATACTTCATTTATTCACTCCAACATATGGGTCAAATTTATGGCAGAGCAGGGAGAAGGTATGAAGTCACAGGCAAAACTTGAGGGCGAGAGGAACACCTGGGTCAGGACACAGTAGTTTTAGCTGCTGACATGGTGCTTTTTTCTCTTAAAGTCAAAAATAAGTAATTTTCAAGGATGCATTCAGATTGAAATGGCAATGTCAATGAGCACATGACACGCTTGGGCTGTGGCCAGGTTTTTAAAGGTCAGGGAGCAACAATGACGTCCTCTGGGCCTTCAGGAAGTCTGTCCCACCCTGTTTGGTAAACTGAGTTTGGTAGGGGCAGTTTTGCTTTTATTTATTATTTATTTATTTAAACTAACTTGAAAGGTAGTAGTTGATCCAAAATGTAAAATCACTGCCTACAGTAAAAATGGTATTAGTAAAATACAGCTTTATTATTAATTCTTTCATTAATTCGGGGGAACATGAAATTGACTGATAAGCACAGTGGGATGCTGAGCCATTATTTAAATGCTAGAGGCCTGGTGCACAAAATTTGTGCACACGGGCGGGGGGGGTGGTCATTCAACCCAGCCTGTGCCTTCTCACAGTCTGGGAGCCCCAAGATTGATCATCTCAAAGAGGTAGGCCCTGTCCACCCAGTTGGGGCTCCACAATGGACTGCCACCACCCCCACCCAGGACTCCGCCCACCCACCACAGCCTGCTGGTTGGTGGCCTGGGCCTCCCTCTTTGGGGTGATTGATATCCCACTGGCCGGCCGGTGGGTTGGGCCTTCCTCTGCAAGATGATCATGGGGTGATGGCTGCATCCCCAACCAATCGCATCGCACCTGTCATGGCTGGCCTGGTGCCAGTGGGTGTCATAGCATGGTCATCTGATGGTTGTCAGCTGTTCAGTCAACTTGCATATTAGATTTTTATTATTATAGATGAGTGTGAATGATGGGAGGATTTAGATAATCTCCAACACCTGGCAAGAGTCAGCAGGTAGTCTTTTACTGTGAATAGAAAGGCAAAGAAAAATCATATGATATCAATGTATTAGAAGAGTAGAATTTTTAAAGTATTCTTTCATAATTTGTTAGGGCATTATGCAGGCAAAACACACAATACCTTAAATATGAAATACAGGAGGAAGATTAAGTGCTAATTCGCACGCTTCTCTTTTTACCCAAAGAAAAGTATATGTAATTCCATATTTCAGCCTTTAGGCAGAAAATTGATTTTTAGTTGCAAAGCTTACTGGATGTCATAAGAAGGACATTTTAAATATTAAATCCTGAATTATGTGTTCAAAATTTTTACCAGAACACATTAATAACTGCAACAATAGTAACTTATTAAATATAAATGGTGCTTTCCCATATCTTTCCACATCCAGAAATACCCTGTGATCCAAGAATGAGAGCTTATCTTTAAGATAAGCAACTGCCTGGAAGGGGAGCATTTGTGTCAGATATGACATTTTATGTCTGCAAATTACCTTCCCAAGGCTGCTCTTTAAAGCACTTCCGGATGCCTTTGCAAGCCACCTGGGAGGACTTGGTCCACGTAGGACATCCTTGTTTGACCCAGGGAATTCTTGTTTATTATTAGTCATGTATTTGGCAGGGCTTCCTGAACACTAGTTTTACCTTTTGACGCTTTTAAAGTCTCTTCAGGGCTTTATGACCACGTATGTGTCCTGCACAGTGTGAAATGCTTTCCACCACTCCACACTGCTGACATTCCGTTCGCATCCTCACACCTTCAGCCCAGAACAAAGCTCTGCATTGACCTGCAAGTCAGGTATGGAGGAACGTGTCCACCCTCCACTCTCACCTTCAGGAATCTATAGATATCAAAACCACTCTGCATTTTTAGCAGAATGACTTTACTTTTTAAAAATTTTAATTCATCTTCGAGAAAGAAAGAGAGAGAGAGAGAGAGAGAGAGAGAGATATCGAGATCGCAATGTAAGTGAGAAACATCTGATCAGTTGCCTCCTGCTCATGCCCTGACCAGGGCTCAAAGCTGCAATCTGGGTATGAGCCCTGAATGGGAATTGAACCCTCAACCTTTTGGTGCACAAGAAATGCTACAAGCAACTGAGCCACACTGGCCAGGGATGACTTTATTTTTAGTTTCTAATAGATTGTTATCCTTCTTCCCTCCACTTTATTTTTTATCCCTCATCCACTGAAATAGGGGAATTCCTCTTTATAGTTAATGTAGTTCATAAGGATGAGTTTAGGCTTGTCTAAAGGCAAAATGCTAACACAATGAAAACACAATGATGGAAATGTAGCTTTGAATCAATTTGGGATTTTTAACATGACTGTCATCTGAAAACATGCTTTAGGAATTTACTGTGTGTCAATTTCCTCATTATATAGGGTGGGACAAAAGAAGGTTTCTAGTTGTGAGTACATGAAACACAGGATTTCTTCCTGTACTAATATTTATTAGTTATTGTGTTATTTTCCATACAAACAAGTGTGAACCCACCTATTTTTGCGCCATCTTGGATACTTCCCCCAAATAGCCTATAAAATTATTTCTTAATCTACATAGGGCACCTATGTTATGTTTTGAAATGTAATTCATCCCCCTTGTCAGTGTATCCAAAACTCTATGAAGCAGCATTATTTTGTCGCATGATTTTTCTTAAAGGGGAAAATACTTTGAATAGCTGCATCTTCATTCGGCTCTGCAGTCAGGGCTTCATTGATGGTACAAACACTGCTGAACAAATGACACACATGAAGGACTGACTACAAGTAAAATGCATGTGAATCTTATAAAAGAAATGTAGAGGAATTATTAAAACATTGAAAAGGGATATTGGTAGAGACCCAGTTTCCATATAAGGAAAAATGTACTATGTACTAGTTTTCTATGAAGGTTCTGACAGCACAGAGAATGGAGCAAAGACTACAAAGGGAGTAGGAGAGGTACATGAGACACTCTTTGGAAGCTGAGACTGGAAGGTTAAGCTTCTCTAGCAGAGAAAGTGGGTAAGGATGTCCCAAAGAGAGGAATTAGTAAATGCAAAGGCTTGCTGGGCTAACCAGCTGCTCTTACACAGTGTTCAAAAAACAATGTAAAAGGAACATTCATTTTGCCCAGCCAGTCCAATAGTTGAGGATCGACCTATGAACCAGGTGATCATGGTTTGATTCTGGATCAGGCACATGCCCAGGTTGCAGGCTGGCTCCTAGTGAGGGATGTGCAGGAGGTAGCTGATCAATGATTCTCTCTCATTCTTGATGTTTCTATCCCTTTCTCACTCTTCCCCTCAGAAATCTATAAAAACAAACAAACTTTTTTAAAAGGAACATTCAATTTGACTTTTCAAGGCAATATAGAACGGACTTCAGATAATGTCTTTAAATGTGATTTCCCTGCCTAACGCTTCCTGAGTTGAACCAGCTAGAGCTTAATCCTGAACTTCAGCAAAGAGCACAGTGCATTTCCTCTAAACCAAATTGCACTTCTCATTTCCATAAATCTCAGTTCAGCTTGGAACCTTGCCAAGACCTGCAACCCAAGGCATCTTCCAAGGCTTTACAGCTAAGAGCATATTATAAGAATTATTCCTAGAATGGGTTTTTAAGATGCACCAGACTGTGTGATGTAATTCAGCAGTTTATTTAGAAACAACCAAGTGGACTTGTGGGTCCATGTGGCTAATGTTCAGCAAGTGTTTCCCATTTCCAGCTAGAGTGGCATGACATTTCCTGCTTCCTAGAGGGTTGGCATGGCCACATGACTAATTCTGACCAATGAGCTGTGAGCAAATGTAAAGCATGTTACTTCTATGCCAGGGTATTTAATTGCTAGCATCAGATTACCCAGCAGGCTCCCTCACCCTCCTCCATCCTGATCACCTGCAGTCTAGCATTTCTATTGTGGACCCCCAAGTGAGGTAGACATAGACAGGTAGGTGTCCAAATATGTTGCCCATTTTTATTTTTATTTACTGGAGTTTTTAAAATATATTGTAGTTTACAAATATATTCTCTCAGCTCATGATTTGTCTTTTCTGTGTCCCATAGTGCCTTTAGTAGAATGAATTTTTCATATAAAGTTCCACTGCCAGTTTTTCTGTTTTCTATCCAAGGAAACTTGATAAGATGGGGAAGAGTTTCTATCTTTTTTAAAAAATATATATTTTATTAATTTTTTACAGAGAGGAAGGGAAAGAGATAGAGAGCTAGGAACGTCGATGAGAGAGAGACATCGACCAGCTGCCTCTTGCACACCCCTACCGGGGATGTGCCCGCAACCGATGAACCTGGGACCTTTCAGTCTGCAGACCGATACTCTACCACTGAGCAAAACCGGTTTCGGCAAGAGTTTCTATCTTTTCTTAATTTTCTCATAACTCAATTTCAATATTTATGTCTATTATCCAAGTTGTTATTTTTGTACCTAAAAATAAATTCTATTTTGATTTGTCCATATGAATATGCAAATGTTTCAGCAAGTTGTTTTTCAAAAGAATACCCTTTCCATATTGAATTATTGTGACACTTTAGTGAAGATTTCCATTGACCTTATATGTGTAGGTTTTTTCTGGGCTCTAATTTTTTCTATTGATTTATATTACTATTCTCAGAGATTTCAAATTTTATATACATACTTTAACATATACCTGTAAGTTTGATATTTTGGATTCTATTACAATTACCTCATTCTTTTAATTGAACTTACAAATGTTGCTAATATATATAGAAACACAGTTTTTGTGTGTATTGGCCTTATACTTCACAATTTTAAAAGTGCATCCATTATTTCTAGTAGCTTTCTTATAGATTCCATAGGATATTGTATATTCTGGATCAGATCCTCTGAAAATGCCAATATTTGCACTCTGTTCTTCCCACAACATGTGCTTTTATTTCCCTTCTTCCTTTTTTCTTTTTCCCCCCAATATATTTCTATTGATCTTTTACCAAGAGGAAGGAAGAGGGACAGAGAACCAGAAACATCAATGAGAGAGAAACATTGATCTGCTGCCTCCTGCACACCCCCTACTGGGGATGTGCCTGCATCCAAGGTACATGCCCTTGACTGGAATTGAACCTGGGACACTCCAGTCCACAGGCTGATGCTCTATCCACTGATTAAAACTGGCCAGGGCTATTTCCCTTTTTTTATTACACTGAGCAGAACCTCAAAGGACTCCTAGCCCTCTGTGAGCTTCAGCACACCCTTGGCCGGGGAAGGGGGGTGGTCCTGGTTGGCCTATAGAATGTCACTCTGTGCAGGAACTGCTCAGCATGCACCAGCTGGCTCCAGAAGATCCAATGAAGAGTGTGATCTCTTTCTTCCTGTGGCTCCACTTCTCTGGTTATAGCTTCTGCCAATTAAGGTGCCTCCTCTTCCCTGAATTTTGATATTCTCTTCCTCGATAGTGAGGCTGATATGTTCTTCTTGGATGTCCAGTATCTACAGTCTCAGAGACAATTCTCTGTTAATATTTTCTTCTTGGTCAGAGCTATTTCAGCAAAGAAAAACCTGAATCAGAGCAGGATTGAATGATACCCAGGCCTCGGAAGTGAGAAATCAGGCATTGCACTGAGAGACTGAAATGAAATCTTCCCTTCAGTGAAGCCATTTGCTTGCATTCTGAGAGTAATAAAATGCAGAGACATCTGTTTGCATCCCATGGTGACAAAGGAAAGCTAGAGACTTTCCCTCTCCTCCTCTGAGAAGAACTGTTTACATTTAGAAGGTCTAAATGCTATCTCTGAAAGGTAGGAAGGCAGATGTGCCAACAGCTGCTCTATAAAATCAAAGTTCCATAATTTAAGAGTTTCTCTCTGATGGCGTAGCTACACACAGGTAATAGCTGGCTCTCAAGTGTCATCTCCTAAGAAACTGGAGCGTGAAAAGCAGACACAAGATGCTCTGGGCATAAATAAAATGCCTGTTCCTTTATCCAGAGGTCTCATGTGTGTGCGTGCATGTGGTGGATATCTATTACAAACTAATTTGTTAGCTAATTTGCAAGTAGGGTAAAATCTCAGATCTCTTACAGTTTCTGATTTAACACACACTGTGGCCAGAAAATGAGTCCCTGAGAGAGGTCATGATATCGTAAGACTAACTTCACTTGCTCCCGTTTTCTCAGATAGTCTATTAGCTAATATCTAAAAGAGATAAACATAAAAAAAAAAAAAAATTCTTGTTTCAACTATGAGCCAGAGAAATAAATATGGATTGAAGGTTCCATTTTTGCTTCTTGCTTGGTGATGGACACTTTAATGGCCAATAAGATGACTGAAGCTAAAACCTATCACTAACAGGTCTGTGTCACAGTATTGCTCCTTTGAAAAGCACATCCTCAGTAGAGGGCTTTTGTTAAACATTTATTGGAGTTATTATCTAAGAGCACTAATGTGATTACCCCAAGGAAAAGCAAGAGACCAAAGGAAGGAGGATTAAAATGGAATGGCTGGGACAGATTATCTCTCTTTTCTGATTATGGATCATTGAATTAGGAAGTCCTCAAATGTAGGATGGCGACTGATAAAATGGTTGTGGGCAGAAGGACATCTCTGACTGTGAAACTAATGTTGAATAAGAATGTGCAGGGTGAAGTAGTTGCATGTGGTCTTGAGCTAGCTCTTTAATTTTAAGAATTCACAAAGAGGAAAATATAAACAGGCTGTTTGACAGTAATGTGCAATGATTCCCAAAAGCATGAAAACATTTCTCCACTCATTGGAAGACATGGCATAATTTTTGAGCCCTTTAAACTTCAATGATGTCCTTGTGTTGGCATAGATCTGTGGTTGGCAAACACATTAGTCAACAGAGCCAAAAGGGAGAGATCAACCAAAGGACTTGTGTGCATACATATGAGCCTAATCAGTGGTCAAGGACAACAGGGGAGTGGAGGCATATGGGTGGGGGATTGGAATGGGGGATTGAGGACAAATATGTGATACCTTAATCAATAAAGAAATTTAAAAAAATGAATATCAACAGTACAACTATTGAAATTTCTTTTGAGAGCCAAATTTTTTAAACTTAAACTTCTTCTAATGCCACTTCTTTAAAATAGACTCACCCAGACTGTGGTATTTTGTGGAAGAGCCACACTAAAGGGCCAAAGAGCTGCATGTGGCTCATGCGTCGTGGTTTACCACTAGCCTAGATGATTTGCGGGAGAGAACTTTCAAACATAAGCTGTACTTGCTCCCTTACATGACAACGCAGTTATTACTAATGTGACATTTACACCAATGTCATTCCATACCACCTACTCGACTAGGGTTTTGTGGGTAATTTAGAGTTGAAAATCATTTGAAATAGATATTTTATAATTTATTTTTATTTGTTTTTATTTTATTACAGTTGCTTATAAAAATATTCCCCCAAGAGCAAAACTAGATACTGTTGAAAATATTAGTAGACATTACCTCAGGCTACTCTTTTTCAGTTTGTCAAGTTTCTTAAAGTATTGTACACCAAAAGACCAAAAACAAATGCCATAAGACAAGAGAAATAAAAGCAAAACAGATTCCATCACTTGAAAAAAAAAAAATCCAGCTTATTATTATATCTTGCTTTTTTCTTAATTAGGTTGTGATGTTTGTGAGGTTAGTAAGGGGTCTATGTATTGAGTACTGGAATCACTTCCAAAGAGGATGAGATACCCCAAAACAATCCAAGTACTGTAATAATAAACAAAGGGTAACTTGCTTTAATATTTAATAGGCTATTTTTATATTGTCTTTATCAGCATGTGTATGAAAAACAGCTAATAAAAACAATGCAAGATCTAAAAATGACTAATAGGTTTAATTACATCTCAAGGAACTATATGAACTGCTTAAAAGGAGTAAATATAACTACAAAATAGCTATTATAAACATAGGCTTCCTGTATTGCTTTTAGGATTACACTTACAAAGGAATCCTCTTTGGTGAACTATATCTAGGTTCCTTTAAATATATACTTAGAATAAAAAATGAGTCACAATAATTTGTATATAAGCTTTTGCATTAGAATAGTGTTAGGGTTAAAGAAAAGCTGCAAAGGTTTTCAGCCAGTTGTCTCTAATATTAATATAGAACATTTGTTTGATGTGTTTGTTTCTAACTAAAGAACCAATATTGACAAATTATTATTAACCAGAGTACATTATGTATTGGGTTTTTGTTTGTTTGCTTTTACCTAATGTACTTTCTCTGTTACAAGATCTCATCTAGAATTTTGAGTTTTATTTAGTGAGTGTACCCTTTTAGGCCCCACTGGATTGAAACAGTGTCTCAGACATTTTTTGTTTTTGAGGACCTTGAAATATTTTGATGCCATTAAAAGCCCTCACTCAGGTACATTGTGGAATGTTTCTCTATATTATATTGTCTGAATTTGTTCTACGATTAGACAGTGATTATGGGTTTTAAAAAGAAGACCAAAGAGGGAAAGTGACCTTATCATTTCATATGGAGGGTACGTACACATACAAAAATAAAAACACTACTAACTTACTAAGTTCCATCTACTTCCAAATTAGTTAATTCTTGGCTTTTCTTGCACGTAATACATACTCACCATCTGCTTACATGAGGTAGAGTCAGGGTGAGGAAATTTTTTCCAAGACAAGTAGCATAGCATTATTTTGAAAACTGTCATAAAACTACTTGATTTACCTCAATAACATGAATTAGTTCATAAACAATTGCTTAGCAATATAAATTGACATGTAATTTTGTTGTTTTTTTTCATTTTTGGTTTGTTTAGCTTATATTTTATTTTTATATTCTGTGGTAATTCTCTAAAGACATTCTTCTCCATGCAGACTTTTAAGAAATTAATTCACTAAGAAACACTTGATCATTACTAAGTGGAACTTACTCCAGGAATGCAATACTGGTTCACTTTTAAGGAGGTCACCAATATTAATCCCTTTGGGAACCTGGGATAATTCTGACAAGCCTCCCAGCCCAGAGACCTTTGTATCCCTCACAAGCATTGTGCTTAAGAGACTAACTCCCCAGTGAAGCTTCCTGTGTCCAACAGTGTGGTGATTGCCGGGGGATGGGGATTGAGTGGAGGCAGAGGAGGGTATGGGGGGGATAGATGGTGATAGATGGAGACTGAACCTGGGGTAGTGAACACACAATACAGTGTGCAGATGATGTGTTGTGGAATTGTGTGCCTGAAACCTGTATCATTTGTTAACCAGTGTCACTGCAATACATTAAATAAAAAGGAAAAATAAAACTTTCTGTGTACAAGTATCTATCTCAGAATTTTTTTCTCAGGAAATTTGATCTAAGATATATGTTTTTTCTCATTATATATTTTTCGCATTATTTTCTAGAATTTTCATATATATATATATATATGAAAATTCTAGAAAACATACAAAAGACTATTTTTACCATCATTGGGGAGGGATTAGAAAGGGCACCACAGCACTAACATGAAACTAAAAATGATAAATAGGACGTAATCAGATTTTAGATGTGGGCTCTGGATAAACACCATTAATCAGATGAAGAGGAAGGACTCACTGGTGGGATATGTGCATCTGCATATGTGACCAGGGTTTTAGCCCAATGGAAAGAAAGGGCTCCGTAGTAACAATGGCCCAGCAAAGGCAGAAAAGGCTTGAGCAGACACCTTCAGGAAGGGAAAAGGTACTTGAATGATCGATAAGCTGTAAGTCAATAAGCATAAACATAGTCATCAGGGACATGTAGAGGAAAACTATTGCAAGCTTACAAGAAGAACAAAAATGTACAAGATTAATAGCACCAAGTGTTAGTAAGTGTGTAGAACAACCGGAAAGTTTATCAATTATTTAATAGATTATAATGTAGTGAAATCAAAGAGTTTGTATGTACATTTGGAAATGAAAGAGTTTGTATGTACATTTTCTTCACAAGGTTAAATATACACCCACCTAAGTATCTAGCAAATCCACAAGGCTCAGAACATCAAGAGAAATTTCTTTTCAGATGTTGGTTGTCTGGGTCTTTGATATGGTCTATGAGAACATGAAATACTGTTTTGTAGAAATCATTTTGCCTGGAATAAATACAGAGTAGGTTGAAGAATGACATTAAAGAAAACCCACAAATTTCTTTGGTGGAGGACTTAATTATTTTATCTTCCTTTAACTGTGAACTATTTAAAAGTAACATGCAAATTGTTTCATTTTGCATTTCCCTGATAATTACATCATTATAGTTACTATGCCTACTTATATTTACAGCTTCTTTGTCATTTATATACTTTTCCAATTTCTGATTTTTATCTATTCAAACTTTGTTCTAATTTATTGTATTTTTGTTTATTATTGAGCACATTGCCACTTTTGAGAACCTAAGGATATGATTCTTATCATTAAGCAGAGGTTACATTAGTTAAAGCATACTCTGTTCCACCCAATATTCTTAATGAAACTTACCATAAGAAATTAGAAACAATTTCATGTATTTAGTTTCTTTATTGTTTTTATTTTTTATTGATTTATTTTGTTTAATAAAAAGAGGAAGGGAGAGGGAGAGAGAGAGAGAAAATAAGGTGAGAATGAAACATCCACTGTCTGCTTTCTTCATGACCCACACTGGGGTTCAAGCCCACAACCTGGGCATGTGTCCTGACCTGGAATCAAACCAGCAACCTTTTGGTTCATGGGATGTTGTTAAACCAATTGAGCCACACTGAACAGGACAGGACCAATTCCATGTCTTTTGATTTTATATTAATTTAAAGTAAGAATTTAGGAATATGTACTTTAATGCAGCATAAAAAATAATTTTATTTTCAACATGATCTCTTTTATCTTCAAATCATAATTGATAAGTGGACTTAATTTTTTTTCACTTATATTTTTTCCCTGGTGATTTTCTAAAGAGAGAATTCATTTTTGGTGATCTCTGCCATGTTATTATTAGAACTTTTATCATTTACAGTCATTCTAGAATCCTTAATGAGCTATACTAGACATGTTGGTGCAAAAAAAACCCCCAAAAAAACAGAATAGGGTAGTATGTCATCTTTGTGTACAATGTGTTGTGAGTCTCTGAATGCAAATGAATCTTGCCCACGCCCACTCCCATGCCAGAGGGGGGTCAAGGTTAGGACAGTGGGCAAGGACTTCCCTGGGAAACTGCCAATGTCTCGCGCAGAGAGGAAGAAGCAGGCCATGGTGAGCGATGAAGAGCATGCGCCATGAAATACAGAATAGAAAGTGACCTGAAGACGGGTGTGTGGAACCAGAGGAAGTCCAGGGCTATCTGAGGAGGAGAGCTGCAGGTGAGGAAATGCTGCTCAGGGGTTGCCCAGGAAGCCCCTGGGCAGAGAGAGGCCAGTCTGGCTCTGTCAGAGAAACCAACATAAGGATGACAAACCTTTGCTGACCTATCATTCTGCTATTTGGTCGATTTGCATATTAGACTTTTATTATATACGACTACTGTATTATTTCCCATGTGAACCACTGTAAACCTACTTTTGGCCCATCCTGCATAGTGCTGTCACTGTTGGTCTGTTTCTCTGGTACATTTGGTTAGAGTATGCTTTGGTAAGACTAGGCAATGGTAAGGTCTGTTATTGCAGGGACCTAGGTAGAAAAATTAGATGCCCTCACTGTCTTCCTTCTGACTAGGAGATACCGGAAGCTTCTAGACACCTACTGACCCTTGAATCAGTGAATAGATCACCTCATCTGCTTGATATTCTTTATGGCTAAAGGTAATTTTGTGTGTGTGTGCCTGCATACACAGGAGGGTTTTGATGATTTAAACAACCTATAAATGCTTGAAAATTAACGAGGTTATAAAAGAGATGCCAGATGTTTCTTCCATTTGGCAACTTTCTGGAACCTGAAAAAATCTTTTGATATAGTCTTCTCTTATCCAATGTTTTACTTTTAACTTTTCTTCAAAACATTGTTCCAAAAAGATTATGAAGAACCTACACACATTTAGTCCCTAGGGGAAGAAAACAATCTTATATTGGATGAAAAGTTAATGAAATGGTTTACTGCTGCATCTTAATATGAAATTTTCAATTTGTATCAGAGCATGCTAATAATTTTAAAATCACACCCCTCATCTCAATCAGGGAAGGCCTATAAAATGTAGTTCTCATTTTATGATCCAGAAAGTCTCATGCAAAAGAAAAGATATTGGGTTATAAAGGGAAGGCACTGGTATAACCTGCCTAATGGCTTGTAATGTGCTAAAAGTGCAGCTGTGGTGGGCTGCAGAACAGGTGCTATGATTATGGAGCATAGCACACATGTTGGGCTCTGTCATGCATTTAATACCTTATAAGCAATTGGGTTGATTTGGACAAGTCTTATGAATTAGCTCCAATGACACTCTTATAAGAAATCTGTGGTACATATTTGAATAAATTCTAGGCTTTTAGCAACATGTTCACCTCTCAAATAAGTATAACACCATTTTTAATATTCCAGCAATGAGTTTTCATATGATCCCCTCCACATAGAATATCATACTTTTGAATGGGGATAAACATGCATCAGGATATTCTACTAGCTAGTCTCCACCAACCCAAAAACAATGCCTTAAAAGGTTCCAACACCTCTGCATTTTTGAAAATGGGCATAGCTTTCTACCCTGACACCATCAGAGCAAGTAATTTGGGATTTTTTCCTGCCAAGCAATGAATTGCACACATGTTACCAAAACACCTTTGAGGAAAGTGGCAGGATGTAATGCACAGATTAAAGCAAATTACTTAATAATCAAAGAGAGATAGAAACATCAATGATGAGAGAGAATCGTTGATTGGCTGCCTCCTACACTCCTCCTTCCAGGGATGTAGCCCACAACCCGGGCATGTGCCCTGACCAGGAATCAAACCATGACCTCTTGGCTCATGGGTCAACACTCAATCACTGAGCCTCGCCAGCCAGGCTCAAACACAATTTTAAGCAAGTCTTTTGACATTGCGTTTCTTACTCTAATTCAAATCTGACCTTCACTGCTTGTAAACCCTTTCAGGTTAGAAAACCACCAATTCCTCATTTACACTGCCCTTGGGATTCTAATGTCTTAATTGCCGCCTGAGTTCTTAGCTGCAGAAAACAGAATGTGTTCTTGCTAGTTTAAGAAGACAAGGCTTTATGAAAACATGCAGACCAGAGAGCCAGACTGGATTACACATAGCAAGGCATGACCAGAAGAAACACCGATGGCCCGATTATAAAGTCTGTGCTGCAGCCACCTGGCAGTAGCTGCCTATGAAATAAAGACCCACCTTCTAGAAAATACACCATAGTTACTGCAGAAGAGAAGGAGCAAGAGACACACACTCCCCACATTAGTTCATTTGTTCACATTTCTCTCTTCTTCCTGCGAGTCTCATGTGAGTGCCTCTGTGTGGGGAACCTTAGCTTCAACGGGTTTGAGATACTTTGTTTTGTTACCTTTCTAGCCCCTATGAAATCAAGGTAGAAAGACGATAGAAGGAGGACCAACATTTTAAAATAAATATTAAATATGCCCGGTTTTCTCACTTCAAATATGAAGATGATGTGCAAGCCTTCATGTATGACTTTAATGAAAATAACTGTTTTGAGAATATGATTAATGAACCAACATTTAAGTTTACTAGATAAAACACTGCCCCAAAATAATATTCAGTATTCGTTTTCTAACACAGAAACAAATGATACCAAATATAATGTGTACAAACCTGAAATGGTATGAAATATGTACGATCAATTGCAGCCCAAGAAAACTCTTGCAAAGAGAAACTAATTCTGCAATGAATGATGTATTTCATACATAATTATACGGTGCATTTTATTTAGCAACAAATGCTTAACACAGTTCTTTATGCTCTGAAATGAAGGAAAAAACCTCCCATTCATTCAGCTGTCAGTATAAAACAGTGGATAATGACATGTCAACATTATGCACATTGTAGAGGACAGTGGTTTCCTAGCAGGAAATTAATAATGAGCTAATTTAGGAAATTTGTATGAATGATTTAAAGAGCTTTGCATTGTCCTTGGTACTCTGCCACTTTGTTTATAATCCTTTATACATGACTAGAGGCCCAGTGCACAAAATTCATGCATTGGGGTGGGGAGGTGTCCCTCAGCTTAGCCTGCACCCTCTCCAATCTGGGACCCCTTGGGGGATGTCTGACTGCTGGTATAGACTGGCAATAGGACATCCCTCTCACAATCCTGGACTGCTGGCTCCTAATTGCTCACCTGCCTGCCTGCCTGGTCACCCATAACTCCCCCCTCCCACACTGGCCTGGTCACCTTTAACTGCCCCTGCTGCTGGCCTGGTTGCCCCCAAGTGCACCCCCCCTACCAGCCTGGTCACCCTCCCCCCTCCCCCGCTGGCTTGTTTATCTCTTACTATTCCCCAATTGGCCTGGTTGCCCCCAACTGGCCCCCTGCCAGCCTGTTCGCCCCTGACTGCCCCCCCCCTCCCCCGCCAGCCTGGTTGCCCCACACAGCTTATTGTTCAGTCGTTTGGTCGTCCCTCAGAAAGCCCCCTGCTGTCCTGGTCGCCCCACAAAGCCTGCTTATTCAGTTGTTTGGTGGTCCCTTGGGCAAGCTCTGGGCAGCTGGGCAGCCAACATCCCAGGCTTGCCTGCACCTTGGGCCGGCCCTGGGCAGTTGGGCAGCTGCCATCTGAGGCTTGCCTGTGCCTCCGGCCAGCCCTGGGTGGCTGGGGGGCTGTGGGGACTGGGGGACTCTGGAGGCAGGTGCACAGAGTTGCTGGACCCGCCTAGGGGTAGGCATGGTTGTGCCATGTGCCTACCGCCCCCATGGGGCTGAGGGGACTGGGTGTCGCCATCTTGTGGCTGTAGATGCCACCATCTTTGAGGGTGTGATAGTCAATTAGCAGATTCCCTCCTTATTGGCTGTGGGCAGCACCATCTTTGGGAGAGTGTGATGGTCATTTAGCATAGTCCCTCTTTATTAGATAGGATATTTCTTTAAAGTCATTATAGCATATTGACTCACCTTTTTAGCTACCTTTATAAAAATGTAATAAAACTTTGTATTAGTTTGCTAGGTCTGTTGGAACACAGTATTGCAAACAGGTGCTTAAATAGCTAAAATTTGTTATCTCAGCTTCCTGGAAGCTAGAAGTCTGAAACAAGGTGTGTGGCAGGATGGGTTCCTCTGAGCACTGGGAAGAAAGGGTGGGATCCTGGCTTATAGATAACTGGCATTAGCCTTGCATCCAGTTGGCACTAGCATTGCATCTGTAACTGTGTCCAAATATCTCTTAGCTAATTATGACTGTACTAGAGGCCTGGTGCATGAAATTTGTGCATGGGGGGGTGTCCCTCAGCCAGCCTGCACCCTCTCGTAATCTGGGACCCCTTGGGTAGGGTCCCTAAGCCTGGTGGGTTTTCTTTTCTCCTGCTGCCAGTAGCTGGCCCCGCCCCCACCACTGCCATTGCTTGCCCTCTGTGCAGCACTGCCCCCACTTCACCGCCACCAGTTGCCTCCCTCTGCAGATGATAGGTGTGAGGTGCAATTGCTTGGCTGGCCTGGGCCTCCCTCTGAGGGCTATTGACTGCAGGGCCCCAGATTGGTCACCCCACAGATGGAGGCGCACCCACCCAGCTGGAGCTCCACAATAATCCATTGCCTCCTTCTGAGAGGTGATAGATTGCAGAATCCCCCATTGATAACCGTGCAGAGGGTGGCCTGAGACACCCTCGGTGGGCAATCGTGGAGCCATGGCACCCCCTGCCCCCCCAACTAACTACATTGCACCCACCTTGGCTGGCCTGGCGCCAGTGTGTGTCTTAGTGTGGTGGTCCAGAATGTCATCTGGATGATCATTCTGCTGTTTGGTCATTCAGTCAATTTGCATATTACACTTTTATTATTAAAGATCAACCCTATTTCCAAATGAGCTCATATTATGAGGAACTGTGAATTAAAATATCAAATATTAAAACATAATTAGAGGGGAATCAATTTCACTCATAGCATACTATCTAGTACAGAATCTTAAATATGATGGATCATAAGAAAGACAAGCATTAACCAGATTACACCCTGTCAGTGGTAAGTGCAAGTCTCTTATATTGGGGACTGTTATGTACAATTCTTTACGTATTTCCTATGATGATTCTTTAATAATAGTAAAGTAGTTGACGCAGTGGTAGAGGTGAAGGAAAGAATGAGATTAATGATGAATCAGAAAGAAACAAAATGACAGCCCTACACTGTAATGTGGTCATAACACAGCAACAGCAGGAGTGTGCTTTGCTAATTTCTCCATACCTGAGGCTACAAAAATATGTTGTATGGTGGCATTAATATGGCTACATTACCTTTAGGATCCCCAGTGACACACCTTTGCCAAACATCATCAAAATACACAAGAACCAGTTTAATAAAGGCTGGCTAAACAAAAGTCATATTTTCAATTATAGTCCAATGGCCCTTGCGATTGTAAATAGATGCTCTGGCAGACAAGTTCAAAGCTAAGCATTTAAAAATAGCTTCTCTTAAGCTGAACCACTATTTCAAAAGCCTCTAGCCACTTAGTGTTTCATAATGAGAGAAATGATGGGCCCAAGATACCTCTCTCTGTAACAAATCAATAATGTTTTAAGAAATCAACACCCATGACTTATGGAGGTGACTGATTCAATACAGGTCTGTGCCTTAAAAACCACATTACGTATTTATATTTCACAATTGCATATAAATCGTTGGGATTTGGCAGTGCATTCTTATTAAAAGTTCATTTGTGAACATCGTTTGCTGCCATCGTTTCTGCGTCTACAACACTCCGGGGAGAGGCTTTTGTGTTTCCTGGAAGAGATGGTATGTGTGTAAATTACCTTTCAGAAAATAAATCACTTAGAAAACGCAGCTGAGACACTTAAGTATATGTTGATGTACTCAGTTGGCAATGTTATAAAATAGACAATTAATGCTGATTTAGTACATAAAACCAAGAACTGTTCTCAGAGCTCCTGAAGATTAGAGTGAGAAAACTTGTAGATAGATCCATGAGGAAAAAACAGGAAGGTACATGCAGAATATGGGTCATTAAAATATGTTCATTTGAATTATTCCTGATAGCTGTAAGTCCATGAACATAATACAGAGAATCATCATATTTAAAGGTAGCAAAGAAAATGTATCCTTTAAAAGAAGCATATTGTGGGGAAATGCACTCTGAAATTAAGTGGGATGACATGAAGACCTACTACTGCAAATGTCAGCAAGACATTAAAGATACATGGTCACAAATAAATTGGGTAAATCTCTATGATCCAGACAAAGGGTATCTTCACTATTTGAGGCATCACAACCCTTAAAGAAGGATACCTTTCTGTGGAAAATTTGGGACAATATGATAAGACTAGAGGCCCATGCAGAAAATTTGTCTAAGAGTAGGCTTTCCTTTCCCCCGGCTGCTGGCACCACTTTCCTCTGGCACCTGGGACCTGGGCATTCCTCACAGAGGGAGGCCCCACCAACCCACCACCACCCACCAGCTGGTGACCTGAACCTCTCTGTGGGGTGATTGGCCCCAACCAATTACATCACACTCACCTTGGCTAGCCCGGTGCCAGTGGGTGTCATAGCATGGTCCTGGATGGTTGTCCGAATGGTCGTTCCACTGCTTGGCTGTTCGGTCGATTTGCATATTACGTTTTTATTATATAGGAGGATATGTATTAAGTATAACACTGATTATACCAGAATATAAAATATCAAGTAACTAAACATCTATATTTTTGTGTGTGAAAGAGAGAAGTAATTCACCACCCACTGGAGATCACTAATACACCAAGTTCTTAGAGTGAAATTTGGTAATTAAAGGGAAAGAAATACATATATAAGTATTTAAGGCTAAATGCTTTGTTGAAAGAAACTGTAACTTAATCTTACTTGATGAAAGAGCCTTTTCTCCACTATTCCCTTTTTTTTCTCCCTTTCCCTCTTGGCTTCCCTCTTCCTCTCCTGCCCCCTTCTCACTTTCCCTTCTTTTTTCCTTCTCCTCCTCCTTCTTTTTAATTTTGTTTTGCATTTGGTCAGGTTTTTATTACTATTAACTGTTCAAAGCAATTATCCTGGACTGAATAAACAAGTGCAAGCGCCCACTCCAGCGCCTTCCTTCTGTGCTGGCTTTCCCTCCTGCGGTGCCTGTGTTGGTAGCTGCAGCCTTTTCCCTCTCCCGCAGGCTCTTTCCTGGAGCCCCTTCTTGTCTGATCTGCCGGCTCTCAGGTCAAGCTTCTAGGAGTGGGTGGGCCTGGGCACTGCACTGGGGAGGAAAGGGGGCTTTGAATGAGCTTCCCTGACCTGCCAGGACATAGGACGGTACCCAGGGCCTGAAGAGCTCACTGTTCAGAACCCAGCCCTGCTGGAGTGTGCACTGGACTCCAGGCTGGTGAGGCCCGGGCTGTGCTCTGAAGGTGGGGAGGCCCAGGGCTGGTGCTCTGCTTCCAGCCACCGTTATCTGCACTTCCCATGAGCTCTGCAGCCTCCCATGAGCTCTGCAGCTTCATGTTTGTTGCCCAAGCCAAGCTGTGTTATCCAATTGAACAGCCACTGTCTGTGCTCTGCAAACCATTGGCTCTGACTGCCATTCTCTGGTGCAGAGGGCTGGGCCACACGGCTTCAGGTCGCCAGCCCCTCTGGCCAAGTGGCAGCCCCCTTGGCTATGCAGGGGTGGGAGGTGCTGCTACAGGCTATGCCCAGTTTCTCTCCATTTCCCAACCAGGCTCTCTGGTTGGGAGGGGCCAGGAGCTACCACCCTAAGCCTTGGCTATAAATTTATCTCCTACCTGTGCATAGCACAGACTGCTCACACCTGACAGGGTGGGCGGGGGGGGGGGGCGGGGAGAGGGGCATCAGCTCTTCCTGCTTACCTCTAGGCTTGAGCAGTACTAGGCCTCACATCCGGGAGTTGTCACAGCCTCTCTGGTCAGATGGGGCCAGGAGACATTTTCCACAGCAGGTGGGCTCTGACTCAGCTCCTTGTTGGCTGTGGGTGCATTGGGTTCTGTAACTATTTTCTCTCTTTTCCGTGCCCAGCGCAGCTAGAGAGCGGGTTCAATACCTGGTAGAGACGGCTGGGGATTGAGAAATAAAAGAAAGAGACAAGACACATGGATAGAAAGAAAAGCTGGGGCTGGGTGGACCGCTGCCCTCTTCTGATGGAGAGACAGTGACCCAGAGCCAATGCAGCATGTTTATTTTATACCCCCAAATACCAGGAAGTTTCACCAAAAGTCAAGGCAAAGGAGATTATTTGTATTCTTGAGTAGGCCCTGAGCATTCCTGGTGCTAGGCTGGATTTAGATATCAAAACCCACTTTCCCACACCATGGGCTGAAATGAAGGTCAAGCTGACAACACCCTTGCCCTTTTGGCAAGGCATGTTCCCAGGGCGTGGCTTTGCAGACACCACTGGGTTTAGCTGACAATAATTAAAGAATGCCCATGTGCCTTCCCAGGGAGTCTTTTACAGGGTTGTGGGTCCAGAAAAACTCTTCCTTTGAGGGTCCGAGTCAGGCAGTCCTGCACCCTCAGTGAGTTCTCTAGATAGAGGGAGCCCTGGGCTGTGCCCTGCAGGGTAGTAAGGCTGCTGGGCCAGGTTGCAGCTTGGGCACGGAAGGCAAGAACTCGCTCTGCCAAGATCTATGAGCTGGTGTAGGGAGCCCACTTCTCCATCAGTCAGGTCCTCAGGGCTTAGCCCCACAAATTCCCCTGCAACCCACAAGGTCCAAGACCACAGTAGGAGTTCCCACAAAGAGACCCACAGGTTGTGGGTGCTGGTTGTCTCCCCCAGGTTCTCTTTTCCCAGTAGAGGAACCAGAGGCCCAAAGGAGACCTCTCCCTGTGGTGCTGTGCTGGCCTGGGGAATGGCAATGCAGCTTAGGTGTATCCACATGGTTAGCCTCCTATGGTAGTCTGCACTCTGTCTTCTAGAATTCTCTCAGTGGTGTGCTGTTCTTGCCGAGTTATGGTTGATCTTTTCATTGTGGGGAGTGAAGTGAGGAGCAAGCCATGCCACCATCTTGGTATGTCATCCCTAAGCAAAGATTCTTAACCCCATGTGGCAAAGTACAGTGCATCAGGCAGCCTACATGATGGTGAATAGTATAAACCACCCCTTTTAGGGAGCCTGGATTTTGAAAACTGAGAAGAATTAGATCTAGGTTATTACCTCACTTTTACAAGTAGCTTCTTTTGTAAAATAAGGCTTTTTTTTTCTTTTAAATTGTCTATAGTTTTACATGTTTCATTTTCCCCAATAAACCCCCCATCCCTACCCCAGCCATTCCTACCTCAGGAAGGTCCCCACAGCCCCAGTGTCTGTGTCCATTGATTATGCTAATAGGCATCTCCAGTTCCATCCAAGCTGTTGCAAATGGTAAAAGTTTCTCCTTTTTATAGCAGTATAGTATTCCATTGTGTAAAAACTGTCCTTATTTGCAGATGACATGATACTATATATAGAAAACCCCAAAGACTCCATCAAAAAACTACTAGACCTAATAAATGAATTCGGCAATGTAGCAGGACACAAAATTAACACACAGAAATCTATGGTCTTTTTATACAACAATAATCAACTCACAGAAAGAGAAACGAAAAACAACAACAACAAAACAACAACAACAACAACAACAACAAAACCAATCCCATTTACCATTGCACCAAAAAAATTTAGATACTTGGGAATAAACTTAACTAAGGACGTAAAAGACCTATACTCAAAAAACTATAGGACATTGAAGAAAGAGATAGAGTAAGACATAAACAAATGGAAGAAAATACAATTTCATGGATTGGTAGAATCAACATAATTAAAATGTCCATACTATCCACAGCAATCTTTAGATTTAATGCAATCTCCATTACAATACCAACGTCATATTTTAAAGATCTAGAACAAATTCATCTGTGATAAAAACAGACCCCGAAGAACTTCACCAATCCTGAGAAAGAAGAACAAAGTTGGAGGGATCACAATATCAGATATCAAGCTATATTATCAAGCCACATTTCTCAAAACTGCCTGGTACTGGCACAAGAACAGACATATAGACCAATGGAACAGAATGGAGAACCCAGAAATCAAACCAAGCCATCATGCTCAAGTAATATTTGACAAAGGAGGCAAAAGCATACAATGGAGTCAAGACCCTCTCTTCAATAAATGGTGCTGGGAAAATTGGACAAAAACATGTAAAAAAAAACAAAAAACAAAAGTAGACCAACTTACACCATACACAAAAACAAACTCAAAATGGCCAAAGGACTTAACTATAAGATAGGAAACCTTAAAAATGCAACAAGACTCCATAGACAGCAAAATAGCAGACATATGCTGTAGAAATATCTTTACAGACACACCTTCTAGGGCAATGGAGACTAAGGAGAAAATAAACAAATGGGACTACATCAAAATAAAAAGCTTCTACACAGCAAAAGAAACCATCAACAAAACAACAAGAAAGCCCACTCCATCAGGGAAAAAAAATATTTTATTGGTTTTAGAGAGAAAGGAGGGGAAATGGATAAAATCATCAATTAATTGACTTCTGTACACCACCTACTGGGGATTGAGCCACAGCGAGGTTATGTGTGCTGTCCAGGAATCGAACCTGCGACCTTGTGGTGCATGGGATGATGCTCAACCGACTGAGCCAGATCAGCCAGGGTTACAAGCATCTTTTAGTATATATTTGTTGCCTATATTCATGAGGAGTGTAAGCATTTATCAGGGCCAATTTCCTTGATATACTAGTAGATGCAGTCATGTCATTCAAAAAAGTTAACCATCATCGATTTTTGAAATCTCCATATGAAGGAAACTTAGAAAGTGAATCATGCAGCCTATTCTTTTAGGTCTTGAATTCAAAGTTCAAGCTCAAGTTCTTTCTGTAGACAAGGAGAATGGTTGTACTTCAGGGATGGGAAAAATGCCTGCTTATCTTCCCCGGGCAGAAGTACTTAGCACAATACATCCCCGCTCACCAGCACGATGTGGAATGCAACTCAGCATGCTTGTTGATTTTCTGATTTGTCTCATTATAGTCGAGGTTAGAGCTACACATTCATGTATTAGGAAGGCAAATAATTACACAGGTAACGTTTCTCAGATGTCACTTTTGTAATATCCTCACTTCCTTTAAATGAAATTACATTTTAAAATGTCCTTTTCAAAAAAAAAAATCTGGATAAGACATAATCATTCAAGCTTATTCCACAGAGCACCCAGGCACTGCTTCAATTGAAAAATAATGATGTTGTGTGAGCAGTGAACATTCTGACGGTTCTTCACAGAAAATCCTGTGTGAGAGAGAGAGCTGAATGGGATTTTGTCAACTAAAAGCCTTACCCAGGTATCTTTGAGACCACATGCTCCTCTGTATGTATTAATTTCATAAACATTACAGTTTGAGTTACTTCCAAATTAAATGGAAACCTCCTTAGATATTATTAGGAGAAATTTTTCCATCCTCCTTATTTTATAGCCGTGCCTTATGTTGAGCACTGGCTATGGCATGTATGTGTGTAAAATGGTATTTTAACCATAACATTCTAGGAGTCCTCCTGCCCTCCCTGATGTGGCCAATTCTTCAGTCATTCACATAGTGTCATGTCAGCACGTTTATCACACCAGCAAGTGTACATCATTTTTGTAATTGTCTCATTAATATCTCTGCTACCCCAGATTGTACACTCCATTATGGTAAGGACCGTTTCCCCAAAACCTTACATTATGCATAGGATATGAGACACGTTAAAAAAAGTCTTGTTGAATAAATAAAGGTATGACCTTCACACGTATGGTAAGGAATACATTTTTATGACTGTGGTGTTTGTATAATTAATCACAGGCAGTGCAATAATTGTGCTTTCTCTAACAACCTCCTTTGCTTGGAGGAAAAACAAAACAATCACTTTCACTTGCACATCCACAAACTTGAGACCACATAACCTTTCAGCCATTCCAGGCACCGCCTCCTGCTGTGTGAATGGGTCAGCCATCACCTCCAGGCAGGCCTCCCGGGATGACACGCTCCACCAGGCGGCTCTTGCATAAGCTCGCGGCCCATCGATTTCTCTCTGCTGCTGTTGCTCACGTCAGTCAGTGGATGCTGAGAATTAAAAATGAAAATAGGGATTGTGTTAGCTTTATAGTGTTGTTGCTAATTTCAGATATTTATTTATAAATACCAGATTAAAGCCTCAATATGACTGTTCCTGTATGAAAGTTGCATGGGAAAGTGGGGAGAATAGAGTACAGAGACAGAGAATGAACAACTGTATTCTTTTGATTATTCCTAGAGCTTTATCTCCTTGCTTTTTTTTGTAAGCATGTTTAATTTTTGTGCTGCCATTATTTTCTCTCTGGTTTGGTAGTTTTACTTTCCTGATGGGAACCGCCTTCACCTGGCTCCTACCTCATCTTTGCATTACCCTGTCGGTCACCACCATCCAAACAAGTCACCACTGATTCTACATTTGTGCTTTGCTTTGTCTTCTTTTCCAGAATCTTAGGCCATTTTAAAACTTGTGATGGCTACCGTGCTGATAAATCTACTTTGTCCTGGTAAATTACAGAGAGAACTGTAAATGCGTACGTGTATGTGTGTGTGTGTGTGCATGTGTGTGTGTGTGTGTGTGTGTATACGTGTGTGTTTGTATGTGTAGGTGTGTGTGGCATATATTGTAGAAGATTTTTATTCAGGATGTCAAAATTGGGCTCTTTTCATTTTGATACATTTTGAAAAAACAGTATAATAAAGATAAAATAACAAAGGGAAATTATACACTACTGTGCAAGGAAAATCCCCAAGCTAACAAAGAGACAGAGAGACAGAGAAGGAGTGAGCCTGAGAGTAGCAGCTTCCCATTCCACCCTTACCTATTTCTGTATGGGGTTCAGGCTGGCCCAGAGCCTGTGGGGGGCAGATCAATTCAGGAAGCATAGAGCAGGCATGGTCATTTCCTACTACCCAACCATTTTATACCTTGTCAATTTTTGATCCCAGGAGAGAAATAAAGTTTAATGCATTTTTATTATTATTTATTATTTAATTATTATAGAACTATAATAGAAGCCCATTGCATGAAGATTTGTGCAATAGGCCTTCCTTCACCTGGCTGCCTGCACCGGTTTTCCTTTCACCCCTGGGACCCAGGTTTTCTCTCTGGCAGCCGCCTTCAGTCTTTGCTCTGGCCAGTCTTCACTTCGCTCCAGCCAGAATGCACTCCTGTAGCTCCCTCTGCGCCACCCCCGCTGCCTCCCACCTGCCTTATGGAAGGTGTCCTGCCCAGCCAGGCCTCTCTGTGCCTGGAGCAGCTGGGAGACAGGGCCACTGCTATCTTACCTGCTAATTTGCATATTCCCTCCTGATTGGCTGGTGGGCATTGTGGAGGTACGGTCAATTTATGTATTTCTCTTTTAGTGTAGATTGGAATGTCTGCAATATGTTTTAATATGAAAGAGACTTTAAAAGTTGCATTAGTACATATGAAATTTCACATGAGAAGAAGGTAGGATCATGAGAAACAGCTAGTAAAGTAAAAGGGTTAGAAGAAAAAAATGGTAGAAATAGAGACTGCTTTCTGCTTATTGCCTATTCTATGTGGCTTGTTTAAACAAACAAATAAACAAATAAACAAACAAAATACACACACCATGCCCTAGCTGGTTTGGCTTAGTAGATAGAGCGTTGGCTTGCAAACTGAAGAGTCCCAGGTGTGATTCCGGTCAAGGGTACATGCCTGGGTTGCAGGCTCATTCCCCAGTGGGGGGCATGCAGGAGGCAGCCAATTCATGATTCTCTCTCATCATTAATGTTTCTATCTCTCTCTCCCCCCTCTTGCTTCCTTTCTGAAATCAATAAAAATATATTTAAAAACCAACAAAAATAAAAACAAACACCATTATTATATTTTGTGAAGAATGACTTCTGTTTTCTCACATGGTTTCACACATGTTTAATTCTGGATTAACTCTGACACAGGATGGCAAGTATCCCATGCATGGACATACCACATTTTTAACAAATCCATTTACTAGTTGTTTCTACCTTTTGGTTATGATGAATAATGCTGCTAGGGATATTTCTGTGTAAACTTTTGTGTAGACAAATATTTTTACTTTTCTGGGTATATACATCTAAGTGGAATTGCTGAGTCATGATGTCATTTATGTTTTAACATTTTAGGAGCTGCCCAACAGTTTCCTAAAGAAGCTGCACTCTGCTACACACTTACTGGCAATGTGTGAAAATCCTCATATCTCTACATTCTGGACAATCCCTATTGTTGATTTTAATCATGAGTCCTGTATTTCTTTTCAAATTTCTCTTTTCTATTTTGGGTAGATGGCAAAATCCCTAACTTAGAAGTAAAATTGTTCACACAGAATCAATGTAGAACATCAATGTTCCAAAAACACATTTATTTTGGATTTTTAGTTTGCTTCCTTAAAATGAGGAGCTGAGATGAAAGTCAAGCAAACATTATCTTCCTTGCTTGCAAATATGCACAGCTGTGTAATGTAGTCATAGATTATTCATCTTATGATTATTTTCCTAGTCTTATCTTCTCAAAGCTGACAAATGCATAATTAAGTTCTATGTCTTACATGCTTCTCCCCCCCCCCCCCCCCCCCAGTTGTCATGTCATCTAAGATGTGGAAGAATGTGGCACTCCTCAATTCCAAATGGAGCCTCCATTAAAATGAAATTGAATTCATAGAATTCTGTTGATAACATTTGAAAACTATGAAAAAAGAAAGCATTTATTTCTTCTGAGAGAAAGAAGCACAACTCTGACGGAACCACACAGCCTGAATTTTAAAGACTGAGAGTCTCAGCGAGGAGAAGGTGGAGGGGAAAGCCGTCCGATCCTGCAGGAAGTGAATGCTGGGCACCAGTTGTTAAGTATTCTGCAAGCAAGATGTGGGTCGTGTAATGTGTGAAATATGGTCAGGAGAAATTGGAATCAGATGAACTAAACTTATTTTGAACTTAGCTCAGTATCCAATGTATTAACTATGAACTGGCCAAACTGCTTTTCAGGAAGAGTCACGCATTTGCAACTTTTTAATAACTTAGAACTATCTGTGAAAAGGGATAAATACTGCTTCTTTTTAATTTTTTTTAAATATCTAAACAGAAAATACACTGGAAATAAATGCTCTTATTTTAAAATAAAAACATAAAAATGTGTGCCAATCCTGAAAAAGATGCATTTTATAGGATTTTGAAATGTCACAGATCAAGCTAGAGAACAATGTCAATCATAGGACATTGCCACCAATTCAGCACAGACAAGATTGAGGACGGGAGGAGCCTGTATCCAGTGCCAACAGCTCAGCTGTGGTACATGTGGCTGGAGAGCAGCATGGGCCTGCAGATAGCACCCAGTGTGGCAGCTCCCTGATAACATAGCATGGCTGTGGGACAGCACCACCGGGAGCCAGTCTTGGGCACAACAGTCTAGTTCCCTCCACTAGGCTGTTGCAGCTGGGCTGCCGTCCAGAGACATGTCTGCTTATGTCCCCAAGACAGCATGAGGGTTACAGCTCCAGCCAGGGAACAGTCTCCAGTGGAAACGAAAAGTTTACTCTCCTTTTGAGTTGGCCCAGAAAGAAACTCACTACAAACTGATTCATTTGCCTCTCAGCATAACCATTATGGCTTGTTGCAGTTTAGGTTCTTACAGGGGTATTTCTTGGATCACATGAGAAAGTAAGGGAGGATGGGGGTAAGGGGAAGAGATCAACCAAAGGACTTGTGTGAGCATATATTGATATATGGGCCTAGCCAGTGCCCATGGACAACGGGGGTTCGGGGGGGCATATCTAGGGAGGTGTTTGGAATGGGAATGGGGAAATAAGGACAATTATGTAAGACCATAATCAATTAAAAAAAATAAAAAGAAAAAAAGAAAAGTTTACTCTCCTGAGAATGAGCGGATGCTGACAAGTGCCTCCCCACCCATTCCCTAACTGGTCCTTTTCTATGCAAATGAGCACTCCAAATTCTTGTAGTTTGGGACAAATGAAATTTTCCTGATTGGTCAGAATGGAGCCATTCTGATTTGTTGGTGAAGGTGAGGATATGGCTGTGCAGCAACTATTGGACAGGGAGAGTTTCAGTCCTTATTAGTTGAAATACAGTAGGAGCTCTCAAACACATCCATTTAGAGGTTGGAGTTAACCACTCTCATACAATTAATAGAGGATAAATTTAATTTATGAACATTTGGTGAATAGCTGTGTCTCGCAGAGCTGAATAATGTATTTCTTTATGAAAAAAGGGACTTGACATAGGTTAACAGAAAATCAAATGTTATATGCATACTGGGAAATAGTGTCTAGTCTTTTAAATGTAGTTTTATTATTGATGTCAGTCGTTTTAGGTTGAGTAATACATTTTGTGGGTGTGCAGAGTATCATCTGAGATTACTGTAAGTCTGTTGATACTTACAGATACTAAATATGAATTGATATCTCCTTAAAAGTGTCAAGCTATTGATAAGATCAGAATCCAGAATAATCTTAATGGTTACTTCAACAGGAAATTGCCTTATGTTAGACAGAAACTTTATATAGGAACCAGATCAACTAATTTTGAACATTGCTCAAGATATATATATATATCAAACATACATCTATATATACACATACATACTAGTATAGAGACCAAATACACATCTATATATAATATATACTCATAACATACATACTAGTATAGAGACCAAATATACATCTATTACGTGTGTGTGTGTATATATCAAACATACATCTATATATACACATACATACTAGTATAGAGACCAAATATACATCTATATATAATATATACATATAACATTCATACTAGTATAGAGACCAAATATACATCTATTACATATGTATGTGTATGTAAATATATATATATATATATATATATATATATATATATATATATATATATATATGGAGAGAGAAAGAAAAATCTCTTTATGGTCTTTCCTATAGAGGTGATTGAATTAATTAAATAGGCTTATGAAGCAATAAATATGAATAGACATAAAGAAGTGTTTTATTCTGAAAGTGGTGTCACATTAGTTGAATGATAACTTAGAGAAAAATGAATTATTAAAATCAATAGTCTAGAAAATATTTGATGTGTTCTTTTATATCATCAATCCTTTAAAATCTATATCATTTTCTTTTGAGTTCTTCTAAATTGAAATAGAAAAGGTAATATTTGCCTTTTCTTTGAAAGAGATGTATTTTTAGTATATTTTACTGGCCCTGAATTTTATATCTCAAGTGAAAGCTGATGTATTGAAGTTTTAAATGAATAAGATTGGAGATGAAGATGTGCTTGATGATAAAATCTAAAAGGAAATTGAAGAAGATGCTATTGTCAATCATTTATTAAAAACTAGAGTTACTGCAGTTCCATTTTAGAAAGGGAGACTACTAGTTTTATTTTTATCATTTTCCTCTTAGTATTATTTATAGTTGTTATAAATAATATAACAGAATAAGTAAATGACATAATATTACTGAAAAAATTATGTAAAGAAAAAACTACTGTAGAATTTTCAAACAATAACTATGTTAATTAATTCCTTTTAATAGTCTCAAAGCAAAGCAAATTATCTACCTCTGAAACTGACAATGATAAAAATATGAAAGTTTGATTTATAATCAATATACAGTGGAGCAAAGGAGAAAAACAAAAGTTATCTAAAGATATGGGATAGTTACCAGGCTAGCCAGACGTCTTTGACACCTGAATGTCCAAATCTATCACGAAAAAAACCTATCACTAAAGCAGGACCTTCACCCGTCACAGAAGTCCTTGCCCAAGAGCATAAACACTTAGGCACTGGAGGCACTTCTATCTTTGGTGCAAGACAGAAGCATTAAGATTCACCAGGCAAAGGTAACAGAGTCTCATTACACAGTAATTGTGATTATGGGGACACTATATCCAGTTCCTGTTGCAATATCTCTTCTCGCCAATTAATTGGTGTCCTACTTTATCTGTCTCTCATTAGTTGTGATGTCATGGGTCAGCCCAGGAGCATTAGACTCAAGGGTAGAGATTGCTATTATTGACAAATATTCTCCAATTCTTACAAAACATGCTGATGCACTACCTCTCTCAGTCAATCAGCGAGGGCTTTGGGGACCATACGATTAATCTTTTCCAATTGAATGTGAATGCTAGTGAGAGGTGGCATTCCTATGCCAACATAAATAAACTCAAGTGTGCCTTTTCTATATTCTCTTTGTTGAGGGATGTCAGACTCAACACAAATGATACAAATATTGAACACTCCTTACCTAATTTACTTCTACAAACATTCATGATAAATTCCCTATAATTTTTTTTTTAATCAGGCAGAATTTCAACAGTGATCACAGCTTACCATTTTTCTCCACCACTTACTAAACAAATTGCTCTTTCCTCTATCCCTTATTTATCTCTGGAAGATGATTTCTGAAATGTTTGTGATGATTACTATATCCATAAAAATTCTTTATATTATATAATAATACAAAGGTAATTACAAGTTATATAAAAATTAAATGTTGATTGTTTTTTTTAAATCATGTATACATCCTTTTAAATATCACTGTCTACTGATAATAATTATTAATTTCAAATTGTCCCTAAGACAGAAGTATCTTTATGTTTTTGGGCACTATTATATAAATATATTTTGTATAATCTAAGCACTAAATTTTTACCACTGTTATCCATGCAATCTTTTTGTTTAGGTATGCTCTTTAATAATGTCTAAATAGTGAAAGTGCATGTTCCTTTGAATATACCTCCTCAAATAAATATTTAGAAAATCAGTTTATAAGCTGAAATAAATGTACTAGTCAATGAAGTGAATAATATTTATATAGAGACACATGTATAATACAGATGAATGTGCATATATATGTATATCTATATCTATCTATCAAGAGACAGATTTTAAAAATACACATATAACTTCAAGTTGGTTCTTAGGTTAACTTTCAATCTCTTTCTTATACAAGAAAACTATGTCTGTTCTGGCCCTGCCAAGAGTTTCTTCCTTGCCTCTTTATCAATCATGGTCACCTTTTCCTCCCAATGTCATTCATATCAATTTATACTTGAGTGATACTAGCAGATAATGGAACTGTAATATAATAATAGACATTTCTTAGTAGATATCCAACATTCTCCCAAATTTCAAACATCAATGAATGTTTTCCTCAACTTTATTTCTTGAACTAACAAATTGTGTCAATAAATATTTTTTAATACCTAGGTCCTGATTTTCTATTATAAAATAATGGTAATGATAATAAAACTTGTCTCTAGAAGTTAGAACGTATCATATAGGCATTTATATCCAAATAGTAATTTCTCTAACAAAAGAAGAGGCTTGTGAAAAGCTGCCTTTCTCCTGTTGAAACAGGAAAAGAAGCACCAACATGGACAGTTGAATATCCGTCTATCCTACCATCTGATAACCAATTAACAGCGATGACATTTTGGGTATTTCAGTGTCACTGTCAAGTCTGATACACCTTTAATCAGGAAGAACATCTCCAGGCATTTTGAAAAAGAGATAACTTAAAATTATCCAGCCATGCCTGTTCAGATTTCACAGGAAGTATATATACATTATATACTAGTTACCTTCTAGATGTGTCAGAGAAAGAGAATTAACCAGTTATTAAAATAAGAAGTGTTCTCTCTCTGTGACCATAATCATAGCCTTCTTGGAAAGAAATCAGTTGAATTCAAGTCATGCAATAACTTGGCCACCATGATTCTTATCCTCATGCCCTTAATCCATGAGCATGAATGATTTGGGGTCAGCATGAGTCAAGTGGCTGCCCAAATGTGTTCAAATAGCCATAATCAGGATAATGGGGTCATTCAGGTAGTGAATGCTCCAGCATATCTGGAAATATCTATTGTGCTTCATTTGTAACTCACTCCACCCAAGTTGTACTAATTATTAGGATATCACTGTTGCAGTTTTTACTTGACATTTAAATACTAATCAACATTTATGCTAAAACTGGTAATAATTAATCAATAATCCGGAAGTCATATTCCCAGCATTTCCCAGTTGTATTATCATGGGATGGATTAGAAATGACCAAGATATGCTTCCCCTGTTTAAAATATTCAGCCCAGGCTTGTTCAGATTTCATAAAAGGTGCATTTTCTAAACTTTGGCAAATAAAGAAGTATCTGTTTCAGATGAGGAGAAATACCACTAATAAGTGTAAAAGCCATGGAAAAGCAAATTCAGGGCCAACTAATATTTCTGAAGACTAGAATTTTTGGAAAATGTTTGTAAGCAAAATTGTACATCATGGTACCTATTGAAAAATAATTTTCTCAGGCGGTGCCTATGTTTAAAATATCACTTGACTTTTACTCAACTCATTTTGGGAAGCGGACACTATGGTAATGATTATTCAGATCCAGAAATTATTGTATTTATTTCCCTTGAAATTTCTGTCAGTAGAAACTGATCTGAGAAAAGTGGAACTCAATAAGCCTCAGTTCAATTACTTTTTCCTTTGATCCCTTTCATTATAGAAACAAGGACTTTATAGACCAGAGGAACCAGAGATCTTGCTATAAACTATGGGGGAAAAACATTTTTAGGGAATAATTCTGATGAGCTTGACTTGAGTTGTGAGTGAGATCATCCTTAAACCTGTCACTGTTATGTGCCCTGATTATTTAACTTTAATCACATTCCTACTTCTCTGATTCTGGGGGAGGGGTAGAGAGAGCATTTCAGTTGTCAGAATCTATTAAAATCACATGGTCAGAAGATAGGCATAATGACCGAGAAGAAGATAACAGTGGTTAACATATCACAGGCTACCCACCCCAGGTCCCTCACTCGCCATATTCATACTCTCATGTGCTTTCCTCCACTTGGTGTGGACATGGCCCATGGCTTGCTTCCAAAGAGGAGAAGATGACAAAAACGGTAGGATGCGTGTGATGACATACTTAGGATTGTAGTGCCTCCAAGTTTGAGGTCTCTCCTTCGCTGGCTTTGCAGAATGAAACAACCTTATTGGGAAATCCCCTGGCACAAGAAACTATGAGCAGCCCCTAGAACTGAGGGAGTTTCTGGTTCATAGCAGAGAAATCCTAAAGCTCAACCCAAAGACCTGAATTCTGCCAACAACCTGTGTCTGCTCCAAAGCATACTCACCTCCTCCCCCTTGAATCCCCGCCAGCAGAACCTGGCAGAGCCTGCAGCCCTGGCTCATGGCTTGCGAGTTCCTAACAAGAGGACCCAGCTGAGCCGCGTTGGACAACTGGGCTGTAGGAATAATAAGTTGTATAATAAATGAGTGTTGTTTACATGTCCTGTTTGAGGCAATATTTTCATGTAAAGGTTAATATAAAAACTATAGTTTTATCAAAACAATGATTAGCACCTGACTGGCATGGCTCAGTGGTTGAGCGTTGACCTATGAACCAGGAGGTCACAGTTTGATTCTTGTTAGGGAATAGGCCCGGGTTGAGGTCTCAATCCCCAGTGTGGGACATGCAGGAGGCAGCCAATCAATGATTTTTTCTCATCATTGATGTTTCTATCTCTCCCTCCCTCTCCCTTCCTGTCTGACATCAATAAAAATATATTTTAAAGAAACAACAATATTGATTAGCGATGATGTATGCCATGGCAGACATTAACTGGTCATCATTAAAACAAAAGCCTCCCATCACAGGTTTACCTTCATGACTATGCTCTCCTCTTCACCTATCTGGTATGTATAAGTCCCAAAAAGGTGTGTGCACTTTGAATAATTATTAATTCCAAGGTGTTAAATCTGAAAAGAAACATTAACTGAGATATCAACTGAGCTACCCACTGGGAAAGTGTGTGTACATTTTTGGGGACACTCTGGATTTGAATGTACTATGTAGGAGAGATTCTCTACAGGTGAACTGCAGCTCTCCACGTGTTCAACTATAGCACAAAACTTTGGGAAATAGGCACTTTGCCTCATTGATAG
Organism: Pipistrellus hanaki; assembly: GCF_964339955.1. Lineage (NCBI taxonomy): Eukaryota > Metazoa > Chordata > Mammalia > Chiroptera > Vespertilionidae > Pipistrellus > Pipistrellus hanaki. The sequence continues at coordinate 69,349,263 of NC_140510.1, read as the reverse complement.
AGGATTTATGTTCGGGATTCCATGTCCCTACGTGAAGCTGTCAGGTTGTGAACTTATTAATTACTCTCACCCACTGCGTTTCAATTACTTCAGTTTTCTCAAGTTTTCCAGTATCAGTGCAAGTTGGAATAAAGGGATCTATAATCGGGGCAATTACCGCTTCATTATGAAATTTGAAGAGTTGCTATTAATGATGCTCAGCATAGTCTGTATTTTCTAGTCTTTCTAAATTGTCTTTTTCACAGACAGAAAAGGAAGTTCTTCCCAGCTGCCTAAAATTATAGAAGCAAGTGTTGAATTAAATAAGCAACACGTCTTTTTCTGATAAATGAATGCTCACTCACATGGAAATTGTAAATGCTACGTACTAATTTCAAATAAAAATGAAGATTCCTTTCTGGTGTCCAATGGCCTACTTTAGGGCAACACTTTAATCCTGATATAGTTCTGCCCTTTGTTCCCCACAGGCTCTTAAGAATTGAAATATGAGCCATTTAAGTCTTTAGGAAGTAGACTATTTAACACATACTTAGACTTTTACTTTCTAGTGTTAGAATTTAAAAGTCTATTATATGACCTTGTTTTTCTTTTTAAAAATACATTTTTACTATTATTTAAGACAACGTGATGTTCAAAGTTCAGGCTGTGGGTCTATTTGACACCCTTGTGTCAGAGAGGAAGACAGTTGGCCTTAATGTCCTTAATCAGTTCTTCTTAGCCCCAAACAGAGAGGGGGGAGTGTTGCGTGTTCATGTGCATGTGTGTGCATATTTAATGATGATAGAAACACATAGCATATAAGTTCTGCCTAAAAACAGCAAATAAGTGTTATCTTCAATCTCAATCATTTTCTAGGGCAGTAATTGGTACACCTTTTCTGTAAAGGGCAAGATATTTGCAGCTTTTCTGTCCGTATGACCTGGGTTGTGACCACTCAACTCTGGCATGTAGCATGAAGGCCGTCATAGAAATCCTATCTAATAAAAAGAAACATGCAAATTGACAGTACCTTACCTAAGCCCATAAGCCACACCCATCAGTCAATCAAGGTGAGTATGCAAGTTAACCCAACCAAGATGACAGTTAATTTGCATATCTAGGCCAGAGCAAAGACTGAAGACAGCTTAGGAAGAAGCCAAGAGCTTCTGAAAGGAGTAAAGCTGTGGAGAAGTAAGCAGGGTGGGGCAGCAGAGATGGGAGGGAAGCAAGCATGGTGGTGAACACAGCAGGAAGCCCTATTGCAGGAATCTTCCTGCAAATGCCTCTAGTATTTAAATAAATGACCATGACCAAATTCCAATAAAAGTTTACTTACAAGAACAAGAAGGCTAGGTTTGGCCATCAGGGACTTAGCTTGCAGATCCTTGTTCTAAAGGAATTCAAGTCTGGACTTCATTAAAGACAAGACCTGACCATCCCAAGAAAGGAAAACATGATCAAGGTTTGCAGGTGGAAGCTGGAGTACAGCCAAACAGAAACCTATATATTAAAACTGTGAAGATTTTTTTTTGGTCCAGATCTGAAAGAATCAAGGAAGAATAGGAAAAGGAGAGTGAGCTGTGAGCTCTGTGAGAACAATTCAGAAAGGAAACCCACCCACCGGTATGGCCTTGGCTAGAAAGAAAAATGAGAAACCGAAGAGCAAAGTACATTTTAAACTCCATTTTCTAGAATGGGCTTAATATAAGCTGTGCTGTTACTCCCACAAAACTCTGCAGTGAGGCAGCACTGTTCTGGCGTAATTCTGTGAAGAGATTTGTTTGGAGGACGCTGAGTGTTGAATTCCACATGCCCAGGTAGATGTGGAACAGAAGCAGACAAAGTGCTGCTGCCATCATTTTTATTGGAATTTCTATTATCCTTTGCAATGAGGGTCTGAGCAGGAGGCTTCTGTGGACAAAAGCTAATGCCCTTCAGTGAGACCTAATCTGCCTTTCAATACACAAAAACAACCGCACAAGGTTTATTCTTGTTACCATTATTCCTCCCAGGAATAGCCCATAAATACAGCAGAACCAAAGCAAGTCATCGTTTAGAAATATCCACAAGGACTCTCTGGAGTCTAATTATTATTTTTTTCAGTTTATCCTTGCTGACCTCCCCTTAAACTGACATGGCTCAATCCCATTGATAGATGTTTTATTTATTTAAGCTCTTTCTCTGGCTCTAATGCAAAATGAAGACATATGCAAAATCAGTGGAATCTATCCCAAATCAGCAGAATTATACAAAAACATCCATAAGCTAAAAATAAATAAATTTGGGGTCATAGATTACATGGGAATAACTGAATAAAACATGTGTGAAACAATGGTTGCAGGATATGCCTCACATCTTACAAAGAAAACTTCTTTTGAGCTTAAAAATGAATGCAACCATTTTTTAAATATGTTCTTCTGCATGTCATGTCAAATTTAATTCATAGTACCTACCCTTTGTAATCTAAAGCTGATGATTTGTAGGTATGAATAGTAAATAAATACAATCACTTATTGGTATTAAATGTTTTATTTGTTTTAATGATGTAATATTCATATGTGAAGATATCTGAATAAACTGTGGTTGATTCGATTGTCATCAGTACGTATAAGAATTCTTTAAGAAAAATAGTAATAAAGCTATTTTAAAAGATTGCTGATACAATTTCCTTCGAGTCTTCCAGCTATCCCTTTTCTTTTGTCAACTAGTATTTATTAATTAATCTCCTGACTTTTACTTTCCCTCCTCATGCCCCATCCTTCCCAGCCCAGCCGAGAAGCTATCTAACAGTTCTAATTAAACCACTGGCCTCTGAAGTTTGTGTTTATGTGTCAAGATAAAGTGGGTCTGTGTTTGCAGTATTTCCTGCTCTAATATGTACTAAACATCCTGAGAAAACCAAGACTTATTGTGCTTTCCTGATAGACAAGAGACAACATATTTCACCTTTGAGAAACATAATTAAACCACTCCTCCAATTTCTGATTCTCCTTATGTGTCTACAGGTGCATTTTATTTACAAAAGGCATTCCACTCTACTAGGGTAAGGTGATAAAAAAGGAAAAATACATCGAAAGTGCCTTTAAACTCTAAAAGCTATCTAGACATTAAACAACCACTGTTGCTTCTATAAAATCTATTCTGAAAGATCTGTAATATTATAACTTTTATGTTAATTAATTAGTATGGTTGTAATAGTTTAAAATTGGGTAAATCAGGGGATTAAGAAATTTTTATTATCGTTGTGCATAAATTTAAGAAAATGAGTGAGTTGAGATTCAGTCCAGCAAATTCAATCAACCTGACAACCTGCGATTCAATTTCCTTATCCATGGCTGTGAGACCAGGAGGGTCATGCAAAGAACAGGAAAAGACTGAAAGCTGGAAGGTACTTGACCAATGTCAAGTAAATACAATAAAATAACCACCACAGACACAGAGAATATTAAGAATGCAGTCTAGCATGGAACTGAGAGTCAACGTTTTGAGAATTTATATTGAGTTCTTTCCCTGGGTAACCTTGAGAATGAGAGAAAAATAATTTCCCATCTTCTTCAAGCTTCATTATATTCCTTTGCAAAAGGAATGCATTAGCCACCGCATGGAAACCTTATTATGACTGAAATTCCTTAAAAGAATGTTGGTGAGCAGCACAATAGAATAAGATCACCCCAAGACTTTAAAAACTTTAGTTACACAGAGAGAGCTAAAATGAACTAAAGCTTTTGAATTCTTGGCAATTTCTAAAAATGTGTTTCCAAAATAGACCGGAATGCATTTTTAAGAATGAGCTTGCCCCTATTTTTTACTTAGCATTGATTGATTGTCCATGCTGTTTAAAGACATATAAGGTATTTGTTTTATAAAGTAAACTCTATTATATTCAAACAAAATATTTCGGAGAGCAGGGGTAAGGGGAAATGGAGGAAGATGGTAAAAAAAATCTTGAGAATATCATGCTAAGCAAAATAAGCCAGGAAAAAGTCAAGAATCATGTGATTGCACTTACATGTGGATATAAAACTGAAAACAAGAAATGAACAAACAAGAAAAACAAAAAGTCACAGATATAGACAGTACCAGACAGGATGTGGATGGGGGTAGTAAAGGGTAAAGGGGCCAAATATATACTTTCTGAAGAATATTTGGCTTTGGGTGGTGGGCACACAATTTAATATTCAGGTGATATATCATAGACTTGAAATCTATATACTTTTATTAACCAATGCCACCCCAATACATTTTATTTTAAAACAGTGCAAGCTTCCAATTATAAAATAAGTAAGCAGTAGAGATATACACCATGACTGCAGTTAGCACTGCTGTATGATGACTAGAGAAGTTGTTAAAAGAGTAGTTGTTATGAAGAGAAACATTTTCCTTTTCTTTTTGTTGTATTTATAAGAGATGATGGACATTAATTAACCTACTGTGGTAATCATTTCACAATCCTATCTAATAAAAGGTTAATATGCAAATTAACCATCGACTATACCTACAAGCCATGCCCACCAATCAATCAAGAGCTAGTATGCAAATTAACCCAACCAAGATGGCTGCGGCCATAGAGCAAGCAGGAGGCTTAGGTTTCCCTAGCAATTGAGGAAGCCAAGCTTTCCACACTCTCTGGCTGGCCCCAACCTCTAGTCAAGGCTACAAAGTTTCAATTATAGAAGATAAATAAATCCCAACAAAAATGGCTGCAGCCACAGAGCAAGCAGGAGGTTTGGCTCTGCTCAAAGCTACAAAGTTTCAATTATAGAAGATAAATAAATCCCAGATACCAGGGCCTCTGCTTGGGTCACCAGTAGGTGTGATCAGAATACAAATCACCACAGGCCCCTTGCCCAGGCCACCCCACACCCTAAGGAACCCCCACCCTGATCTGGGACACCCTTCAGGGCAAACCAGCTGGCCCCTACCCATGCACCAGGCCTCTATCCTATCTAATAAAAGAGAAATATGCAAGTTGACCATCACTCCAACACACAAGATGGCTGCACCCATCTGGTCAAAGATCCTGCCCCACCACAAGATGGCCAGCCAAAAAGGGCAGTTGGGAGGGACCAGGCCTGCAAGGGAGGGCAATTGTGGGCAAAAAAGCTTACAGGGGAGGGCAGTTAGGGGTGACCAGGGTGACAGAGGAGGAAAGTTGGGGGTGACCAGGCCTGCAGGGAAGGGCAGTTGGGAGAAACCAGGCCTACAGGGGAGGGCAGTTAGGGGCAACCAGGCTGACAGGGGGGTGGTTAGGGGGTGATCAGACTGGCAGGCAGAAGCAGTTAGGGGCAATCAGGAAGGCAGACTCATGAACAGTTGGGAGCCAGCAGTCCTGGATTGTGAGAGGGATGTCTAATTGCCCATTTAGCCCCATTCCTACTGGGATCAAGCCTAAACAGGCAGTCAGACATCCCTCAAGGTGTCACAGATTGGAGAGGGTGCAGGCTCGACTGAGGGACACACACCCCTGTGCAGGAATTAAATGCACCAGGCCTTCTAGTATGTATCTAAATCAAACCACATTCTGTACGTCTTAAATGTATACTTACTGATGTGTGTAAACTATTTCTTAATAAAACTGGAAAATATTTCAATGAGATATTTATATTTGTTTGGACATGGAATTTTATTCATTGTACTAAGACATGTAAATGAAAACAGTTATCTCTCATGATAATTTAAGAATATCTCTACAAGAAACACAGAATAAAAGAAAAAAAATCGCACAAACTGGTTCTAAGACAAAGGACTCATTTGAGGTAGGCCAATGATGGGAAAGCTCATTGGTTTTCACAAAGCTTTCTTTTTTTAACTTCTAGACTTTTACACATATTTCAGAAAGCCTTTTAAGGCATTCAAATAATATGAAAAGGGATAGCTAGCTGAATTAAATAATAATTAATTAAGGGTGTCAAACCCATGCATTTTGTTTCTTTTCCATGAAAGGATTCAACATTGAATCTTAAATACCCACATTTGAGCTCAGTAGGCCTGCTTTGTAATTGTCTGGAATACTCATTACTCTCTAGGTTACTCAAAAGTGCAGTGCATTTTCTCGTTCATTCTTTCACATTGTTCAGCTTCAGGTGGGAAGGTGACATGCCCGATGTGGACATCAATGCACTCTCTCAGTAGTTCTACATGAGAATTCAGTGAGTCTGACTTGTACTAATTCTATTACTTTTTACTATTTATTCAGTGTAAGCTTCCTTGGGTTGTCATATTTTATTTTAGTTGCCACCAGCTGCAACAACACTTGCTTCCGACGATAAGCATAAAATGAACTGCTATAGAAATGTGAAATGATATTGTTTCCTTCTCATTCTGATCTCCCATCAACGATTTACTATTTTGAAGAAGCATTAACACAACATAGTGAGAAACAGCTGCTTAATTTACCTTAATTGTTAGGCAATATCTCATTTTATTGTGATAGCAAATTCAGCAGATTCCTTTGAGCATATGTTCTGTGCTTCACCTCACACAGCAAAGGTTGCAGAGAAACATGCTTTGCAAGTAAAAACCACCACCACAGACTTTCTCCGGCACAAGCTGTAGTCATCCTTTAGATCGCACTGTGACAGATGCCTCAGACAAGCGACTGGAAACGAGAAACAATTAGGTTGACCCTGCACCACGACCGTTTCCAATGTATGACCACGATTTAAGCAGCAATACGGAAAGTCATCCTGATCGAATTTGTTTCTGTGAACATGTGTCTGTGACTCCGAGACTCTGTCTTAGGTGACACAGTGAATATATTGAGCTTGGAAACCCGCTGAAATGACTAACAGACTTACACTGAAAACACAACAAAGGACACCACAAAAAAACAGTAAAATCTTACATTTCTCACCATGGATGGACCTAGAGGTTATTATGCTAATTAAGATAAGTCCCCAGAAGGAGATAAATAGCATATGATTTCACATATAAGTGAAATTTAAAATACAAAATTAACAAACAAAATAGACACAGACTCATAGTTGCTGGTTGCCAGAGGGGAGGGGAGAGAAAGGGAGGGGAGTTGTGAGCCTGGGTGAAAAGGGTGAAGGGATTGAGAAGTACAAATTGGTAGTCATGAGAATGTAAGTTACAGCATAGGGACCACAGTCAATAATATTGTAATAACTATGTGTGCTGCCAGGGAGGTACTGGTAACACTGGGGGGAGATCACTTTGCAAAATATATGATAGTCTAACCACTATGCTATACAACTGAAAGGAATACGAAATCATATTGAATTTAGATGATAATTGAAAAGCAAAATTTAGAATGATCTAACAAAGGAAACTATACCACTTGCAGGACCAGCTTGTAATAAGAGGACCAAGGCAGCCACGCCAGGGGTGGATGGTGGTGAGGTGGCCCCTGTTACCCAGCAGTTCATTCGGGAGAAGCTCATCCTGCCCCACATGGATGTCCAGCTCAAGTACATCCTCCCAGGGCTCCCAAACATGACAAGGCTTGGCCCCACAAGTACCCTGTGGCTATCAAGGGTGCCTCCCTCACCTCTGAGGAGGCCCTTGTGGGAGAGTTCAAGCTGAAGAAGACATGGAAGAGTAAAGTTCTAGTGGAAGTTAAACAAGTTGATGCTGCAAATTTGCTGAAGAGTTCAAATCACTGGCGAGAGATTAGGATGGGCATGAAGATGCTTGCTGGGTCTTTTTTGAGAAAGCGCTCTGTATCACTCAAGGTGCATGTTGTTAAGGGAAATGCATTTGTCTAAATTCATAAAATATGACACTTTAAGATTTGGGTAGTTCACTCATTGCAAATTTTACTTAAACAAATAATGATCTATAAACAAATATTTATGTCTATACTAGAGGTCAAGGTAGGGTCCCTTGGCCTGTCTTGTGGGGATAGAGCCAAAAGGGGCTCTTCAGCATCCCCCAGGGGGTCCTGGATTGCAAGAGAGCGACATCCATCTGAATCAGGCTCCCTCCTCTCTGGTTCTGGGTGTGTCAACCAAGAACCACCGCTGCCAAATCACCGCAACTGGCACCTGTCCCCAGTGGTCAGTGCATGTCATAGCTATCAGTTGGATGGTTGAACGGTTGGACGGTCACTTAGGCTTTTTTATATATAGAAGATACTAAAATTGCCTTTCACATTGGTTTAGGCTAGCATTTTCTGCAACTACTCTGCAATTCTAGCCCTCAGCAAAGGAGAAAACATATTGATAATCATAAGAGCTCTGATTCTTCATGTTCCCTCAAACCAATACTTTTAGGTGGGTTTTCCATGAGTCTCGAATGCCTTTCCCCAATCTCTTCTTCCCCCATTACAATTTCCTTTGCTTTTCTTCCTGGATACCCCACTGCCATCTTTCCTAATGGGCCCTTGTAGAATGTGACAATATTTCCTCCCTGTAAAAAGTTAGATCATAGCATACTCCAATTTAATGATAATGTAAGAACTTGTTTACCTAATTCGTCTTCAAAATATATACCATGATTTTTTGAAAGGCTGTGTTTGTAATTTTTCTGTTCTTTTCTTTTTTTCCCCTTAATTGTATATTTACAGTTCCTTACATTGTACCTGAGGCACAAATTCTATCCAACTTACATAACTTATTATTTAAATAAGCTAAGGAAATCATGTTATAAACAAGAACTTAGGTAATTACATAATTACCTTATTATTCTCCATTATAATGTGAAATATATTGTATTTTCCAGCATTCAATTACAAAACTGTCCTTGATTTTCACACACGCACACACATACTATCTCTTCCTAGATCATAAATTATAAAATCAGTTTAAATAGTCAGCAAGATTTAGGTTCAAATGTCAGATTCAGACTTATTCAGAGTCCATTCAAGTGAGGATTTCTTAAGCCTATTGTTATTACCTTTGTTAAATAAAAGCAAATCCAGGCCTAGCTAAGGATCATTGTTATAAGTGACTGCAATAGCACCATCAGCCTCCAACCTAGAGACTTGCAAGTGTTTGGAAGGTCAAGCCCAAGATGCATTGTTTTCTTAGAGAAGAGAGAGAACACAGGTCAGAAAGCTGGGTTTGATGAGTGGGTGGTGTAATGGGACAGGTGCCCAGGAAATAGCTTTGTTTGTCCTCAGTGATTCGTGGGAAGGATTCTCAGGGCGGGGCTGTGTTATACTCTGATACTGGCATAGAGTATAACATGGGGGAGGCCAAGTCAGGGGTCAGAGGAAGGAGAGAAGCCTAACTGAGATGTGATCAAGTTAACAGGTGTTTGGTCCAGGGTGGTTAGAGGGTACAGGCTCATCATTGAGGAGACACGGGCCAGGAGTTTGCAGGTCTGTGCCTGGCCTTGTGGTAAGGAAACCTGTGGGGGGTGGGGTGGGCAGCCATGCCTGGTAACAGGGTCACCGAGGAAGAAGGTTCAGTTGAAAAGCCTTTCCCTGGAGGACAGAATGGGAGGGGAGACTGCTTAATCACTGTCTTTTCCCAGAAGCACAGCTAGTGCTAAGTTTAACGCTATCACTGTGGGTGATGTTTCCAAGGATTTCTTCAAACCAAAAAATACCTAAGTGATTATATGAAAGTTATTCAAGTTAATATAGTTTTCTCCTTTTGTTATTACTCTTTTTAATCTTTATTGTTGAAAGTATTACATATGTCCCCTTTTTCCTCCCATTGAGTCCTTCTAGCCTTCCCTAACACCACCTTCCACCCCAGGCCTTCACCACCCTATTGTCTGTGTTCATGGTTGTATATAGCTGCATACAAGGTCTTTGGTTGATCTCTTCCCACCCACCCATCCTCCCCTGCCTTCCCCTTGAGATTTGACAGTCTGTCCCATGCTTCTATGTCTCTGGATCTATTTTGCTCATCTGTTTATTTGGGTCATTAGATTCCAAACATGACTGAGATTTTCTGATACTTGTCTTTCTCTCACTGGCTTATTTCACTTAGGATAATGTTCTCCGGGTCCCTCTATGCTGTCTCAAAGGGTAAGAGACCCTTAATGTTTTTCATGGGAAGAAATATTTAAAATTCAAAACAATAATTAAACCCACATCTCAGTGTTTCTATAATTAACATCATAATGCTTGGACCAATGCATGTGGTCGTTGAAAGTGAGGTTAAAACAAGGCCACTCATAGTGTAAATGTACAGTATGTGGGTGGACAGACTCCTTTAGATGAGAAATGTATGAGCTTTCTATTAAACAAATCGTTTTGCTGTTATTGTTGCATTCCTGTCGGTGATTTCCAGAAGCTTTTGGTGGTCTGTAATCCAAGCTTTAATAAAAAGGTGGTTCATGTGCCAAAATATCATAAATGAATACTTCATGTTACCTCTTCATTTGTCACTACCAATAGCCATATCAATATCAATTCTATGGAACAATATTATCCTACAAACTATAAAATAAGAGTTGGATTTAAATAAAAAATGATCTGATTGATAAGCACATGATTTAATTCAAGAAAAAGAATAAAACTGAGGGCAAACAGTGACCCAAGGCAAAGTGATAGAAATGAACAACGTTTTTTAACACACACTGACATATCCAATCCAGGTTGGGCAGTCTTCCTAAGAAGCCCCCAACAAGGTGATAGTTCAGCAATTTCAGGTTCTCAGAGAGAAATATTGCCAAGTAAACGGACTGTCATTAAACTGTTTGGCTGCATTTTGAACCGCCAAATCACTTCGTTTTAAAATAAATTGTTAAATTATAGAAAGGAAGAATACTTTTAGCTTTTAAAACTTTTCTAAAGACACCAAAGTTCAAAACAGATGACCAAACGCTAGCAATGTTTTTCATTACCTATATTTCATATGCTGAAAATGTAATAGTGCAAGGCAATTTAGGAGATAATAACCATAGATTGGAAGGGAATGAAAGGACCAAGAAAATGGACTTTAAAAATGTATGTATCAGCAAGCTCAGACAACTGGAGCAAAGACCACATTGACAGAAAGTCTATAGCAAAATTGGAACCTGGCAGCTTCTAAGATATAATAATAAGGGCAAGGAAATAAACTATATCCATAAAAATGCAATATGAAAGAGTAGCCTGGTCGATTATTTGAATAAGGTGTGAACTCTTCTAAGAGGATTAGCTATGAGGAAATCACCAAGATAGCCATGTCAATGCAGTATAAGAATTTGTGGACCACATTGGAGAACCAAAGTCAAAATAAATTGCTCCTAGAACAGGATGCTAAAAGTAAAAGGAAATGTAAAGGAAGTTAAATGAGGCACGGAGAGGTAGGTAATTATCTGTGGCTACAGAAGAGAACTTCAGTTATAAAATAAATAGCTGAAAGTTTCATTTTATTAAGATTTACTCTTCCTCCCTAGTAAAACCTTACCATATGTAGGATCACACATCTTACCAAGGAAGTATTAATCACATACTTATCATCATCTAAGGTCTACAAAAATATTGTTGACATTACATTTTACTGTGCAATGTAAGTGCTAAGTTTTAGAACATTAAATGGTTGATGAGGAACTAAGGTAGGAACTGGGATAAACAATAAAATTAAAGCCTAACTAAAGATTTAAAAAAATGTTTTTATTTGTTTTAGAGAGAGAAGAAGGGAGAGGGGGAAGGAAAGAAACATTGACCAGCTACCTCATGCCCTCTACTGGGGATGGAGCCCACAATCCTGGCTTGTGACCTGACCAGGAATGGGACCAGCCACCTCTCAGTACATGAGATGATGCTCAACCAACTGAGCCACACCAACCAGGGCAAATATTACTTTCTGGAATGAACTGTCCAGTGTGATAAATGAAAATTGTAGTTCTAAAAAAATAAGAAAAATTTGTAAGTAAAATTTAGCATTATACCTCTTTAATGGATAAAATTATAGGGAGCACAAAGTCAAATTTATTAACGTGTAATTCATATCATTTTCTTCTGCTATCCAAACAACTTCAGACATTCTAAGGCAGGGGTCCTCAAACTTTTTAAAGTGGGGGCCAGATCACGGTCCCTCAGAGAGCTGGAGGGCCGGACTATATGAACTACTAATTCCTACTGTAACACCTTGGCTGTGCTCACTGCCCAAAAAACCTGGCGGGCTGGATCAGACTCCTCTGCGGGCCGCATGTGGCCCCCGGGCCGTAGTTTGAAGACCCCTGTTCTAAGGACTATAGATGTACAAACAACATAGGACCTGGTAATTAATTAGCAATGAAATTAACCCCTGGATAATTAAGAGTTAACCCTTAAAAGAAAACTAAAGAATTGCATATATTCTTCACAGTAAGGAAAAAACTAAACACAAATACTAGCTGACACAAAATAAAAATTTTAGTACTTAAATTGCTTTCTTTAAAAATCTCAATTCTTAAAATAAAATACAATTTAAAGAGTTTTTTTTTTTAAATATAATAACGAAAGGGAACTATGCTCTATCTCCATTGCCACCAGTCAAATCTAATATTCGGTCACCTCTTGTCTAGTGAGTCTGGTGTTAAGATTCTTAAGTCCATTCTTTCCCCATAAGTCTTCCTAAATAGCAAACCTAAATATATGTCCTTCTCCTTTCTCCCCCTAAATTTATTGCCACACTACATACATCAAGATAATGTAGGAATATTTATTTTTAAGTTAATACTCCTGGTTCAGATTCCATGCCTAAAGAATGAAAACCTCTGGGAATAGGAGTCCAGAAATCTGCAATAAAAAGGCTTCTTAAAAGTGATTCTTAAGCACCAAAATATTCAAGAATCACCATCTTTGAGACAAATTTAAACACCTAAGTTCACTCTTCTATATACTATATTTTCCCCCTACATTCCACTACAGACTCATCTCTATTGCATTCAACTTTACTGGCATCTTTCCATTTTCAAATCCATATGTAATGTGATATTTTTTCCTTCTTCTTGGAAAATGTCCTGGTCTTCTCCCCTTTCGTGCCTTCATCTTTTCCCTTTATTTGGTCGACTACTTCTCATCTATTAACAAAATGAGACAAAAACATTGGCATCCAGAATGCTACCCCTAGCCAGCACATTTCATGCTTTTCTGTGCATTGGAAGTATCCAGAATTTTAAAAAATACTGATGCCTAAAAGATTCTGATCTAATTGGTTTAGGATGCAGCCTGGGCATCAAGGTTACCAAATTTAATGAGTTCTTCTGTATGCAGGTAAGATACAGAACCACAGCTCTCTTCTAAGTTTTACTTATACAGGTATTTTTTTGTTTCCTTATAAAACTCTTATCCCATATTGTTAAGATTACCAGTTGCTGTAAACTGCTGGGGCAGGAGCCTTGTGACTGTCCCAAATCTGCTATCTACAAATGATGCTAAGTATGGAGAGAGAACTGAGCAATAACCAAGAAAGGTCTGTTGAATAACACTGACAAATGATTTGACTCATCATGAAATTTTGAAGTATTATTCTGATTGTTTTTGCTTTCTAACACTTATTTGAGTATATGCAACTTAGAGGCAATTGTGTTTTTCTCATTTTGCATATCTTAAGGCCCTAGAACTGTAAATGTTTAATGAATAGCTAAATAATAAAAAAGATAGTGAAATATATAATAATTTGGAGCAAGGTTTAGAAAAATTAAGATAATGAAATATCTTTAAGTAATCCAAACTGTATAAAAATGCCTCTTTGCAAATGCTATATAATAAAAGCCAAATATGCTAAGTGTCCGGCCATCCAGTCATCTGTTCAACCAATCAAAGCATAATATGCTAATGATATGCTAAGGCCACTGATGTGCATTGACCACCAGGGGGAAGATGCATCAACCAGCAGGTGAGCTTGCTGCTGGGGTCCAATAAGGACTGAGAGAGACGTGCCAGTCATGCCTTGGAGCCTTTACATGGTTCCTCCTCAGCTGTCCTATTTTCTGAGTCTCTCCCCAGCCCCAACCTTCCACCAGTGGGTCTTTCAGCCTGGCCTGCACTCTCTGGAAATCCCCCTCAGGGGATATCAACAAGCCAGTTTTGGCCTGATCCCACAGGCCAGACTAACGGACCCCACTAGTGCACTAATTTGTGCACTGGGCCTCTAATTCGTTTATAAGCTGATTACCTTAATGAACATATATATTCAATATGTAGTCATTAAAAATGTCTGGGAGCCAAAACTGGCTTGGCTCGGTGGATAGAGCATTGGTCTGCAGACTGAAAGGTCCCAGGTTCGATTCCGGACAAGGGCATGTACCTTAGTTGCGGACACACACCCAGTGGGGGGTGTGCAGGAGAGAGCTGGTTAATGTTTCTCTCTCATTGATGTTTCTAACTCTCTATTCCTCTCTCTTCCTCTCTATAAAAAAATCAATAAAATATATTAAAAAATAAATAAAATAAAAATGTCTGGGAAAACTTGTTTCTAAATATGACTGGGATCCTAATTGTTAGGAGAGGTAATGTCAAGTGCAGATTCTTGGGATATTGGGATCACATTTCAAGCTGTGGGGCTAAGAAACTAAATTTTGAAAACAACAACAGCAATGTTTATCAATAGTTTTATTGGTTTTCAAAAGTGGACATGTATTTTGGGGAAAAAATGACCTAAGACACTACATATGAAAATTTTATGAGCAAAGTTGAAGTGATTATTTTATTTGACAGGAATGCTACTTTATTTTGTTTAAACTGTTAGGTAAGTTTAAATTTTAAACTAACTTGATTTGTATTTATTCTATCTATATATTACTTCCTACTGATAAATTTTAGAATCATAAGAAATTTACATAATCAAATATCTAATACAATAGTTTTGTTTATATGTGAAACTGTGATATCTAAAGAATATTATAACTGGGTTTTGAGGAGTTGTTAGGAGTTTGCTAAAGGAAAAAAAAAAGTAATACTTTCCCACTGGAGAACAAAGTCTTAAAAGTATGAAAATATATATTCAGGGAATGTTGAGAGGTTTCTCAGTACACACAACCAATGGGAGTGGTAGCAAATAGATTTCCCATGAATTCTATGGAATATGCTAGTCATGTCAGACAATATTGTATAATACAGATTTTATTTAGAGGAATATTGGGTGTCTGTCTATTTATCTATCTACCACCTATCTCTAGATACAGATTTATAACTATTTCTTCAATTCAGTATTATGTTGATCAAAATAAAAATTTTATAATAATTTTTAAAGGTCTAATTAACTTTATTAGAGCATTAGTAAATTTAGCAGTGATTGCTGGAGAATTAATGACTTCCTGGTTCAGAATGAACTTAGCAATAAAAACTCATTAGAAAGGAAGTAAATGCTTAAAATATCCCTTGTGTGTATAAAAGAAAAGTGCAGTGATTATTAATTGAAATTAAAATTTAACAGTATACTAATATAACATGACATAAAATTCCATCTGTTACAGAGCATTACAAAAACAAAAATACTGAGGGAATAGTTCATCATTCTTGGGCTTTGACTGGTTAATTGCTGCTTAATAAGAATGTATTTGCATAAAAAGTGGTGTTCATATTAAGAATTCCAATATACACTGCCATATCTTTTTTTAATTCTTCCCAAACACAGTCCCTTTTGGGAATAAAAATCCAACTGGTAAAGTATGACAAGAATTAGATGAAAAGGAATTTTAATAATAACTGCATGCTCCCCACATAATATAATACATACATATCAAATATAAGTAGATTTCTGTGTGTATATAAATTTTCCATAAATTATAGACAATATTGAAGATACAAATGAAATGAAACATATGGTCGAAAAGAAAAGTATGACACCATTTGCTCTGTTTAAAAACCACATATAGATTGTTTGAATTAATAAACTTTCTACATTTTTCAATTCCCTATGGCATCTGAAATATGCCCAAGATATTCTGCATTTAAAATGTGACTCTAAAGTGAAGCATTTTGATTTGTCTGGCAGCATGTGATGCTGAAATGTGAGAGCAACAATTATGTCTGCATATAAACCGTTAATGGAAAAAGAAGTAGTTGTATTTAGCATCAAAAAGGAATTGCTACAAGATCTGGTGCCACCAGGAAGCACTCACATTACATTTATTTAAGGGGGAAATATTCTTTGCACCACAAGCAAGGTATATGTTTTAAAGTATTAAGTCATATAAACTGGCACTTATTTAAGACATATTATAAATTTTGGGAACAAAAGGCTCAAAGATAGGGAATAACTATATGAACAAATATGTTAATTTTAGGATTACATATAGCAGCTAAAAAGGAAACATAAATTAAAAGCACCAAAATCAAAACAGTAGAAATCAACCGAACTTTCCAAACACAGGACAGCAATCACCTATATTATTATGCCGCCATTTGAAATACTAAATATTAAAAAAAAGTTGGCCATAGGGAAAAAAATTATGCTATGTCAGGTGGATTTTTTTTTTTTTTAAGCAGGAAACAAAGAGAACCATGCTATGATTGGAATTGCTATAAATCATTTAACTGGTGTGTCAGAAAACCATGTTATATAGAATGTAACAAAAAAATTTATATATATGTTGGCTTCTACCTGCCCCTCAATATTCAGCTCTCCTGTTTCTCCCAGTCTGTGTTCTTGAGCAGTATTTAGGATAATTTCCAGAAGGCACATAGCTCATAGTCCTTGCTTCCCCTAATGGTGGGGGTCTAGTTAACTTTTTAAAAAAATATATATTTTATTGATTTTTCACAGAGAGGAAGGAAGAGGGATAGAGAGTTAGAAACATTGATGAGAGAGAATCATCGACTAGCTGCCTCCTGCACACCTCCTACCGGGGATGTGCCCGCAACCAATGTACATGCCCTTGACAGGAATCGAACCTGGGATCCTTCAGTCCACAGACCGACACTCTATCCATTGAGCCAAAACGGTTTTGGCTAACTTTTTAAAAATAGAACCCCAGCCAAAACCAGTTTGGCTCAGTGGATAGAGTATTGGCCTGTGGACTGAAGGGTTCCAGGTTTGATTCTGGCCAAGGGCATGTATCTTTGTTGTGGGCACATCCCCAGTAGGAGGTGTGTGGGAGGCAGCTGATAGATGTTTCTCTCTCATGGATGTTTCTATAATAGCTCTCTATCCCTCTCTCTTCCTCTCTGTAAAAAAAAAAAAAAAATAATATATTTAAATTATATTTAAATAAAATATATTTAAAAAATAAAAATAGAACCCTTCTCTTTCTCTTTTTAATCCTCTGTTAGTCCTTAGCTGCTTTCACGTTCTCAGGTGTAAGTGGGACACACAGGTCCTGATGGTCTTCCAAATGCAAAGAGTACTCCCTAGGCCCTGCAGGTGGCCCTGTGGCAGCTGGTCTCGCCTCCACTGGACTTAACTCAAGAGGCAGACGCCTTTGTACCCTCTGCCGGTTAGATCATGGGAAGCACAGCTTCCTCCCAGAAACCCTCTTTATAGAGTCCTCCCATTTCGACACACTGATCCATCTTGTGTGTGTGTGTGTCCTTGGCTTCACTGGGATGCTCCGGTCAGGTAACTGTATCTAAAAGCTTCAGTGTGGGTTCTGCACTGCAGTTTCCTAGCTCAGTTTAGAACTCAAGGAGAATGGTCTTCAGAGGTGCTTTATGGTACTTACGGGGGCACAGTGGTGAGAAGGTGGAATCTGGAAGACCTGTGTGATTTGCAGAAGTAATAAACCTTTGAACTACTTCTTGCAAATCATTGGGCATTTCCCAAGTTCCATAAAGTTTTGAAGGAAATTAGTTTTTCTGAATTTTTTCAACTAGGACCCAAACCATAAATATACTCTTGTCATTCAAATGTATGCCAGAGAAAGCATAGGTTTCTATATTATTAGTGACAAGAATTCCATGAACTGTCACAGTGGCATGGTGGGCAACCATATAGAAATAGGAATCTCATTTTTTCAGAAGCAAACTTAAGCCTGATAATTCTAATGACTACCTAATCAGGTGTTAGAGATTTACGTCTTAAATGCAAAATGCACTGCTTGAAAAATGAGGGTAAGTCAAAGGACTACTCTAATAAGAACTTATCTCTCTTTTTATTATTGAATGTGTTTTTTATTGATTTCAGAGAGGAAGGGAGGGAGAGACAAAGAAAAAACCATCAATGATGAGAGAGAAACACCAATTGGCTGCCTCTTCCACACCTCACACTGGGGGTGGAATGTATAATCCAGTCCTGCACCCTGACTGGGAATTGAACCCTGTCTGCCTGTTTCATAGGTTGATGCTTAACCTCTGAGCTATGCTGATTGGGCTCAGATTTTTTTTATAGACCATATATTTTTTGTGCATTTTTGCTTTCAGAATTGTATTTTTTCTATGCACTACAAAATTTGTTTTAAAATAATGTAAGTTACGGGCTCTCCTGGTCATTAGAAAACAGGACACAGATTGCTCAGTGAGAAGAGAGCCTCAGTGAATTTCCCCTCACATGTGCATATGTCTTATTGGCTATCAATTTCAGACAAGAAGCAGGGAAGGTCCTGGCTGTGCATCTCAGTTGGTTAGAGTGTTGTCCACATGTGCCAAGGTCCATTCCCTGGTCAGGACACATGCAAGAATCAACCAATGAGTGCACAGATAAGTGGAACGACAAAGCGCTCGCTCTCTCTCTCTTTCTCTTTCTCTCTCTCTTTCTTTCTCTCTCTCTCCCCTCTCTTTCCCTCTTACTTTTTCTCTCCCTTCCTCTTTCTATCTAAAATCAAGCAATAATATTTTTTAAAAAAATTAGTAGACTTCAATTTATACAGTTTCTTAAGACCAAATATCTAGAATACAGTAATGGTTTTTCTGAAATGGTGGTAAAAATATTAATAACCAGACAACCAAGTGCTATTCAGTGATGCTGCAGCTGCTTTTGCCTCGTGTAGCCACCAGGTGTCCACCAGGAACTGTATTGTTGACCAAATAAATTGGGGATGTAAAGTTTGCATATGCATGTTCTGAAAAAAAAGTAACTGTCTATACTATCATAATGGCCCCAACAGACTTTTTAACATACACATACAGACAGAGATCTGTATACACAAAAATGGCTCTGATGTTAAGCTCTATGACTTATTTCTTGAATTTAGTAAAAATGTATGATGTTATAGATGGATCATGGTATCTATATATATGATATATGATATCCTCTACACCACACATGTCAAACACAAGGCCCGCGGGCCAAATCCGGCCCGCCAGGCCTTGCAATGTGGCCCACACCACGCTGTCATCACTGCACTCCACTGCGTTCCATCACAATGATGCGCGGTGACATAGGAGGCTTGTGATCTCGCCGGCCACCCTGCCGGCCGCTGTACTTGCTATCTATTACGCATGCGCATAGATAACAAGTCACGCGAGATTCAGGAGGCGTGACCTATAGTCCGGCATCCGATGTGGTTGTGCGGGTGGCAGAGCAGAGGAGAGAGTGAGTGTGCGGGCATAAAAAATACACAGCAGAAGCTGCCAGTTCCTGGCATAAAGTGCAGGCATAAAAATCGCAACAGAATCTGCTATCTGTACCCAGCCAGGCATTTATTGACTGACTTTTTTTTTCTCCACTCCATCTGCCAAATCAAGCTATCCCTGTGCAGTTTTCAACTTTTTCCTTCTAACGCAGATTTCCAATAAACTACATCTTTTACTGCCAATATTGATCCCAAAATGTCCAGGAAAAGAAAAGTTGACGGTGAAGGCAGACAATTTAATGACAAATGGGAAAATGAATACATGTTTGTGCTTAGAGAGGGCAACCAGTGTGTATATTGTGTTATGAGACAGTGTCGGTGGTGAAAGAGTACAATATACGTCGTCATTTTGACACCAAACATAATGTTAAGTATGGCAAATATACTTTGGAAGAAAAGCATAAAATTGTTAAAGAACTAAAAGGCAAACTACAATCACAGCAGCAAATGTTTACAAAGGCTACAGCGAAAAATGATGCTGCAGTGAAAGCAAGCTTTATAGTGGCTGAAGAAATTGCCCGTACTTCAAGGTGTTTTTCAGAGGGTGCCTTTTTGAAGCAATGCATGCTAAAAGTGTGTGAGCAAGTATGCCCAGACCAGATACAGAGTTTTCAAAATGTCAGTTTGTCAAGAAACACCATTGCAGATAGAGTTCAAGAACTCTTAGGAAATCTATCATCATAGCTGGCCGAACAGGCATGCAGTTATCTCGCTTTTTCACTTGCTATCGATGAAAGCACAGACAACACTGATACAGCGCAGCTGTCCATCTTTATACGTGCTACAAAGACCGACCTCTCTGTCACTGAGGAACTTTTGGATGTAGCTGCCATGCATGGGACGACGACTAGTAGAGATATATTTGAGGCTGTGGAGAAATCTATAAATAATTTTAAATTACCCTGGGAAAAGTTGGTGGGGCTAACTACCGATGGCACACCTTCAATGTGTGGAGAAAAGAAAGGCTTGGTTGGACTAATGAAGGAAAGAATGCAAAAAAGTCACTGCCACACACCCTTGATTACTTATCATTGCATTATCCACCAAGAGGCTATGTGTGGAAAAGTTCTGGACATGAATGACATAATGACCACAGTCATTAAAACTATTAACTTTATACGGGCACGTGGCCTGAATCATCGCCAGTTCCAGCAGTTTTTACAGGAGGTGGGTGCAGAGCATGGAGACGTGCCATACCACACAGAAGTAAGATGGCTGAGCAAGAGCGCAGTCCTCAAAAGATTTTTTGAGCTCAGAGAACAAATTGCTCTTTTCATGGAAAGTAAAGGAAAGCCCTTGCCTGAACTGTCGGATCCCGCCTGGCTATGTGATTTTGCTATGATGTGTGACATATGCGAGCATCTCGCCCAACTGAATCTGAAGCTGCAGGGACGCAAACAAGTCATCACGAAGATGTCTGACATGATCACAGCATTCCAGCGTAAATTTCAACTATGGAAGTCCCAACTGGAACAGGACAATCTTGCCCACTTTCCCGTTTGTTTGAGTATCTCAACCACTATTTCTGGTACTTTTCCTTGCAGTTGGCTGGCTACCAAAGTTAGCCGTTTACTAAGTGAATTTGAGTGGCGCTTCTCTGACTTTAGAACACAGCACTCAGGCTTTGACATCTTTGCCAATCCTTTTACAGTTGATGTCAACAATGTGCCCCATCACCTTCAGATGGAGATAATCGAGCTTCAGTCTGACAGTGGCCTGAAATCAAGGTTTCAGGATGTTGAAATTGAGGACTTCTACCCTCTACTGCCCCCTGACTCAATGCCAGAGCTCCGACTTCATGCTGCCCGTATTCTATCCACGTTTGGGAGCACCTATCTTTGTGAACAGATGTTTTCAATAATGAATCTGAACAAAAACAAGCACAGATCACGCATTACCTATGACAACCTCCATGCTGTTTTGCGGGTTGCTACAGCCCAAGAAATAAAACCGAACATTGACTCATTGATCCGGGGAAAACGGTGTCAGACATCTAGCCAGAAAACAAAACAATGAGCATTTTTGGTACATTCCAATATTACTGTTTTGCTTGATACCAATATTACTGTTTTGCTTGATAGCATGTGAGTTGGTTAACAGCACTGTTAAGGAAAAGATTGTTCCACTCATTTTAAATTCACATTTCTGGTTAACATTGTCAGTTTATGACTGTTCAGTAAACCATTCGGCCCGTGATTTAGGCTGGATTTTAGATTTTGGCCCCTTCTCTAATTGAGTTCGACACCCCTACTCTACACTAATAAAAGGGAATATGCAAATTGACCATGCCATCATAACACCCACCAACCAATCAGGAGTGAGTATGCAAATTAATCCACTAAAGATGACATGTTACTTTGCATATGAAGGTGCGGAGCAGCAGGGTGGGGTGGGGCACCTGCTGTGAGGGGGAAAGGTGCGGGGCAGAGGGAACTACTGGAGGGGTGCTCCAGTTGGGAGTGAAGACTTGCAAAGCCTCCCAGGTGGCCAGGAGTGAAGCCAGGGGAATTAGGCCTATTCTTGCAGGAATCTTTGTGCAATAGGCCTCTAGTACATAATAAAAGGCAAATATGTAAATTGTTCCTTCAACTGGGAGTTTGACATGGGGGAGGGGGTAGCTGGCCGGCCAACTGCCCACAGCCCCTTTCCCATCCTGCCTGCTCCCCCAGCCTAGCTCAATTGGGGCAGGCTGACTGGACCTCACTCATGCACAAATTCATGCACCAGGCCTCTAGTATGATATGTTATAGCTTATATAGAATATACAATGTTCTTTAACAACTCATTAAATGTTTTAATTATCTTGTAGCAATATTCTTGATTTCAGTTTTTCTTCTACAGAATTGGGTAAAAAACTTTCCAGGGTGAATAAAAAACATATAAACCTAGAGAACATATATAATATATATATTCAAATGCATTGCACTTTGTGGCAGGAAAACTCACTGTGTAGTTGGTATAAATATTGCTAACATTTCAGTGGCTTAAAACACACGACTTTTAAAATACAACCACTCAGTGGGTAAAAGTTTCTATTCTCTCTTACATATTGTCATATAATTTTTACACCTCTATATGAATTAGCAACCATGACAATAATGGATTCTATTTTTCTTTTGTGTGTTTTTTTATTTAATTTCTTTTAATTGTATTATATTACATGGTACAAAATGCAATCCATTTAAAAGCTTTTAAAAGTTACAGACTATTTTAAACACAAGTATAGATTAGTACTTTAAAATGACTGTCACTTGAGTCTTTATTGTCGGCAATTAATGCACATTGGTTTGCCTATATTTTGAATAGTTCCATTTTAAATGCATGGAAGAAACTAAATAGCTATGGAAATCATGCTTGCTTTCTTTTTCTCCATTATATTTCCTCTGAGATCATTTTAGCACTTACAACTTGACCGCAATACAATTTGCTAGTTACCTCCCTGCACTGCAATCTGGGCTTATCCTTTATGAACTGTCACTCAGAAGTCTAATTTCAGCCTCTATTATAATGCTGATGCAATGGCTGGGTCTATTTTGCTCTCTATGCAGATCCTGAAGAAAATAAATGTCAGTTTGATTAGATACCTAAGTGACAGACAGATTTCTGTAAATATAATGAAATGTATTCCATAAAGTACACGAACAACTTTGGTCATTCATTTTACTTTAGGCTTTTATATAATTTCTTTTTATTTTGTTTGATAAGTTTTGAAGTCTGTTTCAGAAAACTATGAGCTCATTTTATATTTGCATATTTAAGTGATGCAAGAAATAAACTCACTATCATTGAAATATTGGGGTCAGAAGGAAAATATATTATCAAGAAATTCTTTATAAAGTGAATTATTATGTAAAGTGGTATTAAAGGCAAATGTGGAAAATAGTTTCAATATTTTGAATAAATTCTGGAAAAATCATTTATTCAGATGCTTATTGAAATATGAAGGCAGCAAAGAAAATCAACGACCAGAAAGTGCCTAACTATGATTTCTCTGATGAAGGCTTCCAAATCTCTATACTTAACATTCAAGGGGAACTTTTAAATTTTTATAAATTCAGGAACTAACACAGCACCTGCCCCCCCGCCCTCCCAGGAGACTTTAATTATTCTTTTCTCTTCTTTCTTTCTTTTTTTTTTTTTTTAATATATTTTTATTGATCTCAGAGAAGAAGGGAGAGGTAGAGAGAGATAAAAACATATGATGAGAGCAAATCATTGATAGGCTGCCTCTTGCATGCTCCCCAGTGGGGATCAAGCCTGCAACTTGGGCATGTGCCTTGACTGGGAATCAAACAATGACCTCCTGTTTCATAGGTTGATGCTCATCCACTGAGCCATGCTGGCTGGGCCTTTCTTTCTTTCTTTGCCAAAACTGAAATTCACTGACAAATTTCAGCTGAACTTGTTTTCAATCTTTTCACTTGACATTTCTTAATACTCTTCTGAAATTTCACACTCATTATATGTACTTAAAAGAAAATCTCATATGCCACCCATACTCTGTAACACACAATCACTTCCTTGAATCTCACAACTCTTACTAAATATATTTATTTTTAAATTATGAAGTATTTAAAACATACTATAAATTAGGGAGATTAGTGCCATAACTCCAAAAGCCCATCACCTAAATTCATGGACTGTTGCTGCATCTAACTTCTCTCCCTTCTCTCCTCCTCGATCTCTGATTTTCTTTCCTCCCCTACTGCTGAATTGTTTTGAAGCAAATCCAGTGTCAAATGTGATGTCATTTTACTGGTACATACTTCAGTATCCATCTCAAACCCTGGGCATTTGTTCCAAAGGACCAGATTTGGGACCCACTAGGCAAGAGCAATTCATACCGTACACTTCATCAGGTATACTTATCAGGTACCTACAACGTCTTGTCTTACTTTTGGTTAAAGTTGATCAGTGAGTTGAAATGGTGACACCCATTTTTATCCATTTCAAAGTTTTCCATTCAGCTTTCATCTCCTAACTTCATACATTGGTAGGCATTACCAAAGCTACTATTTTATCAAGGGTTGTAAAATGTTGATTTTCTAACTTCATTATGCCTTTTGTATTTATAAGTTAGAATGTGTTTATAAAGGGAGGTCTTTACTCATCCACTAGGTGATTTTTAAACTGTATGGTGTGGTTAATACTGGAAAGGCAAGAATCATGCTTCAACATTTGCACTTAATTAGGGATATTAGTTTACGTCGTTATTGTACTTAAGGTGGCGTTCACTGAGTTTATCTGACTGGATTTGTTTTTGTAATTTACCTTGCATGTGTATTGATATGAATTCATGGATATTTTTCTTAGGTAAATAAATTTTGATCAGTTCATTTGCTCAGTTCATTTTTGATACTCTATTTCTTGTACCTTAGGTTGAGGGGAGGCTCTTCCAGTTGACTCATTTTATTATTTTTCTCTATGAATTAATGATATCATCACATAATTTTATTTTTATTAGTTATAATATCCTGACTCCTTCTGTTTCATTCGGCACAAATTAGTGAAAAATTTATTGTGCTATGTAATGTATTAACGCTTGGGATTCAAAAATGAAATGTTGGACTTTGGTTAAGCTAATATTTGCCTTTGTAGGTATATGAAGACATTTTTACTAAGAAATCTAACTACAAATGAAGGGCTCATGGCTGAGGCAATCAATTGATGCTTTTCTCTCATATTGCTATTTCTCTCTGGCTTCCCCTCTCTCTTCCACTCTCTAAAAATCAATGGAAAAATATCCTAGGGTGAGGATTAAAACAAAAAAAAGAATGTTTCTCTATCAATAGTTGCTGCTGATCAGACATCACTTGTTCATCCATGTCCATGGATAAACAAAAAGTCATCCCTCTCATGAGTGTCTCATACAGATTCTTCAAAATACTGTCATTGTATTATGACTTTTTTTTTTAAAGTACAGTATCAGCCCCACATCCTTCATTCAGTCCTTTATTCAGTAGTACTCCTTTAGTTATATATCTTCTGGGGCCTCTGGCTACTGAAGGCCTATTTTGGAATGGCAAGAATATACAAATGTAGTTATCTAACATTTGTTCCATTTAATCCTTGGGAACCTTACTCATCCTTATTACTCTGAACTGTGGGAGTTGAGACTCTTTATCTATCATCCCATCTCTTTTCTCACCAGCTTTCTCAATTTTCTTTTCTTCAGGAAAGCAGACAGATCAATGATTTTGCTTTCTAGAAACTGTCCAACTAGAAAATGAAATGTGAAACACCTCAGATCGTTACAGATAGTTGGAGTCCTATTCCCTTGGAATTCAGTAGGGGAAGAACTGACACCTTGTCTATTATGATGAAAATTCACAACCTAAGAGGTTTCTTCCTTTCTCCTATTCCTCAGTCATACACAGAGATTTGTGGTATGTGTGTATGGGATTGGTGAAGGGATATGGCAGTCTCTTAGTGATACTTAGGTACAAGTCTACTAGGAGCCAAATATATCTCTAGGAATCCAATATTTACTGAACTGAGTTCAACAATATGAGATTCAGGACCGGATTCAAGAAATAGAGCAGCTTAGTTGACTTTTCATATGATTACAATGCTTGCTATCATAAATGTGCGAGGGGCATCCTGGGAGACCATCAGTTAAGGAATAATAACAGTGACAAGGCATGCAATACAGACTTCGGCTACTTGTAGCTGATGTTGACATTTCAAGGCCATGTTGACTATCTATAGATGAAGAGGCATTTCTACTTTTCTTTAGCCTAACTCTCACATGAAGTTTTACTGTAAAAATTGTGTGTTTCTGATCTTATCTAGACACTGTTATGGAGTAACCTATAAATAAAAAAGCATATGACTTGTATTTCTAATACACGTGTGGTCTCAAATGCATATGAGAAAGCACCTTAATCTAATTATCTAATTAAGACTTTTATAGAATGGTAGGAGAATGCTTCAAGTCTTAAGTTTGTTCATTTTTATTTATTTATTTATTTATTTATTTATTTATTTATTTATTTATTTTAATCCTCACTCAAGGTTCTTTTTCCATTGATTTTTAGAGAGAATGGAAGGGAGGGGGAGAGACACACAGAAAGAAACATCTATGTAAGAAAGACACATCTATTGGTTGCCTCCCGCATGTGCCCCAAAAAGGCCTGGGATCAAGCCTGCAAACTGAGGTGCGTGCCCATGACCAGAATCAAACCCAGAACTCCTCAGTCCACAGGCCAATGCTCTATCTGCTGAGCCAAACCAGCTAAGGCTCAAGTCTTAGCTTAAATGCTACATGCTCAGGAGGACTCCAACTACTTCAATTACTTTTTCTCACTTTGCTTCTTTTCTAACCATGAATCAACAGCTATATTGTATTAATTTATTTTCTTGCTGCTTTTCTTTTCCAATAAAAATGTAAACTTCTTATGGGCACACAGATGGCATATCTAACTTAAGCACGACAATAACATCTCCTTACCCCAAATCGTGATTCACACATAGTAGGGGTTCTTTAAATATCTGCTGAAGAAAGGATTGTAAGAAGGAATAAATGGATGAAGGCTGCATATTATGCTATTTGGAGCATCAGGAGAACCAAGAGTGCTATTCTGTCAAGTTGTAACTCAATAAAAACTCAATAAATATTGACTGAGTCCCCTATTTTACCTCCTAGTCTTACTAAACAGCCAGTGCTCTGGGAATCTGTGTTTGTTCAATAATTGGGTGTGTGAATCAGTGGGTGAGCAGGCTTTGTTACCACCTGCTGATTTTCCCTTTGCATTCTCCCACATTTGTGTGGGTGCATTGCTCAAAAATTCACCCAAAGACCTTCAGTTTCCTCCTTATTCTCATCATATTTAGTAATGGAGCTCCAGATGTCTCTTTTTTTCTTTTTTCTTTTCAGTAACTCTTAAAATGGCTGTATCAATCTTGTGGGGTTTGAGAAGGGATGGGTGGCTATTCCTTCATATTTTCAATGGCTTATTTCAATTAAAGAAAGAGCAGTTTATGTTTTATTGGAAGAATATAAATATGAGATAAGTAAAAGTAAATACATTTTTCCATGTGCATTTTCAATATATTGTCTAGTTACTATTTTATAAAGTATATGTTATTTGGGAACCAGCAGCATCCCCATCTTCTGAGAGCTTATTAGAGATAAGAATATCAGGCTCTGAATCAAAATAAACATTTTAGCCAAATGCCAGGAGATTCACATTCACATTAAATGTTGGAAAGTACTGATTTAAGATTTCAATTCCATTATCCTACTCTTTCCCTCTAGGACACATGTGTCAAACACAAGGCCCGCGGGCCAAATCCAGCCCGCCAGGCCTTGCAATGTGGCCCGCACCGCGCTGTCATCACTGCACTCCGCTGTCAGTTTATGACATTGTCAGTTTATGACTGTTCAGTAAACCATTCGGCCCGCGATTTAGGCTGGATTTTAGATTTTGGCCCCTTCTCTGATTGAGTTCGACACCCCTACTCTAGGATGAGCTGACATGCTAAAACTAGATTGCACTTCACGAATTGAAGGCTTTTCTTCTCTAACTAGTACATAAACAATTACTGTTGCTGACTCTCGGTATCTTTGTCTTTTTAAATGCCCCCCCTATGATTTTTATTTGATGACAAGATCAATAAATATTGAGACTGATCCCACATTACTCTGAGATTCAGAAATTTCCTTCAGAAAACCCAAGCAATATTTTTCTGCTTAACTATAAAATTATAAAGCCATTTACCTTGTTACTGTATTTTTCCTCTGCTTCTGTATAAGTTAGATTACTAGACTCAGAAAATCCTAAGGGTATACTTTGTCAATTGTAGATCTAGAAAAGATATTTCATCTCAACACAAGGCAATGATACAACCATTGTAGAGGCCAACTCCTATTTTGTTTGTTTACCAATGAGCTGCTTTCATTAGTTCTCCACAGAAAAACTATGATTTTGCTCTCTGTATTTATAATCAAGATTCAAATCCAAATAGATATATTTCCAGTCCAACCTAAAAGTGCAGGGAGGTATTCCTTCCGAGGTATTATGGAAAGTCACACATGTCCTCAAATATTGACTGTCCCAAACTTTCTGGATAGAAAGTCGTTAGAAGAGACTGGCTTATTAAAAATAGGGATTAGGGATTTGGCCTTAAACCTGGGTATGCCTAAATAGTGCATATTTTATTCCCTGAGCATTTAAAATATTTTGGGAGTAACTAGATCGATTGATGATGGTGATTAATATAAGCTACATTTGCACAGAAAGTTCTTTTATTATTACTTGAGTGTATTATTTGTGTGTACTTGGAAGTGGAGAGTGCTACTGAGACATAAATAAAGATCAGTCTGAAAACAAATCAAGAGTTTGTTGAAGTGAAGTGGTCAAGAAAATGACAAGGTAAACAGAATGGCAATGAGTTGCCTCCTGCCTAGTAGAACCTACCCCAAAGCCCAAACAGCATATACTAATTCTCTGTTTATTTTGTACTGAATTTAGATCAACTTACTAGTATGTAGGTTCTGTGAATTGTAAATTCCAGTTCCAAACAAGCTTCCCCTGGTCCTCATAATGAATTTAATTTTAAATTTTCACTAGCTGGAGTCATGCTATTGGATGTTTAAACACTACCTATGTTCTACAATGAGAACAAAACCTATTTTTCTTTCTTGTGGGGATTTGCCACCAAAGTCTGTTCGCATGTTCCTCTAGTTATTCCGACTTCCTGATATTGGGAATGGGACCAGATTAACTTTTAGTACTATGAATCCAGAAATAACTGGTCCTGCTTTTGAGTTCCCACTCACAGTTCATGTTTTCAGGGACTGTAAGGCAAAATAATAATAATAATAATTAATAATAATAATAATAATAATAATAATAAATAAAATTAAAAAAAAACCAACCAACCAATCAAACAAACAAAAAAAACACAAAGGAGAATCAGTTATTACTTGGGGACCACATACCCCAGCTCTCAAGGTAATAGTCAAGGGCAGATGGTTAACAACCTGGAAGACTTTTTGCTTAGTTTGTCCAAGTTCAAATGACTGAGAACAAAAGGAAATGGAGGTCTGTTTCTCACAAGTTCAACCTGATCTGTTCATAATCTCAACGCAGCATTCTCACGTGAGGAAACGCTGTGCAGGGGAACGCCTGTGGGTAAGAGCCAGAAGGCCTCACCATCAGAAGGCACTGGCAGGAAGAGGACAACCCGGCCCGGACCCCATCCTGCTCCATTAGTTAGAGGTCAGAGTGTTTTCCTCACATTGAGCTCCTGTCCAGGTCCCATCACCAAAGCAGCACCAAACCTTCTTGATCCAGGGATCACAAGGAAAAGGGAGAGAAAGGCCTGCCTCCACCCACTGCTGGAAGTCCTGATGGCTTTGCCACTTTAAAAATACGACAGGAAACTTTAGTATAAATGTGCAGACTTGAAGTAATTAATACTTGCAATATGCTTATGGGACAAAAGAAAACATAAGACATTGGCAGTTCTGCTTGCTCATGGATTTAGTTAATACACTTCATGTTGTTGTGATATCTCACTGGTTTGCCGTTTAATTGGTTTATTTTTCTGACAGAGAGAAGTGAGGAAGTTTCCACGTGTTTTAATTAGGTAGGTATTCCTGTTACATCACATGGAAATGTATTTTAAATAAAACATGTTAGATTATGTTAATAGACTTTTTAAAATAAAACATCGGCAAATAAATTTCAACTAACTATTTTAGTTCATTTTTCTCCAGCTAAAGTTCATTTTGTGCAATAGGTAGAATATACTCGACGCAATCAACACTGGATTCTAAATCCATATAGTTAAAAACAACAACAACAACAAAAATGCTTCTGAAGATGGGACTGTGTATTTGTTCAATTTGATAACCATTATCATCGGTAACCTTACTTGAGAATTCCCCTAATTATAGTAAAGGGGAAAATATCGCCTTTCCCTCTGTAGCATGTAGACAAGGAGAAAGAATTAAAGCAGTGTTTCTCCTTGCAGTTACAGCATTTGTTTGCAATTTAAGCCCTTACATTATATACACATAAATAATTAGAATCACAAAAACTTGTCCCCAAAAGTTTTTCTGCTTTCTTCATTTATTCAAAAACTTTCCATGCCTGGAACTGTAAAGTGTTCACACTATTGTTTTCAGCATATGTTTTGGGGGTTGCCACCCAGCCCACTACATTCACCTTGATTGTTTACACACTTCATTTTGTTCTGGGTCTGGGTCATCATTTATAAAGGGGCCTTAGTGATGACACAGAGGGTCGGTGCCATTGAATGAAAAGTTTAAAGTTACTCCCAGTTCTCCTGGAAACAACGGGCTGCCCACACAGGGCCATAGGGAAACTCCAGGTTTGGGTCAGGAAGCAGAGGCAGGAGTAACTGATCATTTTAGGTAACAGCCTCTTGGGCTTTTCAAGGGAAAGGGACAGGGACAGGAGGAGCAGCTTAAGATGAGCTATTAGTTCAGATAGCTTTAATTCCTTTTGCCTGGGCCTGGCCCTGGAATGAGTAAGGCAGAGAAATAGTGCATCCTACACCACAGCGGACCTACACTGGTAGACCAGTTGTCTGTGTCTACACTTACTCTGCCTTGGGCATTCTTTATGTCAGGCCTGGGCATTCTCTATGTCTTGGAATTGGTTAGCTCCTTGAAGGGCAGTCTCTCTGCAGCCAGAAAGGTTTCTTTACACTATCAAAGGCCACAATGTACTGAAAATGAAAACATGATCAATGCACATGTTCATTCTCATTGTATACATGCTTTACTGTAAATCCTTAAGCAGATTTACATTGAATCTATATTTAGAAGCTTTGTCTGCTAATTCTATTACCTCTATCACTTCTGAGTATTTTTAATTGACTGACTTTTCTCCTAGATATTTTTCACATGTTGGCGATTACTGAAATATGCAAGGTTTTACTATTATTCCATTCAGGATGCTGTATATTTTATGTTTGTGTGGTGGATGTCATCATTGTCTTTTAAAGATGTGCCCTAGCTGGTTTAGCTCAGTGGATAGAGCATCAGCCTGCAGACTGAAGGGTCCCAGGTTTGATTCCAGTCAAGGGCACATGCCCAGGCTGTGGGGCTTGGTCTCCAGTAGGTAGTGAGCAAGAGGCAGCCATCCAATGATTCTCCCTCATCATTGATGTTTCTATCTCTCTCTCCCTCTCCCTTCCTCTCTGAAATTAATAAAATTTTATTTTTTTAAAAAAGAGTAGTGGACTTTGTTCTGGCATGGGGCATACATTAGTTATGGATTAGTCTGAGTCTTTCAAATTTTGTTTTTCAGCTTCTATAAGGTGAATTTAATAATGCTTTCACTCTGAGGCCAATTTATCCCTTAGATCACATGTGTCAAACACAAGGCCCGCGGGCCAAATCCAGCCTGTCAGGCCTTGCAATGTGGCCCGCACCGCGCTGTCATCACTGCACTCCGCTGTCAGTTTATGACATTGTCAGTTTATGACTGTTCAGTAAACCATTCGGCCCGCGATTTAGGCTGGATTTTAGATTTTGGCCCCTTCTCTGATTGAGTTCGACACCCCTACCTTAGATGAAGGTATAACATTTTTGTATCCTTACTCAATGCCCTAGAGTCTCCTCTCTGGTGGCCTGAAGTTGAACATCTAGTGTTAGCTTTCTGGTGAGATTTCTAGAGCTTATTTCCTAGGCATATAGGTACCTGGTCATTCTTTTCCCAGATATGTCATTCTGCCCAATGGCTGGTTTAATATTCAGCCAACTGCTCAGCAGAACCAATCCCAAGGATAGCTCTTGAGCTCTCTTCAGGGAACCCAGTCTCTTTCCAGGCTCTCACTCCTTAATTTCCAGGCATACCAAGGTCCCTCAACTAATCTCTGATTCCTCAACTAGAGAGACCACCTGCCCCCTAGTGCTGAGGTTGACCGGAATCAAACCTAGGACCCTTTAGTCCACAGGCGATGCTCTAGCCACTGAGCCAATCTTAGTGCTGAGATTATGTAGGTATAAAATCAGCCTCATCTGCTGGCTCTTACTTGTTTCTTTTCTCATTTATCACAGATCCGTACTGCCTGCTATCAGATGTCTCAAAACACTTGTCATATAATTTGTCACATTTTCTAGTTGCTTACAGAAAATAAGAAACAAAAAGATAAGTAGAATCTAGTTATTCCATTATGGTCAGAAGCAGAAGCTTAGATTTCAATGTAAATAATACATTTTATATGTTTGACTAAACAAGAGGTCATCTTTCAAAATGATCTATTAGGCCCCAGTAAGATAGAAACTAAAAGTATGACAGTTGCTTTCATAATGTAATTTTGATTTAAAAAAGAACCTTTTAAAACAGGTAACTGTAGATGAAAAATGAGGTACTTGATGCCAAAAACAAACAAACCAAAGAAGCTATTGGGTGGGTAATGGAAATAGGATTCACTGGTTTTCTTTTTGAGATTATTGCAATCATGAAAGAAGTATGCAACTGATAGTAAGTATACATTTCAAAAAAGGCTGTTGTTGTTTTTTTTAAGTCCCTGAGTGAGTGAAATAACACTTCTTATAGATTTCTTAAAATAGTCATAATAATGTATTATCATTTTACATAAATAAATAAATGCATGCAAATTCATACTTTAAGTTTTATGCATTTAGTTCTCATCTAACTCTAACCTAAACATACCATAAATTAAAGGCAAATAAAACTTCATATTAAATTGAATTTAACAATATAGATAGTTGAGGTTGATTTATTGACACTAAGCCACAAATGTTGAATTTTTAAAGTAAAAATATATGTTCATATTGCTATCAATTTAGCTTATTATTAGACACATTATGATAATCACTGACACAATTGTTATTAACAAAAACCATTGTTTTAATGGGTAATCTCAAAATGCATATATTAAATGAGCCATTTGTAGAAAATTTTTCATTGAATTTTTGTTGCTAAACTAATGAACTCTTTCAAACTGATAAGTACAAGAATTGTGTCTCTGTGACATATATTTTAAAATTGTAAGCATCCAACAGAGTATGTAGATATTTGGCTATTTGAAATGACTACATTTCTGCATAATTTTATTATGCCTCAGTTTTACTATCACTTTTTCCTATTCATATATCAGTCAAACCAATGTTTCAGTTTTATGGAATAAGTTATTATTTTTGGCTATATACATATGGCATTCAGGTATTTAAATATTCCTGTGTGTTTTTAACATCCTTGCCAATTAAAAGGAAAGCTACTTGATGCCAATGTGATTTTAAATACAAATTTGAATTTAGACATGCAAATTATATGGCAGTACTTAGAAGCTGTGTGTCTTGTCAGGATTGAGGTGTACTATTTTTTTTTTTCAAATGTAAAGACAAAATATAAATAATTATGATAAGCCCTGAAATCTAAAAATCTTTCCATGAATCAACAGAGTTTTTTGAACCCCAGTTGAAATATCAATCTATGAATTATGGGAGTCACTGAACTATTCAAGAAAGGGAAGAATAAAAACAGGCATTCAACAAAGAGTGAAAACTATAGATGACATATGACAGCATTAGCATTTTTAATTTTGTAGCACAACACACCCAATTTGCAAATTTAATTGCTGATGGACCTGAAACCATTTATCAAGTTGACTTAAAAATGACCTCAGATCCTTTGGGGTTAATGTTTGCATTTTTGCCATTTTTAAAAAAATCAATTAATGTAACCATAAGAACTGTGGTTAAAATATTTGACTCATTTTGAATTATTAGATTGATTTTTTTTGCTTATTCTGTCTGGTGCATTTGTGGCTTATTACAAAGGCAAAATGTTATAATAGTGAAGGCTTCCGGACCTGTGCCCTTGAAGACTTCAATAATCATTTTGCACTCAATACCAATTACTCTCACTCTGCTGGTGATGTCTCCTTTACTATTCCTTTAAACATACTGTAAATTGTAGGGGAGCTGTTATTATATACAGAAAGAATAAGGCTTTCCAGTAAATGTTACACCACTGAGACATTTTGAATTGATTTGCTCACCCATCTTAATCTAAAACACCCCTACAGTAAACACAAAACATCCTGAAACAGATTTTGTTGTCTCTTTGAGATTTTTCAATAATAAATATGTTCATCACTTAAACAAAACTACAAGTTTAATATCTTTTACATCTTACCCCAAAGAGAAATAAGCTCCAGAAATATAGAGGTTAGCAAAATTTAAAACTATAAACTTTTAAAGTAATTTTTAATATTTAATTTAAAAAAACTGCTTTAGACAGTTAGTGCATGTTCATTAGTTATATACTGGAGTTTGAATGTATTTGGTGACATATTTATTTTAAGGGTCAGGGTTGAAAATTACAAAAATGAAGTATGTTTAAATATTATCATTTGATCTGTTAACTGTTTTATTTTAATTTATTTTTTCTTTTAGTTGATTTGACACATAAACTAATCCAATATTCTCAGGAAAGATTAATCTTTATTTTTACTTTAAGATACTTTATTTAATTGACTTTCTTGTTTAATATTAGAGGCCCAGTGCACAGATTTGTGCACCAGTTGTGTCCCTTGGCCTGGCCTGCTCCCACTCACAATCTGGGCCTCTTAGGGGATGTCAGACTGCCAGCTTTGACCCAGTCTCTGCAGGCCAGGCAGAGGGACCCCACAGGTGCAAGAATCCATGCACTGGGCCTCTAGAATGCATATAATATTTTTTGTTAGTCTCTTCTTGCCCTCCACCTTTCACTCTGAGATTCATCAGTCGGTTCCATGATTCCATGCCTGAGTGTTGAGCCACTTCTTCCTGGTGGTCTGTGTGTGTCATAGATACTGGTCAAATGGTTGAATGGTTGACTGGTTGCTTAGGCTTTTATATACATATAGATTCCATTTTCCCTTATTGAAAGGCATAAATATTTTTGCTTTTTCTCATTTAGTGTATGATTTGACATGCTTAACTTTTCTTTATCAATGATTTCAAACCTTTAGTTGTGCTTGATAGGTACAATTAATTGCATTTGGGAGCAATATAAGAAAAACATTGACTTTCATAACCTTTTAACTCTTTTTTCATTTTTCACAGAGATTTTATAAACTAACCTTTTAAAAAAATTTTAGAATAGTTTTAGATTTGCAGAAAAGTTACAATAATAGTCCATGGGTATGCTATACACCCCTCATTCAGTTTCCCATATTATTAACATTTTGTATTAGCATGGTACATTTGTCAGAGGTAAATAAGCTAATGCTGACATTTTTATTATTAATTAAAGTCATTAGATTTTACCTAAAGCCTTTCTCTATCCCAGGATTTCATCAAGGATGCAACATTATTTTTAGTTGTAATTTCTATGTAGGTCTCTACTCTATTGTGTGTTCTCTCATACTTTCCCTGTTTTGATCATCCTGACAGTTTTGAGGAGTAAAAAATAGCTATTTGGTAGATTATCCTTCAGTTTGGATTTTCTGATCATTTTCTCAAGATTAGATTGGAGTAATGGGTTTGAAGATAAAGTGCCATTTGCATCCTATCATATCAAGGGTATATACTATCAGCATGACTTATTGCTGGTATTAAACTTGATCACCTTGATGAGATGAAATTTGTAGGTAAAGTTACTCTTTTCCTCCTTTTTCATACTTAAATGACTTGTAGGAAGTCACTAAACACAGCCCCACATAAATAAGAGTGGATACATCTTTTGAGATGGGAGTGTTTGCATCAATTATGTGGAATAATCTGTATAAGAGGTTTGTCTACTCCACATTTGTTTATTCAATAATTTATTTATATCAGTATGGACTTATAGATATATTTTTTTTTATGTTTTGGGTTTTATCCAACATTACCTTTATTATTATTATTATTATTATTATTATTACTACTACTACTATTTTTAAAATATATTTTATTGATCTTTTTTTTTACAGAGAGGAAGGGAGAGGGATAGAGAGTTAGAAACATCGATGAGAGAGAAACATCAATCAGCTGCCTCTTGCACACCTTCTACTGGGGATGTGCCTGCAACCAAGGTACATGTCCCCGACCGGAAAAAAAGATTTGGTATCTGTCTGGTTCAGAATGGCAGATAATTATAAAAGGGCAGTACAGCTTGGAAAATAGAGTGCTGGAAGTTAAAATTAACTTGTGATTGCCTAGTCAAAATGTTTTTCAAAAGAACATTATTAGAATCTCAGTATCTTGTGGACTGACTGCTAGTATGCATCTCCTTTAAAACGCCACTGCTTTTAAGCATCTAATATATTTGAATCCCATCTATTGAGAAAGGTTGTTGAGCAAAGTTGTAAAACCACTACTCCATACAACATGCTCCTTAAGTTTGTGAGGACACTGGTAGAATCTAAGTGACATAAGGAGATGAGAGACACGTATTCTGGCTTCAGAGTGGGGCAAGGAGTGAAATATTTAAGGAACTTGGACACATGTGTGATCTGCTGTTTAGCTTGAGTCAGATAGGGCCATACTAGAGATGGAATTGAAATATTTAACACATACTTAAGGGAAATGAGACTACTTAATCCAAAGAAACAAAGAATTTAGAGGCAAAGGAATGTTGCCTTATTTATGTGGCTGTCGTGGATAAAAGGCCTTAGATATATGTTTAATCCCAAGGGGAATGTAATTTATGGATGGACAACTCTTTCTAATTGTCAGACTTGTCCTGAGTAGATTAATTGTATTTTATGGTGACCATTGGCCTATTGTGGAATGGCAAGCATTGGTAGCTATATGACAGGGTAGATAAAGTTGTACAACTTTATCTTTTATTTCAAATACTTAAATATATTGGGGTGACATTGGTTAATAAGATTATATAGGCTTCATGCGTTCATTTTCATGATACACAATCTGTCCATTGCTCTGTGTACCAACCCCCCAAAGATATGTGTACGTTTTCCACAAGTAAAATGAATTTTCCTTACAGCAGAAATATGCTTTAATATTCTATCAAACCCAAGGAGAATGCTGCTTGTGTCCTTCCAAGCTTGAAGAAAATGATGTTATTAAATGAATTGTACTTGCAATGATTAACCCTGTTTGAATAATCCTCCTGAATTATTTGACCTTAATAAATGCATATATATCGTTTTAAGGTCCAATCCCTAAATCATTGTAGTAATTTATTTTCTTAAACCACTATTCTCTGTATCCTATTTCCTTACTCAGAACCATAAATAATTCATTATTTTCCAACTCTTAAAAGGGCTCACCTATTTTTCTCAAATCAGACACTTACATGTCCCATGCTTCGTCACCATCCAATGTATAGCTTTCAGAAAACTCCATTTATCTTATCCTCAAAATATATTTCAAATTTACCTACTTCTATCCATCTCTCTTGTCAACATCCTGGTCCAAGCAACTTTCATTGTTTGCCTCAAGTACTAAAATAGGCTTACTTCTATCTATTTTATGAAGATATGATTTAAATAACATAACATTCACTCATTTTAAGTGTCTAGGTTCATTGATTTTTATTGAATTTATAGACTTCTGAAACCATCACCATCATCACAATCCAGTTATAAACATTCTCATCCCTCCACAAGGTTCTCTTGTGCTGACTGAAGTCAATTCCCACCCCTACCCCAACTCAGCCAACTACAGACCTGCTGTTTCTAGAAAATTCGTTTCTTTTCATAATTCCAATTTAAGTGGAATTACAAGCTTGTGTCTGACTTATTTCATGTATCAAAGTTTTGGAATTTCCTCCATGTTGTTTTGTGTTCATTTTTATTTTGAATAGCATTTCACTGTACAGATTTACCACGACTTGGTTGGATATTTGAATAGCATCCAGGTTGGGTTGCTATAAAAATTTGTGTAGTCTCCGTAGTTGTGGCTCAGTTGGTTGGGTATCATCCCACACACACTAAAAGGTTGCCGGTTCAATTCCTGGTCACAGCACATGCCTGTGTTTTGAGCTCCATACCTCCTTAGTAGCCAGTGTGCGTGCACGTTGCAGTCAATAAATATTTTATTTTCACATCAATGTTTCTCTCTCTCTCTCTCTCTCTCTCTCTCTCTCTCTCTCTCTCTCTCCTTTTTTTCTTCCTCACTCTAAAAATTATTTCTAAAAATATATTTTTTAATTGTATATAGACTGTTATAGCCACTGTGGAGAACAGTATGGAGTTTCCTCAAAAAATTAAAAATGGAACTCCCATTTGAACCTGTGAACCCACTTCTAGGAATATAGCCCAAGAAATCAGAGACACCAATCAGAAAGTACAATTGGAAAGTACATGCAAGATAATTGGAAACTTATATCCACACAAAGAAATTTCACATGATTACTCATATAGAATTATTCAAATTATACACAATTTTATTTATTTA
This sequence comes from Pipistrellus hanaki, assembly GCF_964339955.1. NCBI lineage: Eukaryota > Metazoa > Chordata > Mammalia > Chiroptera > Vespertilionidae > Pipistrellus > Pipistrellus hanaki. The sequence goes on along the minus strand of NC_140510.1, from coordinate 69,310,610 downwards.
TTTTATTTTTGTTCATAGCAGCACAATTCACTATAGCTAGGATTTGGAAACAGCCTAAGTGCCCATCAGCAGATGAGTGGATTAAAAACAAAACAAAACAAAAAAACAAAAAACACCCTGATACATCTACACAATGGAATACTAAGCTGCTGCAACAGCATGGATGGAGCTGGAGAGCATTATGCTAAGTGAAATAATCCAGTCAGAGAAAGATAAATATTACATGACCTCACTCATTTGTGGAATATAATGAACAAAATAAACTGTTGAACAAAAACATATCCAAAGACAGAGAAGCATCTATCAAACTGTCAAACCTCAAAGGGAAGGTAGCAGGGGGTAGGAATAAGGGGGAGAGATCAACCAAAGAACTTGTATGCATGCATATAAGCCTAACCAATGGACACAGAGATTAGGGGGGTATGGGCATGACTGGGAGGTGGGGGGGGGGTAATGGAATAAGGACACATATGTAATACCTTCATCAATAAAGAAAAAATAAAATAAATAAATAAAATTGTGTATAATTTGAATAATTCTATATGAGTAATCATGTGAAATTTCTTTGTGTGGATATAAGTTTCCAATTATCTTGCATTGATTCCTATAAATGAAATCACTGGATAAAAAGGTTAGATTATATTTAACTTTTTAATAAATTGAGAAACTCTTTTTCCAAGTAGCTGTATTATTTACATGCTAACCAAAAATACATTAAGTGTTCCAGACTGTCCACATCAATACTGCTGTTTAACATTTTTGCTTTTATGGGTTGGATTATGTCCCCCCCCAAAAAAGGTACATTGGAGCCCTAACTCCTATTATCTCAGAATGTGACATTGTTTGGATATAGGTTCTTCACAGAGAATTGTTAAAATTAAATTCTAGAGTGAGCCCTAATCTAATATAACTGATCCTATATAATAAAAGGCTAATGTGCAAATTGACCAAAGGTGGAATGATGGGTCGCTATGACGCATACTGACCACTAGGGGCAGATGCTCAGTGCAGGAGCTGCCCCCTGGTGGTCAGTGTGCTCCCACGAGGAGCAATGCTCAGCCAGAAGCTGGATTCAGGGCTGGCAATTGTAGTAGAGGTGGTGGGAGCCTCTATTGCCTCGCAGCAGAGCTAAGGATGTTGGACATCCCCACAGGACTCCTGGACTATGAGAGGGTACAGTCCGGGCTGAGGGCACACCCTCTTCCCCGAGTGCACTGGGCCTCTAGTGTCCTTATAAAAGGGTAATTTGGACAGAGGCAGAGACCCAGAGGGAAAACTCATGTGCATCTGCAGGTGGAGCTCTGAACACCAAGTGGAGAGGCTTATAGCAGAACCTTCCCAGAGCCACACACCACATTTCAAACTTCCCTCCAGAACTGGTAGGCCAGTTCCTCTCCTTAAACCGCCCTGAGCTGGGGCTATGGTCAGGGCCACTTTAACAAACTAATGCCATCAGACTTTTTGGTTATAGGCTTCCTGGTGGGTTTGTGCTCATGGGTCATTGTTCTTTTACTTGGAATTCTCCTCATGATGAGTGATATTGAGAATCATTTCATGCATTTATTAACAACTTGTAATTTCTGTAAGGAATGTTAGCTGTGTACTAAAATATTGGACCATTTAAAAATTAGGTTGTTTGTCCAATATTGAGCTGGAATATTTCTTTTGTATTTTATATATATATTGAGTAGAGGTAATATTTTGTTAGTTTCAAGGATATTTATGCATACACAATTTTACCTATCAGTGAGTGAAACATTTTTATCATCAACAATGTTGAAAAATATTTCTGAGTCATTTATGTTAAGCAAATTCTTAAATATTCCCTAACCATTGGTCACTAAGTTTAGATGAAAAAGAACTTTTATAAGAAACACTACCTATTTACTCATTTATATCACCCATGTGCTCATTTATATCTTCTCTAAATGTTATTTTTCTAAACTGTTTTATGGCCATAAGAAGCTCTTTTAAAACATAATATTTTTTATTAATTTATTTTTTATTTCCAAGCCTCCTTTCTCTAAGAGTCATCAGCATAAATTCCCAAATACTTAAACGTGGCTGAAATTTTCAGAGTGATATGCTTCAGTTAACCCTGAATGAGGATATGCGTGTCAATCTGAAGAGCTAGCATCCCTGAAAGGTGACCGAGGATGAGGAGGTAGTTTAACATCCCGAAACAATGATCTACTCATCTTAATACATAAAATAGACAGTGCACAGCTCATCTGACCTCCGACCTCTTCCTGTGAGACTTTAGTTCATTTACCCACCACACGGACTACACAAATCTCCCGAGGGCAGAACACACTACAGAGAACCACACAGGAATGCCTGTAATGGTGCTCTGCTGTCACTCAAAAGGAAGCTTTCTCCCACTCAGCCATGTAACCACAGTGCATTCCCGCACACAGCCTTCTCAGAACTTTGCCATCTGAAAAAAACATGAAGGCGCGTCCCATAGAGGTGATTTACTTTCTTTTTTAGAGAACACGCTAATCATAAACCAGCACACTCCAGCAGGTTGGAGAGGAAGTATGGCTTCATTTCCAGTAAGAAGGGGATGATGCACTCTGTCTTACTAGATTTATGCTAAGCGCTGTAGAAGAGATGAGTTACTGTTATGATGCTCTAAAGAGCAGGAGATGCAAAGCGGACAAGAAGGACCCCCTGGCCTCCAGGCTGTGTGTGGAGGCTGCCCCTATTAGGTTTTAGGTCCCAAGCTTTTTGTATCCATTCTGTTCATAAAGGAGAGAGGAACCTGGCTAATGTGGCTCAGTGGTTGAGCATCGCCACCTATGAGCCAGGAAGTCTGGGTTTAGGGCTTGATCCCCTGTAGGGGGCGTGCAGGAGGCAATTCATCAATGATTCTCAGCATTGATGTTTCTATCTCTCTCTCCCTTCCTCTCTGAAATCTATATAAAAAAAAAATTATGTAGGTGAAAGGGAGGGATATGTCAGAGAGGCAATGTTAGCCGTTATATATTAACTTGTTCTGCTGGCTTACTTTAATGTTGTAAGTTTGTGATGCTTTCTTCTGAAATTAACTGCTTAGAATATATGTTCCGGATGTTTTCAATAAAATACCTAGGTAAAAGAGATGTTTTAAATGAAGGGAGACATTCTGGATACATTTGGAAAATGTTAGGTTTGACTTTTGTCTTTCCTAATTTGGGGAAGAGCTTCTGTTAAATGCTCAGTATATGTTGGGATTTTCAAATGTTGATGGAATTGCATAATTTAAAGACATTTATAAATAACTTTAGGCAATTATTAGAACATGACGTTTTCCTAATTCCTAGTGTAGGAATAGTCTCTCTGTGTAGCATGTTCTTTGATTCACCATTTTGAGCCCAATGCCACCATAAATTTCATTGGAGTGGTCTCTCTATCTGCCCACGACAGCTCTGGCTATAGTGTGCTTCACTAGGGTTAACAGACATCATTGAAGAGTTGTTGTTTTTTTCTTTAGTAAGTATCAGCCATGAGAAGATGGAGGGAAGACTATTTCAGAGAGAATAGAATGCTTAAAGGCTAGAAGTGAAAGGAAACTTGGTAAATTCACCGAGAGAGAGCCCTGGAAGATAATAAGAAGTGAGGACACAGAGCTAAAAGAGTCAAGAATTAAATAATTTTATGTCATATTTATAAGCTGAAAATAGAGCCAAAAACAAACAAACAAAAGAGGTGGAAACTTATGATACAATTTCATGTTTGTTTCAACATGTCCTTTGATTTTTGATGAGCTCTGCCATTGCACCAAGATTGAATACAAGCCTTCTCCAGTTCCTAGTGTGAATAGCTAGGAATCTAAAAAGTCATAGCCTTTCAAGAATACACGTAAAAAGAGTCAAGTCTGGTTGAGGTGTAGGTCGAATATCTCAGAGGTTCTCTACAAGAGTATATAAGTTTCTGAGGGCTGTTGTGAAAGTGTACCACAAACTGGATAGATTATAACAACAGAAATGCATAGTCTCACAGCTCTGAAGATGAGATGTCTGAAATTAAGGTTTTACCCAGGCCATGGGCCCTGTGAAACTGGTAAAGGGATTCTTTGTTACCCCTTTCTACCGCCTGCTGGTTTGCCAGCAATCCCTGGTGTTCCTTGGTTTGTGCCTGCACAATTTCAATTTGTTTTCATAGGCACATGGCACTCCCCCAGGGTCTTCACATGACAATCTTATTCTGACACCAATCATACTGAATTAGTGCCCATTCTACTCCAATATGACCTCACCTTACCTAATTACTCTTGCAAAAATCCTATTTTCAAGTAAGTCACATTCAGTAAGTCAAGGCAGTTTATACTAGACTCCAACATATCTTTTTTGGGAGGACGCAATTCAACCCATAATAATAAGGTCATTATATCTATTCACATAGTTCCTGATGTACTGTGAATATAATAGCAATTATATTGACAGGACAAGTAATGGTTTCAGAAACACTATTTGGAGGGGTCAAGAACGCCTTACATTACAAATTATTAGAGATATCACTGGAAACAATGAATCTAAATAGTGTAGAAAATGTTTTTATTTTTAATCCCTTCTCTCTCTCTGTCATGCTGAGTTTAATAATAATTAGGAAAAAATCAATTGCAAACTTGTAAATGGTATTGTATATACCAAACTAAAATGGATTACAGAAATTATGAAGGACTAATATTGACAGAAGAATATTGGTTCTAGAAAATTGGAATGAAAATTACATTATTTTATAACCTTTATTCATGAGCTATGCTGACAATGGAAGGTCAAGGTATATCTCTATTTATGAGTTATAAGATGATTCCCAAAGTAAAATTTATGGAGATAGAACAACATTGAAAATAGGGTGATTAAATTACAATTGCAAGTGTTATTCATTTTCAATGACATCTGGAGGACTGTTTTTCAAATGAAATGTTATACTCAGTGATTAAGGATTTCATCAGAATGCTCTCCTAACTATATACTAAGGTTACTGTTCTCATCAGGAGTACTCTTAAAAAGAGGATTTCTTTTCACAGTAATTTACTAGCCTATTAGTTTTCTTATAAAAAAATATATATATATATACATGACTATTGGTATCTCATTTACTGCGGGGACTAAAATTGTTACTGTCAAGAAGATTCAAATATGTTTTGATGTCAAATCTTCATTGTGAACAGACAAAGATAAATACTGCATGATCTCACTTATATGTGGCATTTAAAGACAAACAAAAACAAAATTCTTATACACAGAGAACAGGTTAGTGGTTGCCACAGGTGAGAGACTGGGAATGGTTCAAATGGGTGACATAGGTCAAAATATACTAATACTCAGTAAAAAAAATAAGTCTTGGGGATATAATGTAGAGCATACTGACTATAGGAAATAATACTGTACTGTGCCTGGCCAGTGTGGCTAAGTGGTTGAATCTCCATGAACCAGGAGATCACAGTTCTATTCCCAGTCAAGGCACATGCCTGGGTTGTGGGATAAATCTCCAGTGGAGTGTGCAGAAGGCAGCCAATCAATGATTCTCTTTCATCATTGATGTTTCTGTCTCTCCCTCTCCCTTCCTTTTTCTGAAATTATATATATATATATATATATATATATATATATATATATATATATATATTATATATAATTTTTTTAAAAAAAATTCATGTTTGAAAGTTGCAAAGATCTTTGTACATAAATATTAAAAAGCTCTCATCACAATAAAATGTAACTTTGTGGTGATAAAAATTAGATGTGAACTACATTGTGGTGATCATTTAACAATACGTACAAATATCAAATCGTTAAGTTGTACGCCTGAAGCTTAGACAACACTATATGTCAGTTATATTGCAACTTTTTTTGGGGGAAAAAACTTCATTGTGGAAAATAGTTGAGATGCAGTGGGTAGCAGAAAAAAAAAATCTTAATTCTAAGCTGGAAAAGAAACTGATTAGCAGTGGTTGAATAGAAATGTTTATCCTATGCCTATCCTATTCCCACACTGGAAGGATTGAAAAAAATGATTTGTGCTTATGTTTCTGTTTTAAATTTGTTAAAACTGGATACTTTAAAATATTTACATAGCAATATATTGATTTTTTTCCTTGTGATTCTATAATTTTAGAGTCATTTTGCAATTGAATGGATTTCTGAACTCATCCGTTTGACATACAAATGAATAAAAGTCTGGTGCAGTAGATCAATATTATTTTAATATTTATTCTAAATTATTCTGTCAAAGTTGCACGCAAGGATGATAAAAAACAAACAAACAAACAAAAAAAAAACCCACATACCCACACACAACAGATCAAGCCACTGCCCATGTGCATATTGGACCGCACTGGCTAATTTGTCAAAGAGACTTAACTTTAATTATAGTCACACCACTTGCCTACACAAAACCACTCAAAACAATTGTCACTAACCAAGTAAATAATGAGATGTGAAAACTCATTCACCTGAGATATTTTCAGCAGCTCCTGGTTTCATTAATCATTGCATAAATGTGCATAATTTTGTAGTCTGATTTGCTAAAAAAGGAATGCAATAGAAAAACAGCCTCGTTTTCAATAAATTCTTGCAAAGTCAATGACAGTAAGACCAAAAGGAGATAAATCATACTGATGTGACAAGGGAGTGATGATATAGGGAGTGGTACATTAATTTCAGCCTTACTCTTCTGTCTGGTCTATTACCAACAAAATAACACAAATGCCTTTTTGAGAAGAAAGAACAATGAAACAATAAAAATCCAATGCTATCAGAACCTGTCAATTGTAGAACAATAAGATGTTCAGAGCAATAAAGGCAGTTGCCTGCCATTGGGAAGGGAGGGAGGAGGGAAATCGATATTTAGTTTTCTGAGAGTACCAACCCAGGCCTGTGGTATTGATGTTTTAAATAGTATGCAAAAGCTTTTAACCGAAAGACTTTTCACTTTTTATAAAAACTCACCTAGCCCAACCTCAACCAGTGTGGCCCAGTGGTTGAGCCACCTATGAACCAAGAGATTATGGTTCGATTCCCTGTCAGGGAACATGCCCAGGTTGCAGTCTCCATCCCCAGTGTGGGGTGTGCAGGGGGCAGCTGATCCATGATTCTTTCTCATCATTAATGCTTCTGTCTCTCTCTCTCCCTCTCCCTTCCTGTCTGAAGTCAATAAAAGAAATGTTTTTAAAAAGAAGAAAATCACCTAAAAGGCGAGGCATGCATAAGTTGATTATTATATCATGACAATAGCTATTTTAAATATATATAAAGTTTCTTACGCGTACTGTGAAATGTCTGGATTCTCAGCATTACTACAATTGCCTATGTTACGTTATACAGATTGATCAATACTTCAACAGGCAGCTGTGCTTACACAAAGTTATTTTCTTCTCTGAGGAGAACAAAAGAGCTTTCTATACTCTGCTCTCAGCCCAGGATGCTGGCTGGTCACAGTGTGGATGTTAGCACCTTCCACCAATCCCTGGTTTCTTCTTCAGCAGGGTGCCCTCGGCAACAAAAGATGGATGAGAGAGACACTGCGGTGGTTGACTTTTGGTTGTTATTTAACGTGGATGCACCTGAGCCCTCTTTAACTAATGCTGACCTTAGACTCCCAGTGGAAGGAATTCATTTGAAAATGAAATGCTTCCTGGAACATTCCCTAGTGTCAGGATCTTGATCTAAAAATGAATTGCTGTTTGCTCTCCCCTGACCTGCTTTCGATGGACTCAGGGACCTGACAGCGTGTCAGCACCTATCCTTTCCTTTTGAAGCAATCTTGGATGAAAACGAGCGGAGACAGAATACTTGCTTCCTTATTAATTTTATCTGAAATGATTCTGCAATTGACGTCAATATACATGTCCATATTCTCTGAAGTCTTCCGTATCACTGTATTCTAATAATTAACTAGAATCAGCTTTTTACAAACAGGTAGATACATATTACCTTTTGAACTTCTGTTTCTTTCCTTTCAATTAAATGCTGATTAGATGATCAGGATAGAGGTTTGGTTAAGGCAAGAATATAAGATACTTATATAATAGTACAGTTTAAGCGATTATTAATGGATACGAGAAGTAAATGAATAGATGAATGAAATCTGCTGGGTAATATTTCAGGAATTAAAAAAAAGGAATAACTAAATTCTTATCGACAAATTGCCTATAATGTTATTAGGCATGGTTATATTATATAGGGCACATGAGGCAATACTAAAGAATTTTCATCATGAAATTGTCCCTTTTGAGAAAATAAATTGCTTATCTAATAACTATAATTTGTTAGTGTAAGTAAAGTTTTGGTGTCAGTCATACTGCATTCCTATTTTTTTAAAAATTCAATTAGCTGTCACAACACTCCTATAAATATGTTTAAATCCATCATCCTTTTCTGTATAGCAAATGGTGAGATGCTGGGACCCAAAGGACTGAGTCTTCTACTGGCCTGACCATGACGCTGGCTGTATGACCAATGAAATCAGCATCTGATAGGACTGGTTCTTTAAGTGATCATTTTTACCAACCTCCCCCCTGCCCCCAATCCAGGAGACATACCCCACACACAGCCTGGCAAAGGGCTATGCTAATCTTTTAAGCTGTAACATGCAACTGTAACATGGAAAATCTTAATAACTTGGGAAGCCAATGTAAGCAGTAAGCCATTTGACATTTAATAAATGTAATTGTCCATATGCAAGTGCTATTTTGTTACAGAAAGCAGTGTATGATTGGGATAGTTACAAACACGGAGCCAACACTTTGTACCAGTTTCTTGGATTCCCTGCGGGACTGCCATCCTTCACTGTGCCATGGGGAGGAAGGATTATAGCATGACCTCTTACTGCTTCTCCTCTTTAGACCCCCACATCCTTAAATCTATTCTCTACAGCACACATAGGGTCCTCTGATTAAAATGTCCATCACAGCATTGGACTCTGCTCAACATTCTCAATGCCTTCCTGGCCCCCTTGAAGTAACGTCACAGCTAAAGACAGGGCAGGTACAGAAGCCCTGCTGGGCCTGGCTCCATCTGACCTCCCAACCCCATCTCTCGACACCTTTGTCCCTCTTTAGTCTACGACAGCCAGTTTGTTCTTCTTGTTTTTTATGAAATCATTCTGCTTGCAGGCATGTGGTCTTGATAATCTTCCTAGAATATTCTTCCCCAGATAATCACTTTTTAACCTTACTCAGCCTTTACTTAAATATCAACTTTTCAGTGAGCTCCTACTGGCTTTCTTAGTTAAAATCATATGAATGCCATGTGGTATGGCCTGTGGCACTTTTAAGCTGTAATTTTTTCTATAGCACTTATTGCCAGCTAATAAGCTATGTGTTTATTGTCTGTTTTACCCTGTTTTACTCAACAAAGGCAGGGATTTATTGACAAGCTATATTTATAGTCCCTAGAACAAAACCTAACACATATTAGATGCTTAATAAATGTTTGTCTAATAAATTAATGGACAACTGAGCATATGTCATTTTATTTATATCCTATGATGACTTTTCAACTTTGTCTACAGATAAATTTTATCTTTGGTTTATACACTTCAAAGTAAAAATCTCAATCCTAGTAATTAGGCTAAGTGAATGCTATCCTTCTAAAATATATTGTACAACATCATAGGATAATAATGCAGCAAAAGGAGCAAGAGCTAAAAGTTAGGTCAGTGGTCGACAAACTCATTAGTCAACAGAGCCAAATATCAACAGTACAACGATTGAAATTTCTTTTGAGAGCCAAATTTTTTAAACTTAAACTTCTTCTAACGCCACTTCTTCAAAATAGACTTGCCCAGGCCGAAACTGAAGTTTCATGGGCCACGAAGTTTCAATCGCACTGTATGTGCTTGACCGCATGTGCTATTTGAGGAAGAGCCACACTCAAGGGGCCAAAGAGCTACATGTGGCTCGCGAGCCGTGTTTTGCCAACCATTGAGTTAGGTGATCTCGGTACTAGTTCAAGTTAATGTAGTATCCAGACAGCCATATGACCAGCTGTTATCAGCATTATATCTTCATCTCAGAAAGAGGACCCTGACTTACATCAAACATTCTGAGCTTTGGGAAGCAGGAGTTGTTGATGGGTAAGGGGTCTGCATTCAGGAAATTATTCTAAGAAGTTAATACATTTAAGTGTGCATCAAGTGTAGTTAATAGACTGAATAATATTTAGATCAACTAGTCAACTAGATGTGCATATTCCTATATTTTAAACATGTAGATATTATAACAACCTATTTGGATGAATTTTCAAAAAATACAAAACTAAATAAAAACACAAGTTTAGTGAGATTCTAGAATGTGTTGGGTACCATGTTAGATGCTAAATAGGTAATAAATGCAATGTGAAAATCATAGTAATTGAGTGTCCATATTTGAATCACAAAACTGGCTCCTGAAATATAAGAAAACAAAAGACGATGTAGAGAAATATAGTTTCTTCACTAACTAATATTACTTTTTCAATTCATCATAGTAAAAGGTTCTTTTTAAATTATTCTTTATCTAATTTTATACTTTTATAAGAATACTTCTTTACATTCCATGTCATTTTCCTCATGCCTTTTTGAGATAAATCTTAGTTTCACTTTTATACTAAAAATCTTTGATACTAACTTACTTTGGTTTATGACATCCTATAATCTCAATGTATTTCTAAATCATGAGTGCTTAGATGAATCCAATAATCAAAATGTTGGTAAGTCATAGGTTAAATTTTCAGATAGTTCATCATTTTCTTAGTTTGTTAAACTCTCAATCATAAACATTTAACTGAATTTCCAAAATATAATCAGCACACACTTGACTTTTCAAAGCATGCATGTAGAATTATTACGGAATATAATCCACAAAAGTCAAGTATGCTTAAATTTCATTTGAGCTAATTGCTAGGCTTAAATGAAAACTAGCTATAATTATAAAAATATAGTGTGTTTATAGTTATACTAGAGGCCCAATACACGAAACTCATGCACGGGAGCAGGGGCGTCCCTCAGCATGGCTTGTGCCCTCTTACAATCTGGCACCCCTCGTGGGATGTCCAACTGCTTGTTTAGGCCTGATTAGTTTAGGCCCAGCAGTCAGACATCCCTTTCGCAATTTGGGACCCCTCGCTCCTACCACTGGCCTGCTCACTCCTAATCGCCCACCTGTTTGCTCCTTACTGCCCACCTGCTCACTCCTTACCTTTTGGCTCATCACTCCTTACCGCCCACCTACTCACTCCTTACTGCTTGGCTTACCGCTCCTTAGCACTGCAGTGGAGGGAGGAGAGGCTCTCGCCACTGCTGTTATGCTCACCAGCCATGAGCCCAGCTTCTGGCTGAGCTGCACTTCCAATGTGGGAGTGCACTCACCACCTGGGGGCAGCTCCTGGATTGAGCATCCGCCCCCTGGTGGTATGTGCAAGTTATAGCAACCGGTCATTCTGGTTGTTTCAGTCGTTCCACTGTAATGGTTGCTGGGCTTTTATATATAGATGCTGATATGTTTCTTCAGTTTTCATGTGCAAAGGCTTGCTTTCTAAGATATTAATGAAGATCTATATTTTGAAAATAATATCTACAAGTAGAAGTTGCTAAATTTTTATTTATAATTAGAGGCCTAGTGCATAAAATTCCTGTACTCAGGTGGGGTCCCTCAGCCCAGCCTGTGTAGTCTGGGAGACCTCAGGGGATGTCTGGCTGATAAACATCCTTAATAATGCTACGGAGGTGGGAAAGGCTCCTACCGTCACTGCTGCACTCGCCAGTTGTGAGCCTAGGTTCTGGCTGAGCGGTGCTCCCCATGTGGTAGTGCACTGACCACCAGGGGGCAGCTCCTGTATTGAGTGTCTGCCCCCTCGTGGTCAGTGTGCATCACTGTGACAGGTCATTCCACCATCAGTCTGAAACTGGCTCTCCAACATTCCCCCGAGGGGTCCCCAATTATGAGAGGGTGCAGGACAGGTCAAGGGATCCCACCAGTGCATGATTGGGGCTGGGGAGGGACATGGGAGTTGGCCAGCCAGAGAGGGACCACATGAGAGTTCCAGACCATGTCCTGCCATGTCCTGCAGTCCCAATTAGCCGGACCCCAATAGCAGGCTAACCTACCAGTAGGAGCATCTGCCCCCTGGTGGTCAGTTCATGTCATAGTGACTGGTTGACCAGTCAACTGTCTGTCTCTTGGTGGTCAGCCCACATCAGAGTGAGCAGTTGAGCAGCCTTAGCATCTCATTAGCATGTTACACTTTGAATGGTTGAATGGCTGACTGGATGTCTGGACACTTAGCATATTAGGCTTTTATTATATAGGATAGGAAATAGAAATAGTATAATGGCTACTAAAGAGAATGAAAAAATATCCTATATAGTATTCTAATTGGCCTACTTACCAACGAAGCCTAGGAACCCTACCCATGGACGAATTTCATGCCCTGGGCTTCTAGTAATATAAATAATATTAAAAAGTAAAGTGTTTGTTAGTTTTCCTTAAAAAGGTCAAATATCTTTTCTAAAATGAAATTTGATGCAGTGTTTTATGGTAGTACAGAAAGCTGTTATTTGACTCAGCTTTGCAACTGAACACCACAAAAAACTATACTTCACTTATGATATTTTCTTCTAAGTGACATGTTATATGGTTGTATCTCCAGTTATATAATTTTAAGAGAAAACATGCTGCAAATTCTAAAAATACAATTTATATTCACATAGAAATAAAAAAATAAATTACTGAAGGGACATACATCTTTGCTACAGAGTTGAAGTAACTTATTATAGTCAAAATCATTTTTCATGAACTAAAATATATCTAGTGTAAAAAATAAATTGTGGCTACATATGGAGTAATCTATTACTTATACTTCCATCCCTATAGGTTCATAACTTATGGTGGACTTCATTCTGAGTCTTGATTTTTTTTTTATACTTGTCTCCAAAACGTCCATATCTCAGGTGTTCTTTAAAAAATGTATTCAACATCTCATAGTGGATTTATTTCCTTTGTAAATAATTCTCATGAGCCCATTAATTCTATAACTTTCATCTAAATTTTTATCTTTTCTTATCATAAAAATTGGCACCGACTTAAGCAATATTCTATCATAATTGATAGTGACAAGTCCTAACACTTGGCTTATCACCCAGGTTAGAACTTTTGAAATGTTGGGTTCACTTTGAAGATGTAAGTAAGATAAGAAAACATTATTATAATGGAAGGACAATTGAGTCTTGTTTTATAAAAAGATAATAGAAATGTTATCTGACAAGCGTTGTGATATAATAATTAGGTATTTTTACAACATTCGCCGTCACTGTGTTTTTCTCCTTTTCTAAATTCTCCTGTTCAGGGTCATCACTTGGGGCAGAGGACTTTTCTGTGGGGTCCAAAACCAAGACTACCCTTGCTTATGTATGGCCTCTTACTACAGTGTCTTCTGATTACTGAAATAATATTCCATGAAAGAGACTTTTGGAAGGCAGCAAGACAGATAAACTCTTACAGACAACCACTGAGCACCTTTATTCAGTGTTTGCTTTGGAGCCTGAGACAAGCCATACCAAAAAAGTCTGAGGCAATCACTAATAGCTGCTCTGTAGGATTTCACAGCATAGGGCCTCTGCACTGGAGGCTAATCTAAAAGCCGGTTTTCCAAAGCTATCTCTATTTATTGCAAAGAATTACCAAGTGTGAAAGAAGGAAACATGTCAAATATGGCGAATAATCATAATAAAAACCCCCACCCAGTACATTTAGAACCACGGAGCTTCTGAAGGCATAAGCTCAGAGTGGAAACCACTAATGCACCCCATTCCTTTACATTTCATCATTTAATATCCCAATCATTTTAACTAGACAGCCGTCAACAGTAGACAAAGAATTATGCAGTTCAGTATAATGTGAGCTTCTTTCATGGCTGAAACAGATGGGATGTCCACACTCCATTTACTTACTCTTAATCCCATCTCCTGACAGATCTGCTAGATTTTACCCAGAGTAACCATAATTCCCAATGCTGTGTTCTGCCCAATAGCATTTGGGTATGTTCAGTCTATACAGACATCCGTGACAGTGGGGGGGAGTGTGATGCAAGGATATTCCCCTCAAAGGCTCCACTCCTGGAGCCTGCCAAGGGGACCCCCAATTATCTCCCTGCTTATAATGGCCATACAGCATTCCGTACAGTTCTTAGGGTCTTGTGGGGTAGCCTGGTGGGCCATCCCACACAGTAATATCTGTCTGACCTTAGCTTCCTAGCATGGTGTAGGGATACTTTTAAATTCTACATTTTCTTCAGAACTTGTGTTTTCCACAATCTTCTCATGTTTCAATTTTGTGACATTTTTGTGTATCATTAAATCTGAAAAAAAATCCTGTATTTCCTTTAAGTTATTGCATATTTTCACTCCAGCCTGTAAACTATGTGAATATATACATATATATATATTAAATGGAAAGCATAGAGAGCAGTGTTATCTAAAACGGCAGCCACTAGTCTAATTGAGCATTTGAAACATGGCTATTCTGGTTGAAATGTACTGAAACTATAAAATAAAGCCATCTTTGGTTAAATAAAATATTTTATTAAAATTCCATCTCTTTATCACCTTTTAAAATATATGGTGTTTGTAATATTTTAAATTACATATGTATTCCATTGCTTTTCTATTGGACAGTGCTGGTCTAAAGCTCACACATGTGTTATGTAACTCTTTAAAGTGAATGCCTTTCTAATGATCAGAGCACAAATCTGAATCACTACTAATAAAATACTAGTTATTCAATAGAGTTATAATTTTGTTCTGGTCAAGACAGACCTGGTATTGTCCCTTTCACAATTATGGTTTAATCCTGTCATTAGGTATGTGCTCATAGGACTTGCTGATAAAAATTTTTTTTAACCTAATAAAATGTTATCAATATCAATAAAAGTATGCTTGTCTTCTCCACTAGGGAAAATATGGTTTTGTAGGTAATTATTGTTATAATAGATGGAAAATATGTCTAGTATGTTAATGAAATCGATTTCTACTAAAATATATATTTTTATAATGAAGCCCACCAAATGGCATTATTTCCTCTGAGGAAATACCACAATGTGTGCACCTGCAGTGCCCTGGCCTCTCTTTCATTGCAGAATAACACATGTGAACTCCTCACTAT
The DNA here is from genome assembly GCF_964339955.1 of Pipistrellus hanaki. Taxonomy (NCBI): domain Eukaryota; kingdom Metazoa; phylum Chordata; class Mammalia; order Chiroptera; family Vespertilionidae; genus Pipistrellus; species Pipistrellus hanaki. The sequence continues at coordinate 69,295,483 of NC_140510.1, read as the reverse complement.
ACAGTGTAGGGTTATATGAGTGCCTCTTATTAGCACGTGGGTAGAACAGATTAGGTGGATGGCTCATTTTTCATTATCCATTTGCTCAAAGGGTGCAATGCTAGTGCTATGATTGAGTGTTTGTGTTTTCCCTAAATTCACATATCAAAGCCCTACTACTCCCAACATGATGCTATTTGGAAACAGAGCCTTCAACTGTGGGGCCCCAGTGATGGAGTCTGTGCCCATAAAAAGAGATACAGAAAGCTCTCTCTCCCCTCCTCCTGTTCCTCTCTCTCTCTCCCTCTCCATCCCCCTCTCCCTCTCCTCTGACCACTTGCAGAATATGAGGAAAGCTCTTACCAGAACCCTTCTGAGCTAACACCTGCTCTCAGATGTCCACCTTCCAGAATAGGGGGAAACAAATGTCCGTGGTTTAAGCCATCTAATCTATGGTATTTTGTTATGGCAGCCTGAGCTAAAACACATGTTAATAAAAATCATAATACATATCATTTATAGTAAATTCCCTGATATTAAATATTCAGGACACTTCTGAGAATTAGGAATATTTCATTTTTGCAACTGAATATGCTATAACTAATGACCTAAGCGGAGGAGTTGAATACAAGCCTCATATATTTAAAAGTAGTATTCATGAAACAGTATCCATGCTTGTTGAATATATAACTATATCCAAATTATTAAAATCTCTAATACTATATTTTTATATATTTTAGGGTGTACTACCTCACACCAAAACATCATAATATCTCATAATAAACACTTATCTTCCACACCATGAAAAAGTCAAGCAGAGTTAAGTGCAGATGTAACAATGAAGTATAGTAAGCTTCCTTGGTCCTTTCTCTTATATGAACCCCATGCCTCCTCCCCCACTTTCCTGTTCCAGCTAACATTCCAGTTAAGTGTCAAGTCAAAAGAAACAAGGAAAATGGTGATAGCTGGTGCTCTAGGAAAACAGGATTAGGGATTCTTCAGGAAACATCATTTTTGTTTCACCGTGCCCTTTAAAAGCAAAGATAAAGTAGATTGTGTTCATAAGGAAAGGGTTAAATAAAAGTATTTAAATTTCCCCAAACAACAGCAACAACTAAGAATAATTTATTATCGCATAAAAAAACAAATTTTAAACATTTCTTGAGCAGTGATTTTTGAGAAGGTGTTTCATTAACCCGCATTGCGATCATATCATGAATGTATTAGTTTCCTCATGTTTCTAGATGAGAAAAATATCTAGAGGCCAAGACATAGCTTTGAAGCCCAAAGTTTTCATTTTTAAGGTCCACATTCTCCCTCAGTCTGAGAAACCATCGTGGACAAAAGTAACAATAACAAAAAAAATCTAATTGGAGATATTGTTTTATCCTAATGCTGCACAAACTGGGCAGGGTTTATATCATCAAAAGTTAATAGAATTAAACATAGTTCCCAGACATTTGTTGTTTGTAATGTAGCTGCTGAATTGGTTGGCAATTCCTGAAACATTAATTTTGGACAGAATTGAGCCTGTATAGGTTAAGCCTAGATCCTGAGTCATTCAAGCATTGTGATGTGTGTGGGATGTGTGTGTGTGTGTGTGTGTGTGTGTGTGTGTGTGTATGTGTGCTAATTTTCAGCTAAAAGTGTTTTCCTACTTGCAATGCTCTTTGAATCCTCAGTAGCAAACTCTAGACATTTCATGTTGCCCCCAGTTAAAATTTTATACACTAACTATGAAACTACCAAGTGAATTCATTATGCTTTGAAATATATTAAAATTATTTGGAATGAAAAACGCATGACCCAACCCCTTTCACTATAAGTGGCTAGTTTTAAAGTGCATTGTAAGAGGTCAGGAAATCTCTGCATAATCAAGAGAAGAAAAAGCATCTCTCTCCCATTTAGTTAGCATCCCAGGGCTCTTCCCTGACAAGCCATCGAACAAATTAATTTGAATCCAAATTAATTGCATCGACTGACTCCTCTTTGCCAGTTCTTGTGCAAAGAAATGAAAAGACAAAAAAAACAAGGGAGATATGTCCACTCAAGGGGCTTTCCTCCTGGCAGGAAAGAAAGGGGGGAGAAATAAGAGATATTGAGAGGTTGTCCTGTGTGGGACAAAAGAGTCCTTTCCTATGTATTATCCTGATTGGCAGTCAAACACAGTGGGTAAGTATTTGGATTGAAAGGAAACTTCCAGAGTGCCCACTTACTGAATGGTCAAATGCCATCTATGAAATCTTTCAGTCTCTTTCCACCATAAAACCGGGTGATAATCTTGTCATGGAGGTCTAGGAAGTCAGAGGTAGACTTGATGGCATCAAACTGGAGAAAGCCTGGCCCCCGGGTCACAAAAGCGGAAAGCAGGAAATGTGGGCCCCAGCCGGGAGAGGCAGGGCCTGTGTGGTATGGCTGTAACCTCCGGCTGCCTATCCAGACCCCTAGGGGAAGTCAGTGCCTTGAAGTACTGTGGGGACATAACACGGTTCTGATCCATGTGAAACTGGCCTGGGAGTTGGGCAGTGGCTTGATATGCAGTGACGGAGCTGTCCTGTTCAATTCGTCTATTTCCACCAGCAAGTTCAGCCCTCTGCTTCTGCTTCTGTTTCAAAATATTTATTTGTGTTGCATTAGGACGCGGATGATGCCAATCAGTCGCGTGCTTGTCTCTGGCTGTACAAATGGCTCTAGAGCAGGTGCTAAGCCTTTAAATATCCCCGAGAAACGCCAAGCAGGGAGGCGGCCACCTGAGGGAGCTTAACGGGGCAGCTGCCCAGATGCTCAGCATCTGCCCGCCTCTCCCTGGGTGAGAGTGAGGCACTTGGCCAAGTGTCAGCATGTTAACAGTGTTAGTCTGACTCGTGTTTCCTCAGGCCGTTAAGGAATTTTAGAGTAATAACCTCAGGAAGCCTGAGCATGATCACGATCATCATCAAGTAATGAACCCACTGAGTCCTATTAAGGTACATAGTAGGTACCATGAGAAGTTCATTAACACCCTTGGAACATGAGAGTTCATTCAGGGTAATAATCAATGTTTTGTGCAATAGCACATCCCCTTCTACTTTTTTGTTAACTTTTAATAAAATATTTAATTATGCCTTGTTTTGTTTAGGGAAATTAAGGCATAGGCATTATAAGATATATATTTTAATAGGTCCCATCATATTATCCAATTTTAAAAGTCTAATATATAATTTTATTTTTTCAGAATGTGTTCTAAGTAGTCTACAGAACATTTTTACCATAATCTATTTTTGGCATAAATAGATATACAAATGCAAAAATAAGACTTTCCCCCAATAAAAGTGATTTGCACAAGGAATCATGGTTTTATTTCTTTTCTATTCTCCACAGTTCACAGAAAACAGTTTATCAGACATCAATAAGTCAAGACATATCAGAATTGACAGTGTTGAATATAAAAGTGAACATAAAACTTTGTAATCATGCACAATAGGCCCATATAATCGATCAAAATATATAAAATTTTTATTAATTTTATAATCAAATAAAAATAAAGATTGGAAAATAAGTAATTTTGTTTTTATTATTGGAGGTTGTCCCACCAATTACTACCACCATCAGATTTAAACAAGGTATTCAGGTCTTCATAGTTAGTTTTAAATCTTAGTCTACATAGGTCATTGTTTTTCTGTGTATGAGAGGGAAAATGCATATGATGTCTCCCTTCTACTGTAACAGACAGACACTACCTGTCATAACCATCTCTTCCAACAAGATAGCCTACAAAATAGTACATAAAAGTATATCCCATGGGTTCCATTATCCTTAATAAGAGAAATTGATTATAAAGATAAACTAAGTTTATTGTCAATCCAACTTACCTTAGAAAGACTATTTTAAATTAATGGAATAATTTAAATATTATAAAAATCCATGCATTCATTCGTTTTGTGCTGAGCAATTTTAGAAATCTTTTTAATAAATAATGCGGTGACATTTGGTATAATTAGGTTCAAAACCTCTCATTAAATATCAACCATTTAACAGTTTGTACTTAACAGACTTCAGAAAAATATTCCATAATGAACAGTTAAAGTAAATGTCATCTCTTACTCAATGCTTTTCATTTATCCAGCACAGAATACTTGGCTACATATTCAGATATAGAGACACCCTGATAATCCCATCACAGTAATCACGCAGCTGGCACCAGGAGGTTAATTATATCTACACTGAACAGGTTTTGCTCAGAATGTTCCTTCCTTAGATACTGCCCCCTCCACCTCCATAGGCAAATGCACCTACTTCCACCCCCTTGTCTTCTAGAAGAATGTTGCATATGGGAGCATATAGCTCCTACTAATGATGACTAAGTCACTCTTTCCAAACTCATCACAACCTCTACACATTATTTTGGCCTTTGAAGTAATGTTTTTGTTAGAACATTTAAAAAATTGTAGTGCCCTTGCCCACCCACAGTAGCTCAGTTGTTGAGCATTGACCTATAAATCAGGAGGTCACAGATCGATTTCCAGTCAGGACACATGCCCGGGTTCCAGGCTCGATCCCCAGTAGGGGGAGGCAGCCGATCAATGATTCTCTCTCATCATTTTATGTTCCTATTTCTCTCACTCTCCCTTCCTCTCTGAAATCAATAAAAATATGAAAAAAATAGTGCCCTAAAAATTGATACATGATCTCAAAGGTATTATATATGGTGTACAGTACTGATAATATTACCTTAATTATCGAATGTTATATTGTTTATCTTCAGAGAGGAAGGGAGGGGAAGAGACAAATAGAAACATCAATGATGAGAGAGAATCATTGATTAGCAGTCTCCTACACGCCCCCTATTGGGGATTGAGGGCACAACCCAGGCATATGCCCTTACTGGGAATTTAATGGACTGTGATCTCTTGGTTCATAGGTGGGTGCTCAACCACTGAACCACAGCATCCCTACTTCACACTATACTAAGCATCTATACTAATAAAAGAGCAATGTGCTAATTATACTAGGAGACCTTCAGGACATTCTTCTGGATAAAGCCATGGTGGCGGGGCATAGGAAGAGGAGGTTAGGGGCAATCAGGCAAGGAGGGGAGAGCAGTTGGGAGTGATCAGGCCAGCGGGAGGGGGCAGTTGGGGGCAATTAAGCCAGCAGAGAGAGCATTTCGGGGTGATCAGGTGAGCAGGCAGAGTAGTTAAGGGTGATCAAGCAGGCAGGCAGGTGAGCAGTTGGGGACCAGCAGTCCTGGATTGTGAGAAGGATGTCCAACTGCCAGGACAGTCAGACATCACCGAGGGGTCCCAGATTGGAGAGGGTACATGCAAGGGCTGAGGGACAACAGTATCCCGTGCACAAATTTCATGCACTGGGCCACAAGTACAATCATAAGTACAGATACATGTAGCCCTCACCTCTGGTGTTTGCAGTCAATTGGCAATAGTCAAATAATCACAACAACAAAAACACAACATATTTTTAAGGACAGTTGCTCAGTATCCAGAAGAATTGTGATATTAAATAAAATTCAAATATATATTATAGTCATGTTCAACATAAAAAAGTCATAATATTTGTCCTATGAAACTGGCATAGGGTTGTTCTTATGAAATAGGGGCCCTGGAAACAGAATGCTAGGTTAAATACTGGCTCGCACAGTAGCCGTGAGACCTTGACAAGTTACTAAAGTCCTCTGCACCTCAATTTCTTCATCTGTGTAATGGGAATAATTATGGTGTCCCACAGGGTTGTTATGAAGATCACGTGAACTAACACTGGTAAAATACGGAAACATTTTTAGTATAGTGCTATATCAGTATTTGTGAAATAAAAAATAAATGGGTATATAAGCAAACAATGAAACAGTGTATATCTTACCCTGAAAACTTTGACTTAAAGATTTCAACTTTGCCTATTTTCAAAACATTTTTTCAATGAAATAATCACTTTATATACATGTGTATTAGCACACACATGCATCTGTAGTTAAGTGTTGGCAACCATTTAAAAAAATTTTTACGTAATTAGAATAAATCAGATTCACCTATTTTTTTAAAAATCAAATTACAAATGGACTTTACCTGGGTAAAATAAGTTAAAAGCCTGACATATTTGGTGTGTGTGTGTGTGTGTCTGCATGTGAGCCATTTATAGCTTATTTGGGTTTTTTATCAGGGTAATTTAGTAGGTCAGGATGGGTATTATTTGTTGTGAAAACACGAATGCCTTTCATGAAGTTATATACTTCTTTAGCCTTCTGCATCACATAGATGACTAATGGAATTAAAAAAAATTGGCCTTTTTTTTTTAAGTGTGATCTTTAAAAATGTTATCGCCATTATCTATTCTTGTATTTATGACAACAGCAATAAATGAGCTCAGTGCATAATGATCGTAAAAATATCTGTAAACTGATGCCTAGTCTCTGCTGGCCTATATGTCATGGCATGCCAAATTATGTGTATTTATTTTCTCAAGATGATTCTTCTATATTGAGGATTTGTTATCTGCCCACTCATAGAGGCTCTCATAATCTCACTGTGGTCGATTCATAGTAAAATGATATTTGTACTCTGAAAAAATACGATTTTGTTTGCATATAAATTGATTCATCTAAATAGTTCTTTTAAGATATGTATTAAAAACACAACAATCATAAGTATTTGTTTAAGATTTTTTTATTTTTTATTTTTTTAATTGACTTTTTACAGAGAGGAAGAGAGAGGGATAGAGAGTTAGAAACATCGATGAAAAAGAATCATCGATCAGCTGCTTCTTGCACACCCCCTACTGGGGATGTGCCTGCAACCAAGGTACATGCCCTTGACCAGAATCGAACCCGGGACCTTTCAGTCCGCAGGCTGATGCTCTATCCACTGAGCCAAACTGGTTTCGGCTTGTTTAAGATTTTTAAGCTAGTTCTATATCGTTTTTAAAAATATCGATTACTCCAGGCTTAAATTTGTCAGGGTTCCTTGAATAGAAAATTTTATATTTCAGATATTTTAAATTGTGTTTTATCTCTTTATTTCTTAAAGTTTAAAAATGAAAAATTGTGCCCTTCTAAAAAATCAATATATATATATATATATATATATATATATATATATATATATATATATCTCACTTGCCTATTAGATGCTAGAAAATGATTTAAAAACAAACAAACATGACTTTTTAAAACTGGTAAATTATATAAACCTGGGGAAAAATCTGAACATTAAAAAAGTAGAATCTTAATTATGTAAAATTTCCACTTCATATATTATTAACTAATTCAATCATGGCCAATAATATTCAAAAGTAGAAAAAACACACAATATCTTTCAATTAATTGATACACAAAGGTTCTGATTTAAAAACTGTAATTCTCATGCCAAAAATATAATCTATATGTTTTGTATAGATGATGAAAAGTTTTTCTTTAAGGAGGACCATATGAACCTGAGTTATAGCCACAGTAAAATAATTTCAGTCTATTTGCACAGACATTCCAAAGAGACTCTATTATATTGGAAGAGATCATTATGCTGGCCATGAATGTCGTTTAATTTAAAATCACCCTCTTTTCCTGCTAAAAATGCATCCTGCAGACATGAGAAGCATTCAGAAGGATATTTTTGAATTCACAGTAGTAAAATTAGAGGTGCCATGATCTAAATGTGTGCAGATCTTAGGAGAATGATGGATAGCTAATACATCTGCTTATAATGAATTTCAGGTCATCCAGAAATGTGCAGACCATTTCAAAATTTGGCATTTCCAACCTTTTCCTCTTATTTCTTAGAAATATAAAGTAAGCCAGCAGTATAACAGGAAAAGTTCTGGTAACTCTGATTAAATTGTACTTTTGCTAGCCCTAGCCAGTTTGGGTCAGTGGCGAGAGCATCGACTTGTGGACTGACCGGGACTGGGTTTGGATTCCATCCAGGGCACATATCTCAGCTGCAGGCTCAACCACTAGCCCTGCTTGGGGCACATGAAGAAGGCAACTAATTGAGGTGTCTCTCTCACAACCGGTTTCTCACTCTCTGTCTCTCCCCATCTCTTCCATTCTCTCTACAAATCAAAGCAATACCTGGGTGAGGTTCATCAGAATGGCTTCATGGGCCTTACACCTGTGTCTGTAGAGCCTGTTCGTACTGGGAATAAACCCAATCTGGACATAAAAATGAAGCTTTCACATGGTTCTCCACTGACATGCCCAGGAAGCATGACGAAAGAACTGAGAGAGAGGTCTCGTTGTGTTTGGGTTGAGAAGAGAGATATGGATGCTTTCCTTGAGTGAGAACCCATCCTATTGGAAAGGGACCTAGAACTGTTTGCTTAACCAATGGAGACTATTCTAGTTATCTAAGGTCAGGTGATTCCGGGTAGAACTTGGGTTGTTATGTAAATTTGTACCAAGGAGAGCAGCCTTAGCTCCTCCCCCATGGGCAAAGCAGTGATGACTGCAATGTGTAGGGGTAGCTGAGAGAGAGAGCGACTGTGACCTCAGAGGATGGAGGGCAACTATGGAAATGGAATCACCCCCACCAACTGATGAGGCCTCCTTAGAGGTCTGCAGGCATTCTCACTGGGGTCTGCAGGCTGCTGATTCTTGGCTAGAAATATTGTATGAACAGTTAAAGATGAAAGCTAAGGGAACTTTATAACTTATTGTAAGCTTTTTAATATATTTCCATCTTTATCTAAATAAGATAGATTTTGTGTATGAATACATAATATACTTATAATCTTACTAATATCTCAAAGTATGGAAATAATATTAAGAGGTACTTACTGAAAGATAAAAGGTACCCTTAATTCTATTTTTATCATAGAACAAGGGATTTGCTTTCTAGCTTATTCACAACAGGATCATGCATTTGGAGTTTCTAATAATATTACAATGCAATGATAAAACTATTGGCTTTTTTTTCCCTGGTCATAGAGGTAAAAGAAAAATGAAAATACAACATCCAAAATAATTTCAGGTTTTCTTTTCTGCAATCTTGAAATGAAAGCACACAAAATTCAGGAAGTCCTTTAACATTGCACAGAGCCATTCACACTGGCATATCCTTCACTGGCCACCTGCCTGGGAACAGGGTCCAGACTGGGGCTGACAAAGGGCGAGCCCCAGCCATGAGCTATGGTGTCGCTGAGCTGAGGATGTAAAGGGAACAAGCAGTGGTGCTAAAGAAGAACACAGGGTCACGTCAAGTTGTTCATATGGAAATAATCCTATATATTAAAAGCTAATATGCAAATTGACCAAATGGCAGAACAACCAGTTGCTATGATGCGCAATGACCACTAGGGGGAAGACACTCAATGCAAGAGTTGTCCCCTGGTGGTCAGTCCACTCCCACAGGGAGAATGCTGCTCAGCCAGAAGCTGGGCTCAGGGCTGGTGAGTGCAGCAGCAGTGGCGGGAGCATCTCCCACCTCTGCAGCAGCGCTAAGGATGTCCAACTGCTGGCTTAAGCCTACTCCCCAGGGAGCAGGTCTAAGCCATCAGTCAGACATCCCCCAGGGGGCCACCAGACTGTGAGAGGGCACAGGCTGGGCTGAGGGACCCCCCTGAGTGCAGGAACTCTAGTACAATAAATAATAAAACAAGAGTAAACTCTGTGCTTTGTGTACAAACTATTGTAAACCTACCTTTGTCCCACCTGCATGGGTGGTGAGTATATGAGGACAGTGGGCGGGCTGTGGGAGCATCCCCAGAGTGCCTGGGCTTCTCCGTGAGCCCTTAGCAATGACTCAGCAGCACATGCTGAGAGCAAGGCCCACGGGCCAGCAGCGGGTGCTTGTATAATAATTAGGCTCAGAGGTTATATAAAGTATGAACATCGTGCTGTGTTGGGATATGTTGGAGTATCTCTTAACTAAAAGGAATATGTGCATCTCTCATAAGCACACTTAAGAGAAAATATATAGAAAACTAATAAATAAAATACCAAAAGAAGTTAGATTTTATTTTCTTCCCCCAACACATACTTAAAATGGATGCTTCGTTGCAATTATTTTAAAATAAATGCAGTACATTATTGTCCCTCATAAGTAAATATGACATCATACGTCATTAGTATTTATTACTTTAAACTTGTCACAAAACATTTATTGCCCCACTGGTGTTGCTTAGTGGTTGAGCTTTGACTTATGACCACGAGGTCATGATTCAATTCAGGGTTAGGGTGCTTGTCAGGGTGCCTGGCTGGATCCCTAGTAGGAAGCATGCAGGAGGCAACCGATCAATGATTCTCTGTCATCACTGATGTCTCTCTGTCTCTCCCTCTCCTTTCCTGCCTCTGAAATCAATAAAATATATTTAAAAAATATTTATCAAGTATTACTGACAAGTCAAAATGGCAATTATTTGTAATTAAGTAAGAAGCGACCTTTTTATTTTTTGTAAGTTTCTTTCCCGAAGCTACATATCTAAACATAGTACAGGACAACTCCAAGGCAGCAAGCATTCAGGCTCCTGGTAGCTTGTACCATCCACGTGATCTGTAACTCGCAGACATGATGGCGTGTTCTAGAAATTAAAATTCAGTGATGACCTCAATTCCTATAGTTCTTCTGATGGTTTGTAAGTACCAAAATCTTCTTACTATATATTTTCCTGCTAGAATTTTCTGTTTCTTGCAGTGTACTATTATACAGTTAGGACTGATGACCATTCTAATATATATACAATAAAGGTTTGCAAAGTTTTAAAATTTCTTGAGTGGTTTAGGGCAGCGATAATAGGTGAGCACTGATAGGCCACACGGGTGCCAACCCAATTTTTAAAACATTCAACACCTGCCTATTTAGTCAGGGGCACTGACCTCTTTCCCCATAGATTGTCAAATAAAAATTGATAAAGGCCAACACAACAATAGCCATCTGGTGTGAATGAATCAACATTATACCTATTGTGTGTGTGTGTGTGTGTGTGTGTGTGTGTGTGTGTTATTTTTTTTGTCAGATTGGCAAAACATATAACATATTTTTTCAGTGTGCTGCAGAATTTTAGTAATTGGTTTCTATGTGCCAAGAGATGCAAAAGGTTGGAAGTAACTGGTGTAGCAGTATGGAAAATCTATTGGGAGAAATTTAGGGAAATGTGCAAATTATTTGTTAAATCCTTGTTCGTCAATCATTTCCATTGGTATCAACTCCTTTAATCAGGAAACTGATAGCCAGGGAGATCTCTTTGGGCTGGATTGTCAATGATTACCTACACACAGGAGGAGATTATTCATGTATCAATACTTGTGAGGGAATCAGGATGCTCTTTGGCTCTGAGAAAAGTAAGCACAGCAAAATATTTGGCCACAGTTGAAATGTTCTGGCATTATTCAATGAGATGATTAACTGAAAACAGAGGCAAACAGGCATTTTTGTGTATTGCAGAGCAAATGCTTAGATTTTAAACAGGTACATTATAGCCAAACCTTCCCTTAGGATGTCACCGATGGTCGCCCGCCACTTTAAATGTGTTTTCCCCTGCTATGGACACGTTGCCCTCCGCCAGCTGCACAGACAGATGGTGGGTAACTCCTCACTGTCAGACCTTGAGTTACTGCCAAGGGGACCTCTGAGGGACTTGGGGTGTTCATACACACCCCGCAATGTGCTGACATTAATGCAACACTAGCGAGGTGTTTCAGTCCCCTGTGCACAGTATATCCAGCTTAATATTCTTACCAATGGACTCATCTTAGGTTATATGGCTATTATGTCAGCAGGCAACTGACTAAAGTGTCATCAGAAAGCAATAGACAGGGGTCAGTGTGGGGCCGGGATGTAACAACTGGGGTCCTACAGGGACAGTCCTAAACTCGGGAACTGGTGCTTTTATCACTGTCCAAGTACAGTGGTCAGCAAACTCATTAGTCCACAGAGCCAAATATGAACAGTACAACGATGGAAGTTTCTTTTGAGAGCCACAATTTTTAAACTTCAACTTCTTCTAACACCAATTCTTCAAAATGGACTCACCCAGGCCGTCGTATTTTGTGGAAGAGCCACACTCAAGGGGCCAAAGAGCCGCAGGTGGTTCGTGAGCCTGCGTTTTGCTGACCCCAGATCTAGGATGATGGACGGAAAGGCTGAACATCCTGTTCGTAGACGAAGCCACAGCAGGAAGGCTGGGTTTCACCTTGGGAAAGGGCCTTAGAATTCCAAGTGTAATATAAATAGAAGATATGACTTAGGTATGTGTGTATAGTTTATCTTCTTAACTTTATTCCAGTTTAAAAAACAAAAAATAAAAAACAAACCAAACCAGACAAAACAAAAAAAACAGTAGGGATCAAATAGAGGCAAGATTCTGCCAAATAGAATCAGGAACTCAGAATGAATGGTTATCAGGATCCCAAATACTAGCTATGCTCTTAGCTCTCTCTCTTTCTTTCCCATTTCCTGAGGCAGATTTGTGGAGAGCCCTAATCTCAGTCTCTTTACAATTTATGGAATAGAATTCCTGATCCTGCACCCTCAATCCATGCTTCAAATCTCTCTCCTTGCACGTTTCTCTCCTCTGCTGTATCAGAACCCCAGGTATAGACCAACCTCTTTACTCTGATTTAACTCAAGTGCCTGCATAAGACAGGTAGGCAAGTGTATGATACGCTTCACGCACTTTCTGGGTTTTTAATGGCCTAAACCCCAATTCTACATATTCTACACTAGGGGGGGGGTACATATCCTTATTCTGGTATTCTTTTTCCACTTAGTCTCATCACAAGTTCCACTTTATAACCATATTATTTCCTTTCCTCCCTTGCTTAAGGCTGTTCATTGTCCTTTCTAAACTCAGATTCCCTGGAGATTCCATTTTTATATTAAAATTATATAATTTCTTATTATGCAGAGTAGAGTAATCCCATTTCTACTCCATATCCTGGGTTCTATCGTTGCCTTATGAAACTCTAATTTAATTTGCCCTGCCTTACAAGACAACCATACGCACATAAGAGAAACTCATAACTCCGACTTCTATCCCGAAAGGCGGAATTAGCGGCTATTGGCAACAGCTTTAACATTTCAGTTACTCTTTTTCTTTCTAGTCTCAGCAGAGAAACCGCCATGAAGATGCAGTGGTCCAGGTAAGTATGCATGGAGCCTTCTGGAAGGCAGAGCGAGCTCTGCTTCAATTTGGCTTAAGTGACTTTCCGACACACGCACCTGCATTCACCCTGAGGAGACACAGCATGTATTTGAGCACATGGCACATCCAGATGGAGGGAAAGGTAAAAGGATTCTGTGTAATCGCAGGATAAGATAGTGTTCAGTCCACGAAATCTTTGAAACCACACCATTTACTCTCTGAATCTCAGGTTTCTCATATGACAGATGTACTGGTACCTGCCTTATAGAATACATACTCTGCAGAATCCTTGGAGTGCAGCAAGCAGTCACCAAACTGTAGCTATTCTGTTACAGAATTTTAGAATTAAAATGGACCTTATACTTTATCAGCTATAAATTCACCATCTATAATAATAAAAGTGTAATATGCTAATTAGACTGGACAGCCAAATGACCTTCCAGATGTCCTTCCAAACAAAGCTATGGTGGTGGAGGCCAAGATAGAGTGGTTAGGGACAATAAGGCAGGCAGGTGAGCAGTTAGGGGTGATGAGGTGGGCAGGCAGAGTGGTTAGGAGCAATGAGGCAGGCAGGCAAGTAGTTAGGGGCAATCAGGCAGGCAGGCAAAGGGATTAGGGACAACAGGCAGGCAGGCAGAGTGATTAGCAGTGATCAGGCAGGCAGACAGGTGAACAGTTAGGAGTTGGCAGTTCCAAATTGCGAGAGGGATGTCTGACTGCTGGTTTAGGCCTAATCCTGCAGGACATCCCCTGAGGGGTTCCATATTGTGAGAGGGTGCAGGATGGGCTGAGGGACCCCCCCCCTCCGTGCACGAATTTCATGCACCAGGCCTCTAGTTCCATACAACAAAAGTCTGTATGCAAATTGACCAAACAGCAGAACAACTGGTCATTATAATGGGTACTGACCACCAGGGACAGATGCTCAATGCAAGAGCTGCCCCCAGTCCAAAGGCCCTAGGTCAGCAAAGGTGGTGCCAGTGGGGGATCCCCCAACCTTCCCACAAGTTGCCCCACAGATTGGCCCTGATCACTGGCCAGGCCTAGGGACCCTATCCATACATGAATTTCAGGCACCATGCCTCTAGTTTTACATATAAAGAAACAGGCCAAGAGAAATATATTCATTTGATCAAAACATTTATGAAGGAAATGGAAGGGAGGCATATTCCAGACTCAGAGGAGAGAGAGCAGAACAGCCCTGGGTGAAGACAGGGCATTGCACTAGAGACAGGCAGGCCGTGGGGAGGGCTGTGCTGAGAGGAGACACCACTTCAATCGTGGAAGGCAGCGGCACAACTAGAAGGAATACAACCTAACGACCACTCAACATGTCTGAATTCACTTAACCCCTTCAGGTATTTATTTTCTCCTCTGAAATAAGAGTAATCTGTCTCCAGTGAGGGCAGGGAGTTCAATGGTTTGAAAAGGAAGGGGCAGGGGCAGTTTAATGGGGAGACATTTGGGGGGCAGTCAGCCTCCAGGGGCATCCTCAATAGCCAGAGGGATAAATAGGACAGAAGCAGGCAGGCAGGGCCACAGAACAGACAGTGTGTTTTGCTTTCCGAGGGCGTTGCGAACGTTTGATACCCAGGGTCCATGTTGGACTCAAACATGCTATTATAGAACAGTAGTGCACTGATTGTGATTTGTGTTCACAGAAATCTCAGCTGCTCGGAAGCACTCTGCAATTCTTCAGCTTGTTTTCTCCTGGAATCACGGGAAATTCTTAAGCACCTGTTGTGTACCTGACAATTGGACGCATTTACAATTTAACAATGGGCATTCAAGGCACAACTTAAAATCAATACAAGAAACTAAAGAACAATGCAGGGTAACATGGACTCAGGTGGCAGATTGATTGGTACAGTTTCAAGTGCTCTAAGCATTCAGAAAAGGGGGGCCACAGGGAGGGGTGCTTCAGAAACTTCTCACCCTGAGGAGGAAAGAGATGCCCTCCCACCTGCCATGGGAAAGTGCATGCTTGGGGTAGGTGTGGGAGGGACAAGACTTCTCAGGAAGAGAGGTACCGTACAGTCAACACACAGAGAGAAACAAGGATAGTGTGTGTCTTTGTGTAGAAACTGGTTTTAATTGTGTTTTCTTTGTTCAGATGCTTTTACTGATCTCCACTTCTTAGTCCCCTTAATATTTTCCTCATTTATGCTCTGTCTTTCACTCTATTTGGGTTAAGGGAAAACTATAATTTAAACTATCCATATGATATATTATGTAGAAAGTCAGTTGGTTATAAGTAAACAAATACCCATTGTTTAAAAATAAAAAGTATACTGTTATTCCTACATGAAAAACTATCTGAAACATGAACAGGATGAAAAGAATAATGAAGATAAAGAAGGGAAACAATTAGATTCTTTATTCATTTTTAGTATGGTGCTTTGTTAATATAGATATGCAATAAGCACATCTTGATATGGATATATTGTATGATTATATACTTGCTTCTTAGTGCTAAATATAAAGAAACTGTGAAAGAAAAAAAGTGTCTGAAAATTTATCCAGTGATGTACTGATTCCTCATCTTACCTATAATAATAAAAGCATTATATGCTAATTAAACTGGATGTCCTTCCAGATTTCCTTCCAGGACAAAGCTGGAGCTGCAGCCTTGGGATTGAGGCAGCCGCCATGGCTGTGAGGGAGGGATGCAGGCAGCTGCCTGTGCTGCAAGAGAGGGTTGGAGACAGCCACAGTTGTGAAGTCCAACTCTTGCAGGAATTGCATGCATCAGGCCTCTAGTCACATAATAAATGTCTCTCCTCCACACCTCACTTTTTAAATTCAATCTTTCAGGACTATGTAGAGATCGGTGTTTAGAACTGCCATAGGGGCTTGAAATGCAGGGAGTAAATTCCTTAAAGATGGTATCCAAAGATTCTAGAAAGTAAGAAGGAGGTAAACACACACACACACACACACACACACACACACACACACACCCCTAAATAAAACAAAAACACATAGACACACGCATACACACAAGAACACATTATAAAGTTATAAAGTTGGGTCAAAGCACACAGGAGCCTTTATGGGCAGCTCTGCTGAAAGAACCTCAACAGCCAAAGCTGGTGCAACTTCAATTAAATAAATGAAGTCGCCTTGCATTATGGCCCAAAGTATAATGCAAGGCGACTTCATCCAGAGAGCACACTATTAACAAATGTTTATTCCACATGAATAGGTCAGGGAAATGAGACAGATCCCCTATGTAAAGGGATTCCAGGGAGTTTATGAAAACAGCTGCCTCCAAGGAGGTGCAACTTAACTCCCCGACTGCTTACAGGGGCTCCCTTCCCAGAGCTCGGCGTGAGAAAAGACAAAGAGCGATTTCACAGTAGAAACACATGACAAACACCCACAGCAATGTCGGTTAAAGGTACTCTGAAATAAT
This sequence comes from Pipistrellus hanaki, assembly GCF_964339955.1. Classification (NCBI taxonomy): domain Eukaryota; kingdom Metazoa; phylum Chordata; class Mammalia; order Chiroptera; family Vespertilionidae; genus Pipistrellus; species Pipistrellus hanaki. The sequence continues at coordinate 69,279,024 of NC_140510.1, read as the reverse complement.
CGAACATATCCTCAAGTAGCTTTACTATCTAAAAAAAAAAAATATGCTTTTAGATCAAAACATTTATTATAAATGCCAATATTACAAATGCAAACATAAAGGCAAGCAGTAAAGGAAATAAGCACTTAACTGTCATCATCCCAGTGGCCCTCCCAGATTGTGCGGAAGAGACTCAACATTCTATGCAAGACAGCAACACTCGGATACATAGAGCATTAGCATGGCCATCATCCTTTCCAATATCACCATAGCTGTGACAGAGCCTGAACAGGCCCAACAACTCCGGACAAAAGTCCGACAACTGAAACAGAAATGAAAATGACAGGGGTCATTGTCTAGGACAAAAGGACTTGGATATGTGTCATAAAAACTCTCAAGAATGTAAATGAAAAGCTGTGACTGATACAAAAAGGAAATCACAGAATACCCAGAGGACTCTGTTTTATTCCTACACCCATATCTTTCACCTGGTAGGTTCTCAAATAGTATTTGTCAGATTGATAAATAAATTAATTAATTCATCCTAATTCCCGCCTTTACACTAAACAACATTGAACTCCACTTGCAAAAACGTAGGCCCATCAGAAACTCAAGAAGGCTCTGGCCTTTTTAAACCATGCTCACATCTCAAACTGAATAAATTCTCAAAACAAACACTGGCATGGAAATATCCTTCAGGTTAGGGAATGGAAGGAATAATTTTCAACTAGTGCAAGAGAATAACACATTTTCTGAAGACTAAAAATGAATTGATGTTTATTAATTTCAAATAAAATGTTTAGTATTATCTTTGAGATTTTTGTCATTATAATACACACTGAACATTTTGAATATCTGTTGTGTTGCTTGTCTAGGCAATAACATTTCAACAAAATGAAAAGAATAACTTCAATAAATAGAAAAATGGTTACCTCCTATTTACAGAGCAAAAGCCAGTGTGTTTGATGTCAAAGGCTGTTTACATAGATATCATCCCATCACACAAACCTCACAGCCAGCTCTTGCGGTTTAAAAGTAAAAATGAGAAAACACTGGGCAATTTCCACCTCTGTTTGATTACAATAACTTCTGATTTCTTGTCAGGAAATTCTTCTCCCTACATTAATATATCATGGACATTGCCTTTTGCATTTCCGCTCTTAACAATGGTTTGTGATTAAGAAATTAAAACAAAATATAGAAGCAACAGGCCATGCCTTATCTATGAAATATCCAGCGGTGAATGTTTACAGAGGGCAGTGCACCTTCCCTATGAAGATGTCACTCATCCCACGTATCGAGCCGCACAGCAGGGAAAGTCCAGGGAGAGCAGGGACAGGAGGCTTGTGCCAGGACATTTCCAGGAGACCACATCCAGAAGGAAGGGAGGATCATTGTCCTCATTAGAAACATGTGGGGAATGTACGACGGGGAGGGTTTAGTGAGTAGATTTGGAGGAAGGCCAACCCTGGAGGGGCGATTCCCTTGCTACTTTTCAGAGAGCCTGGGACCACGCATGTCTAAGGAGCGGTCAACAGCATAGCCTGAAGCTTTCAGGACTGCTTTGGGATGAGTGTTTTATGCAGAAGGTGATGTGTGCTCTTTCCACATAGCATACTTTTGCATCACATGAGGAGCTTACCATCCAGATAGATCTTCATTATCCAATCACAGCTACTTCAAAATATCATGAATTTCCTACCAACAATTACAAAGCTCAGGAAGTAAACGTAATATGATGTTTCAGAATAAGCCCATTTATTGTTTTAATATTTTAGATTTTTAACATACTAGCTATCGCAGGATGTGACCAATTCCCACCATCTGTAGTAACATGATGCATTCATATTTAAAATGATGCTCTTAAAAGACTGAACACATATAAGGACTTTGCAAACAGGTGGCCTCCTATGGCATGAAGCATGGCCCATGCTGTTTCCAGAAGAGAAGCTGCCTGAGCCACAATAGGAATTATATGATCACCTGACAATCACTGTGGCCCGGTCAATGGTTAGTCCTTCATTCAAGAGAGGGACAACAAACCAACTCCTGTTTATGGCCAAGTCTGGTTCTGATGTAATTTCCTATAAAAGGTAACAATCTTGAGGGCACAAGGGATAGAAATGATCAAGAACTTATTTAAATAGTGTAATTGTCACAGGAAGTGCTGTAGTTTATATGTGAAAATATCATAGACTTCTTTTTGCATTGATTGTTCATTTACCAATGCTCTGCACATAAAGATAACATCAACTTACATATTGGTCTGCTCAGGCTGCCATAACCAAAGACCCCAGACTGGGTGGCTTAAAAAACAGACAGCTCTTATTTCACAGAGCTCCAGGTTCTAGAAGACCAAGAGGAAGGTGTCGGCCTGGCAGGGCTCCAGGGAGACCTCCCATCCTGACTGGTAGGCTGTGGCTTTTCACGGGGCTTTTCCTCCCTGTATGTGTGGGAAGAGAGGGAGGGTGTAAAGGCTACAAAGGCATGAGCTCCAGGGTCTTTTCCTTTTCTTGAAGGGCATCAGCGTTACTGGGAAAGAGCCTCACCCTCTGACCTTTACCTTAATTACCTTTCTCAATGCCCTTTTCCCCAAATGTGACCTCTGGGGGTGAGAGCTTGAATACAGGAATTTGAGATTTCACATTCAGCCAATCACAACCTTCATTATAGCATATGTTATATCTGCCTAGGCCAGTGTATGACAAACTCATTCATCAACAGAGCCAAATATCAACAGTACAACCATTGAAATTTCTTTTGGGAGCCAAATTTTTTAAACTTAAACTTCTTCTAATGCCAATTCTTCAAAAATAGACTCGCCCACACCATGGTATTTTGTGGAAGAGTCACATTCAAGAGTCCAAAGAGCCTTATGTGGCTTGAGAGTAGCAGTTTGCTGGCCACAGGCCTAGGCTGTTGTTTTTGTGCAATAAAAATATGACTAGAAATGGACATTATTTGAGAGGGAAAATCTAACATACTTGGTGGAATACCCACAATACTTTGATAAAATAATCTTCAAAATGAGTAATGTCATTTGCTTTTACTTACACTACTTTTGTCTCTTTTGCATATTGCATTGATGTTGCACGCGTGCACACACACACACACACACACACACACACACACTCACACAAATCTCTCTCATCACATATGGCATCCAACTTTTCAAAACATTTCACAACACTCTCTTGGTGAGGTTCAGAGAGAATGATAGAAAATGAAGAGATGCCATGGGTGTCAGACAAGTGCGAAAGGACATGTCACAAAGAAGCTTCCAGAGTGTTAACATCATGACTGTTTTCTCCATGCATGACTTCTTCCTATTTATAATTGTGTTTCTCACACTTGTCACAACCTTCGCCTCTTAATTTCCCAGGAGGACTAGCAACAGAGCATTAAACCATCATGTGTGTTTAAATGCTCAGTGTCAGATCAAATCTACTATATTATACTTTGTCACCATATCTAACAGCTAAAGTATAGATTGTTCTGTTCCTATATGTTGGCTTGACAGCTATTGTGAGTGTAGCGAATAATATATCTTGACATTGCAACAAAAAAAGATTATTGAAAATAAATGGTTCTATTGGATAAAAAGATGTGAATTCTGTAGAAAAGAGACCTGCTCTTCTCTCCGTCTGACATGAATCAGGGGGTACGCACGAGGGGAAGTGGACTCATCTGGCTGTTTCTCACCTATGTGTTGGGTGGTTAATGAATGCTTTTAGGCAAAGTCTCCACTAAAGCCATAGCTTCTTTTTAAAAATATATATTTTATTGATTTTTTACAGAGAGGAAGGAAGAGGGATAGAGAGTTAGAAACACTGATGAGAGAGAAACATCGATCTGCCAGGTATGTGCATGCAACCAAGGTACATGCCCTTGACCGGAATCAAACCTGGGACCTTTCAGTCCGCAGGCCGACTCTCTATCCACTGAGCCAAACCAGTCAGAGAAAGGCATAGCTTCTTAATGTCCTCAAAATATGGTGGTCCAAGGGTTAGTCACTCAAGAGAGGGCCAAATGGCAATTGTATTTTCACTGGAAAACATTGACAACATTTATTTACCAACAACAGGTGTTATGCAATAGCTATAAAAAGGTGTTCAAATGTTAAGGATACAGCTCAATGATTTTTCATGAAATGACATGACTGATGTAACTGGCATCCAAATAGAAAATAGGACCAGCTCTCTATGCCTCCATTAAGTTGATAGCCTCCGTTCAAGGTAATACCTATGGTGACTGACCTTCATATCTGCTTTCCTTTAGAGACTAAACTTTATACCTACTAATAAGTCTGTCATAGGCCTTTGTTTTTACCATAAATTTACAAGGATTCAGCAATGAGAATTAACACTACCATTCATCAATAGGACAGACACATTTAAACATGTCTGCTGAAAGGAATGCTATACAAACTATTGCTATGTGCAACGATATGGACTCACAAGCACATTCCTGAATCTTTGTAAATAAAACTAGACTGAAAAGAATATGATTTAATTCATACTTTAATTAAAAAAAAATTTACTGAAAATATATGCACAGAGGAACATTTCACATAGTTTGCATATTCCTTACCTAAATGAGTGGCCAGATTATTATGATCTCTGAATGCATAATAATCTGGCCACTTAGTGTGTGTGTGTGTGTATATATATATATATATTAAAGGCATGGTGCATGAATTCGTGCATGGGCGGGGTTTGGCCAGCCTGGCCAGGAGAAGGGAACGTGGGCAATTGGCTGGCCTGCCTGCTGGCTGAACTCCTAGTCAAAGGGACAATTTGCATATTAGTCTTTTATTATATAGGATATACACTGAGGGGCCAGATTATTATGTGTTCAGAGATCATTATAATCTGGCCATTCAGTGTATATGGTGTATTGGGATTCTTAAAAATTCATGGCTGTGCCTATGTGCTATGAAAATATAAGTATTCACTTTCTTCTCTGTATTTTTAAAGAAGATGCCAATATAAGGACTTTTGAAAAGCCAATTTTTACATAAGAGCTGTTATAAAAAACTCAGTCAGGAAAATGACTTCCTGTTAAGAAAACAGCTCAAGAAGAGCATAAACTCAGGCCGCTGAGGAACCAGCCTCAGAAATGGAGTTCAAGAATATATGGGCCAGAATAATCTAATCACGTTGAATTTTTTTTTTGTTTTGATGCCATTCCTTTTTAAAATCAACAAGTAGAGTAAATGGAAAATTACTGAGAAAATTATCATTGTAGTGATCCTATATAATAAATAGGCAATATGCAAATTGACCCTCACACCCTTGCACAAGATGGCTGTCCCCATGTGGTCAAAGATGGCCACCACAAGAACGACTGCAGTGGAGGGTAGTTGTGGGTGATCAGGCCAGCAGGGAAGGGCAGATGAGGGGGGACCAGGCCTGCAAGGGAGGGCAGTTGTGAGGGTGACCAGGCTTGCAAGGGAGGGCAGTTGGGAGCAATAGGCAGGGGAGGAAAGTTGTAGGCAATCGGGCCAGTGGAAAGCAGTTAGGCATCAATCAGGCTGGAAGAGGAGTGGTTAGGGGGTGACAAGCAGGTAGGGAAGCAGTTGGGAGTCAGCAGTCCGGTATTGTGAGAGGGATGTCCGATTGCTGGTTGGGCCTAAATCAGCAGCCAGACATCCCCCGAGGGGTCCCAGATTCTAGAGGATGCAGGCTGGGCTGAAGGACACCACCCCCGCAGTGCAAGAATTTTGTGTACCAGGCCTCTAGTATTAATATAATAGTTACCTTCAAAATGACTATCATTGTCTTAGAGTGGGAATATATCTCTATGTGATTTAAACTGTTCAATTTGCTCATGGCCTGAGGCAGTCATCATAATTTATATGAAGTTGTTAATAAAAATAAAGTCACAATGTGCTTCCATATATGGGCAGTGGTCATTTATGCCTTTTTTTCATTCACCTTGTGTGTGTGCATCTTATTTGTTTTCTTCTTTCAGGGTAGTTTGAATTGATTTATATTTCTTAAAACTAAAATGTTCTTGTCTAAGTCAAGAGTCTCCAATAGAACTAAAATCCAAGCCAACATTTAAATGCTAATAAATACTACTAACATATATTTAGCAATTTAATAAAAGTTTATATTTATTTTAAAATTTCTGGCTTATTTTTTGGATTAATCTTAAAATTGGAAGTTATATTAAGAAAGGAATATCATGAATGTGTAATTGGAATTAAATTTTGTTTAAAATTGTGAATACTAAAAAATAAAAGTGCGAACACAAATAAATAAATTGACTTCCCTGAATATCTTGAGACTTCAATAAAATCACAGTAATTTACAAATATAAAAATACATGCTCATTGTAATGGCATTTAATGGTCATTTCAAATCTTAGAGTCTGTGGCATAGTTATTAAAAAATCTAATTTGAAATCATTTCAATCTCTTCACATTCTCAGAATTTCTTTGGACCACATGCCACATAGGGTGTGTATATCTGTGTGTTTACTTTTGGATTAAGAGAAACGTCATTCTGTGTTATTTATTCAAAATGTACAGTTACATTTATATCTGAGAAACCCATCAACATCATTTGAATATATGAAGATACAGGCACTTACTCTTCTTGCTGCTTGCCAAATTTCATTCATTAGAATGTCTTATTTAAGAGATACTAAAAATAACAATTTAGATTGTAACTTAGCAGAGATAAAATTAGTCATGTTGGTGAAGATAGTTAAATAAGACAGTTTCATAAAAAAACTTCATCAATATTTTATTTAGTCCATTAGCAACTTCCGCTTCTTTTCACCAAAAACAGTAACTCCTTGCCTACTTAAATTACATTTCATTAATATAATGTACAGTTTCATTCTAATATAATGCACAATTTGATAAAAAGATTTTTCTAGTTACTTATTCTGCACTGGCATATGAGAAGTGATATCATGTGAGATCAAATTATTGGTATATCATAGCATATTATATCATATGGCAGAAGGAGGAATGCTTCACCTTGCCACTAGCGAGGAGGTAGTGGAAAGCAATATAGCATGGCAATAATGAACATGGATTCTGAATATAGAAGACCTAGGCTTGAATTCCCAGTCTGTATTCACCAGCTGTGTGCCCTTTGGTAAGCGGGTCTCTTTCCTTATCTCAGTTCTCCCATTTGAAAAACAGAGATGAGAATAACCGCCTATCTGATGGAGTTATCATAACATTAAGGGAGGTAATATTTTTAAAACACTAACAAGATCTGGTACAATTACTGTAAAGTGAGTATTTGCTAGTATTGTCTCTGTGTAAAGTGCAAATTAGGTTAGAAATGTTCATTATTAATTAAAAATTATGTGGATAGAAGATCAAAGGAAGATTGCATAGAAAAAAAAATAAGGGGTTAAGATATATATGATATGATCCTTATAGGCATTTATATAAAACTAGAGGTCCAGTGCATGAAAATTTGTGCAGTCAGGGGGTCCCTCAGCCCGACCTGCACCCTCTCACAATCCAGGAGCCCTTAGGGGATGTCCGACTAATGGCTTAGGCCTGCTTTTCATAGGGAGGAAGCTTAAGTAGCAGTCTGGCCTCCCTCTGAAGGAGGCAACTGGCAGGGTGATTGGGGGACAGTTGTTCTGCCATTCAGTCAATTTGCATATTAGGCTTTTATTATATAGGATAATATATATTATACTTATGCTATTGGAAGTGTCTTTTATATTTTTCTCATTGATATTCTTTAGAGGGAGTAGAAGGAAGAAAGAGAGGAAACAGGAAAGGGAGAGAGAGGGACAGAGGGGGAGGGGCAATGTGGGAGACATATTGATTGGTGCCTCTCACATGGCCCTGACCAGGTGCTGGGATTAAATCTGCAGCGCAGGTACATGCTCTTGACCAGGAATTAAACCTGCAACCCTTCTGTGGGCAGGCCAAAGTTCCACCCACTGAGTCACACCAGCCAGCACTATTTTAACTGCCTTTGTAAACCAAGGTGGATGTCTATGTACTTTAAAAGAGTAAGAGGAGTCGGAACTCCTTTTGTGGAACATTGAAGGACAGCGCAATACATGTTGAAATAAAATTACAATTTTTCTTGAAGTACTTTTATGAACAGCTCTGAAGGTATTTAAATAGTCAAAGATAGTCTATATATATGTCCTGGATGAAAATATTGTGACATTACGCATAAAAATGATTGGCCATTTAAAAACTCATAACATAGATGAATGTCTTGAAGATGTAAAATAAGAATACACACTAAGACTCTGACGTTCTTATTCCTTCCCAAATGGAGCACTAAAATCTGTTCCTTTTCAGCATTTGCCTATTAACTAAGAAGACTATCTGGATCACCTAAATCATATAGCTTTAAAGATCACACACACTTACCAAGGAGATACTGATGAGCATGCATTGAAAATTGAAAATGAATGTACAAAATATCAGTCTTCATAATTCTCTAATATTAGTCTAAATAAAACATCTTCATATACCTGAAAGTAATATCAAACTATTTTATCACCTTTAAAAATCCTGTCTGCACCATTTCACATTCCTACTATTGATATTTGATCTTACATTTTTACCATTCAGGGACAAAAATCTGTATGCAATTATCATTTCTTATCACCTCCTGTTCTTGTGTTCTCCCCAGAAACACAGAAACTATGCTTATGAACATGTGCTATTTTGCTTCAATGACAAAACTATGCTTATGAACATGTGCTATTTTGCTTCAATGACAAAACTTATTTTTATCTGATACATACTTTGCAGGTATAGATTTTGCTCCATTTTTATGAAGAGGTATATAGTGATTGAGTTGTCTGTCTCCCCTCCCCCAACAGGCATGGACTTCATAGCAAGGGGTAGTCCTGTTCCTTTTTCTTTTAAAAATAATATATATTGTTATTGCTTTCAGAGAGGAGTGGGAGAGAGAGAAGCATCAATGATGAGAGAGAATCATTGATCGGCTGAGTCCTGCACACTTCACACTGGGGATTGAACCTGCCCTTGACTGGAATAGAAACCGGGACCCTTCAGTCCACATGCTGATGCTCTCCCCACTGAGCCAAACCATCTGGAGCCTGTTCCTTTTCCTCCCTCCCTCCCTCCCTCCCTCCCTCCCTCCCTCTTTCTTTCTTTCTTTCTTTCTTTCTTTCTTTCTTTCTTTCTTTCTTTCTTTCTTTCTTTCTTTCTTTCTTTCTTTCTTCCTTCCTTCCTTCCTTCCTTCCTTCCTTCCTTCCTTCCTTCCTTCCTTCCTTCCTTCCTTCCTTCCTTTCTTTCTTTCTTTCTTTCTTCCTTTCTTTCTTTCTTTCTTTCTTTCTTTCTTGTTAATTCTCACCTGAGAATATTTTTCCATTGATTTTTAGAGAGAGGGGAATGGAGAAAGAGAGAGCGAGAAATGTTGATGTGAGAGACACACACACCCTGACCAGAGCATGAGAACCTGCAACCAAGGTATGTGCCCTTGACTGGAATCAAACCCAGGATCCTTCAGTCTATGGGCTGAGACTCTATCCACTTATCTAAACTGGCTAGGGCAAGCCCTATTTCTTTTAATCAACTTCTGGGACAGAATGAGTTGACAATGCTGTTATCCATCCACCCATAATTTTTATATCTCATTTGAAGAACCTGTGATGTACAGACATCATATATATATATATATATGTGTGTGTGTGTGTGTGTGTGTGTGTGTGTGTGTATAAAATTAAGTGACCGATTGTACATCTATCCCACTGGCCAACTGACTGGTCAACTGGTACATATGATGAGCACAGGCAATCTATACTAATAAAAGGGTAATATGTTAATTATACAAGATAGACCGGACATCTTCCGGACATCTTTCCTAACAAAGCCAGAGGCATAGCCAACCTGCAAACCACCGGCTGCCCCTCACCCAGGTCAACCCTGCCCCCCAGCGGGGACCCCCACCCCAATCCGGGGCCCCATTCAGGGCAGGTCAGCCGGCCCCCACTCATGCACCAGGTCTCGATCTTATTTAATAAAAAGGCAATATGCAAATTGACCCTAACAGCAGAACAACAAGAACAACTGCTGGACCAGTCACTGTAAGGTGCACTGACCATCTCTTTGTCTCTTTCCCCGGCCATCAGGCAACTATCACCCAATGGTGAATGGGGAACCGGGGGTGGGTGGTGGCAGGGAGGGCAGGGCTGGGCTGCAGGCATCTGGGGAAGATGGCCCTGATCACAGGCTAGGCCTAGGGACCATACCCATGCACAAATTTTGTGTGCTGGGTCTCTAGTTTAAAAATAAACCTTGACTCAGGCATGCTGGCACCAGTCACATACTTGTGTTTTGATCTGTCACTGTCACTTGTGATTTTGGTTGACACTTCAATTATAGAGAAAGGAAGAATAGTGATATTAAAATATTTCCTCTAATTAATTTCTTTACAATGTGCATGAATCCGTGCACCAGGTCACTAGTTTAATATAACATCAAATAAAAAGCTGTGGAAAGCATGTTAAACAGAGAATTGTCAGCACTTTATATTACATTTGCTGGAAGAAAAATTAATAATTCTTATCTAGCAAAATCTCCATGCAGAGGTGTGTGCCTCATGTTTTCGAAATAATTCTCAGTATAATTAGTTATTTTCCTATTCCATTCTAAACCAGAAAAAAAATACTTTAAAAATATGTCAAGTTGTGGAGTGCTGGGTAAGATATCTGCCCACCTCTCTATGATCAACACAACATCAAAATTAGAAGGTGGATAGTTTTCTCTAATCAGTGTAATAATTAACTGAACACACTCAGTACTATTACAATAGTATATTTAAGTTGAAATTTAAAAATCATGATATTTGATGTTATTATTAAAGAAATTAGGTATGTGGTTGCTTACCTATTAGAGGCAAATGTATCTGCAAAGTGTTTTGAGAAAGTAGTAATAAACAAAAATGCATTTCACATTATTCATTTTAAATTATTTCTCAATATAGAATCTGAAATTATTTGTTCCTCCAGAAAGAGAGAAATAGCACTTCCATGAGTATTCTGAGTAATAATTGCTTAAGATCTATACACTACTATGAATCTGAAAATGTTGCATGATGTTACAGAATAAAAATTACTGTTAGTATTAGCTTTCACTTTACTTATGAATGGCTTCCCAGCTGTGATCATTTGAAAATCAATGGTATTCAATCCAATACTCTATCAAACATGTGGTCTCTTGAATAGGACACAATTTATCAAACAAAGAAATTATAATAGCACAAGCTTGCAAGAAATGATAATGTCTAGGGGGAGGGAAGGTTCTAGAAAGAGTCTTTTAAAGGCATGTACTTAAATTAACATCATCCAGCTGTTCTATAATTTAAGCTTGGTTAATAGGAATTATGAGAAGGAAAAAATAATTTAGCCTTGCCTCACTCTGCAATTTATAGCACATAAAAGTAATATTTATATGTTATTTCAAAAACTGAAATTAAAACCATGTATAATTAAATATGTATAAAAATGTTACATTTAATGAGGTAATATTTATGAATTATATTTTTATTTTCATATGAAAATTGTGTATTGTGTGAGACCATTTAAATTGTCTTAACATAACATCATACATCAACATAACAATCTCATTTACCATTTTAAAAAGAACAATCAGTTTCCTGGGCAAAACAAGTGGCAGCTTAACTAACTTTCTTGTTACTTTTATACAAACAATTAGTCTTAGTCTAAGGTAGTAATTTTAAGTGTCCCATTGTCAAAAATTAAGAAGCAAGCAAGCCTTTTAAGAAATAAAATAATAGACACATGAACAATGCAATATCTCAGGAATTTGTCCTGAGCTAAACAAAAATAGACATTTCTTTATTGATCAGAAAAGACTAGGATTTTTGTATCTTTTTATACAATTCTCAGGAAAAAAGTTATGTTGTATATTTAATCTCAAATAATATACCTTTCATGATAAATCAATGCTTCAAAATATATTATTTCTTTTCAAAATAGACATTTTGTCAAAATCTTCTAATTTTCTGTGTACATACTATTTGTTTTAGCACCTCACTTAATCTATGTCTATCTTTCCTAAATTCTATGTCTGAAATCTTCACAATATTTTGAATAGTGCTATGTTTCTTAATTGATAACATGTGCTTAACTGTGCAAACATGATTTTATTGGAAACATCGCTGAAATGTTACTTTTTTATTCTGGTAATTTATCCCAAGAGCGATGATCCTGAGATGTAAAGCTGGTTACTAGGTTGGCTCTGTGCAGTCTCATACCCATGTCCTGCCTGTCGAGGCACACATTCATCTTATTTTCCCAGCTCGCTGGTGGGCATACCCTTTCCAACGATAGAACTTTGACTTAGATGAAGTAATGACTTTACTCACTCTCATTCATACCAACACATGAAGTTTAGGAACAGTTCTCAGATGTTGAACTGACAACTCTCAGGGCTGTTGTTTGCAACATTTACTTAAAGACCTGTCACAGGACTGGGAGTGTCAAGAAGGGATACACTATGCACTACATGAATAGTCCCTGCTTTCAAGTCCTGCGCCAAGAATGCCACGGAGAAAAGAGAGGTGTAGCACAGAAGGAAGAGAAAATGCTTTTGGCTATGTACATGTGTGAACACCATGAGGCCTTCTCTAACTGTGGTATAGATGCTGCTAATACTGAGGGAGGGAATGCAGTTGGATGAAAGTCATGCATGCAATGTAAAGTCTAGAACAAGTAAATAATGATGATTATTTTCCTTTCTTGATTTTAAATCCCAACCTCCTGTAGCTTTGGGCCTGTGCATGGATACATTATTCAACAATATTTAATTCAAATTTGAGAGTTTTTAGTTTATTTCTGTTTCCCTACACCTTGAAGAATTTTTAAAAATAATTTTCAATACATCAAATTCAGCATTGTATAAATTGTATTATTTTCCTGTTACACAGTATCTACTTTTATTTTAATGGATATGCTGTTATATTTATTTGAAAAATAATATGTAGATCAGATTGGCCTGAATTTGACATTCTCTAACCTTCTTCAAACCATTTTATCTATTGAAGAAGCCCATGGCAGTACTGGAGAAGTATAATGTTTATCTGAGTGCATTGAAAATCCTTTCTATTTTCAGATATTTCAACATGACATGAACAATCTTCAATGTCTTGGCTAGAGTCTCACTTTCCAAGCATTCTCTATGTGTCTTCATGTATTTATTCTTTCCAATTAATCATATAAATAATGAGAATAGTTTCTTGTCCCAAAACTCCTTATGTGCTCTTATTAGAGTGGAGGGACATTTTTCTTAATTCAGTAATGTGTTGGTACTAATCAACAATATGAAGACTCTAATTAGACACTGATATTGAAATGTTATAAATAAATAAATAAACAAACAAACAAATAAATAAATTTTAAAACACATAGAGTTAAGGAATATTGCCTGCTATATTATGCAATGAAACTCTTATACAAAAATTACCATCTGTCTCTCCAAGCTAAAGGTTTAAGCTGCATTACAACACCCGTTAGAAAACTGTCAGAAATGCCAACTACAGGCAGGCATGCTGAAAACTCCACCACTCCCAGATTCACAGAGGATCATATACTTGAGGAACAGATTTGACTTTCGGAAATTGCCTGCCCAGCATGAAATAATGTGCACTGATTCAGTGGGGTACTCTTTATAGAATTTTACTTTTATTGTTCTAAAAACATGGCTAGATACTAGAGTTAGATAATATTGCTTCAATATATAGACATGAAGTATAGAAATTTCAGTTTAAAAAACCATCAAGCTTAAAGATCCCCTTTTTTATTTCAAAGTAGTATTTTCCCCATCAGTTCAGAAACTAGATGAAGTTCAAATGGAAGAACAGCTGGCACAGATGTCAAAACCTCTGTGCTCTGTGCTGGCCAAAGCTGAAGTTCAAGTCCAGCTTCCCCAGGAGCCCCACAGGATCGTCGTGAGTGGTCACCTTGAGAGAAAGATGACAGCTTTTGCATTTTGATTTTTTTGCTCATTAATTTTATGAAAACATTCAACTTCTCCAATATGGCAGTGGCCATCTTCAACAGCTAAACACGCGGAGCCCCATCTGTTGGAACCTACCAGCACCCGTGGGATATGATTTCATAACCCTACCTGGGACATTACTATGAAGACAAAATCGATGGAAAGAGTACTTAGACTTTTATGACATATGTCTCACCACAGGACTCTGAATGTGGAGAGAAACAATGTCTTAAGACCAGATTTTAAAACCTGGTTAGCAAATGTCCTTTCTCATTACCTCATGGTAAGGGGATAATATGAACAATTAATGATTGAACAAAACAGATAAAATAGTAAAAAAAAAAAAAAAAAAAAAAAAAAAGTGAGAGTAAAAGAGCCAAAGTAAAAATCTAAATAGTTCCTGCCTATGATAATATGAAATTAATAATTTTAAAATGTCACCATAAAGAAAATACCAGGCCCATATGTTTTCATTAGTGAAGTCCTTTGTAATTTTAGAAAAAAGTAATATGAAAATCACACAAATCTTTTAAAACAGAGAAGATGGAATACTTCTTAACCTGTTTTAAGATGCCAACATAACCTTGATACTAAAAGCTAAGCCATTTAAAAGCAAAAAAGATAAATAAGAATTATAGACCAATATTTCTCTTAAATGTAGACATAGTAGATGAAAAAAGTATAATCAAATTTATCTAGAACTATTATCATATATATACATATATATGTGTGTATATATGTATATGTATATATATAAATATATATATATATATATATATATATATATATATATGATAATACATCATAGTCACTTGTGTGGGGCTTACTTAGGAATTAAAGGTTGTTTTTAGAATCAATTGCTCATGGTAATTCATCGCATTAATAGAATAATTAGAGGTGGGAATATGCAATTATCTCAGAAAAATAGTGTTTGAAAAAATCCAACATCCATTCCTAAGCTAGTCAACTGGTACTCATTCAGTGGATTACTCTGTTATTATGGGCTTACACATTTACAATTACCTGATTAACTGATATTTTTTATAGATATTAACTTCTCCTCCTGTTTTCTTAAAGTTGTCTTTAAGTCTTCTCTCTGTAATTAATATAGCCTTGCTAGCTTTATTATTGGCCTTATAGGATTTAATATCTATTTTTAATTATTATATATATAGAGAGAGGAGTCTTGCCCACATATTTTGTGAGGGTGAGAGTGACAGCCAATAGCAACTTATTATATCTTAATTGGAGGTATAATTCAGCTTTAATTTTTCCTTTCAAAAACTGCCCTTATGCACAGTTTTCTTAAGAGGGGAAAATCTAGGAGGCATGCTCACCCTTCAGGGGAAAACTAACCTCATTTATTTTAAGATGCCCTCTCTCTACACAAAAGTCACTCTGTGATTTCATGGGGCATTTCCATCACAAAGATGAAATGTTAATGTTCTAAAAATGGCTTATTGTTGGCCACTCCCCTAATAGCTAGCATCTTTGAGGGGGAAATAAAAGTATGAAAAGACCTCTCAGGCTTAATCTCTTGTGGCTTCTATCTGTTCATTCACTTTGCTATATGAAGCTTTGCTAACTTTGAAAATAAAACTGCAGACGAAAGGTCTATACATGAAAACACACACTGGAAAATGCCATTACACGAGTTCCTAAAAACCTCTTTTGCTTTTGGAAATTTCTTGATGCTCCTACTTGAGTTTATCCAGTGTTTCTGCAGATGCACATTTTTCATCTCAGAAAGTCAGATGGAAACCACCACCACCACCACCACCAGCACCACCAATGACACTCCAGACTCTACCCACCAACATCAGACATGCTTAATTGGAATCCAAGAGGCCTTTTCTTCATATTTCACTTTTCTTCATATCTGAAAAGTGAAATATCTATTCCCAGAAAATTAAGATGATGTCAAAGTGGCCATATGTTTGTTTTTCACGGATTATCAACAGAAGACTTGCTGCTGGCCTGGTAATAATTTGTCAGCGATTATTAATAGGTATTGACACTGACAAAGTCCCCACTGAGCCTTAGCCCAGGATTCAGAGCTCATCAGTAAGCAGCTGCCACTGTCATCAAGTGCACCTTGCAGTTCTATTTCATAAGAAAGTATTCATAGTCAGTAGAGCTTTAAACATACAAATGGTGATTGTTATTTACTTTAAAGCAAATATGCATGTTGCGTATTCATTAGAATAGATGCAGCTTAGTCATAACGTTCATATAACAGAAAAAGCATAACCAAAATCTCAATTTTATAAATGAGTCCTTATTTCCATAAATGTTTCATAAAAAATGTTTTGTTTTTTTTTAAAAGTTAAAAACCTCTAGACAAATGTAATCATACACAATATCTAGTTTTAGTCCTCTCCCTGACAGGCTCTCTGTCAGTGGTTCAATGCTCCTCTTTGCTGGCTCACATACCCATCTGGGGAGCAACTAGTTTACTGGCTCATCCAGGCTGCTCACAGGTTGGATGACGAGAGTGACTAAGTCACATGTCACATGTCTCTGATACCCGCTGGTGGGCAGAATTAGTCTCATATTGATGACTGAAATGCTAGAGAGAGAAGAGAACCCATTCATGCAGGCACATTTCAGCCTTGCATTATATCTGATAACAGCTGGCTCATCAAAGCACATGACATGACCAAGCCCAGTTCCTCAAGCAGCACACAAGCCAAAGCATATGGCGAGAGACCAGGATACAGGAAGTTAATTCAAGGTTCCATGACAGAATCTTCTAAACCACCTTACGGCCTTCATTTTTTTACTGACTTTTACATTTTTCATATCTCTGATTATATGTTGAGTTATATCAGGAAATTAACAGGTAAGGTTACTATGTTAAATAATAACCTCTGTTTCTATATATATGTTAATATATCTGCACCATCAATAAGAAAAACATTAGAAATTCCATATGTTAAGAGAAGATCTTGCTGCATTGGCTGGGTGGGTCAGTTGGTTAGAGCATCGTCTTGATACACCCACATGGCAGGTTCAATCCCTGGTCAGGGCACATATAAACATCAACCAATGAATGGGTAAATAAGTGGGTCAACAAATCACTGTTTCTCTCTCTCTCTCTCTGAATTGCTCACTCTAAAATCAATAAATCAATAAAAAGTAATAAACAGTTGGGAAAATGCATAGTATGTCAGCTACAGAAAGAAAGTTTGCACACACTGGGACTAGTGGGTCAAAGTCCCCCGTGGACCCCTAGGAGCAGCCAAAGAACAGCAGCAGCTCCTGGAGAGCAGATGGAGCCTGACTGAGGGGAAGGAAAGAAGGAAGAAAGGAAGAAAGGAAGAAAGGAAGAGAGGGAGGGAGGGAGGAGAGCTACTAAAGTGTAGTGGAAAACACATCAATTTGAGACCTAAATAGTCCTGAATTTGGATCTTTGCTAAAACATTTACATATTTTCCCAGCCAGGGGAAACCACTTAATTTTCTAAACTTGGCTGCAATCTCTAAAAGATGAGTAAAGTGGCCAGAGTTGTTGGGAGCATTGAATTGTGTGCCATATGTAAAGTGTGATTTCTATCGGACATCTGCATTTGCTCAAGGAAAGAGCAGTGTTCCTTCTCTGAGAAGAACTCTGTTCTCTGCGGGGCCCTCCGCTGTTTGGGCGTTTTGTGTTGTAGGATTCATGGAAATGGTAAATATGAATGTGCTTGATAACCCTAAACATACTGTGGTCTTTTCAGGCGTTAATCTTAAATAACGTTTTTATGATTCCTTGGACCTGGCCTTCGTATACGCGGCATACACCGAGAAACAGACCGGAGGGAGCCCAGGGCTGCATCTACAGTGACCACGAGGTGACCCATAAGGGCAGGAGAAGGGCATTCACGTCTGGGCACCATGGGACTGTGTTTACTTATAAAAATCCCTGTGCTACTTACAGAAACCTCCCCACAGTACCTGCTTACATTCCTTTATCTCAGATCCACTCTTAATAGAACACCAACAATTCTAACAAGAATATGACTAGCTAACACTCCACTTTAATATCTCTGAAATGGACCTTCCACAAGATAGTGTTAGATACAGTCTCACTTTCAAGTCCCTTTTTAAACACAAATTTCCTTATTTAGAAGAGCATGACAAGTGATTGATTTGAAGAGTACACATATCATCTGCTTTAAAGGTGATAGAAACCCATGTCAGGTGTTGAAAACACCTGTCTAAAGACCTCACCATGGGCAAACAGGAAATAGACTGCACAAGGCAATATTTTCACCCCATAGCTCATTCCCATATTCTTTTGATTACCAGGTGTGTTTTCACTGTGCCTTTATTATATCTCATTCTTTTTTTTAAGAAAAAATCTCCTACAAACATCTTTTTTTAAGAAAGTTTCTTCGTTAGGTTTAGTGTCAATGTATTTTCTGAGATTAGTTTCTTTTCTAGTTTATTTATTGTAGAGATTATTTATTTTCCTCAGAAGTTTAGCCTCCGGGTTCCATGGCAATACCACTCTATTAGAGAATATAAATAGCACTTTGCCCTCCCTCCTCCCCTCAACCCTATACATTCATCTCTAATGACTGAGCGCATGCAGACACACTCCGAGATCCGTCAGGGTTCTGCCGAGTCCTCATTTTCCACGAGAAAAAAGAACTCTAAATTGGAACCCATTACTTACAGTTCATTTATTTGCTGGGCTAGAAAAAAAAAAAACACATGGAGAATCTCATTATAACTCAGCTTTGTCTTCCACATACAAGAAATCTTTCATCATTATGATGTAGCAGTTATTTGGAGTAAAAAATGAAATTATTCTTTTAGCAGACTGTCATCCTCTCTACTTATTAAGCTGTGTTAAAAGTACATTTCTTACAGAAAATGCCAATGTCTGATTGGATTTTCAACACACTACACAGAGCTGACTGCATAGTAAATTAACTGAGTTTTCCAACTTATCTTTCTCTTCATCTCAGTTTTTCTTTTCTTTAGCTTTAGAAAATACCAAGAATATGTGTCATTTTATTTGCATTTTTGAAGTTTTGGCTTATTATAGATTTTATTAAACCAGAAACTGGGCTCAGTGAATATGATCTTCATACTACTATAATTCCACAATTGTATTTCTTTATTATGTGAATATGACAGATGCTTTAAAACGAAGGTACATAACAAAACAAATTTTATGCAGAATAAAGGTAATAATAAAATAAGCATCACCTATAATAATAAAAGGGTAATATGCTAATTAGACTGGACATCTTCCAGACGTCATTCTGGATGTCCTTCCTGATGAAGCCGGGGCCAGGGGGAAGCCAGCCCAGGTCCCGGGTGCCTGTGGGCAGCCCCGGGGGAAGCCAGCCCGGGTCCCGGGTGCCTGCCAGTAGCCTGAGGAGGGAAGCCTGGGTCCTGGGTGCCAGAGAGAAGCAGGTGCCAGCAGCCGGGGAAAGCAAGGCCTACTCCTGCACAAATTTCGTCCATCAGTCCTCTAATATATTATATTTATGTAGACTGCTGACAAATTCTGTTTTCAAGGACCAAAATATAGATGATTTTTTTTAAAAAAGACCATCAGATCTTTCCTTGGAAAGAAATACATACTGGTGAAAGTGTATTGTGAAGAATTTAATAAGGCTAACTCTACACTTAGCTACTTAGTGAAGAAAGTGTAATGAAAAGAAAGACAAAAGGGAAAACCAAATTTATCCAAAGTAACTTATGATAGTTATATATTCACATTGCAAAAAACTCATCGTATGCCAACAGCCCTGCTAAACGTAACACAGAATGTCTCATTAGATTTATGCATCTTAACAAAAATTGTATTTAATTGATTAAAATCTATTAATTACCAATAAATAAATTTTGTATATACAATTATACCTCTGATAGCTTTGTTGACTTTGCCATACCTTTAGCAGTAGAGGTGCCGTGGTGTAAATCAGGGCACATAGTAAAGTTTGTAAAACAGCCATCTATAGAAATCAAAACAAGAGCTGTGCTCTGTTAAAAATAATACTAATTAAATACATAGTTCATTCACCTACTTGCAAAAATCTCAGTCTTTTTCTCTTTAGATTATAAGATTCCTATCTTGAATGTATATTATGGAGCATTTCAAACAAAATTAGAGGGAATAGCAAAATAATGATCATGACCTAATTTGACTTCCTCTCTTTTTTTTAAATTTCCTTACTGATTAAGGTATCACATATTTGTCCTCATCCCCCCATTCCCATCTCAAATCCCTCCCCATGCATGCCCCCATCCCCCTGTTGTCTGACCACTGGTTAGGCTCCTATGCATACACACAAGTTCTTTGGTTGATCTCTCCCCTACCTTCCCTCTTCAACAGTCTGATCAATGCTTCCGTCTCTGGACTTGTTCTTCAGTCTATGTTGTTCATCATTTCCCCTAGATGAATAAGCTCATATCCTACTAGAAATACACTTATAAGAACCGAAAATGAGACAAGCAGTAATGGTTATGATGAGAGGCAAATGAATCAGTCTGTAGTGAGTTCCTTTCTGGGCCAACAGTTCTTTTGATTTCTTGTATGCCTACCCAAACTTTTTTCTCTGTGCAAAAGTATTTAAAAAGAAATCCCAGACATAATAACTAATAGACAATATTTTAACATAATTACATAACCATCATCATACTCAGAAAAATTAACTGCAATTTCTTAATATCATCTAAAGTCAGTCTATCATCTGCATTTTTTTGTCTGCAAAAACCTGACAAAAGAGTTTGTTTTCAAATTACTTCATTCTAATTAAGATCAAAATAAAACTTTTTAAAATATCCTTGTTGATATAATTTTTAAGTTGTATTTCCCTTGCTGTTTTTGTTTAAAACCACTTCGTGGTGGAGGTATAACTGACAAATCATAAGCAGCACATATTTAACCTGTACAATTTTATGAGATCTGGTACATTTATACCTATAAAATCATGACATAAGTCAAGATAAGGAATAGGAATAGTTCTCAAGAACCTATGACGTTTCTTTGAACCTTTACCCCTTTCTTCTCCCTCCTCCTCCACCCCATGCCCGCGTCTGCAGGCTCCATTGTGCTGTCTCTGATGGACACTTGTGAAGTCTGGGCCCTAGCTCTGGACTCTACCTTTTGATGTAGCCAGCACCTGGTTTCTTTGCCTGGGGGCTTCCTTTAAAGCTTCAGAAAGGCATTTCAGTCCTGGATGGAAAAGCCCCTGCAGGCAAATCAAAACCAAGGAATGGGCGATGCTGGTGCAGAAACCCCATCTCCCTAGCCCGGTGGATGTCCTGCCTCTGAAGGGTGCTGTGGATGCCTTTCCTAGAGGTTTCCACTGTGGTGGGATTAGGCTCTGGTTCCCCCTACTGGTAGCTCGTTCATAACGCAGGCGTTAGGGCTGCTTCCCTTCCCTGCCCCACTGTGCTCCCCAATGACCGTCAATGCACTGTAATCTTTGTCCAAGCATCAGCTTCTGAAGTTTCCAAAGTAAAGCACTTTGTCTGATGGATTTTTACTACTTTCAGGGATAATTTGATTCCTGAACTCATTGAACACATCCCTCCAGTCCCCTCACATCCTTAAACTATTGGTTAACTTTATATGTTCCATGAGGATGCTTCTCTTTGGCCATGGTTACTTCATAAATGGGCCTGTGTTGTCTGGTTTCATTAAGTTCATCTAATACTTTGTTAGATGACTTCCCCTTTGTCAAGATTGATTGGGGGACCCCGTGGCATCAGAATGATTCAGAAAGTTCTGCAGCAGAATTTATTCAACATCGTTGGCTTCCATTGATTATCTTTGCCTAAACCATCATTTCATGAAAAGTTTAAAAGGGTAACAACAACCTAATCCAATCATCCTCTATTTTTATTAGCCCTGATTTGTTCATTATTTCCCGTCCTTGAAGTATAATAATTAGAGGAAAGACAGGACACATTTTTAATAGTTTCCTTTTAGTTTTCAATCTTCAGAAAATAAATATATATAGAAAATTATATGTATATATAGACAACCAAGTTCCTTTTAAATTGGCTCCTTTATCCTTTACATGACACCAACAACTTTTGATAAGTGCCACGTTTTAACTTTCCTACTTCCTGTACCTGATCTAGAATCAGCCTTTACCTTGTTCATTCTAGTGGAAAATATTTAGAGACCACAATCTGAGCACTAAGACTGTTCATTATGAATGGATTAGCAGCACTTTGAAATCTTTTGATTGACCAGAGAAAAGATATGCTGGGGGGGACAGGGGGGGTGAAAGTTTGTTTTGAAAATCTTCTCTATTTTACCTCCCTTATTATTCTTAATTTTGTAGGTTCACATATATTTATGTCTTTTACATGTTCTTCACTTAATGGGGAATATTATATTTATTACTCCTTTGTCAATCAGTGTTCCTGTTGAATGTAGTTAGAAAATTTTATGAAAGCCCAAACAATCTTCTTTTGGAATTCATTCATCATGACTCCTATTCATCAGCATGCAATTCACAAGTCATTGCAATGATTCTGTGAGATACTAGCATATCAGCTAGATCATATTATAATTGAAAATATCGGCTAGATCATATTATAGCTGAGAAAGTTAAGTGACTAGCATGAGATCACTTATCTGGAAAAAAAAATAGTCTCGAGGTAATCCTTGTGAGTATCAACCTCACAGTAATACAGTTTGTTACCATTCTGAACATTCCATACTGGGGTTAGACATCATTCTATCCAAGAAACCCCAAGTGTAGTAACCATTACTCCTGCTTATGCATAGTTGTAACTGTCTGCCGGCCTGTCCTTCATCCACTGTCCAACCTCTGCCCCTTTTGAAAATAGATATCATCATCTTACTTTTTTCCCACAATGATACGATATCTTAAAAGAAAGTAAGATGATGAGATCTACTGAGCATCGTTAAAAGTGAGGCTTTTTTCTAGACATGATGTATATTTAATTAAAGTATGTGTAATTTATTTTCTTTCAGTTAGTGCCATCACTATCTCAGAGATAAATATGGGTTTATATTTCCATGTTAAGGCTGTGTGAATTAAGCTTTTGTAAGTAATCTAATATAACTAGAGGCCCCGGTGTATGGATTCCTGAACAGGTGGGATCCCTTGGCCTGGCTGCGGGGTTCAGGCCAAAACCAGCTCTCCAACATCCCCCCAGGGTTCCTGGATTGCAAGAGGGTGGTTCTCGGGTGATGCAACCCAGAATCAGGCTCCCTCCTCTAGGATTCTGGGTGCGTCACCTGAGAACTGCAGCTGCTAAGTCACCACAGCTTGGCAGCTTCTGCGTTGAGCGTCTGCCCCCTGGTCCTCATTGTGCATCATAGCTACTGGTTGGGTGATCAGCCAGTTGCTTATGCTTTTATATACCAGTATCCCTGTGTATGAATCCATGTGCCAGTAGCTCTCTGCAGGGCCTGGCCGCTCCACGCCCACTGCCCAGAGACTATCCATGGCCCAGAGGCCCATCCGCGGCCGGTGCAGAACGCATGCCTCATTGCTGTGGCAACAAAGCAAGCATTCCACCAGGCCTCTCATGCTGCCTGCTGATCTCAGTGGTTGCCCCCCACCCCAGGACTGGGGGACTCCGGCAGAGCTGAGAGGACTTGGGGCCACCATTTTGGGCTATGGGCTCCGCCATCATTGTGACAGAGTGATGGTTAATTTGCATACTTCCCTTTTATTAGATAGGATATATATATATATATATAGAATTAGTACCAGCTTTGGGAGTCAAAAGATATGAGAATAAATCCTGATTCACTTGCCGATTAACTGTAGGACTTATATACATTACCTAATCTTCAGAGCCCAATTATTTGTATTTGTTTTAAACCTTAAAAATGAAAATTAGCAATACAATATATACTACCTAGCAGTCTGGTTGCTAGGTACCACATTCCATTGGTCCTCAGACATATATTCCCCTACTTGACATTTCTGTAACCGATACATACAGCCAATGTCATTTAAAAACTGCTGACAGCCAGGGTGCAGGCATGACACAGCATTCTTTCCATGGACATGCATAAAGGTGGTTCCAATGAAAGAATCAATCAATTCCTTTTCACTATGCCTCATTTTCTATCATCTTCCTCTGTGATGGAAAGGAAGAGCTTAATATTATCATGTTTTAAAAATCCTCACCCAAGGGTTTGTTTTTATTGGATGGGACAACACTCCAACCAACTGAGCCGCCCAGCCAGGGCAATATTGTCCTTTTTATTACTGTGCTCATGTAACTGAGGTAATATTGTCTACACTATTTTTTTTTTAATGACTAGTTTTTCGTTTTTGTTTTAAATATGTTTTTATTTATTTCATAGAGAAGAAGGGAGAGGGAGAGAGATAGAAACATCAATGATGAGAGAGAATCATTTGATTATCTGCCTCTATCACGCCCCCTACTGGGGATAAAACCCCAAACCCAGGCATGTGCCCTTAATGGGAATTGAACCCTTCGGTCCTCAGGCCGATGCTCTCTCCACAGAGCCACACCAGCGAGGGCAATATTGTATATACACTATTAATTAAATGTTATGAAATACTAGAGGCCCGGGGCACGAATTTGTGTATAGGTAGGGTCCTTCAGGGTGGCCTACTGGGATCGGGCCCAAACTGGCAGTCCAAGGCCACCTGCCACTCCTGCCTGCTGCTCCTGCTCCTTCCAGCCCCTCTGTGCCTGCTGTGGATCGCGCCCAGTCAGTCCTAATCGGGAGAGGCTCATGCAGCAGTAGCGGTGTGCACCAGCTGTTAGCCTTGCATCTGGCACCCATCCCAAGGGGTTGGGGAGTGCTGGGATGCAATCAGGCAGGCAGTAGATGCCCTTGCCAGCCCGGGTTCCAGATCCATCCCTATCAGGAACCACCTGGCAGCCGCTTTTATATTGTTTCTTCCTTGTGGAGTATCTAGGGGGAGCAGAAGCAGCTGTAGTGCCAGAGGCTGACTCCCAGGAGGCTGGTGGCACTGTTGGGATCATGCAGGCAGCACCAGTTCATCCATTCTCTGGAGATTGGACCTGTATGAATACTGAGGGAGAGAGTGGCTGCTGTTGGGCTGGTGGGCCACCAGGACGGGTTGGTCAGCTGAATAGTGCTCCCACTGTGGGAACACACTGACCACCAGGAGGCAGCTCCTGCATTGAGCGTCTACCCCCTGGTGGTCAGTGTGCATCATAGTGACCAGTCGACCGGTCATTCGGTCGTTCAGTCGCTTAGGCTTTTATACAGAGAGATTATTTCAATAAGTATTTTAACGAAGTGTGGTGCTATTGATGAGATGTAATTTAAGCTAACATTTAACTAATTATTGTATTTTGAAACCTAGTGTCTTCAGCTTAAAGTATCACTACTTTGTCATAGAGGGATAGAATGTTATATCCTTATTATCATAATGCGAAGAATGACACAGATCTGCTGTGAATCTTTTTGAATAAAGTCATTTTTGAAGCTTCTTGTAGGTGCCTGGAAACCTCTGTTAGTGGAAGCAATTATTGTTTTGAAATCGCTCCAGCTTTAAAGTAAATTGCATAAGCTACCGAGCAACGTTAAAAGTGAGGCTTTTTTCTAGACATGATGTATTGCCTCCTCGTTCATTTTCTCTAGTCACATCCATGTTAATTGCTGCCTAGAGTCAGCCTCAACCTCAGGGAGGAGGTACTGCTAGGCAACATATGTGGAACACGCATCCTAGCCAGCTCCACATGCTTTTGTGGTTCATCAGTTCTTTATGCATTTTATATTTCTATTGATCCTGATATTTAGATTGCATTAGTTCTATTAATAAATAATAGCATCATATATATGCTTCTTTAACCATTATTTTGAAAAGGTATGACCAGAGATTCGATAACTAATTTTAAAATTGAAATGAGTGAACATTGTCCTATAAATGTTTGGCATCCATAACCAGGAGGTGCATAATAGAAATTTTTTTTTAAAAATAGTCTTTATCTAAAGAAAATTACTAATAAAACTTAATGAAGGTACAGAAGGTAGCATCATGACACTGCACCATTTAGTGTCTTGATGAAAACACATTTCTCAGCCTTTATCTTATATTCCCTACTGGTGCCAAGTATAAGGTTATATGCTTGTTTGTTTTTTTAATAAACTCAAACTTTTTTTCTCTTGCTGAAAGTATAGGATTAACATTTCAGTCATTAGATTATATCTCATGGAGTAAAACAGCAGTGGCATTGATGCTTTTTCACACACAAGTGAACTCTGAGCTCATATCCGAACTGGCCAGTGAGACACATTAACCATCAAGCAATCCTCAATGAACTTCTCAGGCCAATAGACAATTTGTTACCCCAAAATAAAACCAAATGCCTGGACTGCACACCCACATTCCTGGCACTCTTCTGAGCCTGGCAACTTCATAGTTCTTCAGTCATAGCTTTTAGAAAAGGATCTACCATTGACACATGAGCCTTGTAACATGTAAATTTGTCCATTGCCAGTATTGCCACATCTTCAGATATAATCATATCCACACTAAATATGTGTCTATATCTAAATAAAATAGGTCCATTGAGGATGCTGGGATCAATATCCCATGAGTTATATGTAACCAATTATAGGAACAAGATGCTCTTCCGAATTTTTAAATATGGCAATATTTAAAAAATATTTTAAATATGGCAATTTAAAATATTGCCATATTTTAAATATGGCAATATTTAAAAAAATTGCCATATATTTTAAATATGATAATGGTTATATTTTGCTCATATTTTTGTATATGACTACATTTTAGAAATCCCCATGTTATTTTTTAGTTTTATAACATACATTATATATGCACATACACATATAAACATATACATCCATATTCATAGCTAGTTAGAAAGGGAGGATAATACTTGAATATAAATGTTTAATATTCCTTCATTTGAATTTATAAAACCCTATTGATTTGTTACTATTATTGGTGTTTTTGTTTTACTTTTTTACAAGTGCTGGAGAAAGAAAATGACTTTGCTCTTGAACATAAAGACTCAAAAAAGAAAAAAACCTAAATATGCTGTCACGTGATATTGAAGCATATTTTTTTCCCTCTTGTATGTTAACCAATGGCCCCTCACTAATTCCTGGTGACTGACAGCTCTCCTCTTTGCTGCCTTCGATGCAGTCTTTCTTGTTATTAAAAACATCCTCAGGCATGTCCTGGAAATTCTATTATGAGACATGATATTACCTGATTTATGTTCCATTATATTCAGGAGAACAACTGTTAATATATTTGGTCAAAATCTGTTCCTTGTAGTGGTTATTCTACTATCAGATATAAATATGAAAATGTCTATTTTTTCTGATATGCATATACATATCAACTATTAATAGATATATATTAAGTATATATATATTTTAAAAGATTGCATAGAATTATTTTAAAATTTTTATTTATTAATTGATTGATTTCAGAGAGGAAGGAAGAGAGGTAGAAACATCAATGATGAGAGAGAATCATTGATAGGCTGTTTCCTGCACACACACACACACACACACCCCTCCCCGCCCCGGTGGGGAATGAGCCTGCAACTTGGGCACCTGCAATTACTGGAAATCAAACAGTGACTTCCTGGTTCATAGTTCAATGCTTAATCACTGAGCAACACCAGTTGGGCAGAATTATTATTCTTTCATAGGATAAAATCTGAACTATTATAATACACTTCTATATTCTTAACTCTGTGCCACAGCTTTTAAGTAAAATTCATCAAATGCCAATGAAAAAAAAATAGTTGCTCTAATTTTTATCCTTGTTTATAATACATTTCCAAATAATTAAAATCTAGCAGTATCACAAAATTCAATCAGAAAGCTACAAGTTCATTCAGCCTTAACACCTTCTTTTTCCCTGCTTTTCCCAGTACACTGCAGCAGTCAGATCAGCTATCAATTTCTGAGAAGCTCTTTTCCTGGGGGATCATATGTCTTCGCAAGGATGTCCAACCTGTCAACAACTCGAACCTGTTGATATTAAAATCTGTATTCCCCAGCCATCGGTCCTTCTTCAGCATCCTGTTATGTGTGACCTTGCCCAGACATGTGTTATGTCACAAAACCTGCACTCTCCTAAAGCAATCTTGGGTAAAAGATATTTCCTTGTAGGAAAGTGCATGGAAAAAAGTCAAGATCATGGTTAACATTCTCTTCCCCAGTGCATCCCAGCTACGCAGTGTGACCCCTTTCCCCTTCCACTACTTTTCTTTTCTTCAGGGGGAATAAAATTCCTGATTTCTGCCAGCATCTGTCATAGCATGTTAAGTGCATTTCACGTCTGTCATATTGCTCCAAGGAAAGGGAAGCGGTACTTACAGCGACCACAGGAAGCACCTGGTGCTCATGTGTGAGCTCCCCACCGGCTAACAAGACAGAGAAGACAGCAGTGGCTTCACACTTGCTTTGCGTAGCGAGGAGCTCCCTGAAGCCCCAGACCGTGCCTGAGGAGAAGCTGGAGATGTCATGGGAAGATAGAATTTCAGAAAATAGCCTGAATTGGATCATGTGCATGAACCCTCAGCAAGGTGTGTGTAAATCATGGAACACGTGGTGTTTAAGGCTATGTCCAGTTCAATGATTGATATTGGAAACTTTAGAACATACAAAGGAAGTATCTGGCTCTCTGTACCCAAGGGAAGACATACATACTTTCAAAATTTGGGTATGTGAGGTAGAAAATATCTTTCTAACCAATCTTAGGAATTTCACTTTAAGCTATTCTCATTACATTGTCCTCAATGGCCATCAGTAATACAGTAAGCTTTTAGATTTATTTTAATCCCCTATGTAAAATTAAAATAAAACAAAACAAAAACAGCTGCTTCGTTCTAACCATTGTTTGTTAGAGCAAGATATTTTAGACAAAGCTAGTGCAAAAATACTGCTGTTTTTTGTTTGTTTGTTTTTTAAGCCACCAGTTTTTGGTACTTTGTTCCAAGAGTAAAGACTCTTATTCAGGTTAAGATAACTAAATAGTGCTATTGTGATTGTATTCATATACACCAATTTATGTTACTATTTGTTTTATGACATTCCTCCACATATTTGTTTTATTTGCATCGAAAGCAATGTAATCCATGGGTATTGGTTATTTGATTTTCATTTGGTAATTCATATCTCCAAGGTTTTCTTCATTTGTTTACATATAAGTAATATTTTAATGTTGAGTTGAAATTGCACTCTATCTTAATTTTAATTGTCTTTATATTGGTAGCTTAAGCTCTTTCTTATCTCTATGTTTACACCTCCCCTCACCCCTTTCTTGGTCAACTTGTACGTGTGCATACTTTTGAGATATACCTCTAATGCCTACAATCACTCTGCTGTTTTCTGGTTGTATGCTTTTACCAAAGTATATACTCTCTGTTTGAAACAATGTATGTACATTTTAAAAATCAGTTGGCGAGTCAATCCCAGGTGGAATTCAGACTGGCAGAAGCCTACCTGCATTACAAATTCATGAACTTTTATCCTAGAAGGTGGGGGCAAACTACACTGACCTATGTGACTTTGAAAGTGAGTAGAGACTGTAAAATGAAAGGCAAACATAGTTTTACACAGCACTGTACTGTACTTGCTCAAGTGTTTCCCCACAGGGTACACGTTAACAATTCTGAAAACATTTTACATGTAATTATTCTATATTTTCATAGAACTATTGATGGCTGGTGAATGGGCAGAGCTGGGTGCTAGAGTGGAAGGTTACAATACAGGGAGACTAAGAATGACTCATGCGGTGATGGGACTAAAGTTGAAGTCAGCAATATGAACCACATAGCTTAATACAGACACAGAGGGGTACACATAAACATGTCCGAAGCTGTGTGTATATTGAACACACACATACTTCCTTATTCTGCCACCAGAGAGAGCTTACAAGCAGTGACTCTCAGGAGCAAGGGGCATGCTCAGTGGCCAATCTTGGCTTCAAGTACCACTCTCCAACAAGAGGAACCAGGAACTCCTCAAAGAAAGAGCTTGAGGACTTAGGGGAATACACAGAATGAGTGTGGAGCGTCCTAGCATCGAGTAGTGGCAGGTTTTAGAAGATGTTAGAAATAATCACACAGGCTCAACAAGGGAAGTGTGTTGGCGGGCAAGGAAGATCCTAATGCCAAAATTGGAAGAAGTTTGAATAACAAAATAAATAATATATTCCATTATTATAACCCAAAGAATAACATAAACATCAACGAGCCCCTTTAGACATAAACTGCTGAATGCACAAATGCAGGAGAACAGACCATCCTCCCAGGGAGAAGAAAGCACAGATGCAGAGCACAATCCCTCTTCATCGACCTGTTAGCTATGCAGTGACTTCTCCAAAGAGCATAGGATTCAAGGGAATCAGGGAGAGGAGATAACTTTGCAGGAGTTATCACCAAAATTAGCATCAATAGTGTTATCCTACTGAGAACATGTACCCTTGATATGATGTGATGAGAATGAAATTTTACCTCAGTTGTTAATTTCTTAAAAACCCACCAACCCTATCACACCCTGAAAAACAAAAATCCAACTAATACCTAATTTATAAAACATCTGTTCAGTATTCTTCAAAACTGTCCAAGTCATCTAAATCAAATTCTCAGAAATTATCAGTCTTGTAAGTCTAAAGCTATTCTAATATATACACATATACACATATACCTATAATTATTCTCTCTCTCCACACACACACACACACACACACACACACACACACACACACAGATGCAGTCAATATCTTAATCCCTTAAAATATATGGAAAGATACCATATGCTAATAGCGTATAGTCTATTATATAATTAAATACAGATAAAATATGTAATATTTTATATATCTCCAAAAAGTTTTGTTTTTATTTTTATTTTATGATGGCATGCCTTGTATAAATGAGTCTAGGATTCTCACTAAGCTCCTGATAATTAATTCAATTTTCCCATGGATTTTTCTACTTTGACATCTCGCAGCTGCCTCTCAATCACGTATTTAAGTGTCTGCTTTTCCTCAGATCTGCCCTCTCATTGCACACAGACATAGCTCCGTTCCTTTTCACTGCACCACCACCCGCAAGGACATTCTAGCCATGTGTGTGCTACCTCTGGACCTTCACACATGTGATTTCTACTTCCTGAAGGGCATGCATACGACTCTCTATTGTGGGAGCTCTCAAATGGTTCTCTCCATGGCATCACCTTTGAGGTGCACTTCAAAAAAGGTTTGTGTCGCCAAAGAGCTGACAGAAACATTGCTATGCCTTCTTTATAGGTTTGGGATTTCATCTGTGACATAGTTCTTGAACTTTACTCAATTTCTTTTCTTTACCAATTTTTTTAACTGTACATTTTTTTTTCTGTGTGCCTTCTAATGCCATTTCTACCGGAAAAGTTAATAGAATTATATGATCTACTTTCACTATGCATTCATGTCACAGAGAAAGCAGTCATGAAATCTGATAGAAATGACAAACAAGTTAATGTGTTCCAAATGTTAATAACGAGTTTCACAGCAATAATGTTCTCATTAAAAGTGAATACAACACATATAGCAAAATGGCAGGCAGAGGCATGTTTTATATAAAATTTATCCTTTCATTATGAGGGGAAAAAAGCCAATTTTGTTCACTGTTAAGAGACTGATCATTCCACATCTGTATTGTCCTATATCATAGATTATTTTAAAAAGTGTCATTTCAATTATATATATATATATATATATATATATATATATATATATATATATATTATTATTAATTTCAGACAGGAAGGCAGAAGAAGAGAGAGATAGAAACATCAATGATGAAAGAGAATCATTGATTGGCTGCCTCCTGCACACCCCTCACTGGGGACCAAGCCAGCAATCTGGGCATGTGCCCTGACCAGAATTGAACCCTGGACCCTTTAGTCCACAGCCTGACACTCTATCCACATAATTATTTATTAATTTTTGTAAATAGGATTGGTGGGTGAAAAATATTTCTATGAAACAAAAGTTTTCTCAATGAAAGTATGTACACACACATATGCAATTATTGGTTATAGCTAAAGGTTTTATTTTACCAACACTAAAATACTGAAATATTCTGAAGCAATTGAGAATTCACGTTAATAATCTTAATATAAAGCTATGCTAATAAGAATGTCCAATATTATGTGGAATTAAAACCTCAAGGAAACATGTAACTGCATACCATAAGTTAAATGTTTACCTTGCCCTCTTCCATGTGCTTCTGATTGATAGATTCTGACACGCTCCCTACAATACCTATTATATCCAACCAGTGAACACCTAATTGATAATGATGAAAAGCATGTCTGTATCTGTGGCATATGTTGAACATCTACTGCAGGCTATAATTTTAAATGTATGTCTTGTGTTTAAAACTGGGGCATTGAAA
Organism: Pipistrellus hanaki; assembly: GCF_964339955.1. NCBI lineage: Eukaryota > Metazoa > Chordata > Mammalia > Chiroptera > Vespertilionidae > Pipistrellus > Pipistrellus hanaki. The sequence goes on along the minus strand of NC_140510.1, from coordinate 69,246,687 downwards.
AAATGTTTTCATTTTTCAGGTTATTTTTTTAAATTTTTGGCTAAGCAATGAGACTAAAATTATAGTAGAGACTTTCACTCTAAAAGTGTGTTTCAAACGAATATAAAAGAATCAGAAGCATAGCCCATGTAATTATAAAAATTGATATAGAAAATATTTCTGTTTCTGTAATTTCTATGTATCTACAAATATCCATCTTGGAAATCACGTGTGTATGCATATATGATTTACCATTCAGGCATCTAGTCAGAGTTCACTGTTATTAACATGTTAAATTGAAATAAATGTGCTAATTTTTTCTTATAAATATTGGGAAAAAGGAAAAGAGAATGAAGTTTGAAAAATTCCTGTATACAATGTTTTGAATATATATATATATATATATATATATATATATATATATATGTTTTAGAGAAAGAGATAAATCCATCAACAATGAATGAGAGAGAATCATTGATCAGCTGCTCCCTGTTTGTCCCCCACTAAGGACTGAGCCTGCAACCTGGACATGTGCCTTGACCAGGAATCAAATTGTGACCTCTTGGTTCATAGGGGTCAACACTCAACCACTGAGCCTGCCTTGGCTCAAATCTATGTATGTCATCTCTCAGAAACCAATAGGACAACCCATGTTGTGGACATTTTCTTTGATATAGCATCTCTTTATTTTGGTAAAATTACCTGTATGTCCTAAAGGAAATTTTCACACATCATTCTAGGTGCTTCATGGGAAGATGTTGTAGAACTTTCTCCCATATTATCTAATTCTAGAGGCCCAGTGCACAACATTTGTGCACTGTGGAGGGTGGTCTCTCAGCCCAGCCTGCACCCTCTCACAGTCCAGGACCCCTCAGAGGATGTCCACCTGCTGGCTTAGGCCCTATCCCTCAGAACGCAGTCACACATCCCTCTAGAAATCCGGGGCTTTTGCAGTCCGGGACCCCTTGCTCCTTACCACCTGCTTGCAGTGGAGGCAGGAGAGGATCAGCCATGAGGCTTATGGCTGAGCAGCACTCCCCTATGAGAGTGCACTGACCACCAGGGGGAAGCTCCCACATTGAGCGTTTGCCACCTGGTGGTCAGTGTGCACCATAGTGACCAGTTGTTCCACTATTTGGTCAATTTGCATATTATAGTTTTATTATATAGGATTACCTGCTATTAGGAGATAGGTAGGTGATCCAAGCAGGCTTTAGCTCCTGGTACATTAAATCTCGGGTACAGTGTTAGGGGAAGGCTAAAGCCAACATACCCAATATGTTCCTCATGGGAATTTCTAGCACTGTGACTATTCCTACCCTTCATTAGAAATTGTTTCATTCTCCCTTCCTTTTCTCCTTTTTTTTTGTTATAACTATTTTTAAACTTAATTTCCTTTTTGACAATTTAGTCAGCCCTGGACAGTATGCTCGCAGTGGTTAGAGGTCGTCCCATGGACCGACGTGTCCCAGGCTTGATTCTTGGTCAAAGGCATGTACCTGAGTGGAGGGTTCCTTTCCTGTCCCTGTGTGCAGAAGGCAACCAGCTGATGTGTCTCTCTCACACTGATGTTTCTCTCCTCTTCCCCCACCTTCCACTCTCTCTGAAAAGCAATGGAAAAAAATATATTCTCAAGTGAGGATTAAAAAAAAATTAACTTAGAGTGAATTTCTGTTCCTTGACACAAAACAATTCTAAGCAATCCATTACTTCACAGAGTTATTATGAGAATTAAATTTCAATGACTGAAAAACATGTGGAACTGCCTCTTTAGTTGGTACTGGATTATAACATGACAGGCTGAATAATTATTATTTGCCATCTTTGCTACTTTGGCACTTCTCCCAATTCCTATGAACTACTCTCTCAATCGTTGTAAACACTTTCTAAGTTTTGTCTTAGTCATGGACTGTTCAGACTCAGACCGTGACTAGTCTACATGAGACAGTTTCTATCCAAACCAGAATCGTCGTCTTATTGAAATGAAACATAAATGTGATACGTAGACATTTGTCTTTGTATTTGAAAAAGTTGGCCATGACCAAGATTTCTGTATGTACCTTTTTGCTTAAAGATAAAAACATGAAATGAATCACTAAACTATGGATTGTACTAGAGATTTGTGTGTGTGTGACTGCAGCCTGTAATTCCTGGAACATTACTCCAGTATCTTTAATCATATATGTCACACATAGGTATGATGTAGATCTCTGTTAAAGGAATTCTCACCTTCAGATATTTTTATTTGTAATTTCATTTCTTAGGTCTGTAATAATCACAGTCCCTTTGTTTTAAATAAACCATTTCTAATTACATCATTAAAAAGTAGCAAATGTACTTATTTTAATAAAGATATGTATGAAGTAATAATGTATAATAAATATGACTTAAGAATGTAGATATATGTAGATAAAGATATGGTAATTAGATATAGATTTAGATATAGATATGGCTATATAGATATAGGTATAGATTTAGGTATAGATATAGATTCAGATATACATGTGGGTATATAGATATTTATTCCATCAATATGGTTCATGATGAAAGGTCTCTTTAGCATACCTTTGGAGATAAAAAATGTATTAATCTCCAGTTTTTAATGAAATTTCAATGCAAAATTTAGACTACTTTCCCCCAAACATGTTATAATGTTAAAATGAAATTATGCCTCCAAATTGCCTATTAAAAAACTGCATTTTATAAATAACTCATCTGTTGACTATGTGCCACACAAACAGTAGAATAAGAGGGTGGATACAAACATCGTAAGGAGAAATAACATTGCTAATAAAACTAAACATATGGAGTATAACCATGACTATTATCTATAAGTAATATGTCAGAGTGCACAAGGTACATTTATTTAAAATTAATTAAATTTACCATACAATACATTAACTTACATCACAGACATTTGCCAATGTGCCAATAGAATAAGGGAGGAGTCAGGAACTGACTAAGGAATAAGAATTAACACCTAATATAGACACTGCATTTTGCTTATTTTTCTGCCCAAATGAAGCACTCATTTATTTTAAGGATGACCTGCCTACAAATCCAGGAGATGGCTGCAAAACTAATTAACAAAACTATGATGGGGTTAAAAGTTTAGCGAAGCGACTCCATGGCCTGCTGCCTTGGCAACCATTCTGTGTGGCCAGAGCAGCTACCAGACCTTCATGGACAAGAGCCCCTCAGGCAAGTGTGGGCTCCAGGGACCAGGGCCCATTCCATCAAGTACAAAGTCTGGTCATGATTTCCCACCAGCCTTGTGATCAACAGTCTCCCTGCCTCCTGGGCCCTCTCCTTGCTCACCCTCAGACAAGACACCCCTGGAGCTTACCAAAGCTCCACACTCTGGGTTAGAATTCACTGTGCCTGCCTTATCCCAGAGACCCAAAAGCATCCCACTCCATTCAAATAAAAAATAAAAACAGTGACACATACTGCTATGTTGAGGCAGACTTTCTGGGCCTCAGTTTCCTTATAATTAATCGCTCACTTCTGATGAGGTCAGAAACACGGAATGAGTGACTAGAAAGAAAGTGTTTAAAGTGCTTTGCAAAGTGGCACATAGTAAACACTGAATAACCATTGGTGATTTTTATGTGCTGAAATTTAATCTCATTTTATTTCTAAATGTTTTCAAATGTAGGTGTTGATTACATTCAGGCAATAAACAACTTGCCTCGTGTGTACTTTGTTTGGTTCATCCATACCTCTAACTAAACAATGAAGCCAATTTCTCTTTTACCGGCAATCAAGAATTTTACTTTCACAAAATTTGGTGTGCTAATTATGTGATATTGTTTTTTCCTGTCACCCATTAGGATATATTTCAGTTTCCCTGCTCAAGACACAAGTCCAGGAGAGAAGGTAACACTAGGATTATGAATAGAGGCCATAATTTCTCTTATAAAACTCTTTTGATGATTCAATTTCATCTCATCTATTACCTATCTATCTGTCTATCTATCTATCTATCTATCTATCTATCTATCTATCTATCTATCTATCATCTCCCTCCCCCACTTTGGTAGAGCTCTAAAAAGAAATATGTGACAACCTAAAAATAAAGATCAAATTGAGAGGCAACAAGTGTTCATTGGAGATTTGTTAAAAACCAGGGGGGGTGAACATTGTCCTGAAAGGATTTGCTGGGCATTACTCTGGTCAGAGAAAAGTCCCCACTTTGGGGCATGGTGTCTCAGCCATAGCCGTAGGGCTGGATGGAGAAGACACACACCTGCTATCCTGGGTTGATGGGGCTCTTTCAAACCATTATTTGAAGAATAAAGACATAAATTGCTTTGAAAGAATCTGCTTTGACTAATTTATTTAGTATCTGTCCTCACATATACCTGTTAGTCTCCTGCATCTCCAATAAGGGATAGTCCCTCTGATCTCTTAGGTCGCAGTGTGAGTGAATGGTGGGTGTTGTGGCTAGGAAAGAGAGATGGGAGCAGACCCTAATGAGTCTGTGCATTTTTTGACAAGGCACAGGAGCTTCCATATGCTGTCTTCAGCAGGTTAGCCTTGAACTGAAAGGATTGGGCCATTTTTACAGGCCCAGGGCATGCAGGAGGATCTAAACTGCAGAAGTCTCCAGTGCTGTAATTCAAGGATTCCCCATCCCATATTGCAAACTCATAATTCTACCCAACAGCCCTCCAACATTGGCATAGGAGATTTAAATTAATGAAATGTCAACCTTTTGGGGAGTTCTGCTCCTTTCATAATTAAGTTCCAGGCTCAATTCACAGCTTTTAGTGCCCTAGAGTTGAGGTGAGAACATTTTTATATGCTACCAAAGAGGCCCTTTGGCCGTTACACTTCACCTAAATTGGTGATTAATCATCTTCAGCCTGTCATTGTCATTCTCCAATGCATTGACTGTCCCCACAACAACCATCAAATGCCATCCTTTTATAATTACTACTTTCCTCAAAGGCCTGATCTGCTGGGCCCATTAGTAAAATAACCTTCATAGGTATCACCTTTAAGTTGACCGCCTAAGCTCTCTTAAAATTTAACAATGACATTGCCACAGGGTGTCAGGAGGCATGGTGAGGTGGCCTTGTGGCCAGCTGGTGGGGGGTGGGCACTGCACATTTGCACATTAGTATTTGCTTCCTCGGGCCTGCTAATGAAATGCCCTAAGTCTCTGTTTTTAGAAAACAAACTCTGAGTGTGATATGCAGGAGGTTTTATGGAAAGGGCTCCCAGGAATAAGGCTTTTGAGAGAGCAATTGAAACGGAATTGGTGAGAGAGAGATGGTGAACTGGGATACAGTGGCTGCAGTAATGTCAATGGGTCCCACAGTGGGGAAGCTTTAAAAATGGCCTCTGTAGAGCCAAAAGAACACGTTATGTGTTCCCTTGTTGATCAGATGAAAACTTGCCTGAGGCTGCTACCTTCAGCGCCAAGATGCAAGCATATGTCATTAATACTAAATATTCCTAGCCAATGAGGTCTTAGTACGGGATCAAGATGGTACACCATATCAGGCACAAGTTACTTAAAGAATCAACTATGATAATTTGTCAGAATGATATAAATAAGCATTTGAATATTTTATGAAAGTACATGTTTGGATCTTCTACCAAACCAGAGGAGAGGGAATTATTTCTAGAGAAAAAAAATATGTTTATGTTAAAGGCATGTAACAAATATTTACTAGGACATACAGAAAATATTATGTTATAGGTGAGATGAAATGGCTTAAAACATTGATTAGATAATCATCAGGTAGTGAACTCTTATTTCATGACCACTAATATTTCACAGTCAACTACACAAAAGATTGTATGCATTTTGATTTTCAATAATATGCACATAAATATAGGATTAGAATTTTCAAAAATGTAATATAATTATAATATATTCAAACTAGTGATGTCATAAGAATCAGTCAGTGGAGTTTGGAAGCTTCATAAATACTGGATAACAATAGTATAGATTGATACAATTATTTTGGTATTGCCTTCTGAAGTACAATCCCGCTATTTCTAATCATATCATGAATATCACCATAGATCATATACCAAGATGGTTAGGTGAGAACATGAATGAGGTATTTGTAACTATAAGTTCCTATGAAAAGAATAAAGAATGAAGACATTGGCTCTTGTTGAGAATAAAAAATATATATAACATGGTGTCTGAATAAAATTGCTGAAATGTATTACATCTCTATAATAAAGGCACTGAATCCCAAATTTAGTATTTTGAGATGCCAGTGCTCTGGATGTTAATTTTACTAACAACAGGATTCATCTTAAAATAGCAGCTTGCTATGCTCTCTCTTTTACATTCTACCAAAACACTACCCCAGACCTTCTGTTAAGATTCTCTGGAATACATTCCTTATTTTTCATCACATTAATGGATTTACTGTGGCCATTCTAGGAACCAGTTCAATGTGGCAATAGGCATTGGAACAGAATAATGAAACAACCTATATAAGATGTGTGTGAGAGCATATACCTATCTATCTATATTTATCCTAGTACTAAGACACATTGTTCCATAAATGAACCCAAAATAAAGGAGCTCCACACAGAATGTGTTAGGTTTACTTCAATTATTTTTGTTCAGACTGTAGCCAATAAAAATAAGTGAATAAGGGGAAGAATCACAATGTTGCTATAATGATATGTCATTAGTCATTTTCCATATACTGTCCTCTCTATCCCCACAATTTCTTAAATAATGAGTTTCCGTGGTCAAAAAGGTGAGTGGAAAAAAGTGTCTCCATGGGGAATGGGTGTAAATCCATCACTCGCAGAGGAAATAACCGATCCAGTAGATCAGGGGCATCATCTTGTATGTGCAAGACAACATATTTCCCCTGACACCCCCTCCTGACACTGGAAACAGTCAGCAGGTTAGGGTGCTCTGCTGCCTCCTTTCAGTGAATTATGGGACCAAGCTGTTGGGAGTGGCTGTCATCATTCACTTTTTTCTTCTAATGTCACATTTTTCATTATGTCCTAGTACACTGCAAAGATGTATTTCAACTCTAACCTTCGTGACATCGAGTAAAAATAAATGTGGGTTTCAGTAAGCGAAGAGCAATGTTTCACTGGTGACAACAGCCTTTCAATTTTAATGATGGTAACTAACCGCTTTGACTAAAAACTGACTTTCTTCTCTATATCTGAAAATGTGAAAGACTATACTATACACTGAGTGAACAGATTATTATGATCTCTGAACGCATAATAATCTGGCCACTCAGTGTGTACACACACACACACACACACACACACACACACACATATATATATATATATATATTAGAGATTATTATGATCTCTGAACACATAATAATCTGGCCACTCAGTGTGTACACACACACACACACATATATATTAGAGGCCCCGGTGCATGAATTTGTGCATTGGTGAGGTCTGGCCAGGTTGGCCAGAGAGAGGGGACATGGGCAATTGGCCAGCCTGCCTGTTGGTTGAACTCCTGGTTGAGGGGACAATTTGCATATTAGCCTTTTATTATATAGGATATACACCGAGTGGCCAGATTATTATGCATTCAGAGATCATAATAATTTGGCCACTCAGTGTATATTACTCTCTACATTATGGATTCTGGCTTTTAAATTATTCCTCCAAATTATCACCAAATATGCAGTAAATACATGTAACTGCTACATTTTTCTTGAATGCATGCATCATATGTTAGGACACACAATTAATTATTTGTTTATATTTAATCCTATTATACATGTCCTCAAAATGTAAATTGTAGACTACAAGGAGCCCCTAAGAACTTTTCAGGGAATGTGCAAAATAAAATTATTTTTCAAGTATTATATTATTTCTCTTTTTATTTTTAGTTGTTGACATTTGAAATGGTACAAAATCAATGGTGGGTAAACTGCTGGTACTATCATGTGCACCTAAGTGGTCACTCCAAAATGTTCCAGTAGTCATTGCAACTTTTCACTGTTACACATACAGCTAAAACAACAAGCAAGCCAGTTCCAATGAAAGATAAACTTACTTGATGGTAGTCATTCTGGCAGTTATGAAGTGATATCTCATTGTGGTTTTAATTTGCATCTCTCAGATGGTTAGTGATGTTGATTATTTTTTCATATGTCTATTGGCTATCTGATGTCCTCTTTGGAAAAGTATCTACTCAGGTCAACAAACAAAAAGTGCTGGTAAGGATGTGGAGAAAAATGAACCTTAGTGCACTGCTGGTGGGAATGCAGAATGGTGTAGCCACAGTGGAAAGCAGTATGGAGTTACCTCAAAAATTAAAAACGGAACTGTCTTTCGACCCAGCAATCACACCTCTGGGAATATATCCTAAGAATTCTAAATGACTGATTTGAAAGAACTTAAACATCTCTATGTTAATAGCAACATTATTTACAATAAACAAGATCTGTAAACAGCCTAAGTGCCCATCAATAGATAAGTGGATAAAAGAGCTTTGGAACATTTATAATGGAACACTATCTAGCCATTAAAAAGAAGGAAATCTTACCTTTGTGAGAGCATAGATGGACCTGAACATTATTATGCTAAGTGAAATAAGCCAGTCAGTGTGCCATGCCAGCCTAGCCAAGGGTTTGGTGAGTCTGAGGAGAGACAGTGAAGGATAAAAGAAAAGACAGACAGAGACTCTAGCTTGGGCTCCGAGGATCTCCTGTGCCTGGATGAGGTCACAGAGAAGGATCCACCCAGCAAGCTGAGACTTTATTTTATAGCCAGAGGTAAACAGGGTGGTGGTCACCATAGTTATAATGTTCTTGTGAGTTTCACTTGTTTTGTCAGCCCTCACTGCACCTCCCACAGCCCATCAGCTACCCAGGAAGGATGGGGGGGGCGGGGCATAAGGTCAAGCTTAATTATACTAAGAGGGCTATACCCTCTAAACTGGGACTTGTGAGTGGCTCTACCAAGATCAATCTGAGGCTTAACTCCAGAGCCACTCCCTACAAGTCAGAGAAAGACAAATACCATAATATCTCACTTATATGTGGAATATAATGAATGAAATAAAATGATAAAATAGAACTAAAGGCATAGATACATGAAACTAACTGATAGCTGTCAAATGGAAGAAGGGATGAGGGGACTGGATGAAAGAAAGTGAGGAGATTAGCCAAAAACATATATGCATAACCCATGGATGCAGACAATAGTGTGGTGAAGGCCAGAGGAAGGGGCATGGGGGCTGGGTGACAGGGGGGCAATGGGAATATCTGTAATGGTGTCAATAATAAAAACAAAGAAAGAAAGAAAAAGAGCCTTACTTGAAGAGTAAACATCATTTATATTAAATTATGACATTTGTTTATGTATCTTTATAGTCTATGTGACAAAATGACAAATGCACTTTAAGTGCATAGAAATGCCATGATTTTCTGGAAGAAAAGCACTTGGGATATTGAGTTGCAAGCTGAACTAGTCATTGTTTTCCTTGAATACTGTTTTTACTGAAAGTCACAATATGATTATATCAACTTGGATATTTGGCAGATATAATTTTGAAATATAATTCATTAATATCCTATATAATAAAAAGGTAATATGCAAATTGACTGTCACACCCTCACAAGATGGCTGACTATGACCAGACCAGCAGGGGGGTTAGTGAGGGATGACAAAATGACTGAATAAGCAGGTTTCATGGGGTGACCAGGTCAGCAGGGGGGCAGTTGGGGTAATTAGGCTGACAGGGGGAGGGCAGTGAGGTGCACCTGGCCAGTGGGGGGCGGGGCAGTTGGGGGCAACTGGGTCAGCACAGGGAGCAGTTGGGGCAACCAGGCTGGCAGAGGGGGGCAGTTGGGGGTGACCAGGCCAGCAGGGGGAACAGTAGGGGTGACTAGGTCAGTGGGGGGTTAGGAGTGACCAAGTCAGCAGAGAGGGGAAGTTGGGGGTGACCTAGCCAGCAGCAGGGGGGGGGGGAGTGGGGGGGCAAGTAGGGGCGACTAGGCCGGAAGGAGGAGCAATTAGGGGTGATCAGGCAGGCAGGCAGGTGAGCAATTAGGCCCTGTGGTTGGGCCTAAATTGGCAGTTGGACATCCCTTGAGGGGTCCCAGATTGGAGAGGGTGCAGGCTGGGCTGAGGGGACCCACCTCCCATGTATGAATTTCATGCACCAGGCCTGTAGTTGAATATAATCTCCTTGATCTGGTTGAATTTATTTTTCAAAATTGAGAACTTGTTTCCTGTTTTTTATTTATTTTTTTTCTACCCCTTATTAACTGCTTTTTTTCTATTTCAGTTTACCTATTTATAATTTAACTTACAACTTTCTATTTCTCTGCCTCTTCTCTGTCTCTATATATGCATACATTATATATATTCATTATATATATAAATATATATGAATTATGTCTTTTTTATTTTTTATATTTTACTAGAGGCCCAGTGTATGAAAATTTGTGCACTCAGTGTGTGTGTGTGTGTGTGGGGGAATTCCTCAGCCTGGCCTACACCCTCCCACAGTCCAGGACCCCTTGGGAGATATCCACCTGCTGGCTTATCCCCCAGGGGAGTGGCCTACACTGGCAGTCAGACATCCCTCTGGCAGCCCGGTAGCGCTCAGGGGATGTCCGACTGCAGCATAGGCCCGCTCTTTGACAGACATCCTTAGACCCACTTCAGTCAGACATCCTTAGCACTGCCAAGTAGGTGGGAGAGGCTCCCACCACTGCCGCTGCACTCACAGCTGTATTTTTATTGATTTTTTTAGAGAGAGGGAGAGATAGAAACATTGATGAGAGAGAACCATGGATCAGCTGCCTCCTGCACATCCCCTACTGGGGATTTAGCCCATAGCTGGAATTGTACCTGGGACCCCTTCAATCAGTGTGCTGATGCTCTATCCACGGAACCAAACCAGATAGGACTGAAATACATTTTTACGATAAAATTGAAAGATACCTTTCATTATATGTATGTAGCCAGGAAAAAGGAGTGTTGTAAATATTTCCCCAGGAAGAACTAGGAAAGGTGCTAAGTTCAAACGCATATGCTTCTGGGCCTTCACACATTAGTCTCTCAACATTTCATTCCGAGTCTCCAGGAGACAAATGAGTGAAACCATAGACTCATTAAATTGGTAATTAAAGGCAATTACTTGCTTAACTGATTTTTCACCAAATCCATCGAATCTTCTGCAGAAAATTTTGCAGTGACACGTTTGGTACCATGTACATCCTGTGCGCAGATTTTGTGCTCAATCTCTGTTTACAAAACCTTGATTAGAAATAATATAATTAAGACATGCTGTCATTGTTTCAGTAAGAGGTTATTGATAAAGGAAGGGAGCAAATGTCATCAGACATCGAGCCTGATTAACCAGGAAAGGGCAGCTCTGCAGAGACCCCAGGGGACAGCCATCCTGCACCCAGAGGGACTCCAGTCGGGAAGATGCTCTCCAGTCTCCAGGGAAGCACCAGCCTGTTCGTGTGTGTGTGTGTGTGTGTGGGGGGGGGGGGTTCCTGGAGGGAGGACAAAGCCCCAGGGGAAAGCTCTCTGCTGGGGGCATGCACAGTAGAAGCCAGGGTGATATTTATGGGTGGGATTAGGGCCTGGGAAAATCTGCTAGATTTGGTCAAGTTCACCATCGAATGGGAATCATCACATGGAATGCCATAATGATGCAGAGGACAGATAGAGCGGGGAATGTGTGCTTCAGTTGGTAGTGACCAAAGTTGGGCTGGCTTCTACTGCTTACTCTTTTACTTTCTAATAATACACTGAGGGTGTATTGGGAACAGGAAAGTGAATCTCAATTGAATTGTGAAAAAAAGCAGAAGTCACTGCAATAGAGAAAAAGAGACAGTTTTTATATGCTTCTGAAACAGCTTATGTCTTCGGGGGGAAAAAAAAAACCAACTTGAAATGTGGAAGCTAGAATATATAAAGCAATCAGTAAAATACTGAGTTTGCTCTTGGCTATTCTGATCTTTGCATTTCTGTTTCATATAGATTTGATTACAAAATTTGGTAGTGGGGTCTTGCCCTGTGTAATAAAGCACTTTTTATCCACATATGCTCTATAATTCAGTATACTTAGACTCCACTAGTACTTTTATTAGATTCTGTCTGCCAAGGATTTAAAGTACCCAGTTCTCTATATTAGATTCCTTGCTAGTGTAGCTGGATTATTTTCTTTTTCATATCCAAAATGTCTATACAGAGAGACCATGAATACAAGATCAACACTTTCAGGCACTTGTCTGCAGACACAGTTTTTACCTTCAAATCCATTTATCAAATACTTAAGGGTAAGAGATATAAGTGAGCATTTTTTTTTGCAAGCCAAAGATACCATCTTCAATATGCTTATGGTGCAGTGAAAGGCATGGGCATTGTCTAAAAATAGGTGAAATGTACAAGAAAAAATTAATGAAAATTATGTATGATGGATCTGAACTTACTTAAGCTAATGCTCTTTGTGATTCCTTCTCTGTGAAGTCCTTTAGGAAAATAAATATAACTACCATGCACTACTTTAAAATACAGACACATATGCATGTATTTCGATTGGTTTTTAAAAAGTGACCAAAAATTCTAGTTCATATATTTCTATTACATTAATTCAAAATTGAAATAGTGGCAATTGATGGTTCAATAGAAAACAATGCTCTACCCCTAAACATAAGAAATTGGACAGGCATTGCTTAAAATAAAAGCTTCACATTATTTTTAAGTCCTGTTAGATTGACTTGCTTATGCATATTCACATATATGTGTGCATATGTTTAAATCCATGTATATTTTCAACCTGAACAACTGCAGTGGAGACAATTCTACATCCTCACAGGACTGTCACACCTCAGCAAAGCCTGAGGTTGCTGGGAAGGTCGTCAAGAGGTCATGGCTGCTGCTTGGACCCAAGCTGTGCCCCGGAAGTGGGGTCTCCCCTCTCCCTCCCCTGAGCTTGGAAGCAGTCTGCCTGCCTGCACTAGAGTCGCTCAAGGACACAGCCTAGGGTAGTCATGCGATTATGAGGCCATCTGGACGGTGCCTGTTAATTCCAGGTGAGGCTCCGTGTGACTGAACCAGTTCAGGCCTCTCTATAACCTTTTTAAAAATATATTTTTATTGATTTCAGAGAGGAAGAGAGATAGAAACATCAATGATGAGATAGAATCGTTGATCAGCTGCCTCCTGCATGCCCCTACTGGGGATCAGAGCCCTCAATCCAGGCATGTGCCCTTGATGGGAATTGAACCAGGGACCCTTCAGTCCGCAGGCCGCTGCTCTATCCACTGTCAAATCAGCCAAAGCTAATATTTTGCTTTTAAATAAATTTAGGCTTATAAAATCATTGGAAAAATAGTGAAAATAGCCCAGAGCCCCTCACCCAGTTTCCACTAATGTTAACATCTTACATAACCTTGTGCAATTATTAAAACTAGCATATAACATGTATATAACCCTAACATACAGATGTCTTTCAAATTGTACTACTTTTCCCACTAACTTTTTTCTGACCCAGAGTCCAAGTCCATAGTAGGTGTCCACAGGATGTTAGCCTCCTATGTCTCCCAGAGTCCTCTGCTCTTTCCATAGCCTTCGTTCTTATCTGTTCTATCTTGGAGACATCGCAGGTACACAGAGCACTGGCAGGTTGTCCCATGTGCATGTTCAGCAGATATTTACTCACGACTACACTGAGGCGATGCATGCTGGGCAGGGCTCCCTCCTGCAGAAGCAATGCTGTGCTCCATAGCAGCACGCATGCGCCCCTCAGGGGTTGCAATTACTAACCCCTACAGCTTGGCAGAGGACACAGAAACCCTGGAGGGATGCACTGGGAGGAGGCACCACTCTGCGCTGAGCCTGCACTGGCCAGACGATGGATGCCCCTGTAGGCAGCTTGATCCTCACCTTGTTCTGCCCTGAATCACAGTTTCCCAGACAAATGGGTCTCATTGACTGAACCTGCACTTCTCAGGTGCATGGTAGTCTGACTCAGTAGTTGGACATCAACCTATGAACCAGGAAGTCATGGTTCAATTCCTGGTCAGGTCACATGCGGGTTGTGAGTTCAATCTCCAATGTGTGGAGTGTAGGAGGCAGCCAATCAATGATTCTTTCTCATCATCGATGTTTCTATTTCTTCCTCTCCCTTCCTCACTGATATCAATAAAAATACATTTTAAAAAAGCGAATTCTGTTTTCTACCTTTAGATTAGGGGTGTCGAACTCAATCAGAGAAGGGGCCAAAATCTAAAATCCAGCCTAAATCGCGGGCCGAATGGTTTACTGAACAGTCATAAACTGACAATGTCATAAACTGACAGCGGAGTGCAGTGATGACAGCGCGGTGCGGGCCACATTGCAAGGCCTGGCGGGCTGGATTTGGCCCGCGGGCCTTGTGTTTGACACATGTGCTTTAGATGGTAAAACCCAAAGTATAGGGAAGCAGTTTAAAAAGGTTGAGTGCTTTCAAATAACACACATCTGCAGCAAGGAACCACAGCCCTGAGGGGCATGCAAAGTGAATGGGGGGGGGGGTGGGGGGGGGAAGAGGTGAGATGGGGGCATTGTATCTGGCAGCAAGACCCTCTGGAAAGAATTAGTCAGTTTGGAAGTGATTCCATAGAGAACCTTAGAGATACCAAGTTTACCGCTCACCCAGCCAGTTTCCTAGAGAAATGCTGTCATTGAGCAGGAAAAAGAAAGTGCGTGGAAAGATGGACAACAGGCCCAGGGATCTGACATTTGGACGTGTGCGGAGGGCTTCAGTTATTGGCCAGCGGCTCAGAGGTGGGTGAGAACACTCAGTGGAGGTATTAAATCTTTCAGTATATTGACTCGAAAGCCTCAGAAGCTGAGGAACAGACAAATGTTATATTACTTGGGAATTGTAATCATTTGTTTTGGTATTAAAGTGGGTATTAAATGGTATTTTTCCATATTAATCATATTAAGCAAAATGAATGCAAATACAATGCTCATTTATATTCTTTCATCAGAGAAATGTCTCCTCTGTAATGACTACCCCTTGGGAGGTTTCCTCCCTGGCTGGAGACATTTTCTTCGCTTTGTTTACAGTTCTCTTCATCTAGCTTCCTGAACCTAATCCTCCCAGGATTTTGAATCTCCAGTGGGTCTCTGTTGTGCTTCTCACTTTGAGGCGAAAACCCTTTCTCACCTCCCCAAGACCCGTCTCCAATTTCTTTTTTTTTAAATATATATTTTATTGATTTTATTGACAGAATTATATATCACCTGCCACATACATGGATTAAGAATTAAACATTTGGTCTTCATCCACTTTGTTTATGTATTTAATCAGTCATATATGTAGGTTATTCAAACTCTTGTGTATTTACTGTTTATTCATCCTAGCCTGGCAAGCATGGCTCAGTGGTTGAGCGCTGACCTATGAACTAGGAGGTCAAGGCTCAATTCCATACCATGACTCCCCAATGTGGCAGATCACATTTTTATCTAATATCAGAGATTGTAAAGAGTCCATAAGGACTCACGTTGCAGGAATTCTTACTTAATAAACTATAATTTCCTATAAAAGCATTATTTTTTATTTTCTTTTTTGAAGTCTATTCAAGATTTGTAGTGAACAAAACTTTTATAAAGCCTTTGAAAATCATATTTTTATAATTATTTTTGTATTCACAAAAGCTAAATAGTTTCAGAATATAAGATCACCTAAATATTTTAAATGTATAGGTTAAAGTCAGCTAAAAAGATCATAGATTTTGCTATATACATTTTCCCATACACATCACCCTACAAAGACTGCTATAATAGTACAACCATCTTAACTTACATGTTTAAATGAAATTAAGTGAAATTATAACACTACTTACATTATCAATTTATTTTAATTAGCTCAATAATTAGGCAAACACTGATAAAATAAATTACATGAGCAATTGACATATGAATTGGCCCCTTTTGTTTTACTTTGTATAATTGTTAAACTTCACAGCATTCTTGGCAAATACCCCTTCCATTCAGGTAGCTATGCCCATCTGCCAGTAGAGGCAGTAGCTGAACTAAAGGTATTTTGTGCACAGATTTTTCGCACATAAAACATGGCCATGGAAATCGATGGTAGCTGTCCACTATCGGCTATCTGTGTTAACATAGGAGAGCCATATCTATTTCTGCCATTACTCCTAAAAAACATTTGAGTATAGTTATCACTTAATAACATCAATATGCCTACAAGTATCCTCATGTGGAGGGTCAATTCTGAATATCTTTGATGTGAATATTATTCTGACACCCAGGCCCGAAGAGTCAGGTTTAAGCTGACTTGCATTACATAATCGCATTTAAATGAAATCCATCAGAAAATAAGTACAATTATGAAATCATAAAATGTATTGTTATAACTATATTTTTATTTTCTACTATCTTCTACTTCTAGTTATCCTAAAGTAAGAGATGTTTGAATATCTCAAACTGGAGACTCTTAAATTATAAATCTATCCATAAAGATGATCAGCAGAGAGAGAAAAGAGAGTAGAAAAATGTTATAAATATACTATTTTTAATAAAATATAGTCTACTAGTAGCTCTGCTCATGAACCCATGCGCCAGTAGCTCTCTGCTGCCCTCCTGTAGCTCATCTTCCCTCCTCCCCCCACCCCTGCTTCCCTCCTCATAGCTTCTTGCCCTACTCCTCCTGTACTTCTCTGCCCCCTGCTTGTAGCTCTTGTTGTTGCCCCACCCACCTTTCCTGCTGATCCAAGATCTGGTCTTTACAAGGCCAGATGTTATGCCTCAGGGTGTAACAGATAATTAGCATAGTATTGTATAGAATGGGGTAAGTTAAATTAAGGCTATAATTAAATATTAACAATCAATTCCATTGTTTCATTTGTGGAACATAACATCATTATTAGTAGTTGCTTTTTATTTTCCAACTTGACAATAGTTTAGTACTCTAAGTGCAAAAGAAACGTTATCATATTCAAGATGTATTAATATCTCAGTATGAATGTTAAATATTTTTAAGGAGATGTTATAAAAATGAAAGTCCTTGAGCATATGCTGATAGATCATTTGTCTGTCATCTCATTTTTAAAATAGATATCTAAGGTTAAAGTTATGATAATTCCCTCTAAATGTTTCATAAGCATTTTGACTTGTTTTAAAATTCCATGATTGTGCTTATGAACTTTTGCAAAAAAGGAAAACAAGAAATAAATATTTAAACAGCATATAATAATAGTTTAGATGCCAAATTGTAACATATTTTGGAAAGTGTTTTACATTTAAAGAATTTCAGAACACAGGACTCACTGGGGTTTTCCCGGACGCAATGCTATCAGAGACAACCTCAGTTATCTGGACTCCTCTAAGAGCCACAGCCTCTGGAAGGCCTCTCAGGCCTCCATCGCACTGTTGTCCGTGTCCAGGGGCTATGCTTGTATGCATATAAATTCTCCAGTGAATCTCACCCCTCCCACCTACCCCTGCCTTCCCTCTGAAATTCCAGTCTGTCCCATGCTTCTGTGTCTCTGGATCTACCTTATTCATCAGTTTATTTTGTTTATTAGGTTCTATATAGGCGTGCGATCATGTGACACTTATCTTTCTCTGTGTTATCTGTCTTTACGCCATGTGGAAAGTGATGTTTAGAGGGGTTCATAGCGCTTGCATTGTAAGAAGAGACCCCGAGAAGCAAAATTGCCACTGGACACACAAGGGACGCAATGGACAGAACTGTGAGTAGCTCCTCGGCTCTCTGATGTCTTCCCTGCATCCCACCTGGTGTTCCAGATTGTTCTGTGTGCAACCCAGTTCTCTCTGGTCTACTTACCAAACAACTAGGTTTTCCTGGATTAATTCATTTTTGTCTATTCTCTATGAATTCCCCAATTTATCACACGTAGAGTCCTGATAAATGACTTCCATATCCTGACCCAGAAACTCCTCCTCTGAATTACCTCAATATATTTCTGGACCAGTGATGTGGACATATCCCTAGTTTTGCCCATGCCCCTCATCAACACATCCCAAAAATCTAGAGTGAGGTCAAAACACACAGCATGAGTATGTTGTAATAGCATTGTTCTATTCCATATTGAAGGGAACTGTAGTATTAAAAAAAAAAAAATTAGGACAGTTGCAAATGGTATAACAGGGTCCCAAGAATTATTCACCTAGATTCACAGGTTGTTGACATTTTGGTTCATTTGTTTGTTTATTTTTCTTTTTCTTTCCTTCTGAACCTCATGCAATGTTGACAGCTTAACTACAGTTGAGTTATGATGACCATGAAACAGTGTTCTACTCAACAAAAGTTTTCTTGGTTGAAAAAAAAAAAACAACTATTAAGCTCTCCTTAAAGCAAAATTTTATTATAGATTCCTAGAAGTATTTATCATTTTTAAAGGTCATAGGAGAAGTAGCCAGACTTTGTTTGAAAAGTTAAGCATGAAATAAAACCTAGAAACAAGGTGCTAATTATTTAGCTAAAAATATTCTTCTCGATTTAAACAAATGTTCCATTGGTTTTATTTCTTTTATATCACCCATGGCAACATTTTAAAAGAAGACAACTTAATAGGCACTGAATGTTTATAGACCTATTTAGAAAGAGATAAAATTTAAATTACTACACAAGGTTGACTAATGGAAAATGTTGATACCCTTGTTTTCATTGACGGCTTCTTGGAACCCTAGAATGATCTGTTTTCTTTTCAAGAAAATAGATTTAATTGGCCTTGTGTTAGAAATTAAAAAGGAAAATGAAGCTGAAAAGTTTCACTTGACTCTGTAAACCACTGATATGTCAGCAATCCAGATTTATTTCCAACTGGGATCAGTACAAATAAGTATAGCAAGACTTTATCATTTGGTAAGTCTCTACATCCAACAATCCCAAGAATTTCGGAACTAAAAACAAATGTGGGTAAGCCACTGAGAACAGTTGATCAATGGCTCTTATTTTTAGAATGCTAAAGGATTTAAAGTGGCCCAGCCACTGTGGCTCAGGGGTTAGCATCAATCTATGAACTAGGAGGCCACGGTTCGATTCCAGGTCAGGGCACAGGCCAGGGGTGCAGGTTGGATCCCCAATGTGGGGTATGCAGGAGGCAGCTGATCAATGATTATCTCTCATCATTGATATTTCCCCCTCTCTCTCTTTTCCCTCTCCCTTCCTCTCTGAAATCAGTAAAAATATATTTTAAAAAAAGAATGTAAGACAAAATATAATTTTCCAAACTTTTCACTGTTTTTATATGGGAAACAAAAAGTCCTCAGTAAAAGAATGATTATTCATGTATTTGGAGAGAACAAGAGGATGTGGAGAGATCAAGAGATAATTGTATTGACTTAATTCTCTTAAAAATTAAGCTAGATGCTGAAACCGGTTTGGTTCTGTGGATAGAGCATTCACCTGCGGACTGAAGGGTCCCAGGTTTGATTCTGGTCAAGGACATGTACCTTGGTTGTGGGCACATCCCCAGTAGGGGGTGTGCAAGAGGCAGCTGATAGATGATTCTCTCTCATCGATATTTCTAACTGTTTATCCCTCTCCCTTCCTCTCTGTAAAAAAATCAATAAAATATATATTTTTTTTAATCAGCTGGAAAATTAACAAGTTGTTTGGAAATAATTTTCCCAGGGTAAAAAAAATCAACTAAAAAATAACCACAAGTAAAATTAATTATCAAATTAATTGAAAATCACTGCCAATGGGTGGTTATTAATTAATTACATAGAAGTATTACTAGTTGGCTTTGTTAATATTTTATTAGAGTTTTCATAGTTCTTACGAAAGTATTACCAAGTACTAAACAATTTTTACTTGAGAAAAGTTTGAAAATAAACTATGAGCTAATTTTAAGTGAATCTCCCAGTGTTTTGAAGTGAATGATGAACATATTTTTGGCATAAACTCCAATTATGTATTCTAATACCAAAATAATACCTATGTAGAGAGTTTTTATAATCATGCAGTTACAAAAGTAAGTACATATGCATGTTGAAACATTCAAATGAATGTGATATGATGTAAGTATTGCTGGAATAAAAAGAATTCCCAGATAAAAATAAACAATTCTTGCTATTAGACTACCGTATTTTCTGGCGTATGAGAGGACCCCCTAATTTTACAGTTAAAAACATAGGTTTAGACCTATACTCACTGTATAAGACTACCTCCCACTTCCGAGTCAACACCAGTTCTTTTTTTAATAGACGACCTCTCTGACTCTGGCCAATCAATCTGAGCAGGCTTTTTTTCATTTTAAAAGTCGTCTTATACGCCGGAAAATATGATACACACAATATGTTTCCCCCTTTCATGTATATTTTTAGGATCTTGAACCGGGAGAGACTGGAGTTAGCAGAAACAGGGATTAAGATGCTGAATTAAGCAGTAAAAGAATGCATGTCATTAACAGGGAGAGGGATGTACGGTGAGGAGAGTGCCTTTGGTGCATGGGGGTGCTGGAGTGGCTGTACCATCTGTGAGAAGCAGTTGTCTCATCTCTTCCACTGCTTAGAATGGGCCTTAAAAGCACCTGCAGCAGGGAAGTCAGCATAGGCTACTAGACCAGGGCTCTTGCCCGCCCTCCCCACGCCCACCCAGGTGGCTCTTTGTTAAACACTGACCAGCACACCCAGTGGTTTAACCCAGCTGCTATCTCTCTCATATGGAAATTATATTCATTATTTTCCACATCACATTTCTGAATTGTCAAATGGAAATAGCAATATTTATTTTAAAGAAATATTGGAACAACTGAATTAGATTCTATTTATTTTTTAATTTAGTGGGGGGGGGGTTGGTTGCTCTCTTTTTTTTTTTTAACATCTTTTTATTGATTTCAGAGGAGAAGGGAGAGGAAAAGAGAGATGGAAATATCAGTGATGAGAGAGAATCATCGATCGGTTGACTCCTGCACACCCCACACTGGGGATCCAGACCACAACCTGGCATGTGCCCTGACCTGGAAACAAACCATGACCTCCTGCTTCATAGGTCGACAATCAACAACTGAGACAAAGCCAGCCAGGCTAGATTCTATTTTTTTTAAAATCATCTGGCATTCATTAAATGCTCATAATGGGTTATTGATGTGTGAATTTAAATAGCCTTTAACCACAAAGAATTCAGAAGTCAATGTTCAAACTTAAAACAATTATTAAGCATAATATATTTAGGAAAAACACACAACATGATTAAAGTTTTGTTGATATTAAGGATGCAGCTCTGGAAGTATATACAAACATATATTCTGCCAGGATTCTTCTAAGCATCATCCTAAAAAGAAGTGCAGTAAACAATACTCAATAATAGATGAAACATATAATCTGTAATTTAGCAGAAAATCAGAACCCCAATGGAGTGAAAGCAAAGGCAGGAGGATTTAACAAGCCCCAAAAGAAAACAAACAAACAGAATAGCATGTGCTCTCATTCATACATTTGTTCTTCATGCAAGCACATTCAATGTTTGTTACATATCAGGTATTATTCTGAATAGTGGTGAAGCCAAACACAAAACATTGAAATTTTGTAACATCATTGCCAAGTTATAGCACTTTACATATAGAAAAATAGGGCTAGTTAATATTTTTGCATATTTTTATTTGCAAGATACTACTCTAAAAAATCATTGCTATTATTCCCATTTTAGAAGTGAAGAAAATAAAGTGTAGGAAGTTATATAATTTTCTCAAAATGTTATACTTAATAAATATCAAAATTGGTCTTTGAATCCAGAATGGCACAGTTCACTAAATTTATAAGCACAATGGTATAACTTTGATCAATTAAGTAGTTGACAAATTATGCATACTATGTTTAAAGTTAAAGAAGAAAAAACTAATTTAAAAGAAAATTAAGCACAAGTTTTTGTTTTAGTTTTAGTTTTAGCAACAACTGTAGATTCACATGCTCTTAACCAAGAAGTTGACATTGATGCAATCTAACACTCAGATTTCATCAGTTTTACATGCAGCCGTGTGTGTGTGTGTGTGTGTGTGTGTGTGTGTGTGTGTGTGTGTATGCATTCACACTTAATTCTACAGAGTACTAACACTTGGGGATTTGTTGAGACCACCACCACATTTAAGACACAGAATAATTCAGTCACAAGGATCAGTAGTGCTACCCTTTCAGTCACAGCCACATATCTCCTGCTCTCTGCCCTAACCCCTGATAATCACTAATAAGTTTTCCAGGTTTGCAATCTTATCATTTTAAGCATGGCATATGAATGGAATCACATACATGGGATGGAATTGTAACCTTTGAGATTCTTTTTTTTCACTCAGCATATTTCTCTTCAGATCCATCCAAATTGCTGAATGTAACAATACATTTTTTTAATATATATTTCTACTGATTTCAGAGACAAAGGGAGAGGGAGAGAATCATTGATCAACTGCCTCCTGCACAGGATCGAGTCTGCCACCCAGGCATGCGCCCTGACCTAGAATCGAACCACAATCTCCTGGTTCATAGACTGATGCTCAACCATTGAGCCACACCAGCTGGACCATGTATCAGTTTTCATTTCTGGATAATACCTCATAGTATTACCTGGAAGAGTCGTGGGAGGGGTCCCATGGAAGAGCATTTAGACTTTTTCCAGGGTTTAGCTATTATGAATAAAGCTTCTCTGAGCATCTGTGTACAGGGTTTGTGCAAATGTAAGTTTTCATTTCTTTGGAATAAATGTCCAAAACAGCAATGACTTGGTTGTATGGTAAGTGCATGCTTACTTCTCAAAGGAACTGTACTACTACTTTCCAGTGTGGCTGTAATGGTTTTCATGCACATGGGCGCTGTAGGAAAGACCCAGCATTTGATGTTGTCAATGTTTTTTATATTTAGCCATCATGATATTGTGATGATATCCCATTGTGGTGGAGTGATACCTCATTGCATTCTTTAATGACTTATAATGAAAAACACATTTCATGTGTTTATTTGCCATCTGTACATTGTTTTATATGTAATTTCTTTTAATGTGTATTAAACATCTTTTATTCTCTTATTTTTTTCTCAAAGTTTTATGCCTTTATGTTGTTAACATGGATCCATAATGTATAAAATATTGTATAAGGAATGAGATTTAGTTAGAATTTTTTTTTCATGTCATTCATTCATCCATCCTTCTATTCCTGTAGTAGCTAAGGGTAATAAAATGCTTTAGAACAATTTGTTAAAAAGGCTACCCAATATACACTGAATGTCCTTTGCACCTTTGTGAAAAATCAGTGGCGCATATTTGTATGCATATATTTCTGAATTCTACTCACTAATATGTCTCTCCTCTAAGAATATCACACTTTGTATTGCTGTAGCTATATGTTATCCTTAACTAGAGGCCCGGTACATGAAATTCATGTACGGGTAAGGTCCCTCTGCCTGGCCAGCAATCAGGGCCATACTGTGGGTTTGACCAGCAGGTTGATCGGGGCCTTCACTGGCACCCACCTGGCTGGCCTGGAGCCTGTGGGCAGCTCCTGCATTGTGTGTCTTCCCACTGGTGGTCAGTGTGCATCATAGTGACCTGTCGTTCTGCTGTCTGGTCAATTTGAATGTTAGGCTTTTATTATATAGGATGGATAGAATGATTCCTCTAATTTTATTCTTATTTTTCAAAGTCCTATCTTTTCATATCCTCTTTAGAATAAGCTAGTCTAAGTATATAAAAATCACTGTTGAATTTAAAGTAGGAATTATATTAAACCTATAGACCAAAATGGGAAGAGTTGTCATGTTACTCTCTTTAATCATATAGTTCATGAACATATATTTAGTTCTGCGTAAGAAAACTACAGTCCTCCTTCTGTGTCTCCTCTTTACGTTCACACTACTATACATTAAGACACTGGCAACCCCAGATTGTAGGGGAATCCCCCATACCCAGCAATTCTGTGGCACCATCTGGATGTCCTACAACTTAACTCAGTTCCGATACTTTCTATTGGTCTGCTTTCTCTTTTTGTATATTGTGTTTGTCTGATTTGATGTCAATGCAATGCTGATCTTTAAAGTAAATTGTGAAATATTTCCCAGTCTTCTAGTTTCTGGGAGACATTGTATAAAATTGGCATTAATTCCAATTTAAGTGTTTGATGGATTAACATTGTCTCTGGTTTTCAGTAGATTATGAGTTTCCAGGAATTGGTCCATTCTTCTAATGAATGAATTTGGGTGGAAAATATTGTTAGCATCTCACTCCCCTCTTTTAATGGCTAAAGGGCCAATGGTGATATCCCCTTCTCATTCCTAATTTTGGCAAGTTCTGCCTTCTCTCTTTTTATCTTTATTAGTTTTCATAAAGGCTTATCGATTTTGTCAATTTTTTTCAAGGAGTCTTGATTTTTTTTTTTTTCTATTGCTTTCCTGTTTTTAATTTCTGTTCTTATCTATACCATTTTCATTATTATTTTACTCTTCTTCTTCTTTTTGTTTTTTTAGTGTTCTTTGAGTTATAAATTTAAATTATTGAATTACAATGCTTTAACTGAATCTCCTACATTTTAATGTGTTTTGGCCCATTTCCTCCAGGTTCAGAAAGGATTCATTCCAATAATGTAGTGTCAAGTCTATTGATTACAATCTTTCTGATTCCTTCTCTATTATTGAGCCCAGACATCAAGAGTTTTTTCTTGCTGAAACTGGTTGGCTCAGTCGATAGGGCATCGCTTGCGTACTGAAAGGTCCCATATTTGATTCCGGTCAAGGGCATGTACTTTGGTTGCGGGCACATCCCCAGTAGTGGGTGTGCAAGAGGTAGCATTGATATTTCTAACTGTCCCTTTCTCTTCCTCTCTGTAAAAAATCAATAAAATATATTTTTTAAAAAGAGAGAGAGAGAGAGAGAGAGAGAGTCTTTTCCTTTAATTTCAGTTACTGTATTTTTCACTTGTCTAAAATTTTATTTATTTTTTATAGATTTATTTTGTTGAGATTCCGCTCCCCGCTTCCCCTCCCCCTCTCATGCCCCAGAGAAATCACTACTACTTGGGAAAACATTTCTAAGATGCTTCTGTAAAATCCTTTCCAGATGATTCCATCTTGCTTCATTTCAGGTTTTGGCTGCTGATTTCCTTTTCCCGTTCATGCTGTGACTTTCCAGTTTCTCTTAAGACAGGCATTTCATGATTGTATTCTGAACACGCTGGCTATCAGATAATGAGGCTCTGGTCTGGACTCTAGTCCACTTTTGAGCTGTGTTTCCTATTTGTTTATTTTTTTAAGTAGCTTTTCTATTGAGTGTAGTGGGAAGGCTTAATCTGTGCACAAATCCAGCTTCCCTCTGGGTCCCACTGACATCTTTCCAGTAAAAATGAGGAGCTGAATGACACTAACAATGAGTGAGAGGGACATGTAGCTCCCCCTTTTACCCTCTGATAACTCTCAATGGAAGTGGGGAACAGTCTTACTGCAGAAAAAAGAATCACAAACCCACAATCTATGTAGTGATGTAAACTTAGTTTTCCAGTGTTGTGCTGCGAAGGGATGAGTGACAAGTTTTACTGCCATAGGATTGAGGGTTGGGGCAGTGGGTGGGCCTCTGACAGATGGGAAAGGCAGCCACGTGATCTCAGTCACAGTACCCCCACTATCTCATCCTCAGGTGAGGCTAAGGAAAGGGGAGTCTCCGCTCCCTGGGGGCCCGTGGCACTAGGGGAGGAGTGAAAGGGAGTGGGGCCTGGCCATCCCTGCTCCTTGCTTAGTAAGTCTCAGTGTTTTGAGGTTAAGGGTGGGTGGGACAGAGCTTCAGCTTCTCAGTGGACCCCCCTGACCCTATCCTGGAGGGGGAATGGAAGAGCCGCCTGCTTCCACTGGGAGATCCGCTTTAGGGAGCGATGCTGACACTATCTTGACAGGGTAATTGGAGCACTGCCTGCTCCTGCCAGACAAAGGGAGGGAGATGCCTCCTGCAAGGCGCCCTGATCTCATTGCATAGGGACAGCACTCAGAGAAGCTGTGCTCCCTGGCTGCTGAGGGGGTGGGAAGAGACCACCAGGAGAGGTGCTCTCTTCACTGGTGTTTTGACTGCAGTAGGACAAGTACTGTCAACAGAAGGTGCTGTTTAGGACACCTCTCCCCAGTCTCCTGGCTAAAGAAGCAAGCTGCTCTTGGGGCTCTGTCTGTCCCTAGCTTTAGTCAGTCCTGGGGTGGAAGTTTCTGTAGGACCCTGTCCAGTGTACACCCTGTGACATGGCTCAAATCCCAAAGTCCTTAGGCTGTCCACCTTTATAGCCTACTCTTTAGAGCCTTCCCATGTTTACCTGTGGTGTTGTACTAGCATGTCTCCTTCATTTTGTTAGTTGTCAGAGGGAAGAATGAGAGAGAATGGGGCTGCACTATCTTGGCCGAAATCAGGAAATCAAACAAAGTTGTGTTAATTAATAACAAACATAAAAATCCATTTTAAGGATCGATTCTAATATCAGATTTTTCATTAAAATTAATCATTTTCAAGTTAGTAATATATTTTAAAGTTGCAGTTTAAATTTTTCTACATATTAAGCTCCAAATCATTTTTCTGCATATCAAAGCTATTTTCTATAAATTACAGCAACCTCCCACTCCCCATACAATCTATACAAATCGCTCACATCAGCACGATAAGTGTTGAATAAGAACAGAAGTGTCTTACCTCTATAAAAAAAAAAAAGTCTTGCAAAATGCTTTAAAAATTACAGTTGGGCTAATTTATTTATTTTATATTTTGCAATATATTTCTTGAGTTTTACTAGTTAGTTTTATTTTTGATAGCCTACAGATATTATTGATTGTCCAATTTTCTTAGTATTTTAGTAGATTTAAAACATTAAACAATATAGTTAAGTGGTGAATGGTCTAGGACTTTTATTATGATAATCTGAAATTATTTAGCCTGGAGAGAACCTATCAGTAAAAGTATAATATAAGACTGGATGTCAGTATTCAATACTAATCTAATGAAGAACTGGTAAATCTAAAATTCATGTTTTTTATAGATGGCATAGGATATAACATTAAAAAATGTATATACCAAGGTATACCTGGTAATATACTATGAATTATAAACAAAATAAACATTTTAATGTATAATTGAAAATCTGGGGAACCATTTCACTATATTATAATAAAAGACTATCTTATAATGTTTGTTAAAATATTCTGTAGTACTGATATAACCATTTTGGAGACAATGAATACAATTCTAGGAATAACGTTGGCATTACTATTGGATAATGAAATTGCACACACTCCCTAATGCAGATTTTCTTAAAGAAACCCGCATACCATCTAGTGATCTAGTGGCAAAATTACAACTTTTTAATGCCGTAGTTTTTGTAAGCATCATCACACAGTATGGTGAACAAGAATAGCCACCAAAATAACCTAAGTTTGAATTACTTTAATAAAATAACTTTCCGGGAAAGTTGTTAAAAACTCCAGTATACCTATTAATTTTTATCTTAGCGGATAAAGTGAACTCAAAAAATAGGGAGGACTTAGTGACTTTTCTATTTATGAGAAAAAATTGTGTAAATGCTGCAATACATGCAAATTTTTGTTACATTATTTCATGCTTGCTATATAATTGTACTAAAAGCAACTATATATTCAATATACTCATATGCTTAGGGGTTTCTGTTTCATATACATATATATTAAATAAACTGTTCCTAAACAAATAGAAAGGAGGTTGATGTTAAAAACACAATTAGAATAGTGTGGAAAATAAGGTGATTTAGTGCCTTCTTCCATGTTTCTCTTATATAGTTTAAGTAGATGCTCTACATTGGCTAGGAGAGATACACAGTGATATTATCCATACTTCCTTTTTCCCCCCCAAGAATTCTCATAACTTAAAGTTCTTTCCTTTTTTCACAAATTGACTTATCAACTATAGCTGTATTCACATTTCCCAAGCATTTCACATTTCACATGCAATAAATCATCTTAAAAAATTAGGTTCAGCCCCCCAGCATGGCTCAGTGGTTGACCATCGACCTATGAACCAAGAGGTCACATTTTGATTCCTGGTCAGGGCACATGCCCAGGTTGCAGGCTCAGTCCCCAGTGTGGGGAGTGCAGGAAGCAGCTGATCCATGATTCATGATACTCTCTTGTTGTTGATAATTCTCTCTCTCTCTCTCTCTCTCTCTCTCTCTCTCTCTCTCTCTCATCTTTCTTCCTCTTTGAAATTAATTAATTATATATATATATATATATATATATATATATATATATATATATTTAAACAGATTCATCTGACAAGGATGGTTTTTCAATTCCTGGCCTTTCCACCTCAAAAGTCCCTGTATCTTCATTCTTTCTCTCGGTCACAACTGTAGCATGAGGCAGAAGCATTCTCCCTCCCCTTTCTTTCCGACATGATCATCTTTCTTTATTATTTGCTCTGAATCAGCTCTTTCAAGTTTCCCATTCTCCTTTCGAGAATCAATATCTTCCTTTTAACTCCTTCACTGGGATTCCATTTTCATAAAAACAATAATATCACAAAATAACACCACCTTGAATCATGGTACCCTGTGATTTCTCTATTTTCTCCCAGTCTATCAGGCACTCACCACTCTCTCTAGATAAATCACTTCTGATAAGTAAAACCGAACATATCATACAACCATTTGATTTTTATTTCATTTTCTGGCAGAAGTGAACCTACTAAATTAAAAAAAAAATACAAGTGAACTATATAATATTGCTAGATTTGCCAAAGTACCCTTTATTTTTCATTCCTACCCTTCATGTAAAAGTCAGAAAATTTTGAATGGCAGACTTTTACTGAGAAAATAATCACTGATTGATTGAAAATCAGTGGTCCTTCATCCTAATTAATGTCATTTATTTCTCTTCACGTCTTGATGAATGTAACATTCATTTCTGCATTTCAATATCCTCACAGATTTGATATTTAAATTTGTTGCTAATTGCTGAAACTATACATTAGAATCTATGTTAGTGTCAATATAAGAAAGCAATTTAGCTCTACAAGGCAAGAAAAAACATTAGGAAAACTTAATGAAATAACAAGTACTCATAACTATTGCATCTCCTACTTGTAGCTTTACAATTGACAAATATAAGGTGTGAGTCACATAAAATACAATTTATTTTTGAATCACTTATCTATTACCCCACTCGTCCTTTCTTCTATGCTTTTTGTCACAACAAAAAAAAAATATATTAGATGCCAAATGTACTAGCACTAGTATACACAATGAACAATTAAGAGGGTCAGACAAAATGTGTGCCATGGAACACTGTTTAAATTATCATTGGAATATATTTCATTTTATAATATGTCATCATGTTTTACTTTCAGTCTTTTACAGTTACATAAATCAGTGTTTCTCTCTGGAGCAAGTTCTCGAGATTTAAACCACAAGATCCCATTTAATGAAAATTTCACTGACATATTTAAACAGGGTTAGTTTAATGTCAGTAGCATTCTGTGTGGGCAAGCCCAATAACTTCATAATAACCAAATGCATTTCAAAAGAAATTAAAAATTCTCCTTGCACTGTTAAAACAAAATAATGCCAGATATTAAACCCTGTGCTGGTTATGATTTCTCTTCTAAATATGGATTTAGGTCTGAGTTTTTCATAAAAATTAGTTGAAATACCCTCAAACATGCTCTAAGACTATTCTTTTGACAATCCTAAAACCAAATAGCGACTACAAAGCTACCAGGTTCTTCTGATAATTTGGGGCACGTTTAACAATCACTTTTATTCTCCATGTGTTTATAGTCATCAGTATTTTACCTAATATAAATTTAAGTATAGCCAAAACACCAGAAATAACCCTTTAAAATAAGAACATCAGTACAAGAAACTGGTAATGTAGGGTGTGTAATAAGTGACAAGACAAACAGAATGATTAGGACCCTCCTCTACTGGGAACAAAGAGACAGCTCGCAATCACAGGCCTGAAGGAACAAATGGTGAAAGACCAGAACCTGGTCCAGAGAGGCGGGACTCTGCGAACTTGGGTTCTCCTCGGCAGCTAGGGCCACAGCCATCAGGCAATGTGGGGACACCAGCCACAGAGAAGATGTCCTTGATTTCCCCTTCCTCCTCCTCCCAGTCTCCCACCGATGCCTTTTGCTGGTCTCAGGTGGAACCTACCGAGATCAGTCTCCTTGTGGATCCAAGAAAGCATGAGAAAATAATTTTTTGTTGCTTTTAATTTTTTTGATATGTGTTTTTCTTTTTCTTACTGTGGTGTTATCACTTTGCATACTTACTGTGACATTAGCACATTGCCATGAAATTTCATGAGGACAGGTGTGGTCTTTCAGTTCGATCTACAGCTATGTCCCCAGTACTTAAAAAGAGCCTTGCCCGTATTAATCAGTCAATGCAATGTGGTTGAACAGACAGAGGAAATACTAAATAGCAGTTTGTGAAAGAACCCAACCATGGGCAAAGACTCTAAAATTTACTTTAAAAATAACCAGTGTCATGGCCCTAACCGATTTGGCTCAGTGGATAGAGTGTTGGCCTCTGGACTCAAGGTCCCAAATTCAATTCCAGTCAAGGGCATATACCTTGGTTGGGGGCACATCCCTAGTAGGGGGTGTGCAGGAGGCAGCTGATTGATGTTTCTCTCTAATTAATGTTTCTAGCTCTCTATCTCCCTTCCTCTCTGTAAAAAATCCATAACATACATTAAATATAACATAAAATAAAATTACCATTGCCCTGGTTCGTTTGATTTTCATTTGAAATATGGAATTCGTATTCCAATGAGAATGAATATCAGATGATGTTTCATATGACATGCATACTATATCTCAATGCTAAAATTTTAGATAATACTGGGTTTCTCTTTATATCATCTTTATTTACTTCAATATATATTATCTATCAAAATGTATCCAAAATATTTTTAAGGTAATAAATCTTTCTGAGTCAAACTTTCTGATGTGTGTCTTTATGCTTTAGGGTATTATAAGAAATTTCATGTTTCATGTAAATATGTGATATTATATACAATAATCACATAACTGAGTGACCAGCACATGATCCATAAGATGAATGAAATTGCTATAACTGAATAATGATTAAAAGATAATTAAGGTAATTATATTCTGAAATAAACACTAAGTATAAAAAAGATTCTCTAAATTGATTTACAGATTACACTATAAAGATGAAAAAGACATCAAAAGAAAGAGAAAATTTTTGAGTTCTCTAAATGTTTCATAGAGAATAATTTGAAAAATAGAAACTTAATCTGTAAAGTACTGAATTACAATAGACTATGTGGTAATATTTTGACATAGAAAGACTAAGAGCAAACTCATAACACATTCTCTGAAATGATGTGTATACTTAACAAAATTGCCTCATCTATGTTCAGTTGAATTCGGAGAATCATGTTTGAATTAATCCACTGATACTCTGATGAAGCTAATCTTAAATGCCAAGTTTGGTTTCACTGTCCATGACAAGACTTTATAGAAAATGTGGTGCTAAACAAAATGTGATAGTCCCTGAGTATAGATTGTCCATTATCTCTCCGAGTATTTTGAAACAGCATTGTTCAATCACAAATGATTTTAGAATATTTATATTTGCCTTTTCATTGCATTTTTGCAAAGGCTGCAGGGCACACATCTACATAATTGAGAGAGTTTTAATTTAAAATACGTTCAGTTTCTCTCCATTACATAGTCAGCTAGAATAATTATATCTATCTCCAAGTGATGAGCTGTTATCACAGTAAAGTTCACAGTAATTCAGTTCCATTAAAATAAATAACACAACAAGAACACAAAACTGCCTATATTTAACTTTATTTGACTATAGTATCTCAATCTCATTATTTTTAAATTTATTTTTATAAAATGTATTGGGTGACCTTGGTTAATACAATTATATAGTTTCCAAATGTACTTTTCTATGATACATTAACTTCAGATTATATTGTGTGCCCATCACACACAGTCAAATCTCCCGTCACCATATATTTGATGTTCTTTATCAATTATTGCCATCCACTCCTCTTCCATCTGATAACCACCATACTGTTGTCTGAGTCTATGAGTCTTTGTTGTTGTTTTTTTCTTTTTTATTCATTTGTTGCTCCCAGTTTCATATATTTCACATATGAGTGAAATCATATGATTCTTAAGACTTTTTGTGTGATTTATTTCACTTAACATGTTATTCTCAAGGTCTATATTCTCAAGTTGTTGCAAGTGGCAATATTTCATCTTTTCTTATGGCTGAGTGGTATTCCATAGTATATATGTACCACAACTTTTTATCCAGTCATCTAGCGAGGGACACTACAGTTGTTTCCATGTCTTGGCCACCATGAACAGTCCAGCAATGAACATAAGAATGCCTATGTCTTTGCAAATAAATGTTTTCAAATTTTGGGGGTAGATACCCAGAAGAGGTATTGTTGCATCATATGGTCATTCTATTCTTGAGTTTTTGGGAAACTTCCATATTGTTTTCCATAGTGGCTATACCAGTTTACATTCCCACCAGCATTAAATAAGGAATAACTAACCTTCTCAAACTCTTCCAAATTTTTTAAGAATAGGCAA
Source organism: Pipistrellus hanaki (assembly GCF_964339955.1). Taxonomy (NCBI): domain Eukaryota; kingdom Metazoa; phylum Chordata; class Mammalia; order Chiroptera; family Vespertilionidae; genus Pipistrellus; species Pipistrellus hanaki. The sequence goes on along the minus strand of NC_140510.1, from coordinate 69,214,166 downwards.
TACTTCCTAACACATTTTATGAGGCCAACATAACTATGATCTCAAAACCTGGTAAGGATAACACACAAGAAAAGAAAACTACATACCAATATTTCTGACAAATACAGATGCAACATCCTAAGCAAAGTGCCAGCAAATAAGCCACAGCAATACACTACCAAGCAGGATTAATTCCAGGGGCACAAGAATAGGTCAGGGTGCATAAATGGATCAATGTAACCTACCACATTAATGAAGGATTAAAAATCATATGATCTGATCCATAGATGCAAAAAGCATTTGATAAGATACAACATCCATTTGTGATTAAACCACTCAAAAAATAGGAATAGAAGGAAAGTACCACAACATAATCAAGGCCTTATATGACAAATCTCAGCTAATAGCACACACAATAGTGAACAACTAAAAGCGTTTTCTCTAAGAACAAGAATGAGACAAGAATGTCCATATTCACCACTCTTATTCAACATAGCCCTGGAGATCCTATACAGAGTTACCAGGCAAAAGGAAGAAGTAAAAGGCATCCAAATTGGGGATAAAGAACTAACATTGTCACTTTTCACAGACGACATGATTCTTTATATAGAAAACCCAAGAAATCTATCAGAAACGATAAACAAAATCCATGTTCAATATTATTCTAATTGCAGGGGAATAAGACAGTTTGAGATAGATTGTTAGTCTTCCAAGATAATAGTTAGTCAGATATTAAAAATATAAACATTTTAAACTCTAGTTTTAATTACCATCATTTGACCCAGCTTTGAGTTTTACATCCATACGACAGGGAAAACTCTGAAGTCATTACCTTAGCTAGCAAAGATGTCATGAAAAATAATAATTAATTTGTTTCTCAACTTGACTGCATACTCCTACCAATAACTGCGCTCCATTTTTTCAAGCTAAAATGTCTTAGTGAGAGGACAATCCATCCATTTCATACAAATAATTCCCGGTAATAATTCAATTGTTCTTTAGGGAACAGCTTGGTATTCATTCATATTCACGAAATTGACATTTTATGTTCTATTCTTATCAGAAGGCAGATGACTCCCTGACTAACGTTCTTACGAAAAATAGAGAACAAATTATAAGGTAAATTAACCAATGTTCTGTAAACATGCAGCCTCGTCAGTCTGATTCAACGTTTCTGTCAGCTTTTGAGACTGATGTATAAAATCAATTGAATCAATCTGATCATATGCAATATGTGTACTGATGAACTTTTGCTAGCACATTAATGTTTTAAAATTTAAAATACATAATTATAATAATTAATTAAAAAATAACTTTCCCCATTACCTACCCTTAATTTTATTTTCACCCCTATTTGTTCTAAGCATCCTATCAGTAGATTTTTAAAAATATTTTCAACCTCAGACAATGTTGAAGATAAATCTCATATCATATGAGCTTGTGATTACCCTAACTACTCTATAGTACAATAGTTCTTAGGTATCACCAACAGAACCCTGATACCCAAACCTGTCAAGGATAACACAAAAAAAGAAAACAACAGACCAATATTATCAGAAGAAGCTGATAGTTCTTTGCAGGAGATTGGATAAGCCATGCACACCATTGATTCTAAACTTGAGTCACTATTCCTTTCAATACCTGTTCCACATTTCTCAGTCTATATTCTATTTAATGTAATTTTATGTCTTCAACTAGTTCATTCTTGTGACATATTTCTAATTAAAAAAAATATTTCTCACTTGGTTGATTGCAAATATTAAATAATTCTGAAGTCTTTTGCCTTTTATTTCTTTGCTTTAAACTTAAGAGACACTTTAATGAGAAATGAAGGAAACTGATCAGTTGATCACTGAAATTAATTCAAGGTTTCTTTTAAATATCCAATGTGCTTGGCTGATGTGGTTCAGTGGTTGAGTATCAGCCTATGAACCAGGAGGTCACTGTTCAATTCCCTGTCAGGGCACAGGCCCTAGGTTGCAGACTCGATCCCCAGTAGAGGGCATGCAGGAGGCATCTGATCAATGATTCTCTGTCATCACTGATGTTTCTATCTCTCTCTCCCTCTTCCTTCCTCTCTGAAATCATTACAAATATATTAGAAAAAATACCCAATGCAACATTTTCATGTGATATTTTCAGTACCAATAATTCTAATAATCTAACATGTCAAGTTCTATTTGTTGTCACTTAGAGCAATGGTTCTCAACCTTTCTAATGCTGCAACCCTTTAATATAGTTCCTCATGTTGTGGTGACCCCCAACCATAAAATTATTTTTGTTGCTACTTCATAACTGTAATTTTGCAACTGTTAATGAATCATAATGTAAATATTTGTGTTTTCTGATGGTCTTAGGCTCTATAGGTCGTGACCCACAGTTTGAGAACCACTAGCAGGGTCTCCTAAGACCATTGGAAAACACGAATATTTACTTTATGATTCATTAACAGTAGTAAAATTATACTTATGAAGTAGCAACAAAAGTAATTTTGTGGTTGGGGGTCACCACAACATGAGGAACTGTATTAAAGGGTCTCAGCATTAGAAAGATTGAGAACCAATGATTTAGAGTATTGCTTCAAAGATAGTCCTATCATTTTTTGGGTTTCAATGTATGGAACTAATAGAGAAGAGGATAATATGTATTCTGAAAAGAATGGAGTGACTCTATTCTTGGTTACCAAACCTCTCATGAGTCATAATGCTGAGGGAGGAATGAGTAGGTGGAAGTAGTTGGATCTTGAACTCATAATTTCATTAGTGTTTCCAATTTCTCCTGTTGAGCCTAAGAAATTTCTCTAGATTATTTCTCTTTCAAATGTTAATGTTCCGACATATTTAAAGGAATGTTTTATTCTTTTAATTTCACCAAATTGTCCTGCCAACCTTTTAATTCTAAAATAGTCTAGGTTATTTACTTTTTAAATCTCATACACTGTTCATGGTGATAATCTCATATTCTACTTCATTGTCTTGGTCAGAAAATATGGAATTTTAAGTTGTAAATATCTCAACATGTCTCTTATTTTGCATGCTTATTACATTTTAGATGTTTTTCTTGAACATTTTCTAGTTTCCTATGTGAAGTCGCATTTTTAGTAATAACAGCACAGAGAAGAGGACTTTTTTTTTATCATGCTTGTAAATATCCTTTCTTAAATTTATTATTTCCTCACACTGGATTTATGTACATGGAATTTAGTCTAAGCAACACTTTCATTACACTTATCTTAAACCTATATTTTTTATTTTGTCATAATGCTAGACATTTTGATCTTAAAAAATCACCGAAATTGTGTTTTGTGAGGAAAAAAAAATGTAGTTTAAAATATTTCCAGGAACATTTAGTCATTAAGTATGGATGGAAAAATCCAAATGGCTCCTATCTTAAAATATCAACTCTTCCATGATGGCATAGAAGATTAGTCATAACAATATATAATGAGATATAAAAATAAAAACAATTATCTCTCTATTAAGGAATAACACTACTATGTTTTACCTACAGGAGTTTTTACCATAGTGTTTTTATGTAATTTTGCATTGCATTAAGAAAAATACAAAGTATATGCTTTGTCATAGAATTATATGAAGAGTATGTTTTATGTAAGTTAAAATATAATCTACTCAGTTATATTCATCATTTTAACTTGCATATTTTTCTATTATTTGTTTACTTAAAATTTTATTGATTTTTCTTCTCTGTAGGATCTATTTTTTTTATGTCATACTATAAGGGCTAATAGTTTGGGTTATTTTTTATTGAATTCATTGGTTTGACATTGGTTAAAAAATTATGTAGTTTTCAGGTAATCAATTCTACACCATCTGTCTATTTAATTAAACAATCCTGTCCTAATCTTGTCCTGCCTGTTAATAACTATGTAATATTTAAAAGGTATTGTGACAATTGAATGAATGAATCCCTGTGAGCCAGTTAATGTCATATCTCAGTTTTAGTAAGCATGTAGTCAATGCTAGCATTTTTAGTAATATTAATGTTACTTTTAAGTCATGAGTAGGACTTCCATTTTAAACGGATACTTTTCTCTTCAGTGGGTTGTACGTGGTGCATACACATCTGATTCATGGTTTAGTTAAGGTAAGGACAGAGTATGATGCAGTGAGTGCACTACCTTTAAAAATAGGACAATTACTTTAAAAATACTCTAGGTCCTGTGAGAAAAGCTGTTATAATCGTGCTTTATTGTTAGTCTTTTTCCATCTAGATCTGATAGGTATGAGCTTCCATTTTCCTGCAGAATTCCTAAATGTTCATGAGTGGGTTTAAAATAAGAAACCAAGTAGTGGTAAGGAAACACATAGTTTCTTATTTACTCTTCAGTTGGCAGGTTATTCTGGGTAAAAGTTTCATTTAAATAACAGAGATATCGCCTAGCTGGTATAGCTCAGTAACTGAGCATCGACCTATGAACCAGGAGGGCATGGTTCGATTTGGGCCAGGGCACATGCCTGGGTTGTGGGCTCCATCCCCAGTGGAGGGTGTGCAGGAGGCAGCCAATCAATGATTTTCTCTCATCATTGATGTTTCTATCTCTCTCCCTCTCCCATCTGCTCTGAAATCAATAAAAATGTCTTTTGAAGTAAAGAACAGAGATTCTTTACTTATCATTCTACATAAGTCTGAATCACAAATGCTATTGGGCTTTGCTTCTGCCCTTGTTTTTAATGCTGGTAATGTGTATATAAATACTTCATCCTGTCTTTTGACCAGCTGGAAGATTCTTTCACTTGTTAATGATCGCCTTTTCTGGGCCCATCCCCTGTCCAGGAATCAAACTGTGACCTCCTGGTTCATAGGTTGACACTAGTTAAGCTAGAACAGCAATTTTAAAATGCTAGTTTAAATGGCCAAGTACTTTCTCTACATAATAGGAGTAGAAGGAACAATACACATTTATTTAGAGATTATCTTTCAAGTAGCTCAGGATGGGGAGAAAATCAATCCCTTTATTATCTCATATATACAGTGCCAGGTGGGTACCTGGAAAATCAGGGAATCTCTGTGTAGATTAAAATAATTGTGAAGTTAACACAAAACAGTGTTGAATGTAAACTGTAATTAAAACATAAAATTAGCCTTGACTGATTTGGCTCAGTGGACAGAGCATCAGCCTGCGGACTGAAGGGTCCCAAGTTCAATTCCGGTCAAGGGCATGTACCTTGGTTAAAGGCACATCCCCAGTCGGGGGTGTGCAGGAGGCAGCTGATTGATGTTTCTCTCTCATGGATGTTTCTAACTTTCTATCCTTCTCCCTTCCTCTCTGTAAAAAAAAATCATTAAAAATTTTTATGTTTTTTAAAAATAAAAAAGATGGTCTGCATTTCAAAGGGCATGCAGTTGAGTGTAGCACTTCTGAGAAAAGAAGAACTGGGTTATTAATAATTGGAGAAACTCTACCAGATTTTTTTATTTGAAAGTGGCACAGCTCCTAGTTCTAGAACCTTTTCATGACAGCAGACAGAAATTCATATGCCTTACAGTCACTCTGGCAACTGCTAGCCTGCTCCCATCCCGCCGTGGAGGGAACAGCAGCTCACTCCTGTTCATGGCTGAAAATATCCATTGTATTTTGTTTATCTGTTGATTAGTTGATTAATATTTGGGTTGTTTCTACCCTTTTGGCGCTGTGAATAGTATAGCTATGAAACATTCCTGTACAAATATATAATCAACTTTGCAATTCTTTAAAGTGCCCACTAGAAGGAAAATCGCCGAGTCACGTGGCAATTCTATTTAGAAATGAAAGACTATGACAGACATGTGGGGATGGCCATCATCCATATGAGGACAGGGTATGGTGCATAGCACCCAGCAAGTGCTCACTACATACCGTTAAAGGAATGGACACGTATGGCATGAGATCTGACTGTCTGTGGAGAACCTGCTTGGTGTCAGTACCATGCCAGTAGCTCTGAGGACATCATCGGATGCATCCACAATACATGTTGAAGGTAGTCATTGTTAATCTCATTTATACAAGGTCAAAGACCAGATCATGTAAACAATCCTAAGGTCAACTTGTTAGAAAATGCAAGTCTCAAAGAAGCCAGATTTTCTTGCTGAATTTAAATTAGCTTTAGGAAAATCAATAGACTTTATTCTTTAGGGTAGTTTTAGGTTTGCAGAAAAAACTGAAGAGAAAGAAAGTCCCCACATATTTCCTCAGCCTTCTGCCCCAGTTCCTCCTACTCACATCTCTCACTGGAGTGATATCTTTAGTACAATTACTACGCCAATATTGCTACCTCAGTACTAAGAGTCCTTTTTTGCATGAGGGTTCACACTTCCTGTTGTATGTTGCATTGAGTTTTGACAAATGTGTGATGTCATGTATGCACTATGCAGTATCGTACAGAGTAGCTTCCCGCCTAAACTTCCCTGCACCTCACCTTTTCCTCCCATGGCCCGTGTCCTAGGACCCCAGGCTTTACTGCCTCTGCAGATTCATTAAATAAACTTCCTTCCCAGCAAATCAGTTGCTGCTTTTCATTTTATTAAATTCAAAAGCACTTATTTAAGGAAATGTTCTGTTGTAAAATATGTAGAAACTATTGAAATCATTTTTTTCTATATGCAGTTCGTTTTCACAAAATTCAATGATAAAAATAAGAGATACTATAAATACATATGCATCTTCTTAAAATATAGTATGACATATTTTAGCAAATATAGTATTAGTACAAGCATTAATTAATTATAAGATAATCATCATAGATGCATGCTCGTAGACTGACAAAATATATTTTAAGGAGGGAATGTCCTACAATGGACATATATGGTGATATTATAAATATTCGAATGTAATGGTATCACCACTTATACAAACCAGAAAGAAGGAAGAAGGCATAAATACTGGAATAAGTTAAATATTTCAACAAAAATAATTAGCATGCCATCTAAACAACTTTAAGGTCACTTTTGGTCTGCATAATTTGTACAAAATAGAATAATTTAAGAAACTAAAATTAAGGAAAACATAGTTCTAAGCGAAAGTGGTGAAATAAGAAAGGAAATTAACCCAGTGCAATCCCTATTTGCAGTGTTTCCTATACTAGTAAGCAAGAGCATAAAATAAGTGGTATTTAAAAAGTAATTTAATTCTTTTAAACAATTCCACAGTTTTACATGGCAACATATTGTAGGTTATGCCGCAATAAAGTGTATAGCATAATGTTTATAATCCTTTCGGGTACAATATCAAAATGCTTTATTCCCGGCAATCTAAAAGTGACCATATTTGTAAGTGTTATGTTTGTAAATGAACAATAAGCCTTAAATAAAGTACTCCGGTGTTAAAGTGTATAATAAACTTGCTAATATTCACTTGCTACTTGACAAAGGATTCTAAGTTTAAAATACTTTCTGTATCAATTAAGCAAGAGCTGTTGGTTTTCTTGGACAAAACCTAAAGTGGTCAGGTTTGAGAGATTCTAAACATAGCTTCTTCCATAATAGTAGTAAAGTAGATGATCTCACAGCAGCGTGCAATTTTCTCATTTAGCTATCTTTCCTCACTGAACAGTGTCTTACAAAGATTCCCGTATATAGTTTTATAGCGGAATCAAAATTCCTATTACCCCAAGTTCCAGTGCAGTTTAAAGAATCATCCAATAAAACGCCTGACAGATATGCAAATGCATGACTTAAACAGTTTTTAATGCATGTAAAACATGATCTCCTGGGAACACCAAATGCTACAAAGGAATGAGATCTGTAATACTCTATTGCTTGCCTAAAGCGCTGGAGGAGAATTGAACTGCAGTGTTCACAAATTTCTATTCCTCCATCACCCAGTACATTTCCGAACTTCTTTAGTGCTTTGGCGGCATTAGCCAATCATTTTTACACAAAGGGATAAAACAGTTAGTGGCTTTTCCAAGCCAGAACTGTACTCAGCACAAGGCCAAGCAAGAAGCATCTGATATTTATGACATAATTTAGAGGATGAGACTTGCTTTTCCAAAACGATGCACACCAGGGTGGGGGGTTGGGAAGGAGGCTGCGGGGAAGAGCCAGGCCGTAGGGTCAGGAGAAAGTCCAGAGAAATGCCTGACTTAGTCATCAGAGATGATGCTTCCTTTCTCAGTAACATTTCATCATGCTCATGCTCTAGGACCATTCAAAATAGTTGGAAGCGGGAAGGTAGGCACGGGAGTTTATTTAAAGATGAAAAACATGTTACATGTGCCTGGTGGAAATTCCCTATATTTTTCACTGGAAGGAGCACTTAGTAATTTCTTCTACTCTGACCAGCCATTCCTTCTGGTCAAAAGGATATTAGTCATTATTTAGGCTTTAATGAGTAATAGAACTTGAATTAGTTTAGGAATATTATCATCTATTATCTGATTCTATTTTTTAAAATATATTTTATTGATTTTTCTTACAGAGAGGAAGGGAGAGAGGTAGAGAGCTAGAAATGTCGATGAGAGAGAAACATCAACCAGCTGCCTCTTGCACACCCCCTAACGGGATGTGCCCGCAACCAATGTCCATGCCCTTGACCGGAATTGAACCTGGGACCTTTCAGTCAGCAGACCAATGCTCTACCGCTGAGCCAAACCGGTTTCGGCCTGATTCTATTTTTATGATCTCTTATTTACATTCACATCATGATTACTGATAATTTTTGAGACACTCAAAAATAGATGAGGTATTTTGGACAAAATATTTTGGATCAACTCTCATAGGTTCCTGTAGTCACCTCTCCTCATTTGTGCCGTCCAAGGTTGAGAAAGTTGCAGTGTGTAGTTTTGCCAGAGGGACTGACTTTTAGGACTCAATTTCTGTCCCTCTTCTCTTCCTTTGTAGAGTGAATCACACATAAAACATGTATGCCCAGTGGAAACACACTTGATTCTCTGTCCATATTGTGTTTTTCTAACATTTTACTTCTGTCTTAGGTTGTGCCTAAATACACGCTTTAATACTTGCTCTGAAGTTGCACTACTTACATACAATTACAGCTCCATCATCTATTTCATAGTTATTCCTATGAAAATTGACTAAATCTCCTGGGTCCCTTGTTATTCCTTTGAAAACTGTGTATTAAAAAGTATAGTATGCATGTATACATATATATTTGTTGTGCAGATGAAATAAGGATTTATGTATAGATGTTAAAATAGTGTTTAACATGTAGTAAGCTCTCAATAAATAGTATGCAACATTATTAGTATTATGCTTTTAATTATCTTAATCTTATTTAATCTGTGTGTTTCCTATAGTTTAATTTATTTTTATTTATTTCAAAGAGGAAGGGAGAGAGAGAGATAGAAACATCAATGATGAGATAGAACCATTGATTGACTGCTGCCTGCACACCTCGCCCCCCCCCCCCCCCCCCGGGGATCAAGCACAACCTGGGTATGTGCCCTTGACTGGAATTGATTCTGGGACCCTTGAGTCCACAGGTCAACACTCTAACCATCGAGCCAAACTGGCTAGGGCTAGTTTATATGTTGATCAATTTTTACAAATTAATCTAATTTTATCCCCAGGGAAATCTCCAGATTGGAAAATAAATAATTTTTAAAAATGTTTCTAATTTTGCTTTTAATTTACTACTTTACCATAGTGACTACTTTAAAGTCCCTGGTTCATTCTGTTGAAAATATATGAACATAAGCTGAACTGGTTTTTCATAAATCCTTTCAGGTCTAAAATTCTGTGAATCAAAGGCATAACTTTCGGTTCCAACTAACCAGAGGTATGGATAGCTCCTGCTAAATCTCCTGTTCTGAAATAATCTGCACTTCAACTACCTAATTTTCATTATAAAGTGCAGTTATTGCTTTTAAAAATCTCTTTATGTTTGCATATGTCAAGGATGACATATTTCAAACATTGGAGATTATGTACATTTTCTTGAGTATCTCCATGCTCTGGATACTGTAAAGACTATACTCTGTAATCCAACTTTATTTGAAGATGTAAATATCGCTTTATTTGTAGTTTTAGCCTCAGGCTCTGTCTCTCTGATGATGTTATTTAATAAACTATTTAATCTGTCTGGTATCTTGTTTTATTAGCCATACAATAAAAGCTTAAAAACTGCATCAGGATTAATAAGGCTTTTAGAAATAAGAGTATAAGAAATATGACTTAAAAATAAAATTGAATAAATCTTTAACAGAAAATGTGAATTTTCAGACTAATTTGAACATTCACCCCACAATCCAGATGTTTTGCTAGCCAATTTCTAAGAATAGGCTGCCTGAAATAACCAGGATATTAGACTCCTACTATTATATAATTGATCCTTTTGGGGCAAAAAATGAGTTTTTTGATGAACATAAGTGTGTTTATGTGGTAGTTATTTTTTTTCTTTTTCTCCAATAGTGAAGATGATAATCTAGAATAAGCACATACTTATATAAATTTCTTCCTCACAAATACAGCTTACATTGATTTGTTTGGAGAAAACATCTTAATTCTATTTTTGAGCAACACATGATCTCCTTCCAACATCACATTATATCATCATGTTTTTTATTCCAGTTACTTCGCTTTTCAGAGTTTCCTATTATTATCCTTTCTGATCATGAAAATATGCTTTGGTAGCATTCAAAAGTCTATTTAAAGACTCATCAATCATGGTATTGAATAATAATAGGTTTATAATATTCCCCTGTGAAGTGCCATTTTCAAGCATAAATTCATTAAAAATATTAGCTTAAATCTCACTTTACATAGGGGATGTCAAACCATTTGTTAATTAAGGACCACTTAAGAAAACTAAATTAGCACAAAGTGCCACAGGCTGATGGAGGTACATAAACACGATGGCATGAAAAGAAAGAGCTAAAAGCATGTGTATGTGGCAGGAATTTGAAGCCGTCCAGAGTGCATTTCTATTAACACAAGAAATAAAGCCCTGTGATGATGTCAGGCTGCATAAAACCACTTCAGGTCTTCCTGAAACAGAAAATTAGTTTTCTTTTATTTTTTTAATAAATATTTTTATTGATTTTTTTTCTTTTTTCCTTTTTTTAGAGAAGTAGGTAGGGAGAACAAAAGAGAAAGAAACAGCGATCGAGCCCATAACCTGGGCATGTGCCCTGACCAGGAATCAACCCCAACCTTTCAGTGCACAGGACGATGTCCAACCAAGTGATCCACAACGACCAAGGCAAAAGCACTGATTTTTCAATATAGATGTCTACGTATGCCACGTTGTGATGTTAACAAACACATTTTTCTCCTTTTTAACTATACTAATTGACTCCTGCATTTTCTGAGTAGTCATTTATTCTAAGTTAAGAATAATGTGCACAAAAAAACATAGTCTCCGCTTTTGAAAACAATTATAAAAAATCTTAATCTATTTGGATTATTGTTAGTTACTTGTTCATTTATTTATTTGTTTATTTATGTTGCTGCTGCTGCTAGTACATATCCATGTTTCCTCTAGCATCACTATCTAACAGTTTTGTAAAAAAAAAAAAGCATTCATGCTGCATGTCCACTTATGTCATTTAGACAGGATTTACTACCCACCCGACCTCAGGCATGACACGGCTTTCACAGTTAGCTAGCACCGTGCTACTCTACTTTGAGCCTCTTTGTATAAGTTAAGACCCTAACATAGAAATACTAAGGAGATCCCTTACAGAGATTAGAGTTTGTAGATTCATCACAAGCCAATTACATTCTCAGAAAGTTTTTTTTTTAAATAGATTTTAAGAAGTGATTGCACTCAATGGAAAAGCAAAGTGGGACTAAAAAAAGATAGAAAATGCACACTACCTGAATTCAAGACCTAAAATAATAGGTTATAGATAGCACAGTATTAGTAAATGCACACACATGGGTTACACATTGTGGGCATATAGATGGTTGCACATCTGGTCAATTGACTTGATGAAAATATACTAATCACCTCAATAGCAAAAGTCCAAGAAGGAGTCCTTCCATTAGCATAAAGTACTTCATTAGGAAAAAAAGGTAAGTGTTTACCAAATTCTCTAGCCCTGGCCACATATTTTTGACTAATTGCCGGTTTCCTCAATTAGATAATTTTAATTACGACTCTTAAACAAGTAAAAAAGTTTAAGAAGAAAAATAAAAATATGTGATAAATAAAGGTAAGAATTGAAAATATAATTGTGGGAAGCCACCGCTTGCCATTACTGTCTTGAGCCTGCACCAAGCAAAGCAGGAGGCCTATGGCCCTTGAGCATTAGCAGGGCTGACGTTAGGCACCAATGATTCATGTTGAGATAGCAGTGGCTTGAATCAATTTCCTGACCTGATAGCCTCCAAGTAAATGTTTACTGGACCTTGCTGATCTTTACTGACCTCTGAGACTGCCTGTCTTCTACCTGTTTGCTCTTCCTTACTGAGGGCAAGATGTGTATCTAAAAGTGAATAAAAAGCAGACTGGACCCAGTCTCCGGGTGTCTCTTCAGGAAAGAGGCTCCACCTGGCCCCCAATGCCTTCTAAATTCAGATTTCTTATCTAGCATTTTCATTTGTGCGTCAGCCCCTCCTTCAGATCCTGAAACCCTCCACAAAGGTCCCAGCATATCTTATATAATAAAAGCCTAATATGCAAATTGTCCCCTGGACCAAGAGTTTGACCAGGGAGAGGGGCTGGACAGCCAACCGCCCACCATCCCTCCTCCCCTAGCCAGCAGCAGTGGCAGGCAGCTGAGGATAGGGAGGCCCCAGCCAGTAGCCACTAGGGACCCTAGTAATTTCATGCACTGGGCCTCTAGTAATAATATAAATAGGAATAAAAATTTTAAAGATATTGAAGATATCTTTACCTGAATTTGCACTTTGTAACTAGATGCCATGTAAAATATTCATTGGAGCTGTAATATTTGTATTGTTCTATTTTGCTGCTTAAGGTGTGCAAAATATTACATTTCTAATTTAATAGAACTGAAATTGCCATCAAATATTCAGAAGTATTTATTAGATTATGTAATCAACATTTACAGAGTTGGGGAAATTTATTCTGTCATATATATGATTTTTAGCATGCAATTAATGAGACTAATGTTAACCTATGTATATAAAAAACTAAGTGATCAGCTGACCAGTCAACTGGCCAGTAGCTGTGATGCGCACTAACCACCAGGGGACAAATGCTCAATGCAGGAGTGGAAACTACAGGTATGGAAACATGGAACAGACTGATGAATCTCAGAAGGAAGGAGAAAGGGGGGAGAATAGGGAAGAGATTAACAAAAGATCTAATATGCATACTAGAAGTCCGGTGCATGGATTTGTACACTGATGGGGTCCCTTGGCCTGGCCTGCAGGGGTCAGGCCAAAACCAGCTCTCTGACATCCCCCAAGGAGTCTCAGATTGCAAGAAGGTGCAGGCATTTGCTAAGTGACTGCATACACATGGGTTATGCAGTCACTTAGCAAAGGGGGGGGACCCCACAGGTGCACAAATCTGCATACTGGGCCTCTAGTAGTTTAATAATAGATTGAATATTAGTCAAAATACACTGATATTTTTACTCCCCATTCCTTAATTACTAAAGAATATATCAATAATAATATATTCATCCCTTGCCAAGAAGCTCAATAGGTTGGAGCGTCATCCCATGCACCAAAGGGTTGTGGGTTCCATTCCTGATCTGGGCACATAGAAGAGGCAACTGAGGCAGCCAATCAATTTTTTTCACATCGATGGTTCTCTTTCTCTCCTTCCCTTCTTTTCACTCTAAAATCAGTAAATCATGTCCTCTGGTGAGGATGAGAAAAGAGATATTTATCTCACATTGGAGGAAGGGTTGTTTTCTAGAAAACCCATAGGCCCACAGGAGTCACTTAGCAAATGTGAGCACTTTCATCTCTTTACACACACACACACACACACACACACACACACACAATTACATTGCCCACACCCATTCTTTTCTGCACACTAAGATATTTCCCTTTTTTTTTCTAACTGAAGTGCTCTTTTATTTATTTACTAGAGGTCTGATGCACGAAATTTGTGCAAGGCTCTCAGCCCTCGCAGCCCTGGCTTAGTCCAGAAGGTCATCCAGAAGGTCATTAGGCCTTCTGGTCTAATTAGCATATTATGCTTTTATTATTATAGATTTATTTATTTATTTATTTATTTACTTATTTATTTTTGGCCTCTAGGTCATCTCAACATTTTTCATCTGTGTTTCAAATAGATCCAACATTGGCTAATTTCTATGGACAGGGTCTCATAAATGCTTTGTTCGATAATATATAACTGAGTCATATGAATATATATATATTCATTTGACTCATTTAAAATAAAAAATGTGTATTTAAGCACTGCCTTTCCTGGAACAAAGGAGATGTTCAGCTGCTTCCCCTCTTGAGCAGGTGCCTGCGGGACTTCTCAGGCCCACAGGCCTCCGTTCCTTTACACTCTGTTCACCCGGAACACGGCTCTTTGCAGAGAGGGGATCTTGCACCCCTCGCTTTGGTCCCCTCCACCAGCTATCTACGCCAAGGCATGTGCATGCATTCTGTGCAGGGAATCCCCTGAATATGCTTGGAACATGCTGGAACAGGCGAGGTGGCTGAAGAGAAACATTCACCATGAAGCACTGGGATTCTGTGTGCAAGTGCACAGGCTGGCAGGCGGGCTTCTCTCCCTCGCCACCACCAGGCGCCTGGCTGGCCAGGGCTCCAGCAGAGTCATAGGGCGCCCAGCTCACATGAACCCCCTTCCCCTCCTCAAACAGCCTCTCAGACCCTGGGGGTCAGCAGGAACACGTCCCCTTCTGGATCTGAGCCACCCTTTGGACCCCAAACCTAAGCTGGCACCCCAGGCCCAGGGCTTCGCTTCAGGGGGTGCGCGGGTTAAAGGCAGGTGGGACGCACTGGGCAGTGGACAGACACCATTTAGGGAGCAGGTCTGACCATTCCAGCCAGGATTGGGGACACATTGTAACATTTTCCATATCTATAAAATGCGATGATTTGATGAGGTCAAAATATATTTTGAGTATTGTAAAATGTCATTGAAACAACTCTTAAAGGGCCAGCGCAGGGGAAAACATCAATGTTAAAAGGAAGCACTCCTTCCAACAGTGAGAAATCTATTTGAAGAACAGATTTATGACATCACACTTACTAAATTGATTGTAAATTACTGAACATGGTGACATTTTATACCCCCGTAATTTTACATTGTATAATTCAGGCCTCTTTATAGTCCCTGATCCCAAGGTAATAACACATTAATAACACATCAGAGCTATTTTCCCATCTTTTCATTGACTCTTTTTTTTTTTAATATATAGCACAGGTTTTACAAGCTGGACTGTGTCCATGTGAGGATTCCTATGGGGAAGGTAAGTGTCCCTCTTCCTAATCATGGTGAGGATGGTGATGATGGTGGGTGATGGTAGTGATGATGGTGGTGGTGATGATGATGATGATGACAGCAATAAAAATATATTTTTTTTTGCTTTCCAGAATTTATACAGCTCCCTGCATGAATGATGATATGTGCTTTTCAGCCAAATGGGGAGTTCTGTTGAATATTGCAAATTGCACTTCAAATGTGAAATCCAACACATTTGCTTCTGTCTGTTATTAAATAAGTTAAACATTTTTTCCCATCAATCTACCAGAGTTGTTACTAGATCTACTTATAAATTAAAACCAGGTTGAAACAATTAAAGGTGTTGAAAGACTCCTTGGATAAAATATACAGCATTTCTAACCCTTGTCTCTTACCTACACTAATAGTGAAAAATAGATCAATTTATGATCTGTAATGCTATAATGGCAGTTAAATAAGTATTGTTATTGTTGTTACAGCTGTATAGGAAGTTCTGTAAATAGGTTTGTCTTTTACTATTGAATGTATTTTGAAAAGTTTGAAACAAGCGAGGAATATCTGATTCACATGACATCACTATTTAAGAGAACCAGCAATGCTAATCAATTTAATACAGGTGGCTTTCATTTTTTTATGACACTACCTGTAAGAAGACAAAAAAAATTGAGTGATCTTGATGAGCTTCATTTAGATACTTACCTATAGGAATGAAATCTACTCATTCCTTGGCAATCTGTAAATAGGTTTTTGGTATGGATTTAGTGCCTCCCAGGTACCAGAGACTGTGTTATGCAATAGCAATAATGAGAAAAAAATCAATTGTCCTAATTGGCAAAAAATGAAATAAAGCATCATTTGAGAAAATATTATGGGTGCTTATGAAAAATTTTTACTGATGGAATTGCATGTACCAAATGTCTAAGAAAAGATGGTCAAAAGAAGACTAGATATTTTTATTATGACGATATGTTTTCAAAGATTAACTGAATTTAGAAATGTGACATTTTTTCCAAGGATTTAAGAATTTTGATATTCACACCGAATTCCAATCAGCATTACATTAAACATAATTCTGAATTGATAACTTTGTGCATAATACACTTTATCTGAAATATTGTGCATATTTCCACAATTTTAATTGAATGTAGACCAATGAATAAGACTATGGCTTACATCTGGCATTTTCTTTTTTTAATCGGTGCTATTACTATCAATTTTAAATATCTTTTTTCTCTGATTTTATGAATTATCTTTTTAAAACAACATTAATATACATTTACTTTCTTTTTTTAAAAATATTGATTTTTAGAGAGGAAGGAAGAGATAGAAAAACATCTATGTGAGAGCAAAACATTTATTAGCTATCTCCTGGAACATGCTGGAACAGGCGAGGTGGCTGAAGAGAAACATTCACCATGAAGCACTAATGGAGATCAAGCCCACAACCCAGGCATAGGCCTTGACAGGGAATCAACCAGCAACCTTTTGGTGACCTGAAAATGTTCTACCAACTGAGCCACACTGGCCAGGGCACCATTAATATTCATAAGCATGTGTAACAACCTATAAAGTGGGGAAAAAGAGAATAGCAAAAACCTTAAAAAGTAAACACACCCCCTGAGAGAGAAATCTGAACTGCCTGTTTCTAGGAGGGTAACTGCAAGTCACAGCATTTCCTCAGGGACAGAGGGTCGGTGCCACGGGAGCTGTCTCCTTCCAGAACACGGTTAGTGTTCCATGTCCCAGAACTCATCCTCGCCCATAACATGCTAATGTGCATTAGAACCAAGTAGTTCTCAAGCTCGTGCGTATCTCCTTTTCAGAGAGAACATTCCACAGGTAGAGACCCTTACACCTTCCAGGAATACTCTGATGGAATAACCAAAATAAACGTTTCTTTAATAATATGTGGACGATTGGCTTACGTCAGACCACTCCTCTCTATGACAATGATGACCATATATGTACATTAGGAGAGGATGGAAAACAATAGTTCTTTTAGGATAAAAAGAAAAAAATAAGTTCAAGGCATTACAGAATCCCTCAATCACTCCTATTAGCCTAGTACCATGGTCGGCAAACTGCGGCTCTCCAGCCACATGCAGCTCTTTGGCCCCTTGAGTGTGACTCTTCCACAAAATACCACGGCCTGGGGGAGTCTATGTTGAAGAAGTGGCGTTAGAAGAAGTTTAAGTTTAAAAAAATGTGGTGTTAGGAGAAGTTTAAGTTTAAAAATTTTGTCTCTCCAAAGAAATTTCAATCGTTGTACTGTTGGCATTTGGCTCTGTTGACTAAGGACTTTGCCAGCCACTGGCCTAGTGGAAATCTGCTATCGTATCCAAAACAAGGAAACAGTATAAAACAGAAGTGGGCACTCAGACACTACACATTCAGCCCAAAGGGATACACATTGAAGGTAAGAAGATATTGAGTTAAAACCAGCTGTGCATTAACAAATAACAATCCTGCGAATAGAAAGATAGCATCTTAAAACATATTACAAATGCTCAGTAATCAGTGTAACATTGGGTTATACTAGATGTACCCTTAATATAGGGGTGTTGAACTCAATCAGAGAAGGGGCCAAAATCTAAAACCCAGCCTAAATCGCGGGCCAAATGGTTTACTGAACAGTCATAAACTGACAATGTCATAAACTGACAGCGGAGTGCAGTGATGACAGCGCGGTGCCGGCCACATTGCAAGGCCTGGCGGGCTGGATTTGGCCCGCGGGCCTTGTGTTTGACACATGTGTCTTAATACATTCCAACTTAACATTTGGAGAAATTCCGATCAAATGGCTAAGCAAGCTAATAACTTCCTCTGCTTGAACAAAGAGGCCGAACTAAGAGCCACTGATCTGCTGTCCTAGCTCACACACCAGCCGACACATTAACCGAATGAAAACTTTAAAATGTTGATATAATAAGCAACTTTATATTTATTGATCATTCTCTTTTGTGTAAGCCTTTTTGTGAATGATGTTCATTAATAGAATGCATTTTTCTTGACATATCAATACATTCATATGTTGAAATAAAATTCATGACCTCAATGATATGTTTCATCTGCCATTGACGGCAATAGTTAAAACAGTAATGTATCACAATATTTTCTTGGTGTTATACAGTCTGCCTTTGAGAATGACATATTGGGAGGAGATATATTTTCTCCTAGAGCTTCTATAATGTTTGTGACATTACTAAAATCACTGCAGGTTACATATATACAATCTATTGTGGATATTTCTTTCATATTTGACTGTGGTAAAACCATGTGTCTCTGTGTGTGTGTGGTCCAACATGTGTAAAACCATGTGTCTCTGTGTGTCTATGAGCTTCCATCAATTTGTCTCTCCAGAATATTATAACTCAATTTGTTGGTAAGCAAGTGCCAGAAATGCCTAAATATGCAAAGTCCGATGTCTGAGAGCTGTAGCAATACCTAATCGATGCAGCCCTCGGAGGGGGATTAGTCAGAAGGCTCCAGCTGCAGATCCTTCCCGCCCTTGGAGAGCCTGAGCCAGCCTCTCGTTGTGACCAGTGACTTCCTCAGGTGCCAGTTAAGAAGATGTAAGCAGAGAATAAGCGAATTGCTCAGGACCAGAAATCTAAGTTGCATACGATGCCTGGGAAGAACTGCTCAGAAGGGAAGTATTTTATAGTGACAAAAATATGTAAACATAAAACATGTCAAATAAACAGCCTTATCGGAGGCATGGGGGAAACTACATAACATAAGAAGAAAGCCTCAGTGTGTACGTCTTGTGGAGAGGTGAGCCCCAAACTCAGCTCCCCAGTGGAACACAGAGCTGGCGGAGGCTGAGCTGCCCGGGGTCCTGGCTACAGGACACATTCCCGTTCGTTTGTTGCTATGATGCTGAGGAAAGCCAACTACTAATGAAGCAAGCAGCCCAGACCGAGACACTAAAGGCCCGGCTCTGTCAGTCCTGGGAGGCAGTCCAAAAAACATTTGGTAGAAGTTTATGTTACAAAAAAGGATAATAGGATGATAGCATGAGAGACTATTATTAGGTTGTAAATATAAAAAAAAAAAAAAAACAAAAAACATTTTTAGCCTGAGAGCACATCTTAGGCGCTATAAACTGAGTGTAGCCACTGTCACAGAGGTGGCCTGTGCAAATACCGCAGGCTAAAGTGAGAATTCAAGGGCTCAGTCACTTCCTAAACAATACACAGTTCTCCACCTCACATTAAAAACAGCATTATTACCCTTCTCCAACTAAAATAAAGAGGCACACAACGACTTCTCAGGTTCAGAATGACAACTCACAGCTCTACAAGCGTGCTCGCCCTTCAATAGGAGGCCATTTTCTTCATTATATTGGGAACTGAAAAGGAAATGCAGTAGCAATTCACTATTTGATGAACACACTATTTGAAAATGCTTTTTTGATTCAGCCATTTTCATGAATCCTATATAATAAAAGGCTAACATACAAATCAACTGAATGGTGGAAAGACTGGTTGCTATGGAGTGCAATGACCACCAGGGGGCAGACACTCAGTGCAGGAGCTGCCCCCTGATGGTCAGTGCACTCCCAGAGAGGGAGAATCTCTCACCCAGAAGCTGGGTTCACAGCTGGCGAGCACAGAGGTGGTGGTGGGAGCCTCTCCTGCCTTCACATTAGTTAGACATCCCCCGAAATTAATCAAATACATTTAAAAGAAATTTTTTTTAAATATTTGGAAACTAGAGAAAGCACATTTCTAAACATTCCATGGGCCAAAAGAGATGTCTCAAAGAAAATAAGAAACAAACCAAACAAAACTACATTGAACTGAGTGATGGTGATGGTGGTTTTCGTTATGCTATTTTTTTCTCCTCCACACCATCCAGGGACTCTGGCAGCGCTCCGCACACTGAGCCTGGAATCCCGTGGTCTTCAGAGGCAGGTACCTGCATCGTGCCAACAGGCACTGCGCTGCCAAGACTGCCGCTGTCTCCAGCTGGCCTGGGGGTGGGCCAGCGTGCGGCCCTGGGAATGTGTCAGAGAGAACACCTTCTTCTTCACACTTAGGAAGTTATCCTGTTCAACAGCGTCATGAGGCAGAGCATCTAGGAAAGGTGGTTTTTTTTATGCAAGTTTGTTGTAGGAATGTTTTAAACTATCCCATTTATGACATTTTAAGCACATTTTAATATTGAAATGATCACAGTATTTTTTAAGATGGTAATACATATATTTATGATTCTTATCTCTTTTTTTCTGCTTATTGTCAATGGGGAATTTAAAATGAGCATTGACATTTAACATTTTGTATGTGAAACTTTACATATGATGAATACTAAGGAGTATGTTATGGACTGAATATTTTTACCCCTTTTCCCCCAATTCCTATATTACAATCAAATCCCTAATATAATGGTCTTTGATGGTGGGGCCTCTCGAGGTAATTAGGTCATGAGGTGGAGCCCTACCTTGTGAACGGAATTAGTGTCCTTATAAGAAGAGGGCATTTCGCCTATCTTTCCATCATGAGGAGACACGGGGAGTAGGCGGTCTGCAACATGGAGCGGCTCTCACCAGCCCTCCAACACGCCAGCGCCGTGACCATGCCTGCCCTGTCTCCCAACCTGTGAGAAGTATATTTCTGTTGGTGACAAGCCACCCAGTCAATGGTATTTCACTGAAACAGCCAAGGTCATAAGACAGACAGCATACTCATTTTGAGAAATATAAAAAAAAGACTTTAAAATTGTCTTGAAAATAAGTATTTTCTCTGAGGGGAATGCAAAAGTCATGCTAAAACTTATATGATGCATTCATTTATAATAACTTTACCAAATAGCATAGCATTTGGTGAACCTTTTAATGATTATAATTTTTTAAATACATAAAGTAATATGAAGGTGTCTGAGATTTCCAAATCGATAGTCATCCGATTAAGTGAATTTAGCTAGGTTGTAGAGTGAGAATCATATTTTAAAGATATAAGTGAAATAAAATATAATTTATGTTTCAAAAATTCAATAACATATTTGAAGGAAAGGTAATTATTTGCTATGATGAAATATGTACTCCTGAAAAAAATATAAAATTACATTATATAACAATTTTAACAGCTAAACCAAAAGGGAGTTTGTATAAAATGAGAGAGAAAAACATCATAAAAGTAACCAGATAATTTTATAAAAAAGTGAAATAAGATGTATTAGAATGAAATATCAAATCATATAATTTTAGTAACTACAATTTCCCATTTTTCAATAACAAATTTATCACGTGTACAAGAGTGTATTATATTTTATCCGTGCATTTCATACATACAAAGATGCTTCCCTACAACTGCATTCGTATCTGGGAGAGCAGATATCTGGAGTATCATTGCTTTTTGATATGGAGCTTATTTTAATTCTCAGATCTGTCTCTCACATGGGACTCTTTGTATTTTCTCCCCTGTCGTGTACTTCAGTAGCTATTTTTTGGACCTATATGTGTGATTCTGCAATCATCCTGTGAAATGTCAACTCTTTTAAATTAATCCAGTTTCTATTCTTGTGAATGTGACCAAGATATTTGTGTGCTAAAATTACTCAGGGAGACAGGTTTCCAGTCTTCTAACATAAGTGTTTCCCTCCCACACATGTCCCACCCTGCTTGTCATCGTTAGAGGATCAAATGCTTATTCTTTGCTAAGTAGCTGGTACTTACTGATGTAAGAACTAAAGCGGTAGGTATGGAAGCTGTTGATATTGCAAGCATACATAGACATGTACACGCAGATGTCTTTGAATGGATTAGGGAGCTTCCCACATTGAGAATCTCTGTTAAAAAGATGAATTTGAAAGTTGTTCACAAAATAGTTCTATGCCATTAGGGCATCAAACTTACAACACTGAAGATCACATGCTAAGCCAATAGAAAAAAAAAAAAACCTGTAAAAAATTGGCTCGATGATTTGTTTATTTTTCTTTAAAAAATAATCATTATGGCATTCCAAAGTCGTAATATATAACACTGTTAGTTTTCACTTTCATGCAACATTTATTAAGTGTAGGATATTGAGCAGGTATTGGGAATATACAGAAGAAATAAATATCTTTCTCATTAAAGAATGTACTTTTTAGAATGGGATTCAAAAGTATCTCAATTAATAATGTTAAATGTTTTAAGTACGATAGCATTGGATGGGCCATAAAGAGACAATTACAACAGACAGATCATCGACCAACATACTCAGAATCCCGGTTTATTACTTGGATAGTTGCATATGTTACATCTATTAATAGCAGAGATATCACCATACCCATTTGCTCAGTTCAATTATTTAAGAAGAAATTAGTCTTTGGTTTCTCACAAAAGGTGTGTTAAGCATGCCTATAGATAGATCAATAATAATGATTTATATGTCATTTTAAAGTGTAATATATATGTAAACCATACACTATTATTTGTCAGATAGTCCCAAAATAGATACTCCAAGGGTAAAGAAAAGGAACATGATAATTATTTTGTTCTTTATAAACAGCTACCTAGTGATGTATGTAGAAGAGGTGTCTTATTTCTTAGTTTCCAGACAAGCATTTTCATCAAACATTCTTTCCTATTAAATATTTTACTTATTTTTGAAAATATAAATTATGTTGTATATAAATGACACATACATTGAATCTTATGTTTCAAATATTTACTAATTAAGTTATAATTTTTCTATTGCCATGATATAACTTTTTTTTTCTTAAGTTATAATTTAGCAGTTTCTTGTCTTCCCCCTTTTAGAGTGAGAAAAGAGCATTATAATTTTTTTCAGTTCATAAAAAATATTATGAAATTAGAGCATTGCAAAATTTAATAGGACATATATGCAAAGGAAAAAATAGATTATAATATTTCTCAATCAATAAATGGTAACTACACAAAATGTTATACAATTTCTTAGACAATGAAAAGAGATTATTTGAAACTAGATTATTCAACTTTAGAAAATTTGAAACCCAGATTAACTAATATATAGTTTGTTATTGAATAAATAGCAATATTTACTTTATTGCTATGAATAAATATTACTGTTTATTCATAGCAATAAAGTAAATATTTTCATTAAAGTAAATATTTTCAATAAAGTAAATATTTTCATTAAAATATTGCAACACCATTTTGTTATTAATCTTATCTTTCATATTCATTCATCAATATTCTCACATTAAATATAAAAATGTTATTCAACCTACATGCTTTTATAACTGTTTAATGTTACATATAAATAAGAAAAGAATTCATATGCATTATGTGTTCACCACTTTCTGAAGATTAGGTTTGGTGATTTTATATATATGAACTACTTAAATCAGAAAGAATCTAATTGTGGTAGTGATTATTAATCATAGCCTGAGGACAAGAGTGAGGTGGGAAAGGCTAATCGTTTCCCTCTACATTTCAGCAAGCTGCCCATATCACAGAGCTCAGTGTGGACACAATACTTCTGACAGAAACCACATCCTAGCTAATAAAAGAGTAATATGCAGATTGACCATCACTCCAACACACAAAGATGGCTGCCCCCATGTAGTCAAAGATAGCTGCCCCCATGTGGACACAAGCTGGCTGCCACAAGATGGCCAGCAGGGGAGGGCAGTTGGGAGGGACCAGGCCTGCAAGGGAGGGCAAATGGGGGCAATCAAGCCTGCAGGGCAAGGCAGTTATGAGCGACCAGGCTGGCAGAGGAGGGAAGTTGGGGGTGACCAGGCCTACAGGGAAGAGCAGTTGGGGGGGAGCCAGGCCTGCAGGGGAGAGCAGTCACGGGGGACAAGGCTTGCAGGAAGGGCAGTTAGGGGTGACCAAGCTTGTAGGAAAGGGCAGTTAGGGGTGACCAGGCCTGCAGAGGAGGGCAGTTAAGGGCAATCAGGCTGGCAGGGGAGTAGTTAGGGGGTGATCAGGCTAGCAGGTAGAAGCTGCTAGGGGCAATCAGAAAGGCTGACAGGATTGTGAGAGGGATGTCCAGCTGCCTGGTAGGATTGGGTCTAAATGGGCAGTCAGACATCCCTCGACGTATCCCAGATTGGAGAGGGTGCAGGCTGGGATGAGGGACATATCCCCCATGCAAGAATCTCGTGCACTGGGTCTCTAGTGAATATATAAGAGAAAAGTGGAGCCAAAGAGCATCTGATGTAAAAGTGTGGGATTGCAGGATTTACCATGCATTTGGCTGAGTTCCCATTTGATTAGGAAAATACATTTCATCAGAAATCTTATTTGTGTAAAGAAGTCTGTCTTGTACTGTGATTAGCATAAAAGCTTTCTCTTAAAAGTATCTTGAAACTTTAAAAGAAAAGAGTGGGCCAGAGGCAGCCTCCTCTGGTGTCAGCGTTGACAGGTGGAAAACAAGAGTACGTCTCGCAGGCTGGGAATTATGGAATTACATCCGCAATGCATTGAGCAGCCTTAAGCATCCATTTTGCTCTCTGCATCATTTTGAGAGAACCAAATAATGCATATGATTACAGCCGTACAGAAAACACATGTGTGTAAGATCTCTGAATATTTTGCTACTCCTTCATGATTTTGTTTGGAATTGTCTTCTCTATAGCAAATAAAACTTCATCAACTACTGTTTTAATCTCCTCCTCCTCGGGGCTAACTTTTAAGCAGAACTGGAAGAGCTATCGCTGGCCAAGGGCTATCTCTCTACATTGTTAACTGGCTCACGAGGAATAAAATGTTCTGTCTTAACTTCAAAAGGGTCATGTATCAAGTCACTGAAGCCCTCATACACAGAACAGCAAATTACAGTTTCAGGAATTTGGTGGAAACAAATATTGTATAATATAAGAATGATTTTGTTTTTAAATCCAGGCACATGTAAACAAAGCTCTTACAGCAAGAATGTTGAAATAACCTTGAGATTTTTCCTAACCATAAAATTTAAATAGAGCCCTGGCCAGTGTGCTAACTGGTTATATCATCAGCCTGTGTACTATTATAGAGGGTCACAGGTTTGATTCCCTCAAGGGAACATACTTAGGTTGCAGGTTCTATTCCTGAGCTGGGTCTGAATGCATGCAGGAGGCAACCGGTGGGAGTCTCTCTCTCTCATATTAATGTTCCTCTCTCTCTTGCCCTTTTCACCCTCCTCCCTTCCATTCTTTCTAGAAATCAATGTAGAAAATATTCTCACTCCTCAGGTGAGGGTTAAAATAAAAGAAAATAGGAAGTTTCCAATTTGATTTTTATTTTATAAGTTTAGGATACATTCAACTGTATAGCCTCCCTAATTCTGAGAGAAAAGCCGCCACCTCATCCAGCTGAAACACTTTCCTGATTAACTTCTTTAACTAAAACTCAGGAACAGAGGTAAGTTCTGATCATTTCTCAGCCAGTTAGGAAGAGAAGGTCTCCATAAAAAGTCTTAGAGTTGGTTGAATCTTTTGTTTTCATAAGGTACATACATAGAAAAGATAAACACATCAACTACATCTTAGAACCCGAGGGACTTGCCATCCTAACAGCCTGTCTCCTTGCTTGGTCTCTGTTTCCTGTATGTCCTCTCCATGGATAAGTGCCATTGGACTCAGGGGGTTGCTGGGGCCCTGGTGAAGGATTTCCCATAATGCACCCTCAAACACAAGCAGACCATGTTTAGACCTTCATGTCTGCTTTCTTAGTACTGTGTTCTTTTAGAGAGCCAGATAGACCTTGGCTTTCATTAAGTTTTAACCTTTACTACTTTGATTTTGGAGAAATTCCTAACTTTTAATGACATCCATTTTTTTGTGTTTTTTTTTGTTTGTTTGTTTTGTCATTTGTGAAGCTTTGATGAGATAAACACATACAGTAAAAGTCTTAGGAGAATGCATTAACATAGCATCTACAGTGTCTGTTCTCTATGCCTGGTATATATTTATGCTTCTAGGTAAATCCGCACATGGCCAACTTTTAAGTTAAATTACTTAAATTATTTTCTGTACTCCAAAACTTTACCATATCACTATCAAGAATCAATATTCAACATGTTTAACAATGACTCTTTGATGTAAATACCCATTTAACATTTGATAATGGTATTGAGACGTGTCCAGAAGCTGCTAAATTCAACATCGCAAAACAACATGAAATCGCTGATAACCAGTTCTCCCTCAGGATGCATGCATCCCTCTGTGTTGAATCATATTGTCTTTGAAATTAAGCAAGACTATTACCAGAGAATAATCCTCAGAGACTTGTGAACAGGTTGGCCTCACCCCTTCTCAGTAAGCATGTGCACAGAAGTTCAAGTTTACAGAGGTTTACATAGACTCTCCTTTGGGGAAAGGATGGACTGTGGGTGCTTTAGTTATTGGCTATTGTGTTGAAATACAGAGCAACATTAAGTGGGTAAATATAGTCTAGTGTTGAAGAATTAGACAAAGAATTAGACAAGGTCCAGAAAGTTAGAATACCTTTGGTAGAGGATGAGAAAAAGGAAATAAATTGTGTCTCAGCACTGTGTGTTATTCATCATGTTTATTATTTCACTTTAGAGAAAGTAAGGTTGGCAGTGTAGAGTTATCTTTTAAACAGGTGATAGCTAAAACCCAAATTTTAAATATACTGGCTACGAATTTAGAATCAGTCGGGGGGGCGAGGGGGAAGTGAGAGCAGGCAATTGAAAGAAAATATTGGAAGGTAACTCTGGGCTAAGAGATGAAATGCTCCCAAAAGTTCTATGTCTTACAACTGAACTCCCCAACATTGATTAGCTGGCAGCTCCCGAGACCTGGGCTGTGTCTTTCCATCTCCATTTCTTCAGTGTCTGCTATGTATTGCCACCAAAAACATGTTTATGAGATGAAAATGTACTCAGTTACACAGAAATCAGTCAAGCACTTGCTTGTTTGTTTAGTGTTATCGTTGATGTTATCATTTAGTGACAAATAGGAGCAAAGTAAAAGTCTGTCCTAAATAAATCTTACGGTGCTATTTTCCAGATGGCTGATATAAGAAGATAAGGTAAAAGAAGCATTTTTAACTATAGTTTGGTTAATAAAAATCTCCCACTGGTAAAATAGAAATGCACAAATTCTCCTACTCATGTCTTAAGGTAATTAAAATGTCTATCTTAACCAAATGTGTGTTTCACTTTGAAATCTCAATGTTTCTAATTTGATACAGAATCACTAAGTAAAAGCTTTTTAAAGTCTATGTCTGTAAATGGTATGCAATGTAAGTAGGAAGCCATAAGAGGATATCTAAATCTTTCCTGTTATGATGATACTCGCACTTAAATAGCAAGGTACCGTAGGAAGAGTATTCCTTTGGAATGCGATGCTAAATTTATCCTTGTACATGGTGTTTCATCAGGATGCAATCGCTTCTTAATTACAGAGAAAACCCAGAGCTTCTGAATTTTGAAATCACTAGTAATTGATCACTTCACATGAGAACATAGCTGTTCTGACTAATGGATGGATTGGTAATGTTTGTAATAGATGATATTTTGTACTGATAGAGAAATGACTATGTCTGATGATTTATCATCTGCTTCTCAACAGGATACAGAGAAAAAAGCAAGATGATTATATCTTAATTGCATATTTCCTTTTTACATATTTCAATAAAGTCTCAAAGCACAAGGAAAGGTATTAAAGCTCAGTTATACAGGTATACTATATGATGACACATTCCCAAGCTCATTTCAAAGAGAAATTAAGTTAACGTGTCTTTAAAATCTCAGAGCATAAACATCTCTGGCCAGATGTGCCTATGGAATAACTGAAGAGAGGATACTCACTTCTATTCCCATGAGAACATCCCGTAGGGCTTGGGTACACGTTTTATCTGTAGAAGCTATTTATCTATTTATACCAAAAAAAAGCTTGTAACTCACAAATGAATATACACAGCAGTGATTCTCGGGCTGATTACACAAATATTTTTTTTTCAGTGTTGAGGTTATTTAGGTACCTTTGACCATCATCACCACTCTACCTGCCCTATCAAGTAGATATAACGTTTGTTTCCTTAGCAAAAGTGTTTATGTTTATCTGTCTCTCGCCAAAAAAAGACACATATTCGTATTTGACTATTCTGCCTCCCATTACTTTCCCCATTACCAAATGGAGAAATATATTCTCCAGGTTTTTTTTTTTTTTTTTTTTTTTATCAACTCACTCATTTTCATATCAAAATAAAATAATAGACCCAAATAATAAGTCATTCCCTTTTGACTACCTATGCCTACTTACTTCTTGTTCACAGTTGTACAACCTCCAAAGAGAGCACTGAGAAATAAATTATAAATTAAACATATATTTAATAAAATTACTTCTGATTAAAATTTCAAAGGCATTTTGCTTATAACTTGAGCCCTTTTGCTTTATCTAACAAGGAGAAACACAGTTTTATTTTATTTTGTAGCTATTTTTGTTTCTATAAATAACACTCACCACTGTCAACTAAAAAGTC
Source organism: Pipistrellus hanaki (assembly GCF_964339955.1). NCBI lineage: Eukaryota > Metazoa > Chordata > Mammalia > Chiroptera > Vespertilionidae > Pipistrellus > Pipistrellus hanaki. The sequence continues at coordinate 69,185,457 of NC_140510.1, read as the reverse complement.
CCTGGTCTTACACCCAGGACTGGGTAATGAAGATGCAGTCCATTCTCACAATGGAATACCACTCAGCCATAAGAAAGGGTGAAACAGCGCCATTTGCAACAACGTGGTGGATGGACCTTGAGAACATTATGCAGCATGAAATAAGTCAGAAAGAGTTAAGAACTGTATGATTTCACTCCTATGTGGTATATAAATCTGAAACTGATGAACACAAACACCAATGAGGTGATTGCCAGAAGGAAGGGGGTCGGGGGAGAAGGGAGTCATAATATATGGTGATGGGAGAAGATTCAACTTTGGATGGTGGACACAGGGTGCAATATACAGATCTTGTAACATAGAAACCCACACCTGAAACCTATATGTTCATGTTGACCAATGTCACCCCAATCAATTTAAGAAATACATATTTAAAAATATTTTCCTACTCTTAATTTTTCCAAATTTTCTTTAGCAAAAACAAAAATATTAATCACTTTCTTCATTCTACTCTCACTAATGGCAAATAATAATATTGACTAAGTGACTGAAGTGATCCATATTTGGTAAAGATTGGAACCAAAAGAAAATGACTGAAAATAATGTAGTTATTAAAAGCTTCACACTTATTATTGTGTTTTTAACAATATCAGAGTAGTTTTGAGGCTTTCTTCATCTATGTTTCTCATAGGAAATTGACCTCAGGATTTCAGGGTATGTTGTATTTCATTCCCAAAGTCAATGTATGTATTCACCTTGTTGATTAATAAAAGTATATTATTTTTTTACCACCAGGAGTTATTGAAAACTTTCAAATTCTTCTGAAGTTTTTTTGTGTCAATGTTTTTACACCTCTCGGAGAATTATACTTTAAGTGCAAAGGAAAGAATAAATTGTGTCTGTGCTGTCTCCTCTCCAAGAGTTCTCCACTCTGGGAAGCTGAGGAGACCTTCACAAGTGAGAATACCAAAATAGAGTTGAATATCTTCTGAAACTTTTATATAATTCTTTGAAATTTTAGCTAGTATAATTTGCATGGTGTACACGTGTGTCCCGTGTGTGTGTATTTGTGTGTGTGTGTGTGTGTGTGTGTGTGTTCCATAAGGTGCTACAAAATTATTTTACTGGTCTCTCATGGAAATACTGCCTGTACAAGTGTAGCTATAATATCAACATAGCTACACATAGAATTTTAACTAAGATTTTAAACTTCTTTAGAGTATTGGTACACGTAATAACGATGATAATTACCAGCAAGTATCTGGTGCTCACACTGTTTTGATAGATTTTCATGCACTGTACTTATTTGTATATTATAGATGCAATTGAAACTAAAAGAGGGTAAAAATAATCCAAAGTCACACATTAATAAGTAGAAAAATAAGCTACAAACCCCCAATTTTTTTCAGTGTCCAACCTCTTAATCATGGGTTATCTCTAAAAGTCTTATTCAAAATTAATCCCACAAAATAGAAAGTTTAGAGTATGCAGACAGGTAGAACAAGTTTTCTGTGTTAGTTTTTGAGCTCATTTTTTTTCCTGTTTCTAAGAGATGTTTGTTGAGCTTCATATTGTTTGCTATGGCCAACAAAAAAAAAAAAATTAAGTCAACACAGGAAGAAACAGATAGATTCTATCAAATGCACTTACATTTCAAAGGTTTTTTTTAGTTCAATAGCAGTTCTGTGGTTTTGCTTAGGTACTGAGGCTTGTTCATTCTCTCTGACCCAACAGTTAGGTTTCAAGAGACTAATGGTCATCACATACAGTTAAGAAGTATAAATGAATATGAATAATCTGAGGTAAATCTGACACTTTAATACTTTAAGTACAGATAGTTTAAAAATGGGATGGGAATGGGGGGATGAAGACAATTATGTGATACCATAATCAATAAAATTTTAAAAACAAACAAATAAATAAATAAATAATAAGCAGAGCTTGTAAGTGCATGCCATATATATATATATTATATATATATATATATATAATATATATATATTATATAAAAGTACATATTCATATATAAATGCCTGAAACTTCAATCTTAAAAATACTATTATTGCTGATTTTCCTTAAAAAAAAAGTACATTAAACAGTAAATATTTACATTGTGTAATTTAGTCAGGAAAATTGATTATAAAATACAAAGGTTGTATCTTATTTAATTCTAATCTTGTTTTGTAGAATTGCTTGATAAAAGCACTATTTGTCTGGCAAAGTGAGAAATAATTTTCCACGTTATTACTTAGTCCCTTGAACAGTCAATCTCAAATCCATGGGAGTGGGCAGTGATTTATGAAAAGAAAAGTATGACCAAGTACATTTGACTTTGCACAGGGCAAAGTTAAATCATATAAAAACATGAATATAGCCCCTTGCCAGTGTGGTTCAATTGTTAGAGTGCCAGCCATGCATCAGAGGGCCATGGGTTTGATTCCTAGTCAAGGGCACATACCTGGGTTGAGGTTCGATCCCCACCCTGGTAGAACCTTGTGAGGAGGCAACCAACTGATGTGTCTATCTCACATCTATGTTTTCCCTGGCTCTCTCCCTTCCACTCTCTCTAAAAATCAATGGGGAAAATATCCCTGGTTGAGTATTCACACACACACACACACTGAATATAGCAAATAGGAAAGAGTTATAAAAATTAGTAAGGACAACTAATAAGTAATATCCAGCCATCCCATGTGGTTAAAAATAAGCACTTTAAGAAAAGGAGACTCAGGAAAGATCATCAAAGTCAATGTTTGGTAAAAATTTGGAAGGCACACAGGACAAAGACACATGGAATGTCAGTGCGCAGGAGATCTAATGAGAGAAAGAGAGGGTCTAAGTGGTAACAGCCCACTCCAAGAGAAAGCTTTATGTCCCCCCCTGCCCTGCCCAAATGCGGAAGACTCACTCTGCTGCTGCCACCGCAGCCTGCCTCGGTGAGGACAGGAGCCACCCGTGGGCCTTTGAGGGTCCTAAGATTAACCGAAGGGTCTCAGCAGGAGTTTAGAACGATACTCGGCTATGTCCCACTCCAAACCGTTAGCCTGTGGTTTATTGTTATTTGCATTCACTTTTTCCTTCCACCCAGCTTTTTCCAATTGTCATTTTCTTGGATCTATTTTCCTGATAGATCTTACTTATATGACTGTTTCTGATGTGTCTGTGCATAGCTTTGATTTTCCTCACATTACTACTTGCCCTACCATTCTTAGCGACTTCTTATTTAGAGCTTCATATATTTAGTCCTAAAGAAAAAAATTATCTTCTGGTTTGTAACAAAAGGAGCTATAAATATTAAATATCAGCTTTTCTCTTACAATTATTTTTTTATTATTGAAATGAACAAACCCACAAAAAGAATACATCAATAAGCAATGGACCTATAACCCGGATTTGACAATTATCAATTCATTTTTTTCATTTCCACCCCTGCTTGTTTCTTATCCCAACCACTTACACCGAAGCCAATCCTCCACCCAACCTCTGTCCATTCAGGGTTTTACTTGATCCTATTGTCATTGGAGTCTTAAAAACATTTGCTTACATTTCAATGAGTAATCTAATAAGGCCAACTTAATTGATAAATCTGATATGTTGGTTTTATGTGTTAACCAATTTAAGAATTTTTATATTCCATTTTGTATCCAAATTTAGACAGCTGAATCAGAATAAAAATAAAGTCATGACTTTTACCAGGAAAAGACTACTGTTGAATATTCTTATTCCAAACACTTTACTGAATGTTGAAACAGACTTTTGGTTATTTTTTAAAACCCACATCATATGTGCTCAGTCTACTGTCACATGCAATTACATGCTTGAGGTGTGAATCCTCCTCAGAGATGTACATGAACGTGACAATGCCTTCCTAGGATTCAGTGTTGCTAAAGTAGGCAGTATCAATGACAGCACAGAGAAAGATGATGTGAGAGATATCATGTTCGTTCTGCTCTTATGCTGGAAACAAAGCTCGCATCCGGCATCACACCAGGCCTACAGGATTTAAGAAGCAGCAACAATTAATATATAGTGATCAGAACCTGACCAAGGTGTTCCTAGAGTGGAGATGAAGAAAACGTTGAGTGCAAAGGGGCCTGAGAGAACTTTTCAAGGTGAAAAACAGCATTCTATATTCTCCTAAAGGTTGTCTTTTACATTTTTCAAAACTTGAACCACATACATTTATCATGTGTGCATTTAATTGTATGTAAATTATATACCCAATATGGATAACAAATAGAGACTTGAGAGCAGATGTGATAATCACGAATAACCTGATAAAGGACTTTGCATTTAACATAGGCCTTCACCTTTAAATTTCAATTACTATCCACCACAACCATAACTAATAGGTACTGAATGTGATATTACCGATGGTGAGATAGGAATCCTTGGAGGTTCATGCCTCTCAAGACCCCACCTTGTCCCAGTTGCTCTGCCATAAAGGTCACTTAGGCTTTCATTAAATAGACTAGAGGCCCAGTGCACAAACTTTGAGTTCTCAGGGGGAGAAAGGGGAGGGGGCATCCTTCAACCTAGCCTATGTCCTCTCAGGGTCTGGGAGCCCCACAATTGATCGTCCCACAGAGGTAGGCCCTGCCCACCCAGCCAGGACTCCATGATGGATTGCCCCTGCAGAGGAAGGACCCGCCCATCCACCACAGGGTTCCCTGGGTCTCCTTCTTTGGGGCGATCATGGGAAGATGGCCAGGCCCCTGACCAATAGCATTGCACCCACCTTGGCTGGCCTGGCACCAGTGGGTGTCATAGCATGGTCATCCGGATGGTTCTAATGTTCATCTATTCAGTCGATTTGCATATTACACTTCTATCATTATAGATAGGTATTTAGTAAGAAACAAAACAGGACTCATAATCACTTTCACTTTCCTGGCCTTCAGAGCCTATTCTCTTTTTGCTAAGACAACAGTGAAACACCAGGGATTCCTCACAGTCCTCAAGAGAACTACTTTGAAAGAACGCACCCAGTTCTTACCGAGGAAAGGGTACGTTTTTGCTAACATTTGTAATTGATGGAGGATGTGGGGGAAGTTGGGAGGCAAAAATACCACAAGAATCCATGATTTAAGATCATCCAGAGAAAAAAGAATCAAATTTCCCTGGCCAGTCATGTGGAGAGGAATGTTATTAATACTGCACATTCAAATTGAGGACTATCTTTGGAGCATTTTCGTGTCACCAAGATGTCAAAAGCACCTCCAGTCAAAACAGTCAGAAATAAATGAGCCTCAGCAGATCCCAGAGCCCCTTCCCTGCCCATCACTTCCATTTCCCTGGGAGCAGATGCATGAGTGATCTTAACCAGAAGGCCCTGAGAGTCCTCCAGCTCAGAATGCACGACAGCTATTACAACTTCAAAAAAGGAAACAAAGCAGATACCAAAACAGATGGTCTCCAAGTTCCTGTGCACACTTTATGTACAACGGCACCAAACAGCAGGGTATCATTGAAATGACAAGCAGGAGAAAAATGGAATATTAAAACTATAGATTAGATCATTTTCAATGAATTTCTTATTTCAGAGTTCTACCTACTTGCATAAAAGTGTGTATGTGATGCATCATAAATTGTATTTGTTAGTATGATACATTTAATTTTGTAAAGTATTTTTTGTTATTCCACCGGTTATCTATTTTATCTTGAATCACATACATTTTGTTATATTTTGTATATTTTACCACTATTCTAAGTCTACGTTGCAGACTGTATGGCATTTCAAAACCCATTCCCTTAATTCAAAGTCATAATTTATATGTCTGACTGCTGAATTTAGACAATCTGTACATAGTAAAAAGAATCCAATATAGATCCCATATGCCTGGCCCTTATACAGCTGGTAATTCTGCAATCAGGATGTTCTCAAAACCACAATGTTCCTCATTTCCCTGAAGCAAACCAGGGATTTATGCTTCCTTTAGCCTTCTGTTACCCTCTGACTGTCAGACAACTAGCCTCACAACAAAGCCTTGTCTTTATTAGAAGTACTGCTCTTTGTCCCTAGGATAAGTCATTGACATTGTTCAATACCACAACCAGGAATGTCACTGAATAGTATTCTTGATAACAAAACACGTGCGCAGTTATTTCTCTGCAAAAGGAAATCACCTGGAGAGAGGTTCTCAGGGGAAGAAGTGAGGTAAGAATCAGGAATGAATGATTAAGTTAGATTGCCATCTTAGAGAGAAAAGCGTACTTAAAACTCTTCACATATAACAGTATACATTTCTAGAACACTCATTTTCTACCATCTAGGATACTTATTTTTCTTTTGCCTGTAAACATCTATCTATCTATCTATGTTTTGATCAATTTTGTTACCTGATTTATCAAGATTACTATAGTCCAAACTAAATTCAGAAATTGATAAAGGACTCTAGCATTAAGCTTTCACCAATAGTAACTTGATCTCCCAATCTCTATTGGTGAAAATAAAATTTCTTTTTTCTCTGTTTTTTTTTTAATTTAGAATTTATGCATAAAACACATGCATATGAATAGTAGTATATGGAAACACATGATTCTGTCATGAAATACCCTGAGAATATAATTCATAAAATTATATGAAATATTTTATGTATTATGTATTAAAGTAAATCTTGATCATCAAAATGCTAGGGTATATCAGAAGTTATATTTTTATTGCAAAGTAATTGAAATTAATTATAGCTTTTTAAAAAGTACTGCATGTTCTTTAGCATCTAAATTTTGTCCTTTCATTTTTAGATACTGATTTGTTTCTAATATAAAAAGCTTAAAGCTGAATTTATATCATTTAATTACATTTAACACTATCTTAATTTATATTCATTTTTTGATGTTTGTACAGTAAACATCATTTGGGTGTTTCAGATAATTTATCATTTTAAATTTTCATAAGAACTAAAGAGAAATATACTTTGAAATAAAGAACATACTTTAAGTAATTATCAGAAAAATATGAATATAGCAATTTTATAGGCAATGACAAAACAAAAAATTATTTTGACAAATCTGTGAGTTCTTTTATTTGATTAGCATTCACTGAAAGTAATTGGAATTAACTAATGAGTGTATTTAATACATATGTAATGCTCACGACTCTTCTTTCTCATGGTTAGAAAAATGCACAATAATTCTATTTGGTCCATTTCCCTCCTGATTAAATAATGAGTGGCTTACAGGCTCTTCCCTTCTTCTTGATGGAAAAACACACCTTTTAATTATACACGGCCACACCTTACTTCCCAGATGGCTACGTCTGAGCCAACTCCTAACTAATAATTTACATGTTTTCTTACCAGGAAATAACTAATGCTTAGCTAGTGAATGGCTTTTCCTTAACATACACACATTGCCATTATCAAGCCAAGTTAGGAGAGATGGAATGATTAAATGCATTTTTTTAAATGCTGAGACTTGCCCTGGAATGGCAAAGCATGTTTTCTGAGTTTCCTCACACAGTGTTCTTTTAACTCGGCCTTGCCTTTCTCCTGAAGTGACATCGTGCTCCCCACACCACCCTTCGTGGGACCCTATGTTTGGGGGAGCAGCTCCCTGGATGGAGGCAGACTTCTTGGCTAACTGTGTATGGCTCCCACCACGGCCCTGTGGACAGAGGGGAAGATGAAACAGATGACTAGAAGGGATTCTTGCCATGTGGCTTTCCGCCCATCTTAGCGGGTATGTCCCAGTCTTCCTGCAGAACCCCAAAATCCCACCTTGCAGGACTATACCTCCCTCACTGTGTGTAATAGAGTCCAAAGTGCAATGCACACACTTCCATGTTCACAGAGTGTGAACTCAATGTCATAGACCTGTGGCAAACGGCAGCTCGCAAGCCACATGCAGCTCTTTGGCCCCTTGAGTGTGGCTCTTCCACAAAATACCACGGCCTGGGCGAGTCTATTTTGAAGAAGTGGCATTAGACGAAGTTTAAGTTTAAAAAAAATTGGCTCTCAAAAGAAATTCCAATTCTCCTGTTGATATTTGGCTCTGTTGACTAATGAGTTTGCCGTCCACAGTTTTTACTCACTGAAACAAAGGATTTTTTTAGTAGTACACCCAAAGATGGTTTAGGGTTGTGTGTTTTTTTAAATATATTTTATTGATTTTTTTTACAGAGAGGAAGGGAGAGGGAAAGAGAGTTAGAAATATCAATGAGGGAGAAACATCAAGCAGCTGCCTCCTGCACACCCCCTACTGGGGATGTGCCCGAAACCAAGGTACATACCCTTGACCGGAATCAAACCTGGGACCCTTCAGTCCACAGACTGACACTCTATCCACTGAGCCAAACCTGTTAGGGCTTTTTCTTAATTATTATTATTAAAAGAAGAAAAAAAAAAACTCTACAGAGATGTTTTGATGGGAACTTACTTGTGTGCTTTATGACCCAGTAGGACTTGCTCTAGGAGAACTCTGGGTCTTTGTAACTGACATCCTACACTGTCTGAGGGCAACTTGCGGGCCTGGCCATCCTGACAGCAGCACCAGCCTCTCACTGAGACCTGGTTACATTGCCCTCAGCCCAAAGGCACAGGGGGCACACAGCTCTCTGACCTGGCGGCTCTGATTTGGAGATGATGCTCCTACACCCTCTCCTCCGTTTCCAATGGTTTTGGTTTTGTTTTTGTTTTGTTTTTTGGTGGTGGGGGGTGGGGGGATCCCACCCTGAGGGCCAAAATTAGATTTTGGGGGAAAGAAGCTTATTCTCCTATGTATAATGCACACATATCCATGCGGCATGCATCAGATGCACCACATAACCGAGCAGTAAAACTTCTTAGGCGCTTGATTAGGTTAAAAATCTACAACTTTTCTTTAAGAGAGATGATGAAAACAACTGAGAAACACTAAGGGAGCAGGATGGCTTGTGCACAGTATGGCTTCTGTCCCCACAGACTCCCAGCCACCTGGAGCATGCTGGGAGTCACACATCGCCGGCTCTGGGGGTCCCAAACCTCACCGCCATCTGCTAGGCCCCAAGACATGATCAAAACGGCATCTGATGCCATGAGTCTTCTCTGAGGTTTAAGGACGATGCAGACCTAAGTATGAATTAACTCATTGGATATGCTTCTTCTGAAGAAGTAACTGAGCTCACTGAAAATACAAGAATGGTCATTCAGTCATAGGGGCTGGGAAGCTGGAGAAAGTCACATGGAAGAGGTAAGAAAGAGAGGTGAACCATAATAGACAGAGAGGACTATGGCAATCTGGATGCCTAGATATATATCTAGTTAGTCATCTAAGAATTCAGAAAGAGAAGCTCATGGGGCTAAAACAAAATGCCCTTACTGTGAATTATGATGAGGGACCCAAACATTAAAACGTTAATAATCCTTAAAATATCACTAAGTTATTTGCATTAACATCACTGATCCAAGTAGTGTCACGGTTATTGCAATAAAAATTGCGATAATAAATTACACAATACAGGCCAGATGATTCCGGCCCTGAAGTGTAACTTTGGTCCTGTAACCAGGGAAGGCTGGGCCAGCCTCTGCTTCCAGACTGAGATCCTGTGAAGCGGGAGGAAGCAGGGCTGTGGAGCCCGGGGAGGCCCAGGCAGATGCTCAGGCAGCTGTGCACGGGCGCCGGCCAGTCCCTGGGGCAGAGCATCACGGACGGGCCAGCGCTATTGCTCTTCTCTCAATAAGTCACTGCTCTCCCGGGCTGTTCTCAAATCTCCTCGGTGGAACAGCAAGTCTGACCCGGTGAGAGGAAAGGCTGCGTGCTGTAGAAACAGCACCACCTGAGACTCATTTTTGACAGATAATTTATGTCTTCTTGACATGATATTTGGAAAGTGGCCAGGAACCAGGGACCATGTGCACTCAATAGAGACAAGACAGCTGTGAGGATGTCCATCTCCATTGTCCCTTCAGAGCCGGAGAGAAACATCAGCCATCGTTCAGTGTGCAAGGGACAGAAGCATGTGGACACTTCCAGAAAGCAATCAGCAGGCTCCAAAGCCAGGCTCTCTTTGCTCTTGTTCTTGCTACATCTTCCCGAGACTGCGGCTCTAAATACTCCCCAGGATTTCTCCAACTCTCTTCCTCTCCTAACCCGATCCATTCTGCAAGGAGTTCCCCGGTGCATTTTCTAAGTCAAACACATGCAGCAGCTCCTACTTCATACATGTTTGTCATCAAAGGTGTTTGCTGCCGCCCTCCCCGGTGTAACCTGTATCTAGCCATCCACATGGATCTGAAGAGGGGGGCTTAGCTGCGTCCTCCTCTTATATGGAATGGCTGATCACACAAAAATAAGTAAGTAAACCAACCAATAAATAGATATAATTAAATTAAACTCCTGAACTCATGGAAGTTGAGAGTAGAATGGTGTTTGCCATGGGTCTTGAAGGGGACAAATGGGGAGATGTTGGTTCATGGGTACGATGCTCCAGGTAATATGATACAAGGTTGGGGGATCTAATGCTTCACAACATTGTATCACATACTTGAACATTAGTAAGAGATCACACCAAATCTTACTACCTCATGAAAAAAAATATCATAATTACCTGAAGGGATAGAGATGCTAACTAACTTTATTGCAATATATATATGTGTAGTCATCCCATTGAACATTTACATATGTTATATGTTAATGGTATTATTTTCAGGTGTATTGCAAAGAGGTTAGACATATATGTAAATCACAATGCTGCCACCTGGCACCATACATAATTATAATATTATTATTTCATTCCCTATGCTAACTTTTTTTTTTTTGTAACTGCCAATTTATACTAGTAATCCCTTCACCTTTTTCACCCAGTCCCCCAACACCCCTCTCATCTGGCAACCATCTGCCTTGCAAAACAGAGTTTCTTCATTTTATGTAAATATTTAAAAAGAAAGAAAAAAAGAGAGAAGGAAAGAAAGAGAGAGAGAGAGAAAGAGAGAGAGAGAGAGAAAGACCAAAGATGATTAGTGAGGGAGAGCATGTTTAAATGTAATTGTTGGCCATGTGTTTCTTATTTGAGAAAATGTCCATACAAGTCCTTTGCCCATTTTGTAATCATATTTTGTTTGTAGGGTTTCTTTCCTGTGTGTTTTTTTCCTACAATTCTGAGTTCATAATATTTTTATGATCTCAACCCATTATCAGATAGATGTTTTGAAAATATTTTGACCCACTCACTGAATCACATTTTCTTTTGTTTTTTGTTGTTGTTTCTCAATATATTTTTATTGATTTCAGAGAGGAAGGGAGAGGGGGAGAGAGATAGAAACATCAATGATGAGAGAGAATCATTGATCGGCTGCCTCCTGCCTGTCCCCATTGGGGATTAAGCCTGCAACCAGGGCATATGCCCTGACCAGGAATCGAACTATGACCTCCTGGTTCATAGGTCAACACTCAACCACTGAGCAATGCCTACTGGGCTCACTCTCTTTTTATTTTGCTTATTTTATTTATGTGTTTATTTGTTTGTTTGTTTGTTTGTTTGTTTGTTTTTGTAGTGCAGTAGCTTTTTAGTTTGATGCAGTCCCACTTATTTATTTATGCTTTTGCTGCTTTTACTTTTGGTATCATATCCAAACATCTTTACCAACATTAATGTCAAGGATCTTTTCCCTGTTTTCTTCTAGTAGTTTTAAGTATTAGGTATTAAATCTCAGTATGTAATCCACCGAGTTAATTTTTCTGAGTGGTGTAAGATAGAGGTCCACGTTCATTCTTCTGCATATGTTTACCCAGTTTTCCAGCTCCATTTGCTGAAGAGATGATGCTTCCCCATTGCATCTTATTGATTCCCTTATCAATTACTAGCTGATTGTGTTTATTTCTGGGCTTTCTATTTTGTTCCATTGGCCTATTTGTCTATTTTTATGTCAATACAACACCTTTTTATTTATTTGTTTTAAATTATATATTTATTGTTGAAGGTATTACCAATACCCCACTTTGTTCCCCCATTGAGCCCCTCCACTCTGCTCCTGCCCCCTCTCCAGGCCTTCATTACACTATTGTTTGTTTCCACGGGTTATGAATATAAATTCTTTGATTAATCTCTTCCTGATCCCTTCCCCTTCCCTCTGAAATTACTATAGCTTTGCAATAAAGTTTTCAATCGGGAGTTTAGACACATTCAACTTTGTTCTTATTCAGAATTAATTTGGCTACTAGAGGTCTTTTGTGATTACATACAATTTTTTTTTCCATTTATGTGAAAATGTCATAGAGATTGTGATAGGGATTGCACTAAATCTATTGGTGGCTTCAGGTAGTATGGACATTTCAACAATATTAAGCCTTCCAATAATGGACACGGAATATCTTTCAATTTTATATTTTTCCTTCAATTTTTCCACCTATTGGTTAGAGTAATTCCTAAGTATATTTTCCATATTACTGCAAGAGGGATTGTTTTCTTAATTTTTTTCAGATAGTTTGTTATTAGTGTTTAAAAATAAAAGTGATTTTCACATTTAGATTTTGTATCCTCAGCAGGTCTACTATTCATCCTTGTATAATTCTAACATTTTTGTCTATTTATATAAAATGATATATAATTATTTTAATTTGCATAACTGATTACAAACAGAACTTCTTGTCATTTGTAAGTAAACATTAAAAAAAAAAAAAAGATCTGAAGCAAATTCCTAAAGTTCTTGTCTAAATTTAGCCTACTAACTGTGGAGAAGCAAGTTATACAAGAAATATTGAAGTGAAACAGAAATATAAAGCCAGAAAGAAATTGAATATGCAAATTATAGTCTATATCATAAACAAATCATTGTCATTGCAATTCTCATATGTATTCTTCAGATATTTCAGTTTAATAGGAAAAGATGAAATAGAAAAAAATAGAATGTTTACCTCAATTTTTAAGAATGATTTTGAATTTATAACATGTTTTTGTGATAAAGGAATAACTTTTCAAATATCACTAAGTCAATCAAATTTAGACTCCCATCACATAATTATCCTGCTATCTATGGCAAATAGTTTATGAAGATTACAAGAGAAAGAACAGGCAGTGAAAACATAAGAAAATCACTGTACATAAATACAGTCTAAATACATCTTAACTTAAATGTCTTGAGCCAACATAACACATGAAAAGTAACAATCACTTTCATAATTTGTGAGTACTTATAAGCAATATAAAATCATTAATTTTAAATTATAGTCAAAATAGTTAGAGCAGATTATTACTAACATCTCATTTAATTAAGATAATAAATTCCATTGTTATGCCAGAAGCTCAGAAGTTCAGAGCATTATTATTATAAAATCTTACTACAGAAATTAAATAGCAATCTCAGGAGACAATGGGTTCTATGCAGTTAAAGGTTTCATGTGATTTGATTCCAGTGCTCATTTTCTTAGACATTCATTCAATTATATCTACATATATAAAAACCTAATCTTGCAAAGTGTCCCCTCTGTAGTTAGACCAACTAGGAGTTTGATCACTTGCTATGATGTGTGCTGACCACCAGGGGGTGGCGCAGAATAAAGGAAGGTCCTGGCTGGCAGCCCACAGCCATGAAAGACCCTACCTGTGCATAAATTTTGTGCAATGGGCCTCTGGGTCTCTAGTATAGTTATAAAGGTTTTAATGTGAAATGTTAACATCCCCTTCCCCAGAACTTTATTAATAAAATATCATAGAATAATTATAAATTGTTCTTATTTATTTGTCCCTCCCAGGAAGATTCTCTTTTACATGATTCTTGTTCAATTGCTCTGAGTACTTGAATGTTTTGTGATCTTAATTGAATCTCTAAGTTTCACTTTTCTCCATTATTCCAAAACAAAGACAAATTTCAGATCTTTAAAATTAAGAAGAGGCATATTTTTTCAGAAATATAATTATGTGATATGACTTAAAATTATAATGTCTTTTATTTGTGCATTCTCTCAATTCGATAATCAAGGCTTCTTCATAAAGTAGAAATATAAAGCCTTATGCTACACTGTCATGTGGTGCCCCAATTAGCTCAGAGCCTGATGATAGCTATTTCTTTCTTCTTTACAAGGAGAATAAATTAAGTTTCAGGTTCTCTGCCCTCAGGCAGAATCCAGAGGAATGGATGTGAATATGCACACATTTTGCTAAAAAGGACTTGGAAACATTCTACCTCTAACATACTGCGGGCCTCCATGGCTCAGAGGTTGAGTGTTGACCAATGAACCAGGAGGTCATGGTTCCATTCCCTGTCAAACCACATGCCCAGGTGGTGAGCTTGATCCCGTGTGGAGCATGCAGGAGTCAGCCTATCAATTATTTTCTCTCATCACTGATGTTCTCTCTCTCCCTCTCCCTCTTCCTTCCTCTATGAAATAAAAATAAATAAATAAAAAGAAGAACAGAGGCAGGTGAATAATGTTCCTCTACATTCATAGCCATGTGTGTGCTTGAGAATTGTGTTAACTAGTGATATGAACCCTATGTAATCATAGGACACATAGGATAAAAATGGAAATGCCCATCCAATGAAGACCTGGAGAGAGAACTGTATATTTTCCTTTTTTGTTTTTCTTAGAAACTTGAATAAATCTTTTTGAAATACTGTGTAAATATTTTGTGATTGTTCATTAGCATTCAAATATTCCATGGGGCTTTCTATTTCTGAAAGCTTTATAATGTTAAAGTTTCATCACTTTTCTCACTGTACAATTTTTAAATAAATTCGTTAAAATTAATTGTCTACTGAAAATTAATTCCTTTGAATTTAGATTTGTATACAAAAGTAGATGTATAGTATTTGTTCTATCTATGGTAAGAATATCATAAGAAAGCATGCAAACATTATGGAAATTTTAGAAACAATGGAAACGTTTTTGAAAAATAATATATAAATCCCATAGTATTGTATACACACACATGCACACACACATGTGAAGCATGCTCAGTGGAGGAATCAATTGTGACTAAGTATATCTCATTGGCATTTCCTGTCAGAGCATACTTAAGAATACTTCCAGATAATTACATCACACTGCACATGTGTGTTTTGGTTATGCAAATGTCAAAGTGGAACACCCGAAAGCAAACTGAATTGCCCCAGTGTCCCCAAAATTATTTTGCTACAAGTTGAGAATGACCAAAAATGTTTATAAAATGGTTTACACATATTTCTATTGGAGAAAAATAGAATTCAAACCTATTGAGTATATTTCCTAACAGAAATTTATGTATTGCAATGTTTCATATGCTTCTAATATTTAACTTGGTACATCAATAGAGATGAGAAATTCTAATAAATATACTAAACATAAGGTAGAAAAAGAAAGACATATTGAATGGCATTCACCTTCACTTAACTCTATTTCTAAAATTTTCTTCTACCTAAGGGACTCTTTCTTCTAAATAAAATACCCTATGTTACCTTCTCCATTGATTAAAGTGTGATTAGTGAATTTATTTACAAAGGGCTTGGCTCTGATTAGGACACGCTCCTGACCTTGGGTAAAGTCAGCAGGTTGTAGAAGAAGGAATCTTTCTTGTTGTAAAGAGTGAAGGTCACACATCTGCTCTCCGACTCCTTTAGCTAAGAAAGGAAAAGGTATTTAGACCTTTGGCAGCTGCTGGAAAGGTATAAATGCCTTTAATATTAATATGCTTCTCTTGCTCTCGGTATTCCTCAGAGAACCTTATACCAGAGGTCAGTTTCTCCACTTCTGTCATGAAATATTGCCTTGTTAAATGTTGTGTAAAGCTATGTCTTTTTGCCTTTTCTTCTTTGCTGCAACCGGAATGCAAATTGCATCGTACAAACTTGCTAAAACATAAAGAAATTCATCAGGACAGAGCAATCAGTTTCTGTAGTCAATTATGATGGCACTATAACACCAGGCAACAAAACAGTAGTTTTAAAGCAAATTAAAAGTGTAAAAAATGCAACATCATATATGCCTAAGCAGAGTTCATATAGTCAAAGTCGAATGGTAAATTAAGAAAAATTTCAAAATAATGCAAACTAACATGCTAATGTTGTTACTCACGGCTCTTTCATGAGATGCTTGACTCAGTAACATAATTTAATTTCCAGTTCTGCATGTGTGATCTCTGGTTTTATTTGGCTAGTGGACTCTATCGTAATAAAGTATAGCTAGATAAGTAGGCAGATGTACATGTGATGTACATAGACAGATGAAGTGGCAAACAATCACTTAGCCGTTCAGAACTGTTTCTTTCTCACCGTCTCGTGCCCATGAGCACCAAGAAAGTCACTGGACTTAGAGCAGCAATGCCACCTGTTTATCATTATTAACTGCCATCTCCGAGATCAATTCAAAAGATTGAGGGATTAAGGACTGTGTGGCAAATGGGTTTAATGATCGTTTAAATGTGTAGCTAGTTATTTTGAAAATCATTACAGACTAAAAAAATATTTCTATATTAAAAATAAGCAGTTCCCATCTCTAAGAAGAGTAGAAGTCTATAAACTATTTACAAAAATTATAGGAATAGAAACTTTTGTTAATGGTTTTAAGGTAGAAGCAGAGTACATTTCCACTAACATAGACCAACATACTTTACTGATTTTATTTTCCCCTCCTTATCTGGATGTTTAAAGTGATAAGAGCACATTGTATTCCTTTTTATTTTTATTTTTTAATGTTGGAAAATGTCCATATCACCACACATCGCCTCTTTATTTATAAACTAAGCATTGTCCTTTAAAATTGACTAAAATCCCCATCTTAATTGATGTTCTTAATAAAGTGTGAGAAGAACCGCTGACTGTTTTACTCTGCTGGCACTGGGCAGGAATAACAGGAACAGCACCAGGAATTCACTGGCTATCATTGATGGGTAGATGTTTGGCTAATCTGTCATCCTTAAAATAACCCTATGGAAATAAAATGGCATAATTGACAGGTGAAGAAATTGAGAATATAGGAAGATAAGTAATTTGCCCAAACTAGTAAGTTTTAGCAACAGAAACTAAACGTGGTGTAATGAACTCAAACCCTTCCTGCTAACCACCATATGTGTAGTCTGTACACTCAAGTGCTCTGCATACTGAAAAGTGGGATGTGAGTCATGAAAATATTCATAGAGTAACATGGACTGGGAGCTGTGTTACATATTTAATAAATTCCAAATGATATCGACATGTGACCATTTGACAAAAGGGACTGACTTAAGCCAGTCCATAGTATGGACTTCTGGGCCATGTCTGTAGCATGCATTTGAGCTTTCCTATGCATGTAGTGACTGTTTGAGAAGGGGAATGGAATGTGGAGAGTTGGAGGGTGAAGTATGTCTTAGGTGCCCCAACAAGTTCTTGAATGTACTTTCATTCATGAAAATAAGGAAGGCCAACTCTTCAGCTGCGCATACCAAACCCTTAAATAGACTCCGAAAACTGATGATTTTTGGTGACAATGACAACAGTTCTCCAGGGAGTAAATTACCAGGAGGGAGGAGAAAACACAAAAATAATCACCCATTTCTCCTCAAAACTGGTAAGGGGAGGTTGCCCGGGAGGAGTGAAAGAATAAAAAATATGCATTCACAGTAGAGCTTCTATATGTAGGTGAAAATAAGTGTGTGCATTTAGATAAAATACAACCCAAACTTTATATACAGGATAACCCACTACCTGTTAAAACCCATAACATCAATTTAAAAGTCATGGTGGTCTTCTTCTGTGAACATTATGTTACTTTAATTAAAAACTGATGGAATATTTAATGAAGAAGTTCAAGGTCCCAAACAAAACATTAACTTACTTTTTGAGAGAAGCCAGAATACAGATCAGAAAAAATATATACTTGCCCAGGTTGGCGTGGCTAAGTGGTTGGGCATCAACCTATGAATGAGGAGGCAAAGCTCAGTTCCCGGTCAGGGCACATGCCTGGGTTGTGGGCTCGATCTGGGAGGGGGGGGGCATGCAGGAGGTACCTGATCATTGCTTCTCTCTCATCATTGATGTTTCTCTCTCTCCCCCTCTCCCTTCTTCTCTAAAACCAATAAAAAATATATATTTAAAAAGAATAACTCTACCACCTTTATTATTTATGTCTTTACTTTCTACTATTAACCAGGATATAAGAGTAGTTTAAATCAATAAAAGTTTCTTTAAAAATTATCATGTGAATAAAATTGTTTGAGGTATCAGATAACCAGGAAAGAGCAAACTGGAAGGCTTTTAATGAGAGTCTCTACACTATGGATGGTACAAGTCAAGCTCTTTTCACAGGGACCCCAAAAATATGGAAACTTAAAAAAATAATTTCTCTCTCAGGGGAGTCCAGATTGGAACATCCTCACTGGCCAGATGTGTGGCCACTCAGGCACCTGGGCTCCTGGCATCTGGTGGGGCCAGTCCCCTTTGGCTGTGATCCTGCAGGACTAGCACTGGCCTCCCTCCACTTCCGGAAATAGGCCCATGAAAAGGAGAAAACAGAGAGGACAAGGGGAGCTATTAGCCTTTCAGGAGGCGTCTCAGACACTGCACACATCATTGCTGATGACTTCTCCTCATTCTGAATTTAACCATGTTCAAGTCATAGCGACAAGAAAAGGAGGCGCATGAGAAGGACAAGCCAGGTGCCTCGCTACAACTGTTTGGTATTTATATTTCCCTGTGGCGCCAGGGGCTGAGCACATGTCAGCCCAGCTCTCCTGCCTGATGCTTTCCCAGCTCCAACCTGGCTCTGGAGGCCTTTCCTTTATAAGCAGACAGGCGTGCTTGGTTTCTGGTCCCACTGGCTGGTAGCTGTAAATAGTTGTCAAGTTGTTTAATGTTTCCGAGTTGCTGTGCTCTTATCCAGGAAATGTGGATAAAACATCAAACTCCAAAAGTTGTGAACTTAACTTGTTGACTTTGGAATATAGGGTACGTCAAAACAAATGACAGCAGTTAATATTATTAGAGTAGAAGTGGTACATTGCCCTTTGTTGCAATAGTATACTCTTTGTCCATTAATTATGAGGACGTCTCAACCAACACATTTTCTTCTGGATTTACTTCCCGAAAGAACTTCCACACACAGACACCCCGGTTAGCATCTGTGTGTTAGAAAGGACAACCACACAGAACGGCTTTTCAGAGAAAAGAACACGTGCTAAGGAATCCTATTCCATTACAATTAAATAGGCAAGAACTGATATTCTAGACTGAAGACTAAATGCATATTTACCACTTTAGCTATATATAAGTTAGCAAGTCTATGCTACTTGGAAAGCAATGCTTTCAAGTGAAAATCTTTTTTCCTGCACTAATATTTATTTTGATTCCAATAATAAGCATGGAGGCAGTTGAGAGAAAGATGTGAGAGTGGGAGTCACCTGCAAGAATATATTTGAATGATTTTCTCCTGATGTATCTATTAGTTACTATGGTGACACACTGTTCAAGCATTAAATAGAAAAGACTGTGTCTCACTTTTTGATCACTCAAGTAACAAAATTCTAAGATTTTTATTAACAAAATTAGCTTTACAATTTTTTTTGGAAATTTGTTGATTTTTATGTTTTATATGTAAAACGTTGATTTTGCCAGGTCTTCAAAATATAGTTTTGAATTCAAATTTATTTTTTTCAAGTTAATTATAATTGCCCCAAATATTTAGGACAAAGGTATCTAATAAGCAAATATTTTTATCCAGTTTGTTCATGTATTAGAAATTATTTTAAAATATACAAGTCATTTACTGATTCATTACCATATTTCAAAAAAAATGTATGTTGGGATGATAGCCAGTGACATAGGCAAGAAATATGAAATAAGAGGCATTTAGATTAAAAGAAGCAAATCTCTACTCACAGTGGAACATCCAAAGGAATCTACAATCTATATGAACTTGTTAAGTTTATGTATTTTAATTTCACCACAATAAAGCTATTTAAAATAAAATGATTGATAGACCCTAGAAGAAATCAAGTCAGAATTCTAAAGTGCAGTTATCATATGGATTTTCCATGATCTGACAAATAAAATAAAGATAAACATAATAACATGCTGACTGCTTAAGATCAAGGGTTTGCAGCCACACAGACCTCTATCTCTATTACAGTTCTTTTACTTGTCACTGCATGAATGGCAACCTAATCTTTATCTCTAAACCTCATTTTCTTAATCAGTAAAATTTGATTATGGAAAAAGACCCCCTAATTGCTACTGAGAATGAAAGCAGCCATCTAAGACCTGCACAACCACGACATCTGAGTGTGTAAAACTTTAACAAAAAATATTTTATTCCTAAAAGACGCAGCATGTTCTGGATTATTAAGACATACAGATGTCAGGGCAGTGAACAATTTTAACATAGCTGGTCAATGCTTCATGTGCCTGATATAACAACCAAGTTCATTAAAGGAAAAGCCAACCAATAGTCCAAAAGTTACTGAATTTAAAAGTTAACTGAAGAGGAAATAAGGGCAAAACTTTTCAATCAAAACCATTAAAATAAGCCTAGTTGGTATGGCTCAGTGGTTGAGCATTGACCTATGAACCAGGAGGTTATTGCTCAATTCCTGGTCAGAGTACAGGCTCTGATTGTAGGCTCAATCCCCAGTAGGGGGTGTGCAGGAAGCAGCCAGCCAATGATTGACTCTCATCACTGTTTCTATCTCTTTCCCCCTCTTCCTTCCTCTCTGAAATATATATATATATATATATATATTTTTTTTTAAAAAAAACTTTAAAATAAGACCTGCCAACAATCTCTCTCAATTTTTAAATTTGGTTATATTGTTAAAACACTTTTAAAACTATTTGCCTATCAGAAAACCTACTTATTGCCAGACTTTGTACTAAAAACTGATGATGCTACAATAAACAAGACAAATTGTTTTTGTTTTGGAAATAGCAGTTATATGGACTAATATTGACAAAGTGGTAACCCTAGTAAAATATTACTACATAAATTACAGATAAATAGATGATAGACAGATAGATAGATAGATAGATAGATAGATAGATAGATAGACGATAGATAGATAGATAGATAGATAGATAGATAGATAGATTCTTGACTCCCACCCAAGAAGATTCTAATTCATTAGGCCTGAAGTAACCTTGGGAAAAATTACCTTGGAAAAATCTGTAGATATGAGTGAACAGTTTTGGATATAGCATTTTAAAAAAATATCATGTTCTTTTCAAGAAGAGATAATATTTAAAATTGGCTTTATATAAAGTAATTCCAAAATTATATTGGACACACATAAACAGAAATATTAGTGAATAATTATTGTTGGAGGACTATGTTAAAAAAAAAAGACATAAAAACAGATGGTTAACATAATTATCCATATGATTAACCTAAACCAAAAGAAGTTAGGTCATATACATGCAGTCAGATGATTATTAAATGGAAAAACTATTTGTGAAAACCAAATCACTAATATCAGTCCCAATGCCTGGCTAACATTATATGTTTTTTGAACCATCTACAAATTGGAATTGAGGTGGTAAAGAGGCAAGTTTCCAGTTAGAAGTCTGAGTTTAAGTCCAGACTTTGCCATTCCTCTGCTCTGTGATCCCCTGTGACCTTGCTTTCTCAGTGCAAAACAAGACGTTTAGATAACTTACTTCTTCAGGGTACTAAGAATTTTAATGAACCCATGTGTGTAAAGTCAACGGGGGCTCAGCCTAACCTTGCTGGTAGCCTTGAAATAGTTCAAATGGTGACATCGGAAGTACTAGCACTTTGGAAGAGGATAGAGTGAGCCCCAGAAAAGCTGATACCAGACCACACCTTTCTTCTGTCTCTACCTGAGCACCCAGTGCACTACCATGTGTACAGCATGCTCATCATAAGTCATCCTATATAATAAAAGCCTAATATGCTAAGTGTTCGGTCGTCCATTCAACCAATCAAAGGGTAATATGCTAATTATATGCTAAGGCCCCTCAACTGTTCGATCTGATGTGTACTGACCAGCAGGGGCCAGACATTCAACTGGTCAATCAGTTGCTGTGATGTGCACTGACCAACAGAGGGCAGACACTCTGACCAGTAGGTTAGCTTGCTGCTGGGGTCAGGCCCATCTGGACTGAGCATGACAGGCTGGATATGCCCTGGAACCCTCCCACAATACCTTCCCAGCTGCCCAACCTTTTGCATCCCTCCCTGGCCCCAGTCGATCATGCACCTGAGGGGACCCTCAGCTTGGCCCGCACCCTCTCGCAATCCAAGACCCTTCAGGGGATATCAGAGAGCCGGTTCCGGCCTGATCCTGCAGGCCAGACCGAGGGACCCCACTGGTGCATGGATTCATGAACCAGGCCTCTAGTTTTTTAATAATGGACTGACCAAATATAAATAATTCATGGAATAGCAAGAGCAGAAAAAAAAAAAAAAAAAAAAGCCTTCCTTAGTATTTGCCCAAATTAATCCTTTAAACCGAAGCTATATTAGGCTGAGAGAGCAGCATTTTTATCTAGAAGAATCCTTGTCTGAACACTCAGAAAGTGAGTGACTTCACAGACTCATTAAGTCACCATTTAATTGAATGTGTTCTCATAGACGAAGCCCTATGCAGGGGTCCTCAAACTTTTTAAAGTGGGGGCCAGATCACGGTCCCTCAGAGAGCTGGAGGGCCGGACTATATGAACTACTAATTCCTACTGTAACACCTCGGCTGCGCTCACTGCCCAAAACACCTGGCGGGCCAGATCAGACTCCTCTGTAGGCCGCATGTGGCCCGTGGGCCGTAGTTTGAAGACCCCTGCTATGGGAAGTGAACCCCCGGTGACCTGGGCTTGGGGAATGGTACAAGGTCCATCACCCTGTGAGCGCCTTGCCCTGCACATCACACATTGAGATCTCTCAGAAGTCTTGCCTCAGAAACAGACAAACAACAACCAAAACATTTAAACTGGATCAATGAATGTTTCACTTTGTATGTGTGTGTGTGTGTGGGGGGGGGGGAGGGGGGGGGATGGGAGGGAAGCAAGGGAAGGAATTTCTTTTTATTTCCTAATAAAACTAGTGTTCCCTGCAGCCTACACTGGGGTGTACTCCTTTAAGCCACAAGCAGCATTATAATGTGTGTCAATGTGAAGAAAAAAAATGTGCATTTTCCACAGGAGCTTATTCCTTTCACACTGGTTACAAGAGCTATTAAGGCTTTGTTTAAAATAAGAGCCCTTCTAAGAATGGACACTCCATGATTTCATAGACTTGACTCGGTGCTGTTTTATGACCTTTCCTTTTGATAGGTCCTGCATTTGTATGTATTTTATGGTAGTTCAAGGTTTTCTTTAAACCTCACCACAGGTTATGTAGTTGTGGACCGAACCCAGGAGGATACAGAAATATGTGCATCGACATTGTGATTAAAATCACAGAGGGAAATCTACTTCTCATTTTGCCTGACTTCTCTGGTTTCAGACTTTTTCTTCAATAGAAATTTGTTTATGTGATACAGAGTCTGGTCTAATATATAAAAATAAAACTACTCTCAAACTCATTAGACAGTTGGCCTATAGCATAATGAATCTTAGAATTAACATTCATTTTTGAAACCTAAATGGTTTAACTTATTGCTACACCAGCTCTTTATTTCATGGACTATAAAATTCACAAAATATTGAGCTTCGTGGGCTATGAAATAAAAGCCTATAAAAGTGTCTTGGAATGTGTAATTATCTGCTAGATTGGGCATTTTTACCAAACCCTTAATAAAATTCACTGAGAGTTTTCTGTTAGACTCACTTGTTATCTGAAAATGGGGGAACTGATTACAAAATAGATAAGGCCATCATGATATGCAAATAAAATGAATGGCTGGCAATCAGATCACCTCCTTCTAAAATGATTCAATACAATTAGATTTCCTAAACTACCTTTATATCTGCAGAAAACCCCCAGAAAATGAGTAAACAAGTTTAATTACAGAAAATAAAATAAAATCACTATCTCCAAAAGTCTAAATCTGATACTTGACAGTTCTAGTACTGAGAAATTGAGTATTTAATTGTATCTTTCAACGCACTACAAAATGACTCTCCCTTGCCCTCTTCTCTCTTTTTTTCTCTATTGGATTTTAGTTTTACAATTACAGTTATCTTTTCCTGAGATACTGACTTATTTCTTGCCAACTAGACATCTAATTTTAGCTTTGGCTACTATTCAATTTCAATTGGTCTAACCTGGTGATGAAGTTCTTATGTCATGCCTCAAGGTCATCAGATTCATAACACATTTTATTTTGTATTATGTTTTTATTTCTTTCAGAGAGCGATGGAAACATCAATGATGAATCATAGGCTACCTCCTGCACGCCCCCTGCTGGAGGTGGAGCCCATAATCTAGCATGCCCTGAGCTGGAATCAAAACGTGACCTCCTGGTTCACAGGTCAACACTCAACCACTGAACCACACCAGGCAGGCAAGAGTTTGACTATTTTAGATACTGACCTCATGTAACTGGATATGTCCCTGAAGACATGGTAGCTGAAAGTTTACCTTCTTTTATCTGTTACTATAAAACTGTCTACATTTATCTTCACTCTTTACTTCCAAAATTCTACTAAAATCTGGTTGAGGTTTAAAATACATTTTTCTAGACATTGAACTTAATATCTGTCATTACCAATTTCACCCAACAGAGTAGTCTACACTAATCAAAGAGTAAGATGCAAATTGACTGTATCTTCATGATACCCACCAACCAATCAGGAATGAGTATGCAAATTAACCCAACAAAGATGTCAGATTACTTTGCATGCACAGGTGCCAAGCTGGGAGTGGGGTGGGTCACTTGCATAGTCACCCTGGCAACAATGCAGGCATTCTGCCCTGCCCCAGCTGCTTATGGGCAGTGTGGGAAGGTGGAAAGGCCACTCTGGCTGGAGCAAAGACAGTTCTGGCATCCAGCCAGGGAAAAAAAGACCCGAATTTTCATGCATCAGGCCTCTAGTTTAAAATATTTAGATATCTTGATATTTGCATATTAATATACATTGTGAAAATGTTCATAAAAAGTTTTCTTCAACTCTGCCTATCTTCTTGCATATTGACTATTCCCCCTTTTAGTGTGATTACTGCAAGAGGACAACAGCTAGTGAAGTCCTATGCCATCGGCTTCTTTTCTTGCGTAAAGAAATGCTGACATTTTGCTGGACACAAGCAATGATGAAGACTGCAGTTCCCACCATGCGTGGAGTTCTGTGTTGTTCCCTCACTAGGTCTTACCAGATGGCCTGTGGCAGGTCCTGAGAACCCTGCTTCTAGGACTGCCCCGAGTCTGCTTCTCCACTTTTCTTCTTGTCCCAGCAGTTAAGCCAAGCAGTCAAGCAGTCCCTGAGCTACTGGTCACTCTGAAGCTGACATCCACATGCCCATGAGTCAGTTGTTGGAGAAACAGTGATTCCAAATGGATGAGATCATGAGATCGCTTGTCAGGACACAGTAGGCAGCGTAAGGTTTGTGCTAACATCGGTGCCTCTTGTCCTACCTGCTGTCCATGACAACAACACGGGCAGACCCAGGCAGATGCTCCGTACACAGGCCTGTCTCCCAGCTCAGGGACACTCAGCTTGCAGAAACCCCAATCTTATAAGGAAATTGAGGCAATCCTGCTCAACATTCCCCCATGAGGAAGACCAAGCCTAATTATCCTGAAAGTATGCAAATCTACCTTGCAAATCAATGCTTTCCTACCCAGAATTTCTCTGGGGAGAGAGGCCATTCTTTGAGAGGGTGCCTGCTTGCTCAAGCATTCTAATATCGGCATCTTGCCTCAGAACATGTGCAGGAAGGCCAGGACATGGAGTATCACCCAGTATCACCTGCTCAAATCCGGATGTGATGACACTACATGGCTCACATTAGATGCCTGAGGGCATGGCTTGAGAGAATGAGGCTGGGTTTCTGAGGCTCCTGGAACTGGGCAGCCATGAAAGTTCTGGCTGCTTCTCTCCTAATGTCTAGCTGGGAACACCATTTCTGCTGCGTCACAGTCATTTTTATTTTGTGATTCTTTTAGTCAAAGCAGAACCTAGTCCTTACTGATGCAGTTGTTTTTTGTTTCTTCTTTAAAAATATGTTGAAATAATCTGATATGAGTGGGTTTACAGAATGTAGAAAAGTACAAAAGAAAAAGACAACATTATCATAATTCATACATCTTGAAATAATATTAAAAATTTATTCTAATCAGTGCTTCAAATGATATTGTACTGGCATATTTATTCATAAACATTTGTCCACATTCTATTTTATCAATGGAATTGAGTTCAAGTAACCATTTAAAAAGATTTTTTAAGATTCCTGAATCAAAATATCAAAATTGTTATTGAGCCAAAACTGGTTTGGCTCAGTGGATAGAGTGTCGGCCTGGTTCGATTCCAGTTAAGGGCATGTACCTTAGTTGCTGGCACATCCCCAATAGGGGGTGTGCAAGAGGCAGCTAATAGATGATTCTCTCTCATCAACGTTTCTAACTCTCTATCCCTCTCTCTTCCTCTCTGTAAAAAAAAATCAATAAAATATATTTTTTAAAAATTGTTATCGAAATGAATTTCATAGATATCTCCTAAGAGTAAATGAGAGTAGCTTCTTCAACATACTTGTTTTCAGATTCTGTTCATTATTAAATAATCTTCATATGCAAAATGACTCTGTATTTTTTCCTGAACACTGACATCTTCGCTTCTTTGTCCACTTGTGTCCAGGGATGTGTGGCTGAGCCCATTTGCCTTTTCCCTTTGCAGTTGGTGGCGTGGATGTCGAACTGATTTAAGTTACTCCCAGGCTTGAACTATAACTAGTTTTGCATGATCTGCCCTCTTCCAGAGATATTGTGCTTGTAGACACTATGTTTTTAAACATGTTGCATTACTGACACTTACAGATTCTCATGCTTCATTAGATGATGAGCATACATCATTGACTTTAGATTTCATGCTCAAAAAGGAGGGTGCCTCTAACTCCTGCATGACAGAGATTGATCGCTCTTGGATGGCATCCCTGTGACTATGTCAGGGCACCCCACCTCTGCTCATTAGGAATGGCCTTCTCACAGATGCCTACAGCCCATGAGTCACAGAGCAGCGCTCTTCACACCAGTGTTCACGCTGCAGGTGGCTTGGGTGGTAATGCCAGTGGATTCCTATTCCTGAGGCTTTCAAAAGCACAACACCACTGAGGTTCCCAGGTACTAGTATTACCTCTTAAACCAATTACTAAAGGATCCTCTGTGTCCTTCTGCTTGACTTTCTTATTCCTATAAATCTTTTCTGCTTTGCTATTATACTGTGGTGTTCTTTTATTTTTTTTATTTTTTTATATATTTTTTTAACTTTCTGCCTACATATACTTATTTTCATGGGACAGAAATATTCATTGAGATCACTGTGGGGAATTAACACTATGACATCTGTTCTATTTCTTCTTCCAATAATAATTAATGATAAGATACAACCATTTGATAGTACTTATATAACCTATTAATAAAATTTGCTTTCAAAGGATGTTTAGTGATTTTTTGTTTATAATAATTAGTCAATATCACTTTTTATTATGCTTTGGAAATTTTCCTCTGCCACTTTAAGCTACTTGTCTTATATCCCTTTTTTTTCCCCTCTTCTCAGTGTAATTTGACTTTGAAGTTATATTTTGTTTTTTTCGCTCTGATAATGCTGACAGATTCTTGTGGGAGCTCAGAACAGGGCTGTCACTTCAGAATGAACCAAAAGAATTTAGAGGGTCATTTTTTTCCGAATCTTTAGAAGATTCAAGGCATTGCTATTTTACTTTTAAAAAGTAGAAAAAAAACACAAATACAGGGAAGTCTTATTAATCTATCTATCACTGCAAATGTGCCCAGATAGAATAGGCTGATCCTATAAATTTGAATAATGGAAATATTCAGACATCAGCTTGCAGGGGGTACTCTTAGGCATGACAAACAGTCCACTTCCTTGGATTCTGAGTCCCACAATATTAAGGTAATCCATTAAAATCAAAATGCAGATACTATCTTTCCCAACAAGAACAGCTTTCATAACAGGTTGCATGTGAAATCTGATGTAAGGCTGTAAGAAATGGTGTTTGCAGAGCACTTTAAACTCAGCTGAAATATATAACTTTAGAAAAGACAATCAGTTATTATTTCCATATTATCACATTGTGTTACTTTGCGAATTATAGTAGAGCAGAGCTTAGATACAAAAAGTTACTTTTCAAAAAATGATTTCTATTACTACTACTTATAAATAGGAATCCCGTTCCCATTTCTAATTAAAAATTGTTTAATGTCAACACCAGTATCACAATTATACTGCCTAACAACAATTATGTATCAAAGTCTATAGGGTGGTCATTAGAGTTTGCTGCCGAAAATTAGATTGTCCACGATTTCATAAGTTTAATTCTCACTGTGATTAAAAATCTACTCGTAGAAAATGAGGTGTTTAGTGACTTTGTTAACGCTTGTAGAGATAATACCCTCATTTTACACCAGTGATTATGTTAGTACCGTGGGACAGAGTCTGTTAGATGCTTCTGTGGGCCCAAGATTAGCACACCTCTCCTCACCCACTCACCACAGCAAGTGCCTCGAGGCTCTGCAGGCAGCATCATTACTTTCCCAGACTGCCTTGCCCAATAATCGGAGTGGTTAAATTATGCCAATGGAGTCTTGGGCCTTTTGCTTGTTACTTGGTTAGTATACAAGTTTCATTTTAAAGCCTAGCTAATAACCATCTGTCTTCCGGAAAGATGTAAAATAAAACGAATGTGTTCTTCTAAAGTGGCATGCAAACTGAACTATTAAAATTACTTTTTTATTCATCTTAGATGGTTCGATAAGTTGAGTCATTCGTAAAATCTCCCTATGAATTAACTATGCAACATAAAGACACAGACTTGAGGTTTTGTGATAGTTCATTAAAAATGAATTCAATATCCATGTGTTTTGAGTATCTAAATAGGTCCCGATAGATTAACAAGACCTTTGTATGAGGGTTATCCATGGAGGCACCTCGCTTGTTTTAAAGTGTCCTGAGGTGCATCCTCTAACATTGTTCATGTTCATGGGCCGGGCATATCTCATTTATCATGTTTACCCCAACAGGATCGCTGTGAGAGAAGATCATCCTATTTGTTCCTGTCACTATTCTGACTCTGAATTTGTCCTTCCCACATTTCTATAAAGCATGAAGAAGGAACTGAAAATCGCTTTACCATTTAAGAACAAGCCAGTATAATAGAGCTCCTTATAAACAAAAAGTATATGAATACTTAGGAAAGAAATTTGGTCATGAAACTTCAAATCTGCTGTAGGAAAAGAAAATAATGTAAGGAACAACGAAATGTTCCTTCTGTTGGCTGGGCCTCTGAAGTCCAGACAAGCACTGAAGCCACCTTAACGCAGCTCCGCCCCAAAGACTCACACGTCCAACCTGAGCATGTGAGGCACCCTCTGACCGGTCCCAGTGAAGCTGAACAGAACTCATACAGGTCCCGCGGGGGTAGCCTCTGGAAACGGCCCCAAGTGGCAAGAATAAGCCAAGAAGCACCTGTAAATCCAGGGACTCAGTAAGAGAGGGAGAGTCTATTGTATTTAAACCAAGACCTTTCCCTCCCTCCCTCCTCCCTGGTTGACCTGGCGGACTCTCTCCAGATGGCTGTGGATGGGTACAGGGAGAAAGTCAGACAGGGGAAAAAAACACCATGTGATTTCACTCCCCAGTGGAATCACAAAAATAAGATAAATGAACAAACCAGGCAGAAACAAACTCATCAACACAAAAAACAAACTGATGCTCACCAGATTGGAGGGGCTTGGAGGGACAGTGAAAAAGGAGAAATTGCAAATTGCCACTTCTATCAAGTCACGGGGATAAAAAGCACAGTATCAGGGATGTATAGGGATACAGTAGCTATACTGTAAGAACTACTAGTATGTATGCTGTCAGGTGGCCACTAGACTTATGGGGGCCACTTTGTGTAGTACATAACTGTCTACTCACAATGTTGTACACCTAACACGAATAAAATGTGGTGTCCACTGTAATGGAAAAGTAACTTAATTAAAAGAGTAAATGGATGGGTCTTAAGACTTTTTATCTTCTATATTTTAAAAACATAATATTAATTAAAAACTATAAGATTAAATTTAAAAAATTACACATTTTTTCACCCACATGATTAGAATTTCCTTCCTTTAACATGCCCCAAACATTTCGGCTTACCTTATGATCTAACTATAATAGTTGTCATTATTTTCATTACTATGGGTTTAATAGTTCTGTGTGCATTGACAAGGCTAGTTTGGATCCCCAATGCCATTCTTCGGTGGGTCTCAGTTAGTAATTGTCCTTCAAATGCCAGCTCTATTCTGAGTGCCTCGATACTGAAGACTAACAGGCCAGACACCGCACATTCTTCACAATCAATAAAGTCTGTGTTTCAGATGTCAGATCAGCAACTTTCAGGATAACATCCGCATTCATGTCTGGCCCAAGCCGCCCAGCCCTCGTATAGTGCAATCAGACAGTTAGAACGTCTCTCAGCTACTGAAAAACCTCCCTAATTTATATTGCTATGCTCTGAGCTTCAGGCTTTATAACAATTCTTTTAACTTCCCAACACTTTCCCTATTGAAGTGTCATGTCAAAATATTTCCTTAAAGTATGTCCTTTCAGTTGGTATTCATGGGCTTAGCTTTCAAGTGAGCGCGGTGGTTTAGATAACCATAAATAAGCAAGGCTAAGAAATGAAAATAAGAAAATGTCAGTTTGCAGACGATCGACTAATCATTGCATTTTGTAAATATATGCCCGACTACGGCATATTTTGAGACCATGAAATTCAAATGAATGCATGATAAAATTCACCTGTCTTATTACACTTGCTTTGCTTTGCTACAGGAGTAATAATGACTTGCTTGTCACATGTATTGCATTTGTTCCCTTCTTCTGCCATCTTGGCAACCTGGAGGCTGAGATCCAGAAGGAAGAGCCAGCCTGGCAGCATGGCTATCTTATCTTAAGGTGGTTAAAGTGTGGGATGCGAGACCTCTGCTTCCTTTGTGACGCCAGCAGTTGGCTCCGTGGTCGGGGACACATAACCATCAGAGGCCGGGAGGTATAAATTACTGTCACAGGGAAAAGCAATCGAATATTAATTATTTCAAATATACCAAGAGCAGATGGAGCCATTAAAACTTCCGAAGTGGCCCACTGTTATTAATTCATATGGTATTCATTATATCGCTACTGATCACCCAGCTCCCTTTTGGGATGATTCGATGTGAGAGGCAAGGCTATAACATTTTCCTCAAATTGCGTTATGGAGAAAGCTGGCAACACTGTGATGAAGTCACATCAGCAGCTGAGAGGTGGTACTGGGGCTGAGCTCAGCATTTATCTGTCACTATATTTTAGGAAAAAATATATAGTATCTTCCTATACACCAAGTTCTAGGGCTAGGAGTCAAAGAAGCAATAGATATATTAATCCAGGTAATATTTTTAAAAGGTTTATTTATTCTTCTGCCCAGTTTGAGATAGTCAAAGCCATTGTTTGCTTTAACAAAGACATTGAGCTTTCAAAAGGTAATTGTATCATGTTGGCGTGCTGGTGTTAGAGTAATACAACTTGGAGTACATAGAAGAAAGTACTTGTTTTTGGCATCTGTGTAGGAAATGAAGGTGCCAGGTGTGTTGTAGCATGACAAGTAGTGGGAATGATATGATTACTGCCGTTGGTGTGACCTATTCAGTGTCCACCATGTCCAAGGCACTGTTTAAATGTTACACAGATATTTCACTTAATTTCCCCAACAAATCCAAAACTAGATGTTGCTATTGTTCTTCTATGTTAGATACTCGTGATCAGATAACCAAGCAAAAGTTTCCAGCCACTAGGATACAGAGAAGAGAATATATCAATGTCTGAAACATTGAATTCTTAATTAATAAACATAGAAATATTAATTACAGCTATCTTTTTCTAATACATTTTATTGATTTTTTTTTTTTTTACAGAGAGGAAGAGAGAGGGATAGAGTGTTAGAAACATCGATCAGCTACCTCCTGCACACCCCCTACCGAGGATGTTCCTGCAACCAAGGTGCATGCCCCTGACCGGAATCGAATCTGGGACCTTTCAGTCCGCAGGCCGACGCTCTATCCACTGAGCCAGACCGGTTTCGGTTACAGCTATCTTTTCATGCAATCATTGTCATTTGGCAGGGCCAACTAACAGTGAACACACAATGTATGACCTAAGAGTGGTCATTCCTGCCATTTCCTGAAAGACTTTCCCTTTTACTTTGCATTCTCTTTCAACCTCCAGGAAAACATCTGGCACTAGAAACCTATCTTAAATGTCAATGTCTACAGCTTCCCAGCTAGCATAAAGCAGACCAACATTGCTGACAGTAGAATAGATGTCATGATGTTATTTTATCTCTTATTGAAAGATATGCTTCTCTTAGTTTTGGTATTTGAAACAAGTGACCTTTTTTATTTATTATTTTTTTTTTGTACTTCGGATACATTAAGTCAAATACCTGTAGGCAAAGTGAGAGAGTATGAACCAGAACAGCCTTTACAATCTGCTTTGATTTGGCTTCAGCAATGCTAATGCTGATGGTTTGCCTTATTTATGAAGTAACAGATGTCCCGAGCAAGCAGGTGAGCTGTGTGGGGACTTCCCATCCAAGTCCCTAATGATCGCTTGCTTTACTGGATGCTCCTTCATGCTTTCAGAATGTCAATACAAAAAGCCCAAACCTGTGGAAGGTGAAAGACAGACTGGCAAACACATATGCACACATAGACTGCATGCACACATAGCTGAGGGATCCAAAGGTTTTGTGTGATAGCTGGCAACAGTTTCCCAAGTAACAGTTCCATGTTTCCAAATTTTAAAAAGTAGGTGGAAATGTCTGGATATGTATCATCAGTAAAATTGTTCATATTTGTCATTTTATATTTTATTGTTTTTTATGGTAAATAATTACTGCTCTTATATTTGCCTGTAAATGTTTACTCCAAAGTCAGAACTGACTTGCTTCCTTCTTTTCTTATCTTTTCTTCTTTCTTCTTTTATTTTTTTCTTTTTCTTTTTCTTTTCTTCCTTCTTGCTTTATCTTCAATTTTTTTTTAATGTATCTTTTGGCAATTTATCCAAATCAGTAATATGAGGTCCTTGTAAAATGTGGAAAGCATGGTAAAGGTGATACAGAAATACAAATGCCATGTTTCTAACCTAATAATCACCTTTATTAAATTTAAGAAACACTGCGCAAAAAGGGCATAGAAGCTGCCAGACCTCAAAAATTATTAGAAACAGGGTGGCTAATACCTCCACTCTGTTCAGCTTTCTCTCCGTCTCCTTCCCCTCTCCCCCCTGAGTTCCCTCGCTCTCCTCATCTCCCGCCCAGCTACAGTCTGAATCTCATGGTAGTGCAGTGTCTGTTACAATCACTAGCAGACAATGAGTGCTAACCACACACTAAACCTGCACCTGATGCTTCCTGCATGACCAAAACCCAATACTCTGTCTAGGAGGTACATATTAGTATGATCAGGATTTTCTCAAAACATATTTTTATGGATTTCAGAGAAGGAGGAAGAGGGGGAGAGAGAGAGAGAGAGACAGGAACATCAATGATGAGAGAGAATCATTGACTGGCTGCCTCCTGCTCTCCCCACACTGGGGATTGAGCCCACAACCTGACCAGGAATGGAACTGTGACCTCCTGGTTCAGAGACCTACAACCACTGAACTACACCAGCCTGGCAGTATGATCTGGATCTTGAGAGACAGTGTGTTGTAGAAGTTAGAAGATGGCTCAAATCCCATCCCTGTTGCTTTTGCTATGAACCTGTGTGATTGCAGAGCACCTGGGTACATAACTTTCCTCTTCTGTAAAGCAGGTAATACTTGCAAGCATTAGCCACACTACATGAGATTTTCCCCAATGAAAACATGTTAAATGTAGGAAAGGAAGGCACAGCCAGTGCCTGTTGGAGCAGGATTGGAACCTAAGCAGGGTTACCTGGAGGTGGTAGTCTCTAACTCACACTGCTTTTTCTTTCTTTCTTTTTTTTAATATTTTATAGATTTTTTTTTACAGAAAGAAAGGGAGAGGAATAGAGAGTTAGAAACTTCAATGAGAGAGAAACATCAATCATCTGCTTCCTGCACACTCCCTACTGGGGATGTGCTTGCAACCAAGGCACATACCGTTGACCAGAATCCTACCTGGGATCTTTCAGTCCACAGGCCAATGCTCTATCCACTGAGCCAAACTGGCTAAGGTCACACTGTTTTCCTGATCAAAGGCCCTGCCCCCAATGACCACTGATGCCAGTGCATGATCAAAATAATTCTTTAAGCTCTGGGGAAAATATTACAACTTCCATTTCTGCACATTTTCACTGAGAAATTAATGAAGACACTGAGCTATACCAATACCTACTATTCAGCTCGCCACCAGGGCCCTCATTGGCTCCGGTGACTGGTCACCATGTGTCACACTTCACAGGAGTCCCAAGTATAAGCTCCCAGTGTGAGGCACCCTCACTCCCCTATTTGCCTTTGAGCTCTGCAATATGCGCTCTGGATGTGCCTGGGAAGTGAGTTTAAAGGTCATTTGTCACTAATTTTAATGTGCTATCTCTCATAAAATAGTCATGTGGCTTAAGAGATTGTTGGATGAAACACAGAATAAAGATTACAGTAAATATGTAGAGATTAATGTACTACTTATCCTCGATCTAGCATGATCTTTATGCGCTATATCACAGTGGCAAGAACTGTAATGATCTAAACTGCTACACCTTTAGATTTGCACATAGTTTTGAAATGGTCATTTGGAATATGGTTGACACACTAGCTTGAATCAATTCAAGCTAGTGTGTCAACCATATTCCAAGGGTCTCCTGTAACAAAGAAGGTAAAGCAAACACCAGGATGGTTAGCTGGATTCCTAAAATCAAAATCATTAAATATAGAATATTTACAGAAATTTAATGATGAAATGGGGATAATAATAAAAATTAGATCATGTAGAAGTTCACTGAATATTTCAAGGCAAAATACTTAAAAGAGTGGTTAAACATAAAAATACTACGCATTTTCAAATTGTATGGGGTTTCTTTAGAGTTTGTTTAGATATTATTACACTTTTTGTAATGCTTTCACAGCTGACCTACTACAGTATTCTCAGGAAGAAAAAATGGCTCATGTACTGATTCCCAATATCAAAATAATATATGCTCATCACATCAACACGGGAATATACAGAATAAGAGCGCTAAGAAAAAAACTTATCATCTGCGTTTAATTTATTGATAAAAAGTTGTTAGTACATCACTATCTAGAAAATATGATGATATAAAACATGACCCTACAGTGTTCTTTAAAGGTAAAACAGAAATGTGGGCAATGTTTGAGAAAAATAGCTTTTTGAAGAAAACCATGCAGTGGGAAGGATGTTTTTAAATGGATAATCTATAGACAGTTCCTTTGCCTCCAACTCTGATTTGCTATCTGTAAATTTAGGGTCCTTGTTGTTTGTCTCTCTCACTCTGAATGTGATTTGGGTAGATGTGAGTAAAATCGCTTTCCTTCATCCTTCATCCTTTCTCTCTTCTTTATTTGAAAGACTAGAGGCCCAGTGCATGAAATTTGTGTATTTGGGGGGAGGGTGTCCTTCAGCCTGGCCTGCACCCTCTTATAGTCTGGGAGCCCTCAGGGGATGTCCGACTGATGTTTTAGACCCAGGAAGTGAACCTAAGTTGTCAGTAGGACAGCCTTAGTGCTGCCATGTAGGTGGGAGAGGTTCCTGCACACCACCACAGTGCTTGCTAGCCATGAGCCCAGCTCAGGGCTTCTTCTGGCTGAGCTGCACTCCCCCTGGTGGTCAGTGTGCATCATAGCGACCAGTTGTTCTACTGTTCAGTCAATTTGCATATTAGCTTTTTATTATATAGAAAGGAAGGAGGATGTTTGAAAGTTAGATTTTCATGTCACTGGTAAAACTTTCTGCACTATCAATTTTCTTTATTGATGATAATATTGATCATTCCGTTGCCCTACAATTTTAAAAAATTCCCTTTCGCTTTTTAGCCAATTTCCATTTATCATATTCTGTCACTTTTAATTTTTTAGTCTATGCTAATAATTTTTTTAAATATTCTAAGTCACATATAAGATATTATTTTCAAAGTCACTTATTTCCTAAGAAAAAGTGTGTCTAATTTTTGACTCTTCGGTGTAATACATCTCCTTTTGCACTAAAAATATTTTATATAAACCCACAGAATTATGTTGTGACTATCAATATTGGGGGATGCAATAACTTAACTTCCACTAAACACACATTCTCCCCAATAAAGTGCTGCATTCTGTTTTCCATTCTCTGTTTCCTCGGATGTTACCTCACAAGGTTGGTTCATAGGCAGAGACGCTGGACAACTTTCTACCGCAGGGTCATCAGGTTTCACATAGGCTCTGCTCAAGTAAAAGGGGTTCTATTTTGCCCACTAATGGCTCTTTATAATGTGAAGATAATGTTTTTTGTGGATAATTTGAAATTGATTCTCCCATTAAAATGATTTAAAAAATAGTGAATAAACATACATATGATAAATTTCCCACATCTTAAAAATTTGTCTCCCTAAAACTCTGAAAAGGACTTTCTCCTCTCCATTCATGATTCCTACTCCCATCAGAAATATTGTTTTCTGCCTGTTTATATGTTATATTCACTTATGCGAACATAGGCCTGTGGACAAGGATTTAAGAAATGCTTCTCCTAGCTATTAAACAATACATAGCAGAAAGCATAAAATATGCATACAATGACTCCACCCTTTGGTAAAAGGCATGGTGAATTGTGGGATTGGTCCTACTAATTTAGCAGAAGATTAAAAAAAAAAAAACTGTGTGCAAACTACTAACATGATAATAGTTTATGCAGAAGTACTAAAAAAATCAAAAGATAAACATTGACTGCATAAACTATGCAATGTTAAATGTTTTAAAAATTAAATATGTAAAACATAAGGGTGTACTTATACTAAAATAATAAAATTGGCATCTGTATTGCATAGAATTCTTTAATTTTAAAAAAAATTCAAATTTTAAAAAATTTGAATATTTGTAATCTATGTCAAACTTTGTCATTCTTTGCCCTGTCTTCATTTTCCTCTTCAGATATATTTTGGCAAAAATACCTATGTGTGAACCAAAGCTAATCCCAGCTGCCACATCAGAGGAAGAAAACTTGGGCATATAAAACGTCAAGAAGGAAACACCCTTCTGTTCCACTGCATAATTTTCTTAGAATCTGACATCTAATGTGTCAACAAAATTCCAGGAGCAAGAAAAGGCAATCCCACGAGAACCTCTAGAATACAGATGCCAGCCATAAAGATACCTTAAGCACACTGAAGATTATATCGTCTGCATGAATTCCACATTCTAGAATTCTGGGGTATTTTATAAATTCTATGCAATTTTTTTTTTTTTGCTACTTCAGTAAATTTACCTCAGACATGTACTCACTGTGTTAACTTTCATCCTTCAAAACACATTTCATTTAAAGGTGAACAAAACAAATAAGCTTATGGCATAGTGACAACATATTTACATTATTTGAGAAGGGTGTGTTGTTTTGAAAATTGTTAGCAGGAACAATTTAAAATACAACACCCAAAAAACTTGTTTTTATTGTGTTTTAAATTCACTTGTATATGAAGTCAATTTAAAAGAAAAAAATATCTAAACAATGTAATCAAGATGTGTTTAATTTTATGAGACTCTCTAGTGAAAAACAGAGAATTGCTAAATGTTAATGAATAACAACTATATGTGCATATATATTTTTAACATTGATTTAATTATATAAAATTGTATCACAGGGAGTAAAATAAATGTTGACAAAGATAAAATTGGAATTTCATCATAAAATCACGCACCATTAAGTCTTCAACATTTAATGATTTACATATAAAAGCAGAACAATCAGTTAAATGTACGATTTGATGTATTTTTTTTTCAACTTTCACCTTCAGTGCTAGGATATTTTGTTTGGTTTGGTGTTCTCCAACTAGGGAAAGATGTTTTTAAAATATTAACTATTTTATCAAAGAATGAACATAAAGATCCCAGCCTTGTATTACAAAATTATTAATGTCCCTATTATGAATTAACTACTTAGTTAATTATACAAAAGACTTTTTTTAACCAAATTCTTTGTTGAATAAGCCAATAATCTAAATACATACATATCACAGCGCATCAAATTCATAGAATTAAGTTCTACTTCTGTAACTGGTACCACAAATATATAGCGTTAAAAAAAAAAAAGTGCACTTCAAGCTTTAACACTGTAGATTTAGAATTTTACTATTTGCTCTTTGGAGTGATTACTGAATCTGTTTATTTTCTACATATATGTTCTATTTTCTTGACTTATACTTAAGAAAAATGTTGTTTTACCTTTTTAATATTGCTGAGCAGATAGAAGAGTGCTAGGCAGGCAGGGACAGGACTAAGGGTGCGCAGTGGGAAGTGGAGCATTGCAGACAGGGGCAGAAGGCAGCTTGCTCTCTACAACCTGTTCCAAGACAGATGCACTGATGGATAGACTGCCTCCTGCAGTCCCCCTGGGGATGGAGCCTGCAACCTGGGTGACTGGGAATCAAACTGTGACCTCCTGGTTTGTATATCAATACTCAACCACTGTGCTGCCTGCTGGGAGGACAGTCTACCTTTTAATGCATTAGAACTCTCAGTAAGCATGGCACTCCCTGTTTTGGAATATCGCTCTTGGTATTCTTGAAACCAGCACAATGTCACAAAAAACTTACCAAATTAACTGTGGTAAATGAGCTTCAGCTTTGTTTGCCCATCCGCTTATCGGCTTCTCTACTGAGCATTTCACATTCTAGTTAATAAGAATGCCACTTTCCTTTTCCAGTTTATATATTTCTGATAGTATCATAGTCCATCATAGTACCATACTGCTTAATATAGTAATAGGCATGTGACTAAAGCATACCTACTTATTTCCAAACATTTCCCACAGAATTTGTTCTAATGGCAGGCACACAGTACAGAGACTATTAGAATATTTTCCTTGAAATTTTAAACCAAAATTTCTCTTTGAGGGATCTCATACATTTATTATATTTCTGGTCCAGTGGTGCTCATCCCCTCAGTGCAAAGAAGAAATACCCAAAAGGCAGGAGAGTGATGGAGATGGAGTCAGAAACAGAGTAAAGAAGGTGGCAATGTAGGTGGCAATGCGCTGATGGAAACAGGATGCTATGCAGATGGCATTGAAGGTGGAGGAGGGTGCATGATATAAAGAATGCCAGGAATGCACCTGGAGAAGGCAGAAATGACTGGAAATGGGATTTCTCTGGAGCCTCCAGAGAAAGGTCAGCCTCCTGATACCTGACCTCAGCTCAGTGAAACCAATTTCTGAGTTCTGCCTCTGGAACTCGAAGAGAACCAATGTGTGATGTGCTAGACCTATGGTCAGCAAACTGCAGCTCTCGAGCCACTTGAGGCTCTTTGGCCCCTTGAGTGTGGCTCTTCCACAAAATACCACAGCCTGGTCAAGTCTATTTTGAAGAAGTGGCATTAGAAGAAGTTTAAGTTTAAAAAATTTAGCTCTCAAAAGAAATTTTAATCTTTGTACTATTGATATTTGGCTCTGTTGACTGAGTTTGCTGACCACTGTGCTAGACCATCATATTTGAGATCATAGCAACAGGAACTAATATATATATATATATATATATATATATATATATATATATATATATATAATTAACTTAATACCATGTTAGGCTACATTTTAATGCCAAATTAGAACATGTTTTATCAATTTCTATAATTTTGAAACTTATACTTCTTAATCACTTGGGAATTTTCTATCCCTTAAAAACTTGTCCTATATCCTTTGAATTTTATTAAAGGAAGGATGCTAATTTTTTAATGTTTCTAACCAATTTGAAATATTTTGACTATACTTTGATGAAAGTACCTCTTCTAGAGCATATCAATCTCTTGTAAAATTCCAGCTGTAAGAGGCAACAGGTCAGCATTCTTGACTAGCTATAGAGAATATGAATTGTTTTCGTGAGTGAAAACAATGAAATGGTTCCTTACGAGTATGTATGTTTAAATTCTAAAGTGCATGTCCACTGAGCAGAAGCGACGAAGAGGCCAGGTAGTTATAAGCTAATGAGAAACAAATTGCTATAATCAGTGACCTAACCTGGCCTGGAGGATTCTCTACAGGAGTGGATTCAGCCGGGGGAGGGGTCTCATGCTGCCCCAAGTCTGTTTGGCATTTGTCTTGTTTGGCATTTGTCCTATTAACCAAAGGCTTGATTGCATCACAGACAAGTTAATCCAGTACAAAGCACTTGCCTGAAGTGATTTGATGTTAATGTTTCATGAGTAGCCAGTTGTATGGGTCTAGAAGGATAATTGGCTTCCTCCCTACCTGTAGGATGACCCTTCATGCATTTATAAATCAGTTTTGGCTCTGGCCTTTTGCACAATTTATATCATGGTTTCTGTCTAATTTTTTAATTTTTCTAGTTTTTGTTTTGTGCTTTGAGAAAAAACAATGTTCATCACTTAGAGATCTAATAATTTCAAGCCACTCTAACAATTATTATGGGTAAGTCATTTCAAAACTTAATCAGTAGCCACTCATCTTAAATATTTTCCTTGGGACTAGGAGTGATAAAAACCTAATAAGTCCTCCATAAATAAAACTTTAATATAAAAAAACCTTAAGTGAGGAGGTTGTTAGTGCAGATATAAGAAATATTTTCATTGTAATAGTAACCAGTATAGTTTACATCATCTATTTTAATTTTTCCTCATCTTAGGCACTGGATACAAATGCAGTTCCTAATTTTCTTGGATGGGTCATATGAGTATTTCTGTTTAATCAACAGGAACTTTTAAAATATATATTTTAATTTATTTCAGAGAGGAAGGATTTAGGGAGAGAGAGAGAAACATCAATGATGAGAGAGAAACATCTACCAGCTGCTACCATATTACTGTCACTCCCTTTCTGGGGATTGAATCCACAACCCAAGTATGTGCCCTGACCGGGAATAGAACATTGACCTTCTGATTCATGGGTCAAAACTCAACTGCTGAGCCACACAGCTGGGCTAGAACAAATATACTTATATCAACTTTTCTGTGGCATGTTAAGTAAAACAAATCAGAACAAATAACCGTTTAGGAATGATCTCTAAAAAAGAATTGTTTTAATAAAAATTTATCAGGTCCCCTTTTTCCCCTATTGACTTTGTCTAAACTGCCTCCACCTCCTGCCCCAGCCCTTCGCCACCCTATTGTCTATGTCCATTGTATATGCATAGACTCATACAAGTTCTTTGGTTGATCTCTTCCCACCCACCCACCCTCCCCTGCCTTCCCTCTGAGATTCCACAGTCTTTTCCATGCTTCTCTATCTACATCCTTCATTATACAAAAATATTAGAGGCCCAGTGCATGAAATTTGTGCACAGGAAGCGGGGGGGTGTCCCTCAATGCAGCCTACACCCTCTCCAATCTGGGACACCTCAGGGATGTCCAACTGCTGGTTTAGGCACAATTCCTGTGGGCGGGATTGCATTCTAAACCTGCAACACTGGGAGAGTAGAAGTGGAGAGGAGCAGAGGCTCAGAGGAGCAAGTAGAGAATTGCTTGGAAAATGGGATGGGCGCAAGGCAACTGGCAATGGAGACCCTGTCTGTGGTTACACGCAGCACCCATCTGATGGGTAATGAGAAGGATGAACAGCAGCAACTGAGCAATCCTATATAATAAAGATGTAATATGCAAATTGTCACTACACTGTGAAGTGTAACAACCAACTGTGTAATGACCAACCACATAACAACTGGATCACAGATCAGCAGGTGGATGGGGAAGGGAGCTACAAGCAGCAGTGGAGAGCTACAGGAGGGGGCAGGGCAGCAAGCTATGAGGGGGAGTGCGGGGGATGGTGGGGTAGAGGGAGCTACAGGAGGGCAGGGCAGTGGGGGAGGGCAGCAGTGAGCTACTGGCGAGCTACTGGCACATGGATTCGTGTGCAGGGCTACTACTATTACTATAAGACAAAATAGCATATGGAAAACAACCTACACATCTCAAACTAATAAAGTCAAGCCAACAATAAATAAAAATGATTTTATCTAACACATTTGAAAATAAAATAAAATGTGATGACATTTTGAAGAAAAACATCACAAATCCACAATCACAGTGAGAGACATTAACACCCTCAACAAAGAAATCAAGACAAGAAGTCAGTAGGGTTTGGGGAAACTTAATAACAATGACCAACAAGTTCAATCTATTGTAATAAATTCATGCAGTCATTCAAATAATCTTTATTGAGTGCCTATCATGTACTGGCTGGCACTGTGGCACTGTGGGGACAGCAGAGAACAAGACAAAGACGCCCGTGCACGCGGCAGACATGATAAAGCCGCATGTGCAATAGCATAAAACACACAGCCTCTGGAGTTGGGCATTCCGGCATCACATTGGCTATGTAGTGGTGATTATTTTCCTTGACACACAGGGATGCATCTATAAAAT
Source organism: Pipistrellus hanaki (assembly GCF_964339955.1). NCBI lineage: Eukaryota > Metazoa > Chordata > Mammalia > Chiroptera > Vespertilionidae > Pipistrellus > Pipistrellus hanaki. The sequence goes on along the minus strand of NC_140510.1, from coordinate 69,142,936 downwards.
AGGATTCATCCTGGTACATACTTCCCAGAATAGTTGTAATGAAAGTATAAAATAAGCAGGAATTAACAAGTGCAAATTTGTAGTTACAAAATAGTCATATGTACAGCATAGGAAATGTAGTCAATAATATCATAATAACTATGTACAGTACCAGGTGGGTACTGAAAATAAAGGACTTTGTAAAGTATATGATTGTCTAACCACTATGATGTACACACAAAACGAATGCAAAATAGTATTCAATGTAAGCTACTATTGAAAAGTAACATTTAAAGTTTTTTTTAAAAGATCATATATGTTTATGATAAACATTTAATAATCTTACTATATGTCAAGTTATCTTTTCAGTACTTACATATATATGCATACACATGTTTACGTGTGCATGAATATATGCCTAGTACTTAATTTTTTATACATAAGGAATAGACAAAATATATACAAAGCTTTGGGAAAAACAGCATAATTCCGACCCCAATGAATGATGATGATAAATCAACATCCAAAATATACTGAAATGTTAACAAATGTTTGCAAATACTTTACCCAAGACAACTGACTTTTAAATAACATGGGTGTTGCCTGGCTGGTGTGGCTCACTGGTTGAGCATCAACCTATGAATCAAGAGGTCACAGTTTGATTCCCAGTCAGGGCACACGCCTGGGTTGAGATCTCAAGCCTTAGTAAGGGGTGTGCAGGAGGCAGCCCATCAATCATTATCTCTCATCATTGATGTTTCTATCTCTCCCTCTTCTTTCTCTCTGAAATCAATAAAAATATATTAAGAATAAATAAATAACCTAGGTGTTGTGATGGAGATAGAGAGCAATTCAGTGTGCCAAGCAGTGTGGAATGGCTGGAGGATGGATGATCCATGAGGAGAGTCTTGCATGATGAGGATCATGATATTAACAATGGTTCCCAATGAACGGGAAACACTTACTGAATGAGGATGCTTACTATGTGTTTAGTGTAACAATGCTTTATATAAATGGGCCCGTTTAATTTTTTTTTCTTTAATGTATATTTTTATTGATTTCAGAGAGGAAAGGAAAGGGGGAGAGATAGAAACATCAATGATGAGAATCATTGATTGGCAGCCTCCTGCACACCCCCTACTGGTGATTGAGCCCACAACCCAGGCATGTACCCTTGACTGGAATCGAACCCTGGACCCTTCAGTCCACAGGCCAATGCTCTATCCACTGAGCCAAACTAGCTAGGGCCCATTTAATTCTTAAAAACTTCAATGAGCTGGGCACTATTATTATTTTATTGTTATTTAGGAGGAAATCAAGGCACAGATATACTCTGGCAGGCTCAGAGGCACTGTGAGCTCTTGTAAGAGGCTCAAAGGCCACATCCTGTGAGGAATGGCAGGACTGGGACAGGACTACGACTCCGGCCATCTGGCTCTGACGTCTTACTCTTCTTCACTCTGACATACAGCCACTTCTATGTACATACATTTTTAAAATTTATTTTATGAATTTGAAACATTTGCTTTAGAAACAGAAACTAAAACTTGGCTCTGCTTTAGTTATGCTAAGCACTTTAATACTCAAAAAGGAAAATAAAATAAGCATTTTCACATGAAGATAAGCCAATAATAATGAGGTTATCCAGTCTGGCCCCCAAATCGAGAATCCTTGACCTTGTCCCACTGACCTGGACCTCTTAGGAGTGACAAGTTTATCTCTGGTTTTGTTATATCTCTGGGTATGTATGTATGTGTGAGAGTTGCTTATTCTCTGCTTTGAGGAGAGTGATAAAAAAAACGAGTAATTTGGCATTTTTTCTCTTTAACATTGTTATTTTTAATTTTTTAAAGATATATATTTATTGATTTCAGAGAGGAAGGGAAAGATAGATAGAAATACGGATGATGAGAATCATTGATTGGCTGCCTCCTGCACCCCCCCCCCCCCCCCCCTGGGGATTGAGCCTGTAACCCGGGCATGTTCCCTTGATCAGAATCAAACCCAGGACCCTTCAGTCTGCAGGCCGACTCTCTATCCACTGAGCAAAACCAACTAGGGGCAACATTGTTATTTTTTTTAAAGTTTTAATTTAGAAAGGCAACCCTTTTGAACTTTTACTCATTTGCACTTTCTGCTGATAAAGGTGTTTTTTCTCTAAATGCTTCTGGCTGGGGCTTCCCCTGTCTGCCTTCCTGGGCTTTGTCTGGCTCTCAGGGTGAGTGTGTGTGTATATAGCTCAGAGAGTGAGATATAGATAATGGGACCTGAAAGTTGAAGGCTCCCTTTTTGCCAAGAAATATTAAGAACAAAATAATATATAAGTCTCTTGCCATTCAGCCTTTATAAAAAGTCACATTTTGATACAGATCAAGAGCTTCACATATTACTGTGGGCCTGAAAATACTTGGCTTATTCAAATGCTAGGTGGTAAGTTGTCTCTTTGGGAGATAAGAAAGATGAAGGGCACCGGATATTGATAATCCTGGGAGTGGAGAGAAATTGGCTCCTTCAATGACAAATCACAGGAAGGTGGAGGTCTCGCACATTTACATTCACTGTGCTCCAGCCTTTACCGTCATTCACAGAACCCTTCTGTCTTTCTGGAATCCATGTCGAGATGTAAGAATGGTTTTTGTCAACTTCAGAGCCTATTTTTTAAAATTTAAATATATTTTTGTTTCAGAGAGGAAAGGAGAGGGAGAGAAAGATAGAAACATCAATGAGGAGAATCATTGATTGGCTGCGTCCTGCATGCCCCACACTAGGGACTGAGCCCAAAACTCAGGCATGTGCCCTGACTGAAGATCAAACCATGACCTCTTGATTCATAGGTTGATGCTCCACCACTAAGTCATGTCAGCTCCTCCAGAGCCTATTTTTAACATCTGGGTAAAACCCTTAACCCTAAGGACAGTGTTAACTTGTTCAATGTTTGTAAATAGGTTTGAGATACCAAGATGCTCAGTGAGATTGCCACGCCCCATTTCAGGGCACATGGAGCATTTGCATGACTCTACCTCTTAGGGTCATCCTGTTCCATCACATTACCCAAATGCACAGATACATTCAAGTCCATGCTCGGGTGATGAGCTCAAAATCTCTAACCTAGGCGAGGATATAATAATAATTTAGCACTAAAGCTAGTAAGCTTAGTCACTGGGTCCTCTTGCTGAGAACAGCGTCAGCAATTTCCCCTTGTGTAACCTGAAATTCTATCTTTTTGCACGTGTGTGATAACTAAAAAATAAAATCTGGGGACTCCTCAGTGTTAAAAATTAAGAATCAACTGTAAAGCTCGAATGGGATTTACCATCCTGGCCCAAAGGAACTCTGTTTTAAAAGTAGGTAACTGAATAAGAGTTCTAGCAGGATGGAGGTGGGGTCTGATGAGAGGATGGGCTGAGTAAGCAAACAGAAGTATCCATCGGACCATAGGAATGTTTTTTCTCTCCCTAATTTGAATAGTCTCTTTCAGTCTGTATCATCTAAAGCAGTGTTTCCCAAACTTTTGACATATGTGCACCCCTTCTATAATTTTCCTAACGCTGAGTACCCCTCGTACTCATGAGAACGTAGAATTAGGCCCAGCTAAGCACGGTGCAGTGCATATCCCCACCAAACTCCGGTGCAACTTGTACCCCCACCAAACCCTTCCCGTACTCCTGGGGTATGCATACCACACTTTGGGAAACACTGATCTAAGGATAAAGTCTATAAGTCATGTTGGCGTGATACCAGTTGGCTCCTGACTTTCATAATTGTTAAATTCCCCCCAAAGGGTCCTGCTCCTTTTGGCCTCTCTGTGACACACACACATTGGTTCACATTGTCCTCAGGGACACCTGTCTCCCTCGTTTGCTTAGAAACTCTCTCTTTTGTTCCTCATGACTTACATCTGTTGGAACTACTCTTTGAAATGCCAAAGTTGGTTCTTCCTTTTTCATATTACCCCTGTTACCAGATTTACAATTACGTCATCACAATTAATGTTTGGCTCATTACCTATCTCTCCCCACTCTGTTAACGCCTTGAGGACAAGAACAATACCATTCACTCATCACTCTCGCCTCGTAAGCTCACCGTGGACACCCATAGCAGGCTACCATTTTTAGGGCGATAAATATTTCCTAACTCTTGTGTTGAAAGTAAAACTTACCTGGGGACTAAGAACACAAGGACATATAAATAACAGTCCCTGCTTTCTTTAGTAAAAGAAATGATGAATTAATTCATTGGAACTAGTTGACAATTGATTCTTGTGGAAGTAGTGGCCTTTGAGTATTGTGGCGTGGCTTTCGCCGTCTTTGAGATGACTTTCAATGCCTTTCTCCGTCAGCAGATACACTCTCCTGTATTCGACCTTGCAGCAGTGTGTGCACATATTAGCATAGTTAGAGGCAGAGTGATATTTGAGTGTTGGCATTCTAGAGCTTCCAAAATCTTTTATAAATCCTTTCTTTCAAAGTATTAAAATCATAATAAATGAACTGCCAACATTTCAATCATTTCAGCATTATGTGAGAACAGTGAAAGGTGATTTGTGAGTATAAAAACAGAATTGCTTTGAAGGCTGACAATGGGAGTGCATGTTATGTGATGTGCAAAATCCTTTCAAAAAGGTAATAAATGAGAAAGACCTTCAAGGATTCTTTCAGGAAGGGAAAAAGAAAGCATCCATGAGAAACGCTAAGGCTATCTTAAAGGATGCCTGGTTGAATCTGTAGTTAAAAACAAGTACAACAACAAACTATTTTCTGTAAGACAAATTAGGTATGGGGCACTAGGACAGTTTCCCTATCAGTTCTAGATAATATGGACATGTTACCTAATATTGGTTATGGCATAATAGTTTGATTGCATGTGCCTGAAGCTTTGTCAACAAAGATTAGTTTGCATTTATCACTGTGTTCCTAGTAACTAGCAAGGTCTCTGTCAGGTGAGAGGCTTCCTTTTATGTTTGTTGAGTGAATAGAAATAGGAATGAGTGCAGACATTCAGAAATCTAAATTTTGAATTCCCCTAAGTTATAAAGCAATACTTGGAAAACTGCACTAGGATTGTGCTTTCTTTATAACAAAATTACAAACCATAATTAAAAACTAGTGAGAACTGGGAAGTAGGAGTAGAAAGCCAGGCAAAACACCTGGAGTCTGTGTTACAAGCTCTGGAGTCAGCCCAAGTCCTGGCAGCCCTATGCGCGAGAGATGGCCGCAATGTTGTCTTCAGCAGCACTGCTCAGCTCCTGTGGACGCATGCTGTGGCTTCTTTGTGGAGTACATCCACCTCATATGTGGCTTTCCTTTTTTCTGTTGCCTAATATTTTCCTAGAAACCAACCATCTCATCACATGCCCAACAGACAGCTTCAGTGTTGTTGTTTTTGCCTCCAGTGACATTTCAGGGCTACTTTGCTCTAGGAATCATTTGTTCGTTTTCTTGCAGCCCAGCCTATCTGTAGAGTTCTCACCCAACACCATATTTCAAATAACTTTTTTTCTTTTAAAAAATATATTTTATTGATTTTTTTTTTTTACAGAGAGGAAGAGAGAGGGATAGAGAGTTAGAAACATCAATGAGAGAGAATCATCGATCAGCTGCCTCTTGCACACCCCCTACTGGGGATGTGCCCGCAACTAAGGTACATTGCCTTGATCGGAATCGAACCCGGGACCTTTTAGTCTTCAGGCTGACACTCTATTCACTGAACCAAACTGGTTTTGACTAACTTTTTTTTTTCTTGACAGCCTGGGTCCTGGGTGCCTGCAACCAGCCAGATGTGAGGCCAGGCAGAGGCAGCTAGGGGTGATTAGGTCAGTAGGGGAGCAGTTAGGGGCAATCAAGCAGGCAGGCAAAGGTGATTAGAGGTGATCAAGCAGGAAGAGGTAGTTAGGGGTGATCAGGCAGGCAGGCAGAAGGGTTAGGGGCAATCAGGCAGGCAGGCAGGTGAGCAGTTAAGAGCCAGCAGTCCTAGATTGCAAGAAGCAATTGGACATCCCCCGAAGGGTCCAGGATTGGAAAGGGTGCAGGACAGGCTGAGAGATCTTCCCGACTCCTATGCATGAATTTTGTGCACCAGGCCTCTAGTAATTTAATAAAATATTAAATACAGAGCAATAATATTTACAATAATTGATCCAAATGATGTAAGATTTAAAAAAGTATTTGAAAACAAAATAGTTAAAATAAGCTTGTCCTACACAACATTAAACATGAAAATATTGATATTTTGTTAAAAAGTATATGTTCATTCAATGATTTACTCTTAATTGAATGATTTTCCTAAATAACTAAAATTAATCATGAAATAGAATTAATGCAGCTGAAGAGGGAATTGGAGGTTATACATAATGGTAGAATAGCTCCTATCAGACTAACACAACCCCACACCCCAGACACAACTGAAAACTATAGACAAAATATAAAATAAAGATACCTGAGGCAATGCTGGGTAACCCAATGAAGGTAAATTGAAAAGTTATGCAGCAAGACAAATAATGGGTGTGCTTATATATCTAAGTCTCTTGTATGAAAACTTACAGCAATCAGTATGATGTGGGAAGAAAAATCATGGGTAGATATTATCAGATAGATACTATACTCATTGGCTTGAACAACTAGAGTGCTGAGTGAATATATCAGTTGAAAATTAAGGTGAAAATATCAGACTTTATAGATAAACAGCAAATTGAGGGGGGGAAAAACAAAACAAAACAAAACAAACAAAATAAAACTCTGTTGCAATCTCCTACTTACTCCCAAATTCTGAATTTAAATTGGATGTAAAGCCTGGCTGGTCCATGAACAATATATGTGAGAAATAAACTCCAAGAAATCCAATGTAGGCTAGAGAAACAGATCACAGATTTTCTTATACTGCAAGGGATACAGACTTGGAATTAAGTTCAGCCAGGTTAAATAATTACAAATATAAAATAAATAAAAACAATCTTTGAGTAAAAAGTATAATTCAAAATATTTAGTATACAATCCAAACGTTACAAAATATAGGGGGGAAATTGTGAAGATGTCAAGGGAAAAGCCAGCCACATAAAAACAATTCTGAAATGACTTGGATATTAGGAAAAAAGGCATATATTTAAAAATCTGTTATATAACTTGGCTCAAGGATGCAAAGAAAGATATTCTGAAAATACGTAACAAGATTCTCAAAAGAGAAATAGAAGTTATAAAAAAAGAACCAAATTAAAATTCTGGCAGTGTTCAGAAAATTAATGTAGTTCATGAAAAGAAGCCAATTCAGGAACTGAAACATTAATGAAACAATAAGAAGAAAAAACCTGAAAAGAGCATAGGACACTAATGGGTCTATGAAAATATCTAACATATAAGAAATTGGATTTCCATAAAGAATAAATAATATACAAACATATTGTTTAGACAAAGGCTGCATTATTTTCAATAGTGGGGGGGAAAATCAAGTCACAAACTTAAAGAGTGTTTGCATCATAAATACAAAGAAATAATACCAAGGAATATCAGTTATTCTATAATAATAAAAGCATAATATGCTAATTAGACCAGATGTCCTTCATCGATCTTTCCATGATAATTCCTTTTCATTACTAAAGCATGATACTTTTTAAAAATTATCTTTATTGTTGAAAGTTTTACAGATATCCCTCTTTTTCCCCACTGACACCCCCTCTCCCCAGGCCTGCACCCTACTATTGTATATGTCCATAGGTTGTGTATATCTATATCTATAAAAGGCTAAGCAAACCATCTGACCATTAACTGGTAACTATGACAAACAATGGCCACCAGGGGGCAAGCATTCAATGCAAGAGCTGAGGTGACTTGGCAGCTGCGGTTCTTGGGTGACAGACCCAGAACCAGAGAGGAGGGAGCCCGATTAGGGGTGCGTCACCCAAGAGCCGTCCTTTCACAATCCAGGACCCCTCAGGGGATGACAGAGCTGGTTTTGGCCTGATCCCCACAGGCCAGGCTGAGGGACTCCATCTGCCAGAGGTGACCTTGCTCACTCCACAGATGCCCTTTGAGCTGCAGCATCTCCCCAAGTGCAGCTGGCCAGGAGGAACCTCCAGAGGTTAGCTGGAAGGTGTGTCATGCTCATCTCACCCAGTTCCGCCCAGCCAGCAACCTTCTCATTAATTTCCTTTTGATGTACACGAATCTGTGCACTGAAGGCACTAGTATGCATATAACTTCTTTGGTTGATCTCTTCCCTCCCCCCACACCTTTTTCCTCTGGGAATCCTCAGTCTGTTAACACAATTCCAGGACTCTGGATCTATTTTGTTCATCCATTTATTGTGTTAATTAGATTCCACATATGAGTGAAATCCTATGGTATTTGTCTATCTGACTGGCTTATTTTACTTAGTATAATACTCTCCAGGTCCTCCATGCTGTCTCAGAGGGTAAGAGTTCATGATACTTTTGTTTCTTCTCAGCCATTATACAATATGATAGTATATTATTAGTTGTTCACTCCTCCAGCTCTTGAAATTAAGGGTTATGCCTTTTTACCTTTACTGAATCACAGTGGCTCATTTAGGCTATGCCGAATTGAATTCTAGAACTTACTAATGCAACCCCTAGTCACTGAAGGTCTATATGGGAGATGTTCTTCTAGGTGCTAATTATGCAGCTATTAATAAAAAATCAAGTACATGCCCTCCTGGAACATGCATTGGCTTGAGTGAGGACTAGAAAAAATTTAAATTTGATCATGAGTATGTATGTTTAGGAAAAATACATAGTATTAATAGGGGTCAGTACTCTCTGTGATTTCAGGTACCCATAGGGGGTCTTGGAACACGTCCCCTGTGGGTAAGGGTTGGAGGGACTAAAGTAATATTTATTTTCTCTAAGAATGTTTTCTCTAAGAATAAAGGTATTCTCTAAGAATTTACATTGATAATATGCACTGGGATTTTTTTCCCCAAAGGTTAATTTAATATGACACATTAGTAAATTTTATTTAACCAAGGATTTTTTTTTCCACGTGAGGCCTCTGGGCTAATACACTCTAGTGGAAGTTGTGAAAGCACAGCATCTGCTCAGCTCCTCAAACTGCCCCTGACCCTCCTGCCTCCTGGGCCCTCTCCTAGGTTTTGAGGGGTTTTTTTTTTGGGGGGGGGTAAGGTGGGGCTGGGATTTCATCTATTTTTCTTCATGTAGCTAGGGGACCACATTATTTATCATCCAGGCAGGAAAACTTTTGAGAGCAAAAGAAAATGAGAAATATTTACACAGAAACAACAAGCTCCACCCAGGATTGCCCCGGGTAAACCCTGACACATGGTCAGCCTACCTCTGGAACATACTTAGGTGTCCAGTCTCGAATGGGTGAGGCAAAGAAAGGGCCTGAAATGAATTAACTCCAGTCTTCTAATTGGCTGCTTCCAATGGATTTATCTTGATTTAAGTTGCCTCTGTCCGATTGCCTTTAGGTGCCGTTGAGCAGCATGCCAAGTGTGTTCCCCTACACAAGTCTGTTCATGAAGATGCTGCTTTACCTAAAGCCCTTATTTGGAAAGGCTTTGTTCAGGTTGCTCATGTCAGAATAAATATTATTTTAAATAATTATGTGATTAATATTCCAGAAGGTGAACAGAAAATCAAATCAGCATATGGATAAGAATACAGCTTTACTTGAATATAGTTTTCCATTTCGTGTACATCCCCACATTTATTAACAAATCTAAATGAGATGAATTCACTAGGCGTTTTCAGAGTTCGTTATACAGACTCATCGCAGCATAAACGTCACGGTGGACTAACTAAGGGCATGTGGAATTTAAGAGAATAAAAGCTTTACTTGCCTCAATGCCAAAAGACTGACTGGCCAGTAAATAATAAACAATTCTGGCCAGGGAATGATGTTTACCCATCACACTGATACTGTCTTTGGGATTACTGTGGCCTGGTCCACTCATTAGGAATTTATCACATGATTTACCTGTGTTTTACATGATATGCCAATACTTTAAATTCCTAAAATACAAAATAAAGATATAAAATAACTCTTTACACTAACTTCCATATTTTAACTCCTCAAATTCGATAACCTTTCTCCTAGTCCTTGAATACAGTTCTGCCTGATGAGGGTACCATTGCCAAATAAAGGCTGAATTCAAAGTTCATTGAGTAAGAACAAAACAGGATGTTTTTAGCAGCTGAATATAGCCCACGCCTGGAGAGATGTCAGTCAAAGACAGCACAGAGAACATGGAGAAGCTCTAAAGTGCCTCAGGTGCACTCGCCTCTTCAAAGTGTGCTAAGGGTGAGAATAGATTGCTTTTGAATGGTGCCACTTTTCCCCCCAAAAGATCCCACTGACAAAAACACAGTTAATGGGGAATCAGACTTTCATGCCTTGAAGTTAGACTGTCAGTTTGTTCAAAGGCTGTGTACTTGTTAAGGAGATACAAAACCCGGGGTTGTGCTGACTCCTGCTTTATGGCACATCAGGCCTGAGGACAGTGCTGTGGAAAGGAGCATGGGCCAAGGCTCAGGGAACGTTCCCTGCATGTTCTCTTCTAAGAATGAAGGCCATGCACGTCAACAATAAAAACACATAAATCACCAGCATGAACGTTTGCCACTCTCAATACGATTAAATCATTATTTTAATATTTTTTCTTCATGTCAACCATTAAGAAACAATGTTTTAAATATGCTCTTTTTAAAAAACATTGTGGTGATACCTGTTTATAGATAGTGCTAGTGAAATCAATTCCAGGATATGAACATGGACTTACACAACCAGATAAAGATATAATAAAAATATAATCTCTATATGTAAAACCCTAATATGCAAATAGGCCAAACAGCAGAACAACCAAACAACTGACTGGTTGCTATGAAATGTACTGACCACCAGGGGGTGTGGAACATGGTGGGTGTTGGCTGTGGTGGGATGGCGGAGCAGGTGAGCAAGGCTGCCAGACCAAAGCGGGGCTCCAGTCACTGTCATCAGGGCGAGCCTCTGGTGGTTACTGAAAATCTTTTGCTTCCACATCCCATGGTCCCACCCAGAGTTTGCACCCGCTGCCAGTGCCAGAGCCGCCGCTCGCACCCACTGCCAGTGTCTGGTGCTGGTCTCAATCGCTCAGCACTGCAGTCCCGGTCACCCCTGAGGGCTTCTCCACCTCCCCCTCTCCTGAGGGGCAATCATCCTCTGCCCACACCCACTGATGGTGCTGGCCACACTCACACCCACTGCTGGCACTGTCACCAATCTCTCCATGCCGTCAGTGGGTGCAAGCAGGGCCAGTGCTGTCAGTGCATGGGAGCGGCAGCGGCAGTAATGGGGCTGCTGGCAGACAGGAGACCAGGAGCTGTGGTGGGAAGGGCCTGGCAGGGGCACAGAGAATGGGCTGAGACCCACCTCTGTGGCCCCCTCAGCCTTTGAGCCCACAGTTCCTTCCAAGGTGCACAAATTCATGCACTGGGGCCCTAGTGTATGATAAATTCCTTTAAACAGAGATTTGTCGTATATATTTGATACATATAGGATATGTATAGGATATATGTGAGTGAAATATGTTATATATATGAATACCTATTTATCTATCTACCTACCTATCTACTTGAGTATATGAATTAACAATTTTATAAATCCCAAATCTTTTGAAAAAAGGTAGAAAGAGGGGTGTTATTTGAGAGCTCAATATGTTTTCAAGATACTAACTGTCCTAAAAAGGTCTTTAGAAATTCTGAATCTACAACTTCCTAATACATGGTCACCAACAAAGTCATATTTAGATTCTGCAAATGTATTGTCCCTCACTCCCCAGGTAATTTTAGAGAAGAAACAGGATTATGTGTGTGCTGGCTTAATAGTATCAATATTATTTTTCTCCCTAACTGGCAAGTAAAAAAATAGCTTTCTTCTTCTCTTCACACATGGTTAACAGTGTCACCTACCAGAGAGAACGATGTCCAATTAAATATGATTTTGAAGAGAGAGTAATTTTGAAGGATGTAATGATTAAGTAAGCTAATGATTCCATGTATTCTCTAATTATGTAGATTTTATGTTTGCTGGGTTATGTGGAAGGATGGACTCTGGATGTTTTCTCATCAGTGCTTCACAATATAGCAAAGAACATGTTTCATTTCACAAGTCAAAAGAAAAATCTTCTATATATAGGAGCCTTCGGAAACTATGAATTGGGAAACTGCTAACATGTGGAAGTCATTGAAAAGTTCTGCAAAATATTTGCTTTTTTAATTGCAGAATATAAAGACTTGCAGGGAAAATGGCAAGAAAAACTCACCACATTATATATTCTTTGAAAGATGTATGTTTCCTATAAGAACAATGCCTGTTGAAATTTGAAAATTATATAAATGCACAGAAAACTAAATAATATCTCTATCTAGCTGCTTTATCACCTTCTTTTAATTCAGTAGTAAGAATATACAGATACCTTCTACAACCCCAAATTTTTGGCGGCAGTATCCAACATACTTATACCATTGTTTCACAAAATACAATTAAATATATGTTGAGTCTTCTCTAAGAAACAATCTATGAGACTGGATGGGATGAACTATTGGTCTTTACAATGTTTTTGCTTTATGTCCATTATTAACCTCTTCAAAGTATAAGCAATCAATATTTTTAATTCATAAATTACCACTATGCTCAATAGCATTACTTTTCACTCTCAGCAATTTCCATTTTATAAACTACTATAAGTGAGAATATTTATAAGTAAATCATACAGCAATATAAAATTATTCATCATAAATTAAAATAAAAAGTGTTCATAAATCAGGGTTGCTAATTATAACTTGTACTTGTGTTAAAATAAAGTATATCATGCTAGCTTTCCCAGAATATTTATCATAAACAGATGCCCATTGCCTTGGGTTGACCTGAATGCTAAGAAAATTACCTAACATTTGAATCATTTGTCTTCGGTTTGTAAGTCAATAGTAATTAAGTACAAATTAGTCAGCTGGTGCCTAAAACATCTGAGATTTACTTTCTAAAATGCATCAGAATTATAGAGGGAACAAACATTTAATAGTAGCAATACAAATTATTACATTAAAAAATATATAAAACCTTCTGAGACTTTGATAAAGAACTTGTCTTCCCTTCCCCCTAAGGTAGAAGATCATTGGATGGAATTACAGAGATGACCTGAACTGGGTGTCATCTGAGTTGTGATGAGAAAGATCTCGGAGAGAACTACAGGCAAGAAGGATTACTCGGCATTTCTTGGCACTGGACACATTATCCCAGCCCACTTGAAATAGCTGTTACATCCTGTATTCACAACCCCCAAATTTGCAAGTGCCTTGAGATCTCTCAAAAGCTGTAAAGGTGAGAAGGTTTAACTAAACAAGTAAATAAGAATCTTATCAAACAAGCAAGCATATAAGTAAATCATAACTGTGTAAAGAAACTAAAGAAGAAGAATCAAACATAAAGCTAGAATGTGGTGTAGACAAAACATAGGAATAAAGGATTGAGACATGCATAATACTTCTCATCTCCTTCCTGGGGAAAGTTATACAACACAGGAAAATAAATGCACAGAATTCAAATACCCAATCCTCATTTAAGATATCACTCATATGGCGGGCGGGGGGGGGGGGGGGAGACAGAATATTTTTAATGACTCAGAAACTTTAAAATCAACTATTTCTATTTAAATAAAGCAAATGCAACTAATAATGATAATATAATAATAATAAAAGATGATTCTAATGTTAACTATCTGTTAGGCACCAAAGTGACTTTCATTCACTTCTTAATTTATTTAATCCCCTCGATACCTTTGGTAATATACTAATAATTCCTTCATTTTTGTAAATGAGTAAACTTTCTGGAGCCTTACTTGAAAGATGAAACAGAGGGGCTGGAGATCGGGACCAGGATACAGGCTTTGTTGAAGAGAAGAGTACCACTGCTGGCTTCCTTCCAGAGGAGAAAGAGCAAGGGCTGGGGTGCAGGCACCTTTTAAGGGGAGGAAAGAGAGCGGACGGGGCTTAGGGCACTCAGCACACGTTGATTGGTGATTTAATATAAGGCACATGATTAGGGACCTAGGGACTTAGGAATCAGTATTTGGCAGGTGCTGATTGGTGGTTCAGTGCTCAGGAATGTCAGGCTGCAGGTGGAGTTTACTTCATTCTCTGTCCATCAGTCTGAGGAAGAAAAGGCCTATCATTACTCCTAGCTGTGGGACCTATACTCGTAGTTTAAAAAAAAAAAAAAAAAAAAAAAAAAAAAAAAAAAAAAAAAAAGGAGCTAAATGTTAATATTTCAACCTAGATGGTAAGAATTGGTAATATAAAGGCCAACATGAGGTTTTCACTGACTGAGGATACAGTCATAGTATATCCATTCAATGTCACAGAAATAATGCTTTGTTCTTCTCATCGAATCCAAATAAATTGTACCTTTTCTGAATTGTGCAGTTATTGTAGTGGTGATTTTGAACAATTTGTAATAGAAAATATTTTTTGTAGTTGTCTTTCATGAATATTCCATAAGCTGTCTCTCCTCCTATTTTCTCCCATCATGTTGAGCATCTATTTGTAATAATTAGCGAGCCCAGAGTTGTCAATGCTCCTTGCCAAAGGGCAATTTCCTAATTCAGCATTCCTTCTGACCACAATCACCCATGTCAGAATGTCAAGAAGTATGAGGGCACAGACAGCATTCTGTACTTCTAACTAACAAGTTAATCAGCCACAGTTTTAGAGGGGTGGGGAGAAGAGCCGGGAATGGTAGGTTAGAAACAAATGGCAACAGCAGGAGGTAAACTCCATGTCAGTGCTGGTTCCTCAAAAATAGAGGAGTCTTACAAGGCAGTGTCAGACCCAGGGCAGGCTCCCCCAAATACCTCCCAAGGGCATAGTGACTGCTTTGAATAAGCGTTCCTTGGGAAGCAGCCACCATTAGATGGGCATGCTGACCCTGCCTTTTCTCCTGGAATTCAGAAAAGAAATCTCTCCTCAAAGCACCCTCCTTGATGGGAGGGGCTGAGAAATTCAAGTCCAGGAATTCAGAGCCAGCGGGCTTGTATAAACAAACCCTCAGTAATGGTCACTCAAACCTATGTCTTTGTCCCATCAAACATTTAAAAATTATTATCTCAAAAGCATACAAAGCTGGGCTGTATCATAGTTCCTCTGAGTATCATTTATGGTCTGCCATGCGCATATACTGGTATTACTTTTTTTTTGTTAATCTGGTCCTTTTCTGTGTGATTATTAGCCCAGCAAGGATAATTTAAGCAAGGTAGAACAGGAAATGCAGCCCTCCCTGACAGCAGTGATAAGAAGGCTAGGCAAAGTCTGCATACACAATGGGCTGTTTACAAAGAGAACTGCAGCCACAGGGAACCTCAATCTTTAATAATGAGCAGCTAGCCCTCCGGAACTTTGCCTTGGAGGCGGCCATCTCTTTATTATATTGAACAATAAGCCTGCCCTTCGCTCCATAGATTGTCCTTATCCCTATCTTTTTTTAAAATTATTATTATTGTTTAAAGTATTACATATATTTCCACCCCCCCCACACACACACACACACCCCGCCACTCCCACCCCCTAGGGCAAGCCCCCAACACCCCAGTGTCTGTGCCCATTGGTTATGCTAATATGCATGCATATTAGTAACCATTCAAAAAAGGAATATTGACCAATCAGAGGGGATATCAGGATCCAGGACCTACACCTTTATAAACCATAGAAACAGGAAGTTCGTGGGACTCCTTCCCCCTCCCCATGTGGGATCCTATACTTGTTCTTTAATAAATCTCCACCTTTGCTACACCACCTTCTGTCCCTGGATTCATTCTTTGACCCCAGCGGACAAAGAGCCTGGGTTCCAGTCCAAAAATTCTGTATCAATATTTATCTTTCTCCAACTGGCTTACAGCAGGTCCTCTGGTTACGTTGGAGATCTGTTCCAACAAGACTTAACATGGTTTCCCTAAAATCGGAACCCACCTCCATGAGCACCTGTCACTCGCATGGAGCACACTCACAGCAGGAATGACGTGACACAGTAAAATAATTTTAAAGAAAGATAACAATTCCTGACCTTTAGTTGTGGTAAATAAATAATAATAATAATAATAATAATAATAATAAAGCAGGTATGTATAGATTTTGAAATGACAGACTTTTTTTTTTTTTTAATAAATAAAGGGGAGATGGCGAAGTAACCACGAAACGACATACATGGAGTCCGAGGTAACCCGAGGACTGCTATATTTCACTTAGGATAATGCCCTCCAGCTCTGCAATCTGGATCAGTCAGTGACTGATTCACCAAATATTCAGAAGCATGAAATGCCCATGAAAGCTGTCTCCCAGTCCAGCATTGCTCCCACCATCCATTTACCATCTATGCCAGATTCACAAAGCTCTGATCTTGAACATAAGGAAGAGCATTCAGTGTGTATATTTAGCTTTGCTTCCTCCCTATCCCAGTTTCCAATAAGATCCAGTAACTGCCTCGGCTCAATACTCAGCAAAAGCCTGCCGTCTCGGGCCCTGCCTTATCCATCAGTGTCCTCATTCAGGCTCCAAACCTTTGCTGAAACTCAGTCATTCTTTTAAGATTGTGTTTTTCAGTTGGCTGTGTAATGCATCAATAACAGTTTCTTTAGATATTCACACTACACAGTCCTCAGGTATCAAAGTGGAGAAAACTATTAGTAGTCACCCTAGACAAACAGCCCTGCCTGCTTCTGAAGGACACGTGTCCGAGCTGTGCCCGTGGTTGCTAAGTAGAGTATTATTTCCCATGCACAAATCTTGGTCATCCCCCATTTAAATGTCAAGCATTGCTTTAGCCAGCACTCTACTCTCCTCCTGCTGGGGGGTTGCAGGTGAATGGAAACCGGGGTCCATTCCATCAATCTTGAAGATCAACAGTGTCCTAGGAGATGAAGCCAGTCCGCTGGCCTCTGATTGGATGTATAAAGCAGAGCGGTTAAAAGAGAAACAGGTGCCTTAGGTAACCAGTATTTCTTGGGATTTTGTGTGTCTGCTTCATCAGTTTAATCCTAACCCTATTGCAACCCTAACAGTGTAAAAGGCAGATGTTCCCCATTTAACCACAAGAGCCACCTGAGCAAAATGATATCAATGCAAATGTGGAGGAAAGGAGCCACCTGCTAACCTGACAAGCTCAAGGGAGGCCTGCCTGGCAGTCTTTGCAAACTGAGAGATCTAAAATAACCACAAAAGATGGTTTGAAAATTAAATATTTAACTACCAACAGGGTAGTCATGACCTAGGCCGATATTTTCCCTGACAAAGATCAACTTAGATCTTCTTTACTGAGCCTATTGGCCTTTTTGTCTCTAAGATAACATATCTGTGAGATGTCTGGGTAACTTGTAACTTCCCTTTTTCTGGGGCACAACCAGATGTGGAGGGCGCCAGGACACATACCACAGATTCCTTCATTATCCTGTTCAGTGCTCCTCCACTCACCTAAGTACGTGTCCATCATTTTACTTTTTATCTAATCCCAGGGGTTTCCTCCGCTTTGCTTTCTCCCACTTCCATAATCTATCACCAGTGAATTTCATGTAACCCAGCTATGTCCCTCCTTTGATGGCAATGTATAAATAGAAATGTAACCCGCCATTCTCCAGGGCATTATCTCAACTCATTGAGGTTCTGCATCCCGGCATATGTCAACAGTTTGGCTCAAATAAACTCACAAAATTCTTTAAGGTTTCAATGTTTTTTTTCATTATCACAAACAATGGGAAGGCAGACATCTCTACATTGACTGATTTATAAAAAATGCCACTTATTTTCTTAGTCATAGGAGCATTTACTTCTCTATTTGAAAGCATTCTATCCGGCCCCAATTAGAACCTGGAAGGGTTGGAAATGTGATGGAACTACTAGAGGCTGATGCACAAGGTCTTAGCTCCTGCCGCGCAGCAGCTGCCTCTGCCTTGGGCCCCGCCCATTCCCCTGCCCAGCTTTGTCCAGTCTAATTAGCATATTACACTTTTATTATTATAGATTTTTTGAAATTGTAAATGTATTTACTTCAGAAAATATATTTTAAAAATTATTACCAATTGTATCACTTTTCCTCTTAAGATAAATAATATTATTTAGTTATTTAAGTTATTTAAAACACACACACACACTCCAAAACACTGCTTCTATCTAAGCCCTTCTTAAGGCAAATGGAGGGGTTCCTCTGTGAATGTCACACAAACCAGCCTCATAAATAATCACGTTCTGCTGGTTCAGCTCGTCTATTTTTGGATGGATACATGTAAACTTGGGTGAACAAAGGGCATTGCTAGTAGTATGCTGAGACCAGGATAAAAGAAAGAGGAAAAAAAAAGGGTTTCTGTGTTAATAATAATTTCCTATACCTTTGTATGAAATAAATGCTGAAAACCTACTGAAGGGGAAAAAAAAACACAATTTTTGCATCAGGATTATATCCTCAGTTGCATGCAAAAAATATTCATGATACCATATAAATTCAATAAAATTTATAGTTTTTCATATTTGAATCTCTATATATAGAAACCAAAAGTAACATGCAGCTGTTTATCAGTTTAAGTTAACCGCAAAAGATAGGTATAAAAGAAATATGACAGTAAAACAAAGGAAAGAAAAACTAATGAGCACTCAAAACACTATCTTCTTACATCGCATTCTTTATTTTATGTACTGTTTAGGAAACTAATACTTAACTCATACCATTCATTATGATGCAAATAGTAAAAAATGATTATAAAATGTGTTGCTTCTGACAAATGCTTTTAAATATCTCTTCACACCAGGGAATCACTTATCCAGCAACTCTTAAAAATCTGAGTTTAATATAATGATCAGCCTCCTGTTCCCAAATGGGAAAGACTTTCCCTCTTAAAGAAAAAGAAAAAAGATCATTTTCACAGAAGTAAGGAAAGATGAAGTACCTCAGGACTGGGTAAAGTTTCGCCTTGACCAATGCTAAATCAAGTGTTAGCCAGCTGAAAGCATGACCAGAAAGTGCAGTGAATTTATGGGAAGTACGGATTTGTAGAGTAAGCGCCTTTTGTTACGGATTCCTTCTCATTTCCACTGAATTTATCATAGACTCCTTTCAGAAAAGACACTTTTCTGCTAAGTAAAATAGAACTGGTATGTGAAACATCCTTTAAAACATAATCTGACCGTCACCAGGATTTTCTTAGAGTGTCTTAAAGACATAAATGAATGCCGGGAAGGTAAGGCCTTGGAGAACACACATAAGTAGTGTCCTGGGACAACAAAATAAGGAAGGGCCACCGCTGAAAAGCCCTTTCCCATCTGCACGACTAGGATGATGGCTGCTTACAAAGTACCGCCTGGCAATGTCCTGGCCTCAGTTACATCCTCAGACTCTAAGGTCTCTGTTCCCTAAACACTAAAAAGGCATGCCACCTCAGTTCAGTGCATCTCTAAGGCATCATCTCACACACAGTACCCAGAACATGAGGCAAATTATACACCCACAGTTAGCAACACTGTCTGGAGGGATGAAGATGCTTGTATCTGAAGGGTGTACCCCACCATAGCTCAGAGAGTACCATGATAAAAAGAAAGACTTACAGCAGCTATGCAGTGAGTACCACAGGGCAGGCATCTTCAGAAATAAAGGAACACTCATTCAACCCACCCAGCCAAACAAGGGGGCCGTATGGGTACCATGATTGTATCAGAGATGATGTAACTGACAGTCATAGCTTAAGTAACTTGTCTCAAATGACGTGTCACATAGATATTCAAAAGTAGCACAAAGCAATTTAGCCAAATGGCAGAGCCCAGAAGGTGGTCACTAATATAAAAGAAAATGGCGTGATGCCAGTCAAACTCACCTCTGCCCTGTCCTTCAGGAAGGCAGCGTCGCTGGGACTACCGCATGAACTCCTGCTGGGCCTGTGGGAGCAGCCAAGGGGGGTGACTCCTTCTCACAATCCAACTTCTGAGACATACAGCCACATGCCCATGTGATCTGGCCTCCCGCCCTTCACAACAGCATAAGATAATCACCTAAACTGCTTTATTTCTAGGGAATTTCATTTTTATTTCTTATAAACCATAATAAAGACTAAATGTCTAACTGTTCAGAATTCAAGATTGTATGAAGTTACCTCCCTTCCATTTTTTGCAGAGACATGTAAGCATGTTGCATAAGCCTTCTCATTCCTCAGCATCCTCTCTGTGCCCTTTGATCTCTATATCTGCATAAGACTTTCCTAACATTCCCATTTGCAAAGTCACTTAAACATCTTTGTTCTAGAAAGGACTGTAAATTGTGTTCACCAACATGCTTAAAAAGTATTATTAGAATACATGTGTGTATATAAGTCTATTAAAGTCAAAATATAAAAACATAAATATACATGTTTCAATGTTTAATTCAGATATAAAGTAAAATTACTGGGAAAAAAGATTGCATCCATCTTAAAATAAATTGTAATTAAGGAATTTTTTCCTAATTTTTGTTAATACAATAATCTACTTGCTCATAACAACTATAATAACTGGTTGAAAGTGTTATTCAAGAGAATCACTAATTAATCATCATTTAGTAAACAAATCTCCCTTATTTCCTATTATGGAGCATAATGCGTATAGCTGCTCATATGAGCAACAGGTTGCAATTAACTAAATCTGAAATTTGAATGGAACTTGGATATAAGTTCTACATGTTAAGACTTTATTTCTGCATGCATTATGTATTAAAGGAATGGCTTCTAATAACATATGTTTCTACTGCTTACCAGGGGTCCTCAAACTTTTTAAAGTGGGGGCCAGATCACGGTCCCTCAGAGAGCTGGAGGGCCGGACTATATGAACTACTAATTCCTACTGTAACACCTTGGCTGCGCTCACTGCCCAAAAAACCTGGCGGGCAGGATCAGACTCCCCTGGGGGCTGCATGTGGCCCGCGGGCCGTAGTTTGAAGACCCCTGGGCCTTAGACAAATAAGTCTTCCTAAATAGTTCAGTGACTCCTGGGAGTATTGCTCTTTACCTACAGGATTTGTGAACAGCACTTAAGGTAGGAGCACTTGCTTTAATAAATGATAAATTGACATTTCCTAATAATATGTTTCAAGGAGACTTTGTTTTTTTCAGGGAAATATTAGAAGAAGAAACTGTTTTGTGTTGTGTTTTTGAATATTAGGCAATATTTCCCACTTTGACACTCACAATGCATAAAACACAATAAATCATCTTCAAAATACAATTTACCTCTCAAAAATCTACTTAAACTTGAAATTCTCCAATTTAGACATTTTTAATTTTTAAATGATAATTATTATAATATTGGAATTAACTCAATAATTTCTTCTCAAATTTAAAGTTATAAAAACATTAGAATAAATTCCAGGAACTGTTTTAGTAGTTAATAGAATACAGGATGGGTATGATCTTAATGATTCGAAAGCAAATAAAGGCTATTTGTTGGATCTAATTTAGAGAGTCCCTGAAATTATGCTTATGAAAACAATGTTCAATTAGCACAAATTACATCTTTTAATTTATTATACATCTGCTAAGATAAAGCCTACTTTGGCAAGATATATTGCTACATAGAAATGTTAATTGAATGACTTAATGAGTGAATGTTAACTGAATGACTAAGCAGTGAATAAATGATTGATCATCCTCTCAAGAGGCTTACATGTATAAGGAAAACAAATATTTAAAACCAGCTACAGTTACCATGAAGAATGACACAGTTGAGTAAAGGAGTAAGAAATACATAGAGCAACATATGCCAACACAGATTCCAACTATGAATACATCTATGTAAGGAAATCTGGTGTGTGGTAAGGTGATCTAAGAGTTAGGGACAAAGAGGTTTCATTTCACCTAGGTTGTAGAAAGCTGTCAGAGAACCTCACTCCTGACATAACAGCAAGCAAAAGCTGGACCTTCTATGAAAGCGTTACTTCCTATGGAGCCCAATGGAGGGTGGAGATTGCACAATAAGGAGAATTGGATTATTGCAATGGGTATCGACTCCCTGGGAGAGAGATGGGGTATGTACACTTTCTCTTTCATTATTATTATGTTTTTATATTTTTATTGATTTTAGAGAGGAAGGGAGAGGAAGAAAGAGATAGAAATATCAGTGATGAAAGAGAGTCATTGATTTACTGCCTCCTACATGTTCCCAAGTGGGGGACATGCTGGGGATGGAGCCCAAACCCAAACATGTGCTCTGACTGGGGATCAAACCTTCACCTCCTTGTTTCTGGGTCAGTGTTCAACCAATGAGGCTACATGATGGTTACATGACACTTAGAATCCCTGGGATCCGTAAAACACAGGGGAATCCATACCCATGCACAAGAGGCTTTACCCAGCATCCACTGGGTGCTCAATGTAAGACCTGAAACAGGACACTTGAGAGGTACTGGCTTCAGAAAATGGAACAATCACTCAGACCCTTCGCGAATTCAAAGCAAAATTCTTCATTCTCCCATGGAGAAGCAGGTGACCCTCTTATTACCCAGCCATTACCTTTCATTGTTTTTACTCTTATGCACACTGCAACCTGGCAATTCTTGTACATCTTTTGAAATAAATCTACACATATCACTTTCGGTAAAGAACTGCCAAAATAAGCTGGTATGCGTAAATTCAAATGTGAAATAAACTGCCAGATTGTTGCACAGAAACATCAGATAATTTTATTTTATTCAATTCACCCAACTCATCTTTTCTAGGAATTACTAAAAGATTTCCTAACTTCTGGCCCTATTTCTGAGCTTCTCCTTCTCCAGTGTATGACTTTATTGACCCAAGCAAGCAAGCAGGGGAGTATCTGCACTCTCTCTAACATAACATAAAAATGATTGCACCTCTTTTCTTATGCGGTTACACCCAGCTAAAATATTGAACAGATTCCTTGGAAAACCATTTTTCCAGGCACTCATAATGATGCTGGGCTTCATATGTGTTTTACATTTGAATGATCTTTATTCATGTTTCTAAAGTCTTTTAATTTTTAATGAATTTATTGGATGCCATTGGTTAATAAAATTATATAGGTTTCAGGTGAACAATCCTATAATTCTTTATGGTGAACACTGGCTCCTACGCATGTTTCACACAATCACCTCTCTGGCCTCAAACCTCTCTGGCCTCGAACGGTAGTCCAATGGGTCAGAAGAACAGCTTCATGTCATTATAGACGTATTGACTGTAACACGATTAAATTAGCTCCATAGCTTCAGCACCCTGACATTTTGATAGCCAATTGATGCTCACAATTCTTTGTTTATGCAACAAATATTAATTTATCTATTCCTTCAATATGTTTGATTATCTTTTATAATCAATTATCTTTTATAATAATGTTTTAGCAAAGACTGGTACTCATAAAATTTATATTTAACTGAAGACATTTCTATCACAATGTTTAAATGGTAGATATAATATTTAGTGTATAAATTCTTCCTACATGCTAAGAGTATAAATCTAATCTGGGGAGGAGGGTATTCCATCTGAATCTGGATAGATATGTAGAAATATATATTTTTTACTCAAAATGGATAAAGGACTTAAACATAAGATGGGAAACCATAAAATTATTATAGGAATCCATAGGCAGAAAAATCTCAGACATATATCGAAGCAGTATCTTCACTGATACAGCTCCTAGGGCAATGGAAACTAAAGAGAAAATAAACAAAGGGGACTACATCAAAATAGAAAGCTTCTGTACAGCAAAAGAAATCATCAACAAAATAACAAGAAAGCCCACTGCATGGGAGAACATATTTGCCAGTGTTATGACCAATAAGGGTTTAATCTCCAACATTTACAGGGAACTCATACAACTTAACAAAAGAAAAATAAACAACCCAATCAAAAATGGGCAATAGACCTAAATAGATACTTTATAAAAGAGAACGTAAGGAAGGCCAAAAGACATGAAAACATGCTCAAAGTCACTAATCATCCAAGAGATGCAAATCAAAACAACAATGAGGTACCATCTCACATCTGCCAGAATGGCCATCATCACAAATCAACAAATGGCAAATACTGGCAAGGATATGGAGAAAAAGGAACCCTCGCACCCTGCTGGTGGGAATGCAGACTGATGCAGCCACTGTAAAGAACAGTATGGAGTTTCCTCAAAAAACAAAAAATGGAACTCCCATTTGACCCAGTAATCCACTTCTAGGAATATATCCAAGAAACAAGAAACACCAATCAGAAAGGATATATGCACCCCTATGTTCATAGCAGCACAATTTATAATAGCTAAGATTTGGAAGCAGCCTAAGTGCCCATCAGCAGATGAGTGGATTAAAAAACTGGTACATCTACACAATGGAATACTAAGCTATGGTAAAAAAGAAGGAATTCTTACCATTTGCAACAGGATGGATGGGTCTGGAGAGCATTAGCTAAGTGAAATAAGCCACTCAGAGAAAGACAATTATTGCATGATCTCACTCATTTGTGAAATATAATGAACAACACAAACTGAGGAACAAAAACAAGCCCAGAGGCAGAGAAGCATTGATCAGACTGTCAAACCGCAAGGGAAGGTAGGGATGGGTGGGAGTAAGAGATCAACAGAAGGACTTGTATGTATGCATATAAGCCCAACCAATGGACACAGACACCAGGGGTTGAGGTCATGAGTGTCTGTGGGGAGGGCAATGGGGAAATAAGGACACGTATGTAATACCTTAACCAATAAAGAAAAAAAAATAACAATAAAATGCACAAAACCTCCCCCCAAAATAGAAATATAATTTAATGTTAGAGATTATAAAAATATTACTCAAATGTCAAAGCATGGTGGTAAAGGGGAGTTGAACAAAATGAGTAGAATGGTTTCTTGTTTAAATTTGATCCCAACTGTTTTCTCACTCTTCTTGGAGATTATTAAAAGATATTTCCCCCTAACTGTTCTAATACTTATCTCTCTATATAAAAGGCTAATATGCTAAGTGTCTGACTGGTCTCTATGACATGCTCTGACTAATAGGGAGCAGATACTCAATGCAGTAGCTGCCATGATGTACACTGGCCATTTACAGAGAAATGGCACCACAGACCTGGCACCCACAAAGCAACACTCAGCTTCCCCCAAGTGGGACATAGACCCTGTCACCACTCCGGAACAACAGCCCACCAAATCTGATGCTGCCGAGATCCCATGGCACAAAATGTGGCCCACATCCCAGCCCAGCCTGGAAACAGTCACTGTGGGTGCTGGGTAATGATGTCATATAGCAATGCCCAGCTTCCCCTCCCTAGCGACTTAGCCTCCTTGGAGTTTCTTCAGCCCAGGAACATGACTTGCTGTATAGCCAGGTGCAAACATTTTATACTTTAACCAAATGCCTGTAAAGTGTTTTCCCATGCCTCATCTCATTTGATTCTCATAGAAGTCCTGGAGTAGGTACAATCATGCAATTATACAATTAATAAATGGCAGAACTTAGGTACAAACTCATTTCTCAGGTAGATAGGAGAATCGATGAAATTCTATTTTCTTTTCATTAGCCAGAAATCGGAGATTTAGAGAGCTTAGAAACTTGACCTGATTGAAAAGAAGAAAGAAATGGTGGAGCTTGAAAATGACTTCAGGTTTTCTCACTGTGCAGAATATAGTCAAAACACTACTGCGGTTAAATATTTTACCCTTTCTTCTTCCTGTGTGATCTACAATAATAATCTCCTTCATGCTAATATTTACTGCTGTGTTGCTGACAATACTGAAAGAGAAGTTAGGGTGTTTCACTGGGTTGGAAAATTTTAGCTACAGCCTAAGCAACCATTACAACCAGTTGACCAAACAACGGGACAGCCAGCTGGTAGCTTTGATGTGCACTGACCACCAGGGGTCAGACACTCAATGAAGGTCAGACACTGTCCCTGGTGGTCAACCTCTCATGATTGGCCAACCTCCTGTGGTCCCTTCCCCGGGCCAGCCAACCAACCTCCCAGCCCTGAACAGCTCAATTGGGACTGGGCAAGATGGGCCCTGATTGGCCCTGATTGCAGGGCAGGCCAAGGCACCCTACCCATGTATGAATTCATGCACTGGGCCTATAGTTTTATATCTATAAAAGGCTAAGTTGACTCACACATGTGCAATACATATAAAGCTATCGCATGCATGTGTTTTGATCTGTCATTGTTGATCATGAATTTGGTTGACACTTCTATTAGAAAGAAAGGGCGAATAGCAATATTAAAATATTTCTTCTAATTAATTTCCTTTCAATGTGCACAAACTTGTGCATTGGGCCACTAGGTTATAATAAAGATGTTTTAGTGAGTTTATAAATTTCTAAAAATTAATGCTGCAGCTTGCCCATTAAGATTGATACTTAGCCTTTACAACTTCACTTGCTGAAAGTTAAATCTTCATCAAGGTGAATCATGCATTTGACATTTATGTTTTTAGAAATAGTAGCAGAAAAATGATATAATACTGATAATAATTATGACATTAAATCACACTTTATACTTTGTCCATCCTAAATCTCTAAACATTTTATAAAATTAGAAACTTTTTCAACTGGAACAAGACAGTAAATTTTCAAATTATATAATGTAAAGTACTAGCAAAAGAATGCCTATAAATTTCTGCAGTGAAGTTATTTTCATAAGATTTAATAAATGGTATTCTGCACTCATGGTATTTATTCAGCAATTCTTGGAGGTGGGTATTAATATCCTTTCTTTGGAGATAAAATTGAGAAACAGGAGAATATATCATCACCCAAATTATACAATTAATAAATGGCAGAACTCAGATACAAACTCATTTCTCAGGCATTTTCATTAAGGCAATTCTTTCATAATCTTAAAATCCTATACCATCACAAACTTTTTTAGTCATGGAAGAGTTTAAGTATATGCTGAGTGACTCTATGTGGACGAAATATACCTCCCATTGTTCCCTTTTTCTATGAAACATTTTTTTTCCTAACTAATTTGAAAGTTTTCTCTAATAACTAGAGACAAGGAGAGACTCACACAATCTCAACATTTGGTTTATAACATAGATGGACCTTCATATCCCTGTCCAAATAGAGATTTTTTTTCATCAAGATATTCTGAATCGATTGAGATATCACTTTGAAAAAAAAAATGTAAGGAACTCTCCCATTACTTAACATTATACATGTAATCACTACCTGCTGAGTTTCGTATTTTATTGTTAAATTAGCAAAAAAAAAAAAAAAAAAAAAAAAAAAAAAAAAAAAGAAAAGAAAGAAAAAAAAGGAAAAAAAAAAAAGAAAAGTAGGAATTATAGGAACTATCTTATGGCCCTTGGCCTTGTGGTAAATAAACTTTGTTTTGTTGCTAAAATAAGCAAGGAAGACAGATAGATAGATGATAGGTAGGTAAGTAGGTAGGTAGATAGATAGATAGATAGATAGATAAATAAAGTAAGTCATTACCCCAAAATGACAATGTTCCCTGCTAAGAACTAGAATCCATTCCCCCATGTTTCAATCTGGTTTGGTCTTGTTATTTGCTTTAGCCAATGAAATTGTTCAGAAGTGACATTGTGCCAGTTTAGAGCTTAGAACTTAAGTGACACTGCATACCTTTACTTTCTCTCAAGATCCTAGACAGGAGCTATGTGAAAATCTCAGTCCCCCTATCAGTCACAGCCAGGCCAGATCACATGAAACCAAGATACACTTATCCACCAAAGGCATCCCATATCAACTAGCGCAAGCTGGCTGTGTTTGTCCAGCATCAGTGAGCCTTGTGGAAACCAGGAGAACCTCTCAGTCGAAAGCAATGGCACTCAGAGATTCAAGACAAATAACTGGTGGCTGCATAAGGATGTGCATGCTGGGGTGGTTTGCTCCGCAGTAAAAGCAAACCAATAATATGGAACACCAGACTGGTTTGTAAAAGATAACATTTTAGAATATTAAACAATAGTACTTCTCATAAATTGGTACTAGTGTGTAATTGGTAGCAGTATTTTGGAAAACTTTTGGGCATTTTTACTAGACATTGTCTACATTCATATATGCGACAGTGCTATTAAATTTGAACATACTTGTATCCAATAATATTACAGTTAGATTTATACCTCCCAATATGTATACATGTGCAACAAATACCATGCACCATGTTCATAGCGGCAAACCAAACATCCATAATAAATAAATATGGGTTCTTATAATACTGTACAACAAGCAAATGAATGAACTGCTGCTAGCAAAACACAATACATTGCTTCCATACACATGAATTTGAGTGAGAAAAGCAGATGCAATAGAATTTATTCTGTGCTTTTATAATGCTCAAAAATAATCAGAACTAACCTAGTGATGTAGAAGTTGCAATAGTGCTTGCAAGAAGAATTGATGTGATATGGAGGGAGAGGGGAGGGCTTATATGACTCTGATAATGTTCTCTTTTCATGTGGCTGGCTGCCTACATGACTGTGTTTCCCTTGGAAAATTCATTGCATGTGCTCTTACAATTTATGCATTATATTTACAATATAGTTTTTTACTCAAGACAATTTTGTGGGACTTACGGTTTTTAGAAACCGTCACAGTGTGACATTTTATATAGCCTTGATATCATTCCTTTCTGCTCCTCGTGCAGGGATGATCACTAGAAGCAGATGATTGTTTTGCTTCTGAGAATTGGGTGACTGTTCCCAATGGATTGTGAATTGGTGAATTGGGTGACTGTTCCCAGCCCCATTCTCCCTCTGTAATAGGATAATGCATCCATGACTGCTGTGCTGACGATGGCCTGTGCATTCTGTGGAAGGCACATACTTCCCACCTCCTTACGCGGCGGGCCTGCTCATGCCTCATGCGTTGGCTGATAGGGCAAGTCGGTCAAGTTTGCTGCATCCCCATTGAAGCATTCAATAAAGCTGCATTGTTGGGCTCTGCTTTCCAACATGAAAATTATGTCATAGGGAATGGCCTTTATGAAATATGGGCCAAAAAGAAATGTGATTATTGTATACCAAACACATTAAAGAGTTATTAACTTTTGCATCAAAATATGACAAACTCACATTAGGTAAATACAAAGATGAAGACTAACTTGGAGAAATGACTGTTGAGATACCAACCAGACCCTCTCCCTGTAGCCAAAACCTTAAAAAGATATCTATCTTTCTATTGGCTTGTTTGAAATCTTTACAGTTGAAAATATTACATATTTCTCCCCCTCGCCCTACCATTGACCCCTCCTGGAAACAGACCTCTTCCAGCCCACCCTGCTTCTCTTTTGCAACTGGTCTTTCGTTTCACTTGATCTATCCAAAACAAGCATTTTTATATCCTGCAATATTTTGATTGCTTTACAGTTCTGATATTGTCTTTAAAATGCATATTGAATATTTATGTTTGGCTAAGATTTAAAACAAAATTTTCACAAACATGTTGAAGAAAAAAAAAAATCCAGAGATATTAGCTCTGA
Source organism: Pipistrellus hanaki (assembly GCF_964339955.1). NCBI lineage: Eukaryota > Metazoa > Chordata > Mammalia > Chiroptera > Vespertilionidae > Pipistrellus > Pipistrellus hanaki. Next base: position 69,113,518 of record NC_140510.1, on the reverse strand, counting down.
GAACTCATCCACTTCATAGGGTATTGTTGAAAAGCCATTTCTGCCTTAGCTGCCATTCACTCACCACTACAATGTTGTATGTATTTATATAATTTGTATGATAAGAAGATCAGAAGGTATTATTGCTGACTTGTATAAATAGAAAGAACATGTTTACACATGTGTGAATAGAATAGTGCACTGACAGCAGTATGGTGATTGCAGGGGGAATGGGGATGGGGGAGGTCAGAAAAAGAGGAGGGGGGTAAATGGTGATAGAAGGAGACTCGACTCTGGGTGGTGAACACACATACAATATACAGATGATGCATGGTAGAACTGTATAACTGAAATAAGTTTATAATTTTATTAACCAATAAACTTATATAAGTTTATTATCCAATATCACCTCAATAAACTCAATAAAAATTAAATTAAAAAACCAATAGATTGAAAAAAAATTCAGAATCTTTTGCTTAATTTTGTGCTTAAGGAATCCTCATGTTGTTAATCACCCTACTGGTGAACTAATGCACAGTAAATGAATGGTCATTCATTCCTCTATAATTCAGTCCTTAGTCTTTCAATCAAAGTGTTTGCCTGGACAGACCCAGACCCTGTCTCACTTTGCTTTATCAGAGCTCTTTCTCCTTTGGGTGCTCTGTCCCTGAATACAGCCTGCGCTGCCGCCGTCCGTCCACCTTTGGGGAGAGCCAGCCAGGCTCCCCTGTGCCCCGAGAGCCGAGTGCAGCTCTGTGGGGCCCGCGTCCGGCCTAGAGCGCAGTTCTCTCCCACAGACACAGCTCATTACACGCTGTAATCAAGGGCACTTCAGCCAAGAGCTAATTTAAAAGTTAAATGCTGAACACAGAGCAATGTAATTCACTCTACAATTAAGCGATTAGAGATGAAGGGACTGTGGCATGTTTTTGTCTGTTGGTATGACATTAGGAAATATTCACAATGAATGTTAACGGTTTTCTGTAGAACAGTGGACCTTGTAGTTTAACCCGTGAGCTTTTTGTCTAACGTCTAACCTGATCGGCTGTGGGTATTCCCAGCAGGTAGCTTCCAGCTCTCTGTGCATGTGAGTGACTAATAACTGAAGGGGCTGTGCTTTACAGATGTCACCTCTCCATGTGGATGTGAATCCGTGGTCCTGGAAGAGTGACACCAGAGCTTGGCACTTGGCTGTGTGTCCCCCTAACACACATGAATGGTTCTTCTGTCTCATTCCATGTTGCGCCCCACCCCCCCCTCAGTTTTCAAAGAATCCCCAAACACCTCCTCCATATATCCTGCTGCCTGTCAAAATCTGGGTGGGCAGGAAGGCAGGGACTCTGGGTCCCTGTGTTTGGTGAGTTATTTTTTGGTTTTGTTTTGTTTTTAGCTAGTTCTCTGAATAACTATATATAGGCTGGGACTTATAAGAGGGGGGAAATAGGTTTGGTCTTATTTATTTGGGTGAGCAGCCAATGATGTAGTGATAACAACGTTTTAATGGTGGGTGAGTATCATCCCACCTAAAAGAGTACTTGAAGTGTCTTCATGGACTGGTTATAGGTTGTTTAAACCTATTCGCTGTTCTGTGGAAGTGAGAGCGAGCACATTTGGAAATGTAAACGTCCACATAAACCAGTCAAGGACAGAGAAGGAGATATGAAATATTTACATACCAAAACTTTGCAAGTGAAACCTAGACACAGACACAACTGGTAATGCCTATTAAGCCTAAAATTATTGCGAATGCAAGACAGGGCCTTCCGTTGTTTCCAACAACTCAATTAAGTCTGACTACTTACTAGTAACACTGCTTGAGGACCAGTTTGTCCTCTAAACCACTAAGGGTTAAGATGAATAAAGTTTGGTTCTGGGAAATAATTTATTTTAAGTTTGATTTCACAGGTTATGGTATTTCTATTCTAAATGAAGTCCCCAAATGAAGCAATCACAAAGAAAGGCATCTTTACCTTATAAGCCATTTGGCAAGCCAATTCTAGGTACCACCCTGTCTGACCTCACTGTAGACAAGCAGGGGAGGGAGGCGAATACATTACAGGGAGCCTTGGGACATGCTCCAGTTAGTCTACATTTCAGGAGATATAAAACCAGCTTTTAGTTGGAGCTCTCATCTCCTATAACAATTTACTTTAAATACCTTTTTTTGAAATTCATTACATCCTTTGGAGTGACAGGGGTTAATAAGATTACATAAGTTTCAAGTGCACACTTCCATGATACAGATCTGTGCATTGCATTGTGGGTCCACCACCCAACGTCAATCATCTTCTGTGAGCAAACTGTATTTGGTCCCTTTCCTCTGCAGTGCCCTCCCACCCCCCTGCCTTCTGGTAACAACCACACTGTTGCCTGTGTCTAGGAGTTGGAGTTTTTATCCCGCACAGGAGGGAAGACACATGCTTCTTGGCTTTTTCTGATGGAATTAATTAGTTTAGCTGGTCCATACATATTCTGATCTGCCATGGAAGCTGTGGGCGAGAGGAGCTCATACTTGAAGGGCACGGTAAATGTTTAGAAATGTGTTACTTTCTCATAGCCACTCAGATGTCTGGGGAAACCCTCTTTACTAAGCTGTGCGACAATCTGATATGAAAAGGCCAACAGGAAAGCACATGGCCACTGTGGTTCTAAAATATATTTAGCATAAAATCAACAATCACAAACACGATGGTGTCCTAGCCAGTCAGAACCTTGGCGTCAGCTACTGGAATATGAACCCCACTGTTATCAATGGGAAACTTTGTGGTTTGGGCACTTTATTTTTTAAATCATTTTTAAAATATACTTTTATTGATTACAGATTGGAAGAAGGAGAGAGAGAGATAAAAACATCAATGCTGAGAGAGAATCATTGATCGGCTGCTTCCTGCAGCCTGCAACCTGGCATATGCCCTGACCAGGAATCAAACTGTGACCTCCTGGTTTGATGCTCAGCCACTGAGCCATGCCAGCTGGGCTGGTTTGGACACTTTAAAATGTGTTTGACTCTGTTTCCATCCATGGAGCATACAGATAGCAACATGTGCATCATAATTCAAGAAAAGTCCCTATGAAATCCTGGGGTCATTACAGCAGGACATAAGCATTTGTTTTCTTCACTCTGTCACACAATGCTAGTGTCCCACAAGCCCATCCTATGTCACAGAGCTACATATTCTAGCCTTCGGTAGCTGAGATCTCTATAGAAATGAGATGATACAATGTGAGAGCTACCATTTATTAACTGTATTGTGGTAATATATGGAGGAAAGGAATGCCTTTGTTCTCTCATCTATTCAATAGAGATCACTGCACCAGTTCACCAGTTTGTGGATTGGAAACAAATGACATGCTTTGCACCCTCCCTGGCTTACTAGTAAGCACTAATGCACAGCTATACTAATTACTCTTATTCTAAGGAATTATGTTGTATGTTTCAGTCTTTTTTCAAGTGTGGGTTGCCTTATTGACATGAATTATCTCCGCTCTCAGAAACATCTTCTTAAACACCCTTTCTACAGGATTCATCTGTCAACTTGAAAAAAGAAAACGGGTATCTAAGACATAGAACCTATTAGAAAGGAGTCAAGTCAGTGTGTTTGCTGCCTCTCACCCATTTCAAGAGAGGAGGTTTAGAAAGGAAGTTTATTTTAATACCAGCCAAGTCCAGGGAAAAGCACATGGCAAACAGCACAGGCAAACACTGTATGGACCACATGATAGTGAGTATTGTGAAGCTAACACTCCCTTTTTTAAAAAATATATTTTATTGATTTTTAACATAGAGAATAGGAGAGAGATAGAGAGCTAGAAACGTCGATGAGAGAGAAACATCGACCAGCTGCCTCTTGCACACCCCCTACCAGGGATGTGCCCACAACCAAGGTACATGCCCTTGACCGGAATCGAACCTGGGACCTTTCAGTCTGCAGACCGACGCTCTACCACTAAGCCAAACCAGCTTTGACTAACACTCCCTTTTTACCAGTGAGTCCCATTGACAAGACTTTAAAAACAAGGTTGGAAGTAGCACCTAATATGACTTGCCAAGAAGAGCATGTAGAGAAAGGATCTAGGAAGAATTGGCTAGCTGATAGCTAATACCATTTATATTTAAATCCATGTTAAGAACTGTGATTTTAATTAAAAACCCTTTGCCCAAATGCTTGTTTTATGCAGATAGGAATGCACTGACATATTTTGCCAAAAAAACACACAAACAAACAAACATTGAATGTAATATAATTGCCACTGTACATGGCTTTCTATCAAGGATATTCTCTCTCACCTAAAGAGTGTCAAACTAAAGCTTTCTACAGCATAAAGCTGTGGCAAGCCATGGACTCAGACACACATGGAGACAGTGAGGCATATATTAGAGATATCAGCTAAAGTTTACAATCCTTTCTCACTCATTTTAAGAAATTGGTCATCAGAGTTGCCCAAATTATTTGTATACCCTCAGCTGTACAAGAAGTTCAATCGGCACAGGAAACTAAATAGACCTTCTAATCTTGCTGTTCGGTGACAGTTTGAATAGACCTACCATGGATGGATCTGGCAGTGTCTGGTATCCACATTAATCTACGAGTCTCCCAGCACAGAAAGACCACTTATATGCCTTTCTAATGCAGTTAGCTTGGGAGAACATCTAGGGACAATGTTGAAGGAGTTGTAGGAAAACAAATGTCAGATAACAGAAAGAGAAACGAAGAAGTTGCTGAATACTGCATGTATTTCTCACTGCCGTCTACCTGTATGGCATGATGTCCATACAATTTAAAAACATATGTTGGGCAACGACCCTTACTTCATAAATCATCACATTACTACTTAAAATCAGTAGATGAGAAAAAGCTGTTTTTTCATGAATTCTTAAATCTTCATAAAAATGCCATGATTTAGCATAAACCAAGCTTTTTAACCTTATTAAAGAATGAAGACAGTGCCCTAGGTTCACTCTTTTGACTCAAATTTGGTCCATAATCATTTTCCTTAGAAGCATCCTTCCCTGGCTGTGCTGTTTATGTGGGTCGCAGGATGTCCAGTAAGACCGCACGTGCACAGGTTTTGGGAAAAGTGTAATTCTCCTGCCTTTGCCCTGTTCTTTGCCAATATAATCCTCCCTTCTGTTTTCCAGACACACAATCTGACATGTAATATACAAAGTAAAAACGAAGGCCTGCATTTAACAACCAGTATCAATCATTTTCAAATGCATCCCTTTGTGGTCAGCAAACATATCTTTCATTCAACTATAATGATCTTAATATCATAAAAACGAAGAGAGCTACTCTTATGGGATTTGCTGTACCCTAAAAAGAGGGCATATGATAGGGAATGATTCTTTGTCTCTTCAACCCAGTGATCATAACAATAACCTTAAAAAGTCCCATATGTCATCTTTTTATTCTTTTAGCCTTTTTAGAAAAGAAAAACAAGCATACCCTCATTTTAGAGAGAAAAGAACACAGAAGACAAGAGATTAAGAGTCTTACACAAAGACACATGGCTATAAAGGGTAGAGACTAGAAATCTTGCCCTATACCAGTTCAGGGCTTTTCAGTAAATAAAAACAAACAAACAAACAAACAAACAATTTTTATCCAGCGCCCTGCTTTTTGAAGTGGGTATTTCATCTCTATAATATGAGCAACTCTTCTATCTTCTGCTTAAATATCTTTAATTTTATAATGACCACAATTAATTGTATATCATAGAAATTAAATAGAAAAATATAAATGCAAGATACCATCATTAACTTTTCAAGTTAAGCCTCCTTATCTTTCTCTCTATAGATAAAAGCCTAATATGCAAATTGTTCCCCTCAGTGGGAGCTCTACTAACCAGGAGCTTGACTGCTTGCCATGACATGTGCTGACCCCTAGGGGGCGGCATGAAATGAAGAAAGGCCTCAGCCCGCAGTTGGAGGGGTATATACAAAGCACATACAAAACAACTGCACAATGCCCATCAGAACTTTAGATCTGCCTGAAGTGTAGCTAAGACTTGGCTCTCATTCTCAATAGAACTTGGAAATAGTCTATAATCGTTTATGCCAAAAAGCAGGCAGGCCCCTCTGATGCAATTACACAGAAAATGTAAAACTTAGCCAACGCTCTTAATTCTGCTCTTTGGGACTTGTCCATCCGTTAAGTTAAAGGCGATATCTTCTAGAGTGTCCATTACGTGTAACTTCAATCAATATGCCCAATATTTGCAACGAGGCCTGCCAGACTCTGAGAGCACCTAACTGATTAGCTCCTTCTGGAGAAGACTTCACCCTTAGTCCTCCAAGTCCCCACCCTCAGGACAGTGTCCTCGATGGAGACTGTATCTTTAAATGATATTTACACTCTACATAAGTGAACGACCTGACCCCATTTATCCTGGATTCCCTCAAAAATCTCAGGGCTTGTCTAAGCAGAAGGTAACATCAGCAAGGGCACCTTTGTGTTTCCCAGACTCCTCCCCTAACACACACCCCACCCCAAGCAGATTGCTGTGCTTGGCCCAAGGAAAAGCCAGCACACAGATCCCAGAGATTCTACATGCCCAGCCTGTGCCCTCACAGTGCCTGGTGCTCTTCCCTGCCTGCCTCCACCCTCGTCTGATGCCAGGGTAAGCATGTGCCTCTTGAGCGTGGAATGCATTCACGAGAACAAGTTCATCATGGACACTGATCATAAGAACTGTTATCCTCCCTCACACCTCCAGGCCTTCTCAGGACTGTCTGCTGCTATGAAACTCCCACATCTGATGGCCTGGTCCCCTCCAGGGCCTGTGTTTTGTGTCTTGCTTATTTTTTTTTTCTCGTTTTGGCTGATTTTATAAAATGTCAAATGCAACAAGCCTGTTAGGGTAAGAAATAATTGAGCCTCACAAACCTGTATTTCGCTGGCATTTCCTTCTTGTTATTTTTGCACCATTGGGTTTGTATTAATGAGGCTGCGAGTGGCTCCGGGCTTATTAGGCAACATGGGCCACGGAAACCTGCTTTTTTGGGGGTGTTCCATGCCCTGACACTCAGACACCCAGCCCGCAGGAGAGTAGCAGCAAAATGACTTCTGGGCCATAAAGAGGAAGTCAAAACCCACATTTATTCTGCCTTCTTAGTTTTGTTTGTTTGTTTGTTTTTTGTGTTTTTTTTTTCAAATATAGCTTTGTTTATTTCAGAGCCAAAGGGAAAGGGAGAGAAACATCAATGATGAGAGAGAATCATTGATCAGCTCCTCCTGCACGCCCCACACTGGGGATGGAGCCACAACCCTGGCATGTGCCCTGACCAGGAATCCAACCGTGTCCTCCTGGTTCATAGGTCCCTGCTCAATCACTGAGCGATGCCAGCTGGGCTTCTGCCTTCTTATTAAAGACTATGGCAAGCAAGTTTTCTGACGGACCTGTCTTGGCTGGACACAAAACACAGGAAGCCACGGGAGGGCCAGCAGGATAGGGAGGCCATAGGTCTGCTCCACGCTCTGAACCCAGCAGCCGTGGCTGCTGTAAGCTCTGCAATGAAGAGTAACCCACATGCTCTGTGGGTTTCCTCACTGAGCACCACTCCGCAGACACTGAGCTTTCTCCTCCCAGGATATTGCTACAGACCTGGCTCCATGTTTACCACAGAGGTGGGGTCGAAGTAGAGCCTTCCTGGGGCACACATGTTATTCATGAATGTGGGAATGGCTGACAAGAGCCACCAACCATGTTCAGGAGGATTTACTTTGCAGGCCTATGAGTCATCAGCAAAGATCTGCAAAAAGTTGTCTCTCTGCTCTTTGGACAAAACACCCAGAAAACAGCCTCCGATGTGTGTGAGTACACAGTCCACTAGTTTGATCTAAGACGAGAATTGTCTGTAGGGTATTACTGAGTTCATTTCTATCAGCCTTATCCCAAGTAGCTGAATCTAGCTAAGACTGGACATAGTGGCTACGTGTACAATGATGTTCTTGCATTTTCTTAAAGACGGAGATAACTCAAAGCAAATACAGTTAGCTTCAGGACTACTCTATTCTAAAAACAATCTACCTCATATGACAGCCGACATGGTGAACTATCTTGCAAATAATAGAAAATGAATATTTAAAATAAAGGATGAGAAATATGTGCTCTGCCTACTTCTCCATAAACACCTAGTATTATCACCGTGTTTAAAGTAAAAAAAATTCGATACAAGTAACACATGAATTAAAACTTGCCTAACTATAACAATAAATAAAGGAAAAATAAGTTATGTCAGGTCCTGATTATTTTCCTTAAAAATAAGTGATTCTGATCCTGGGTTTGCTCTTGTCTAGAAAAAATTACACAAAATATCTAAAATTTTATGAAAAGAAAAATTTTGCTCTCTTGGTCCACGGTTATTTGGATGTACTCAAATAACATTATCACTTAATATCTCTAATTATTTTCCGTGGAATATTTTAGTTCCTATATATTTGTGTGCTGTATAACACTATCAAAATTCACATCTCTAGTTTTGAGATTCTATTACACAAACTTTTATTTGTTAAATATAGTATTATTTTATTTTTAAATGTATTTATTTGAGGGAGAGGGGAGAGAGAGAGAGAGAGAGAGAGAGAGAGAGAGAGAGAGGGAGAGGGAGAGAGGGAGAGAGGTTTGTCATCCCACTTACCAGTATTTGTTCATTCATTGGTATTTGTATTTGCCCTCATGAGGGATCAAACCCACAACCTTGGCATATGGGGACAATGTTCTGATTAACTGATCTACCAGGCCAGGGCTCACCTACCCTGTTTCCCCAAAAATAAGACAGTGTCTTATATTAATTTTTTCTTCCAAAGTTGCGCTAGGTCTTATTTTCAGGGGATGTCTTATCTTTCCATGCGCTAGGTCTTATTTTCGGAGGATGTCTTATTTTCGGGGAAACATGGTAGTAGCATGTTGACTATAGAAGACAGATCAAAGCCATCAGGGGAGAATCTGAATTGCTGGTAAACGTGGACATCCAAGAAGAGAAACAGGTTATAAACTTTTTAAAAGTAGTGTCCTCCCCCCAAAACAAAAAAGACAAATAAAATAGAATCATTAGATTTGAATGTAGTATTGTTCAAGCTTTATGGTACTCTAATACTTTATTAATATTCTCCTAATCTTTGTAGCAAAAATAAAGTTCTGGCACCATAAAGGAGAAACAGAAAATCCTGCTCATCATAGAGCTCAGATAAACCATCTCAGCATCACGTGGAAGAGCATGAATGAAGGAGCTGGCCAGCAGTAGGTGGCAAGGAGAAGAACAGAAACGCTTGCTTTAGATTTCCTCAGTGATCAAAAGCTCCACTCCCTAAAGCAGAGAGGGCATCAGGACTGGCACTAGTGGCTACCTGAGTCAAGCTCTGCATGCAGACAGGAGCGTCTAGTCACCAGATGAAAAAGCTGTGCTACATTCGCACAATGGAATATGATGCAGCTGTAAAAAAGAAGGAAATCTTACCCTGTGTGGCAGCATGGATGGACCTGAAGAGCATGATGCCAAGTGGAGTAAGCCATTCAGAGAAAGACGAGTACCTTATGCGTTCACTCATGTGTGGAATCCAATGAACAAAATGAATGAAGGAGCACAGTAGTGACAGAGCCACAGATAAGGATCAGGCTGACAGAGGTCAGCTGCTGGAGGGGACTGAGAAGGGTGGGTGGAAGGATTGAACAAGCAAGCAAAAAAAAAAAAAAAAAAAAAAAAAAAAAGACAAAATTCATGGATAGGGACAACAGTGTGGTGATTGCCAGGGGTTGGGGTGGAGGTGAGTATAGACACAAATGGTGATGGACAGAGACTTAACTTGGAACAGAAAACACACAACACAGTGTACAGGTGATGTGTAATAGAACTGTGCACCTGAAGCCTCTACAACTTTGTTAACCAGTGTTATCCCAATAAATTCAACTTAAAAAACTCTGAATAAATAAGAAAAGTAATTTAGAAAGCTTTTATGTCACTTTTCAATTTAACTAAGTGACTCAATAATCTGGTATGATTAATAGAAAGAGAATTATTACACAATTTGAGTATTTCATCCTCTATATAAATATAGACTTCAGCAGAAATATTAAGTAGACTAAAATGCATGTCTTTGTGAAATTGTTGTATTTCAAATATACATATATCTACACACGTTTTGTTTTTCTCCTTAAAAGGTCCTCAATCTATCCAAGATACCAAGATACCAAGATTAGTAATTAGTCTGGTCCTTTGGTCCCAGGTATAGCATAACTTGTTAAAACCAATATGCCTTGTATCTTGGCTTAGATACAAGGCATATTGTATCTTGGCTTAGATACAAGGCATATTGTATGATAAAGTTTTTAAAACTTTTTAAAGTTTTAAAAAGCACTGTTTTAAAATGTCTCAGTTAACAAAGGCTATTCAAAAAACACTTGTTATTCTTTTAAGGTTGTATGTGGTGCATTTAAATATGTAAATGTGAGTGATTAATGTATTCCCTAAACTATTGCAATTAGAACATTTTATGCTATAATTAAAAGAATTACTTATCTACTTAAGTAATGAAAGTATAAGGAAATGAGAATTATACAATAGAAAATCAGTCTTGTTTTGATTAAACACACACACACACACACACACACACACACACCAAAAAAGTGTCTCCAGTTTATTGCTGACGGCAAAAACATCAGAATGAGTATTCAAGGACGGCTGAACTTTGAGGGCATATTTCCCCAAAGTATCACCTTCCAACTGCCCAGGTCACCGTCTTTCACTTTCTCTACACTTTATTCTTGAGTCACTTAAGTTTGTGACTGAATGATTGTTTATGATTCTTCAAAATGTTACTTCATGTTAAGCTTCCTTTGTGCTAATACATTTTAATTCTATTGTAGTAAAGATGAATTATTTTGAAATTAAAGTAGAAAAATATTGAGCACTTCAAAGCCTGCCCCTTTCATCAACAGACAAAAGTTCTTGACTTTATGGATCTCTATAGTGTAAATAAACCCATGTAACCCTTTAAACTTGACTAGAATTTCTTGGTTACGTTTTCTTCATTTTCTGACTTCACATTCATGCTCTACTTTGTCTTATGGCTGCTTATAACTGAGCTCATTTATATCATCTACCAAAACTGTGAGCCCTTCACAGGTAAAACCTGGAAAATATCCATCTTTCTATATTTACAATGCAGTAGCTGTCACATGGAAGACACAAAATAAAAATTTTAGATGCATGCGTAAACAAATGAATGATGATGGTGATCATGTACTTGTGGTAAATAAACTGAATGTTTTCTATGGGGAAAAAAATCTCAACATAATCCACTAACACTGGGGCAAGCTACTTCCCAACTCCACCCCCGCATCCCCAATTTCTATAATGATTTAGAAGCCCAAGAGTTAGCAGACAGAGATAGAAACTATACACCTGAGGCTTCGGGTAGCTAGAATCCTCTTCCCTCCCCAAAAAAGTAATATACACTAGCTTATTATTAACTTCAAAAGTCTGTAGCTTGACCCAATTGGAAAGACAAAATGTATTAAATAATTTTATAAAACAGAATTATAAAAAGAGGGTTCATTGGCTTTTGTGCCTCCATAATATAGGTTCAGAATTAACTTTAAAGTTGGCTAAAATACACCAGTTGGCAAAGTTTAATGGGCTGAAATTATAGTTATACCTATAGATGCCACGCATTTAAGCATAGTGCCTCTCATAAGAATTACAAAAAATTAAGAGAATAAAAATAGCTATGTCTTACTACAACTTTAGCCTTGCCTAAATTTTATAGTCAGTATGCCCCTTGCCCTAAAAAATCCCATAAAACCTCTGACTCAATGAGTAATACATTAAAATTAAATTAAGTCTCTGGCACTTGCAAAATGGCTTGAGAAAATGGGACCCTATGGACCACCAGTTAAAATAATTAATATGGCCCAACAGAAGTTAAAACAGGGCCTAGGAGGACTGAAACGTGATGTAAGATCTAATTAATGAATGGATGCTTGCCCCCCTGTTTCTCCATCTGACAGCCTGATTTGTGTGTTCACGCACCTGAAAAGAATCAGGGGCACCTCGTGGAGAATTACCACAACCTTAAAGCTGTGGTCCTATCCATGAAGGCCTACATCCACCACATGATATTATTATTGAAATTACTACCTCCATCCAATTAGCATCTAGTACAGAGTTTACTATTAGAGATGGGGCTAATATGTTCTCTCCAGTGCCTATGTCTTAAACAGCCTCTGCTGTTTCCCTTCGCCTCTGAAGGGGGAAAATAGTATGCTACTAGATTCCCATGGAGGGGCACATGGTCTCTGCCATCACCACAGCCTTGCACACACATTCCTAATTAACGTCATCCCTCTCTCTTCGGAGGCACAGGGTATGACATCACATTGATGACATTTTTCTCCAAGGAGTTTCATTTGACACCCTTATGGAAGACATAGATCTGATATCTTTCAGTCCTTTGTGGATTCCAGAGGCAGCATATTTCTCATTTACCAATTTTTACTTAACTCACTGATGCAAGTACTTATAAACCAGCTACCTTAAATGGAGCCCCCTCCAAGGACAAGGCTCTAGAGTCTGTCCAAATTACAATGAGCAGGCACTCAATGGTAGTGCCCTCAGAGCTCCCTTCCCTGTAGGGTCTGTGGCAAGCTTCTCTCGTGCCCCCTGGAGCCTCTGGATGACCCAAGATGGGCTCCCAATGCAAGAAACGGCCCTGTTTGTCCTTGCGCTACCCACAGGGTGGGGCAGATGCAGGTTTGCAGTGAGTACGTAAAACACAGAGTTTACTCACGTCTTATTATTGATTGTATTATTTTCCATAAGAACAACTGTAATCCTAGTTTTGCCCACCCTGTACCATTCGAGAGGAAACTGCTGGCCAATTAATGGGCTTGCCTGGAAAAAGATGTTCTCATAGACCCTGAGCCTGTGATCCTCCGTACTGAGCTGTACATGATGCTTTTTGTCACAGAAACAGTATCCCACAAGTTTCGTACATACACAAGGATTCCTTAATATGAGATGCAGCTAAATATGGTCCCTCTAATAGATGCTAGCTATGAAGGAGAAGGGCCCCCCCCCGACCACAGTGTCTTGCCAGGCGCCACAGTGTTAGAGGAAGTCACCCCTGCGCCAGCCTCCGTGGCTACCTGGGGAGCTCCTTCTGATGAACTGAGTAAAGAGCAGTGGAGTTTGCAGAGGCTACGGCAGCTCTGCCAGTGTCCTAAGGGATAAGACACAGTGAAAGGTTGCTGCTTTCTATTCCTTCCCTGAAGAATGGAAGCCAAGGATCAGTGGGCTTTGCCAAACCTGGACAGTTGTCTTCAGTGGACATCAGCACAGGACTCCACCTGCACATCTTTACACACTTAAGCCATTGCCTAAAAGGTGTCCCTTTTAGAGAGAGATAGATAGATAGATAGATAGATAGATAGATAGATAGATTGATAGATAAGTAAATAAAGCTCTGAGACTTTCTTGCTTCTCAGGTGCCCAAAATGTAAATCAAAGTGACATATATATCTGCGGATAATAAAGCCACTGCACAAAGCCTCACTAGGTCACCTTTGGAGGGTCAGACATTACTGATAGTGAGCATGGCACGTATTTCCCTGTGTAAGAATGCACATGGGCTCTTAAAGAAAGGGGGGGACAGGGCATTCAATGGAACCCTTATCTCTCAGAGAAGCACAGGCAGCTAGTTTAATGGAGGAGCCTAATGGGTCCATCAAAGAAAATGACAAAGAGACCCCTAACTGGGTCTGCATCTTGTCTCAGGACTTAATCCTTCTTAATCAGTTCTAGGCCCCTTGGACAGCTCACATTAAGATCAGCTTTAAAAATCCTTCCCATCGTCCTTTCCTACATTCAAAAGTTGTCAAGTCTCACCTCCACGTGGTATAACCCTATGGATAACTCCACAGTAATCAAGACAAAACAGGGCACAGAGCATTTGCAAATATCTGCACATTGATTAACAAAATATCTCATTAAACTTTATGGTCAAAATTATGTTCATGTTAGTCAACAGTTAAGGCCTTTAAAGATGTTGGCAATATATTTTTGCATTCATTTATTTTAAAGTGGACATATAAAGATTAAAATATTCAAAAATTGTTTAGACTAGTTTCAAATATAGAATTCCATCTAGAACATGAAGTACAACAAGTCAATTAAATGAAGCTATTAGAAGCTGAGTGGATCCTCTCTCAGCCGGGAGTGACTAACTCTAGGTGTCATAGCATCCTGCTGACAGCTTCGCTCCTATATGACAGCAGTGATTAAACATTACCCATAATTTATTTCACTTAATAAAAATGAATCATAATTTTCAAGGCAAATAAAAGATTCATTTGTCAGAAATATTAACAGAGCTATCCTTAAGTGATGTCATAAGATTAGACTCTTTCCAATGGAACTCACAGAGAAAACAATAAAGATCTCAGTATAATGTGTCAAAAATGAAAATTAACTCTTTATTCATCTTCCAAGTATAGGGAAAATGGTCTATAGCCATACTCGTGTCAATGGTAGCCACACATTTTCTCTTGCAATTATGCATATGATAAAGTTCAACTGTGTTTTTTAAAAGGCTTCCCATGTGACTCCATAAGATTCTTGTTTTATATTTTCTTCCCAAGGATACAGAGTATTAGGAATCAGGAAAACTCAAACAATAAATGTATAGGATTAGAACTAAAAGATGTGGAACGAAAAGAAATGCACCCTTTTAGCCTTTCAGGTTGACTCATGATGAGAATTCTTCTTTGCAACTTCCTAAGAAATACACTTAAGGAACCAAAACCATAATTTTAGGTTCAGCTCAATTCTATCTGTGGGAAGACTGAGAGAGTTGCTGACCCAGATGTTGCTGAGAATTGATGCATTCATTTTCTATCAAAACTTTTTCATTGGACACCTATTTCATTGGGCGCTAGGCATTACGTGGGGACACGGGGAGGGAATAAAAGAAACCTGGGCCATTTGCTGATGAGGTCAACAAAGATTGGTTTAACCAGGCATTTTCCTAGATGCCGGTGATAACACTTGAACAAGATCTACAAATGATGGAGTGTTTTATATTTAATTGAGGGGAGGAAGGCAGAAAAAAAAATCCAGTACAGTATAATATATAATGTTAGGAGTAATAAGTACAGTGTACTCTAAAGCAAATTGAAGCAAAGAGGAAGCAGTTAATTGATTCATTCCTTCTTTTCACAAACATTTACTGAATACATACCATAAACCAGGTGTCTTTTAGGCAAGTGAAGCCCAGCAGTCAACAAGAATAAACAAAAGAAAAATACCCCCCCCCATGATGTTATATTGTACGGAGAAAGACAATACATATGAGTAAGCAAACAAGAAATGACGTCAGGAGATGAAGTGTGCTCTAGGAAGTTCCTCATGTACATCAAAGGGATAAAGAAGTTGACCTGACTGGGTTGCAGTGGCTCAGTGGTTGAGCAAAAACCTATGAACCAGGAGGTCATGGTTCAATTCCTGGTCAGGGCACATGCCCAGGCTCTGGGCTCGATCCCCAGTATGGGGCATGCAGGAGGCAGACGACCAATGATTCTCTCTCATCATTGATATTTCTCTCTCCCTCTCCCTCTTCCTTCCTCTCTTAAATCAATATATATATAGACTTTTAAGAAGTTGATCTGGTTAAGAGAAGAAATGGCCTAAAATGTTAACATGAACCCCTGCCGCATTCCAGCTCCACACAGGGTTGGCCCTGAAGTCCCCGGCAAAGAGAATCCCTCCCAATTGGCAGACTGTAAGCAGCAACCTCCATCACTCATTTCTCATGGGAGAAGAGGTATTGATTCCTGGGTTGTGCCAATGACTTGGCTCATTAGTCAGGGTTATAAAAAAAAAAAAAAAAAAAGAAAAAGACTGTAAGTCAGGCCTAAGGAAGTCTGGAGAAGCAGCAAGTGGATGGTCCTGTGAAAATGGGTGTGAAACAAGCAGACATGTGTGACTGGTATTAATTTCTATCAGGGGGAACCCACCTTCAGTTAGGGAGAGGGGATGATTATGCTGGTGTTTGCCCAACAGGCTTATGACCAGCGCGGTCAGAGCAGAAGTGATTAAGATTATGCCTGGGTCCAATACCATGTATTTTTCCTCACCAAGTCTAACCTAGCTGCTACCATCATTGAATGCCCACCCTGAGAACAGTAGACATGGTTGTAGCCTTCTGTGTGGCACTATTTTGAGGCATTCGACCAGCCTCAGGGGACCAGTCAATTAAATGTGACCCCTGCAGCTCTGGAGAGAACAGGGTCATCCTTTTCTGGGAAAAAAACACACTCGAGCTACTCACTAGCTTTCCTTGTCCACAGAGCATCCATCCACACCACATTGAAGGCTTACGGAATGTTGGACATCTTCACAGATCTCCTGGGACATGCCCACTTGATCATAAAAGAGAAATGGGGACAAATCAATGACCACAAGATTCACGGTGCTCCCTAATCAGACACTGCGCATTGGTACAGTAAGTGCTCACTTAAGGAGTCAGCTCAGATACCAAATCCCAGGTCTCGTTCTCCAGTACACAGGAATGTGCACTGAACCCATACTTGAGGAGTAATAGGATGGCCTCCTCCCTATTTTCCGTTACTTTTATTTTTACCACCGAACTGTATATTTTTTAAAATTAATCTTTAGTGTTGAGATTATTACTGATGTCCCTCTTTTTCCTCCTATAGCTCCTCTCCACCTGGTTCCCACCTCCCACCCCCAGGCCCTCACCACCCTCACTTTTAAATTGTGTGCTTAGCTTCCCACCTTAGACTTTGCCAACATAGCAGTGCTATTTCCCAAGTGCAGAAAAGGTTGGCTACTAATTCAGGTGAAGCTGGAATGTAATCGTGTGCACAGTCTCATCATGATAACCGTGAGAAGATGTAGTTGCTACTACACCATAAAGTAAAAAAAATAAATATGTCTGGAACCCGGTGGATGCACTGGGATAGCTCTTGGCATTTTTTGTAACCCATGACAGCGGATCAAGTGATGCTGATGTTACATGCAATCTTAGAGAAGAGTGCTCTAGACAGAGGCAAAATACTGGAAAAGGGATGCGAGTTAAAATTGAGCTTAACTTTATCTTAAATTGCAACTGGCCATTGAGATTGGAGAAGAGCTAGTGGTGCTCAGTACTCGAAATTGCAGGGAGAGACTGGGCCCGATCACCGAAGGCCTTGCAGGCTCTTGAATGATTTCTCTTCCTTCATTGTAACTGACGGAGGGTGCATCCTGTGACGATTTGACGGGTGGGATAACATAACCTCGTTTATGTTTAGCACCAGCCTTCTGCTTGCTCTGTGGAAAACAGATTGCAAGGACTGAGGCAGAAGTGAAGAGAGTAATCATATAAAAAGTGGTAGACATAAAACTACTTAAAATTAAGATAAGAAAGAAACTTAGCCCTCTATATACTAAATACTGTGCTGGCATTTTCCCTCACTAAGTCTAACATAGCATTAATATAAATTATCTAACATGGTTAATAGGTATGTGTATATTAATTAATGTGCTGCAGGAACATATTACAATTGAAAGTTTCAATTGCTTATGAATTATTCAAGCATATGGGAAACTAATACACAAATATTTAGTGAAAATAAGTGCAATCTAAAACTTTCAGGATGACTCCTATGAGGATTAAGGTTCAGTACAAAAATTAATGAAATGATATTATCTCAATATGCATATGCAAATAAGAATGAATGGTTATGCTCAACAACAGCATAAGCAAAATAGTATTAAAGCGCTATTATCTGAATTACTGAATGGCTCACCTCACTTGATAAGGTCACACTCATTCCCAGTGCATCTCACAATACAATTTCATCATTCAGCTCTATGAATCTGCTTAACTAATTCTGTATATTTCCATAAGAAATAAAAGTCACAGAGAGGTCAAGGTGAATGGCCAGTTCAAATCAGAAAGAAATCAAGAAGAAAACAAACTCTTTCTGGTTTAGTATGTTCCCAATTTTTATGGTTTTTATATTCTTGAATGATTCACCATGTAGATATTAATGGTAGATATGTCATTTAAATGTTTCTTTCATAAAAGTCCCCATATTTTACTCCCTAATTGAAGTTCCTTGAATTTCTTGTTTCATAGGAATAGTAATTAATAAACTTACCTATAAAGTGACCAGCGGGAGTGGTCTGGAGGGGGTCAATGGAGGAAAAAGGAGACATACGTAACACTTCAACAATAAAAAATAATAAATAAATAAATAAATAAATAAATAAATAAATAAATAAAGTGACCACATTGTAAGGTCTATGAGACCCTCTCTTGGGGAATGTCTACATTTTACTTTTGTATTATTCTCTACCTGTGGGATGAACATAGATACTTCAGTAAAAGAAAAATAGCTCTCTTTGAAAATAAATGTACGTGGAATTTTGTAAAATCATCCCGTGAGATAGAACCTGGGAGCAAAGCAGGTTCCAAAAGCTTCGCAGGGAAGGCACATGAGGACCAGCCTGTGATGGCCACGTCCTGCAATCAGAGGTGAAGTGCCACTTACGACCACACAGAAGTGTGTGGCTCTCGCACATCATTTGATTATTCTCCATAATTACACAAAAACTACTTCCCTTTTTAAAGCATTTTTATTTTTTTTAAAGATAAGTAGTTAAAAAGCAACCCTCCTTGAAGTATTGTTATTATCCCTAGCTATTATATGCATTAATAAATCTCTTACCCCAACAAAAGGAAATTGCAGATACAGAGTTATGACATAGGGCTAAGAGGGTCCCGCTGGAGTGTTGCCCCTTTTCACACCCTGGACGCCTCTCACTTCCATGTGTTCTCTCCATTTCCATGCCCGTCCCAAACCACAGGGACAATTTTCTGATACCACAGGTGGAACGTTCCTCCTATTCCCACAGAGTCTGCCCTTGGACTCAACTGCCTGCTTTCCTTGGCATTACACACAGAATGGTCTTAGTGGGGTCACCACAGGAAAACCGGCTCATAGCAGAACACCTTGGCAAGGTCCTCTTGTTGAATAAGTTGGACTTTCCTAGATGATTTGTGTTATTGTGCATATGAATTTGAGATGTTGTCTTAAAATAAAACCTTATTTCCAGAATGCTAACCATCACTTTTTTGTTCATTTTACTTAATATTGACATTATTTTGTAAATAATAGAATTCTATTTACTCTATCTGTAAAAATGCCATCTTTCTAGTAAAAGACAGTTTAAACATAAGAAAAAAAGTTAATATTTATTAAGTAAATACCATAAGCCTAAAGTACCTCATGGTACTTTCACACATGAAATTTAATGTATTTTATCATCTAAACAAAGTAAAATGAGTCTTGTTTCATATATAAACACCTCAAAACCCAGCAAGGTAAGTATTATGTTCAAGATAACATAACTAATAAGTGACAAAATTAAATGACTAATTCTGAAGACTAAATTCTTAGCAATCTACTATGCTGCTTATAATATCAGGCAAGATGTGAAAGGAGAGAATTAAGTGTCTATTGTGTGGTTATTGTTTTATACAACCAGCTTGAAATATTCTATCACTTATACACAACATAGAACTCATTTCTATAACTAATCTGTGTAAAATATGATAATGATATAGGGTCAATGAACAAAGCAGATTCCAACCATAATTAATAGTCTTTCTATTGGCTTTTAAGTTTGTAGTGATATTTAAGTATTATGGTAGTTATTGTTCTATTTTATAGTAATTACATTGTTTTACTATCCTGTTCTTGAAGTACTTCATACAGGTGATTGTATCTGCAATTTTCTTTTATACGGAGAGGAAGAAGGAGAGAGAGAGAGAGAGAGAGAGAGAGAGAGAACATCCATGTAAGAAAGAAACATCAATCGGTTACTGCCCATATTGTCCTGACCAGGGATTGAACCCACAAACTGGGCATGTGCCCTGACCAGGAATTGAACCAGTAACCCTTCCATGCACAGGAGAATCTCTAATTAACTCAGCCACACAGACCAGAACACCTGACAATTTATTTGAATTACAAACCGATGCTATTAATTACCACAGATTTGCATAAAGAATTGACTATGTGTGGTCTAAGCAAGAATTGCCCAAATACGCCATGTTCCATAAATATTTGCTGTGTGATGGATTCATGATCTCCTCTGCAGTTATTAGAATCCTGTTGCTGCAACCTATATCTGCCTTTGCTTACTCCTATCCCTTATACACCAAGATTCAGTATGCACTCCTAAGAGAACAAAATATTAAAATAAAGGTCCAAACACAATAAGTCAATGTCCTTAGAATATTCAAAAATGAAAAGTTCTTGATATAAGGGGTCTATCTCCTAATTAATTATATACATGTTTTTTTTAATAGATTCAAAGTCATTAAGTACAAAAACATATTGCTCTCATCATCTCAGCTATGGGCAAGAATAGAAAATATATTAAATCATATTTTGTTGTTATGTAGATTATATTTGCAGGAATATCTTTCTACTTGGATTTTTTTTTACCTCTCCACAAATAAAGTAACACAAATACTTTAACATGCATTTTAAGTGGCGCTATCTCTTAACCATAAAATTTTCTAAAAGGAGATTCCCTACCTTTTAAAGAAAAAAATGATCAAATTTAATTGTTATGTTTTTTTACACCCTTCAAAGCATGCATGATTGATATTAATTTTAACACTGAGTTTTTAAATGACTCCAGAGAAAGTAGATATTGAGATAGCCACAACAGCTCTGATAGGTATTGAAATGTATCTGATAAAATATCCACATGAATTCACTTCTTTAAAGATAATTTCAGTAGTTTTAAAACTATGTACATCTAATAGACATCTATTTAAAAAATTGAAGTTGTATAATAGCTTAAAGAACATTTTTGAATGAGAAGTTAGATCCAAATTAGCCATATCCCCAGTGATTAATTAGGAGAAGACTAGGAAATGCTAATTGTGTCACTAGGGGATCTTTCAAGTTGTTTCTGCACTTGCTTTGAAGTTCTGTCAAAGGAAGGGACTTGGGAAACATTGTTTGTGTGATATGTACATATAAAAGAGCTATCAGAGTTTTAAATTATATAATAAATGCAGCACAGCTCCTAAACTCAACTCCATTGATCCTAGAAATCTAAATTTTAATTCCACTGTTTTATTGTAAACTGGGTATATCAGCTAAATACTATTAAGTTTTAAAAGTTATTTAATATTATTTAAGTTTCAGGAAATGTCTAAATCAACTTTACTAAGGAAGTCGTTGATAAAGAGGTATGTTTGTACACCATATTTTTCTACTATATTATTTAGCCTTTGGGGGCTTATTTGATTATTTAAAAATATTAAAAACAAACAAACAAACAAACAAAACAAAAACAAAAACAAACGAACAAAAAAAAACACCAAAAACCTGAAGCCTGGCTGGCATGGTTCAGTAATTGAGCATCAGCCTATGAACCAGAAAGTCATGATCTGAGTCCCAGGCAGGGCACCTGTCCAGGTTTCAGGTTTCAGACTTGGTCACCAGTGTGTGGCATGCAGGAGGCAACCAATCAATTATTCTTTCTCATCATTGATGCTTCTATCTCTCTCTCTCCCTCTCATTTCCCCCCTCCCTTCCTCTCTGAAATCAATTAATCTATATATCTATACATATATCGGTATATATATATATATATATATATATATATATATATATATATATATATCAACTTAAAACATATACATATTCATACTGAAGTTCTAAGAATCTGAAAGTTAAAAAGTATAGGTATACTTGAAAAAGCCATATTTAAAAGGACAAAAACAAAACAAGATAGAAGTATGAACGATTTTTTTTTTCTATTAACAAATGAGGGCTGAACTCAGGATTTCTCCCTCTTAGCCTTAATGTTGACTGGAACCTTGATCATTTTATAGCAAGATCCTAGGAGCTTATCTCTGGTATATATAGGAGTGACATTACTGGATCATACATTAACTCTTAAATTACACATTTTGAGCAATTGCCCCATTTTCCACCACTTCAGCAATGAAAGACAGTTTTAAATTTACCACATTGTCACCAATACTTGTCATTATCCATTTTTTACTAAAATACTATTAATGGGCGTGGAGAAATATTTCATTATAAATTTTATTTTCATTTTCTTATAAATAATGATGTTGAACATATTTTATTATGTTTATAGGTCATTATTATAATGACTTTGGGAAAATGTCTATTCAAATCCCTTGTCCAATTTTTAATTGGGTTATTTGTCTTTTTTATTATTAAGTTGTAAAAATTCTTACATATTCTGGATACCTTTATATTTTACATAATTTGCAAATATTTTCCCCTAGTCTGCTGATTGTCTTTTCACTTCCTCAATGGCCACTGAGTTTTAAATGTTAATGTAGTCTATTTTATCTATTCCCATTCCCTTCTCCCCCTTTTCTGTAGCTAGTACATTTGCTGGCATATAAAAGAAACCGCAGAATAACCTAAGGTTATAAAGAAAGATTTACTCTAAGAGTTTTATAGTTTTAGCTCTTAAATTTAGGACTAGATTTTACTTTGAGCAAATATTTGTCAGTAGTGCATGGAAAAGTTGCAATTTTATTCTTTCTCGTGCAGATACCCAGTTGGCCTAGGACCATTTGTTGAAAAGCATGCTGCTGTCACATCAAATTGTCTCAGTAAACTTGTAAAAAAATAAATTGGATACAGATATATGGGCATATTTCTGGAATTCCAATTCTACTCCATTGATCTATATGCCTACCATATGCCACTATGGCACCATCTTTATTACTGCAGCTGTGCAGTAAGTTATAACATGGAAGAGATACTTATTCTTTATTTCCAAGACTTTTAGGTATTCTTTTAGGGTCTCTCTCATTTCCATATAAATTCCAATTTCTGCCAAAAGCTGGAATTTTGATAGGAATTAAATTGAATATATACATCAATGAGCACATGACTATTTATTTTTCTTATTTATTCCAGGATTGTAAGAAAAAAAAAATCTTATTGCTGTAATATGGGAGTGATGTCCATCTGAATCAGTAATTCCATAGCTTTGCTCTATTTTATTTGTGTTTCAGATATAATAATCATATGAGTATTCCACTAAAGAATACATTTTGTGGTTTACATACTGACTATATGTAGAATAAAATACGAGAGTAATTCATAAAAACATGATTCTGAGAATCATTGAAAATTTATTTTTCTTCAAAAGAAACAACATTCAAGTTTGAGAAACATTATTCCAGGAAGCATAGGTCACTTCTAGTTAAAGAAATTGAGAAAGAAAATCAATGTTAAAGAGAACATGCTCTATGCTCAGGGAAGAAAGGGGTCTGAATTTCGCGTGGAGAATCAGAATGATGGAGGAACTATTTCCAGGTAAATCACAGTGATGAGAAAAGATGAAGCCCAGAGCAAAATGGTAGCATGGGAAGCTCCACACGGATAGAAACGATGGAGCGTGACTGGGAAGTGTGTGTGCTGTTCAGAGGAAAATGCAGAAGGAACAGGTGAGAAGAGAGGGTTTTGTTTGGGAAGCTTCAATCCATGGCTTGAAAGCCTCAAATGCCAAGCAGAAAAGCACATGGTCCATAGTCAGTAGAACAGCAAGGAGCATGTGTTTGAATTGCAAGGATCTGGTTCAGGTGGCGCACTTGGCAATGTAAGCTGAGCGTGTTGTAGAGGATGCCTCGCTTCAGTAATGAGAGATGTTGCATAAATGACTGGTGAGGTATCTATATGTTTAGCGAAGTCCAATAGAAAGGATGGCATGCTTGTTGTCAGCAACTTTGCTGAGCTTTTGCATTTATTTTAAACATATGTCAAGCTCTAGGTATCTCTCCATCTACACCCAAGTTTACAGGTACTTAGCCATAATGGCTAGAAAGAATAATGTGAGTAACAAATAACTAACGAAGAGAGGGCGGGTGGAAGAAGGAAGGAGGGCAGGAAGGAGGGCAGGCAATCATTACTACAAAATTACTACCCAGAGAATACAGCTGGGTGTCCTCTGACACTGCACTCTGAAATATAGAAGGTGCCATAGAAAAAGATAAAGAAAACACAATTAACATTTTCTCCCATGATTCTGTCTCCGTTCATTTGATTTGCAGCCCACCTAGAACTTAAAGGGTGGGAAGAAAAACATTTTCCACAGCCCTGCACAAATCAAAGCCTGGAAACAGGGATGGTGACAGGACTGGGCAGAGGCAGAGGTCCAGGGGCCGGTCTTGGATGCAGACACAACCAGGGAGTCCACAGGAGAGGCCCCACACTGAGCCCTGGAGCTGGAGTGGCCCCCCGAGTGGTGATTGAGGAAGGGGGGCGGGGAACCTGTTCACCAGGTACTGAGCAGGCCTTGGAGCAACTGCTGGGGAGGCCCTGACACTGATGGCAGGGTCCTCGGTCTGAGGGATGCAGCTCACAGCCATGCCCAGCCCAGCTCCAGCCACGAAGAGAACACGCCTGGGCCTGAAATGGGCCTTCCAGCACCAGGACAATCAGTGACTTTGGACTTTCAGATTCTAAACCAAAGACTTCAATAAGCAAAGCAGCCCAACCCAGGACAGTTTACATATACTAATGATGTAAAATAGATGCACCGGTTAATAATGCGGACTTTTTTTTTCAATAGATTGAGTCACTATACACAAATGTTGATATATATGTGATTTGATATGTATGCTATTTTGTTGTATTGACAGCAAGCTTCAGAACTTCATCTGTCAAATTTACTGAAGGTGTTAACATCATAGATATTTTTGCGCTTAAAAATGTCAAATTTCGTGCCAAAAAAAAAAGCATTTGCAGGAAGTTCTAATTCCTTTGTTTTGGAGAAAAAGTTATTATATACTTTGGGAAGCATACGGTGAATATGATCCATCTCAAGATACCTGTGAACGCTGGTTGAAACACTTTAAAAGTGATGATTTCAACGTGAAAGGCAAGCATCCAGGTCAACCCAAAAAGTTTTAAGACCAACCATTACAAGCATTATTGGATGAAGGTGCGTGCCAAACTCAAAAACAACTTGTAGAAAGATTAAATGTTGCTCAGCAAACAATTTCCAATCATTTACAAGCAATGGGAAAGATTTTAAAGGAAGGAAAATGGGTGCCACATTAACTAAACAAAAGAGGAATGGAAAACTGAAAAGTCACCAGTAAAATGTTGCTTCAAAGGCATGACAGAAAGTCCTCTTTTTTTGCATCCAATTGTGACTGGCCATAAAAAGTGTACTTTGAGAATCCCACATGCACAGATTCATGGCTTGATCCAGGTCAACCATCATCATCAGCTGCAAGGCCAAATTGCTTCAGGAAGAAGATAATGCTCTGTGTTTGGTGGGATCAGGAAGGTGTGATGTATTATGAGCTTCTAAAGCCAAGTGAAACCTTAATAGTGATCGCTACCTACAACAAATAATCGATCTGAACCATGCTGTGATCATGAATCGACCAGAAGGGGCCAGAATACATGGAAAAGTAATTTTGTTTCATGATGTGCATCACCACACACTTCAAAACCAGGTAAAGACACGTGAAAAGATCTTGCCTGGGAAGTATTAACCCTCCCGCTGTATTCCTCAGGCCTACCTCCTTCAGATTACCACTTGTTCCCATCGATGGCACATGCACTATCTGAGCAGCACTTCAAAACATATGAAGTGGAAAATTTGAATAGTTTGGTTCAAAACAAGAAAAGTTCTATTGCGACAGTACCCACGAAGTACCTGAAAGATGGGGAAATGTGTAGCTAGTGATGGACATTACTTTGAATAAAGCACTTGTGATGTTTCTCTTGAAATTATCATGTTTTCTTTGATTACAAAATCCGCCATTATTAACTGGCACACCTAATATTCTTAAGGTTAACATGCTATATTCCAGGAGTTGCTTTGCTAATGTTTTGAATTCCAAAGTTCTTTTTATTTTATTATGTTTTATTGTTTTAATCTTTATTGCTAAAAGTATTGCATATGTTCCCCCTTTTCCTCCCATTGACCTCTTCTAGCTTGCCCCTGTCCCCCCTCCTGCCCCAGCTTCACCATCCTATTGTCTGTGTCCATGGGTCATGCATAGATGCACACAAGTTCTTTGGTTGATCTCTTCCCACCTACCAACCCTCCCCTGCCTTCCCTCCGAGATTCTACAGTCTGTTCCATGCTTCTATGTCTCTGTTCTTCTTAGAGTATTGCTTTATATGGTTTCAGGTACTACCAGTTTGTTACTATTTTAAAATTATATTTGTAAGGCACAAGCTCTCCCCCCCACTTTTTTAAAGTGGCATAAATACTATTAAATTGATAAAATAGCTAAGGGCAAAAATGAGGGTCAGTCTTTTGTCCTCTGAAATAACCTCCCTATGCTAGCTTTCTGATTTGTTGTCTTTTATTGACAAAAGAAAACACATTTTGTGAGCATGTCAGCCAAAGACAGCATTTATAGCTTCTAAATAATTAGGTATTGATTAATTTCACCAGGAATATATGGGCCTTTTTTTTTTTTTTCAGGCTTGCCCATTCTTGACGATCATATAATTTCAACTAGAGAAATCACAGGACAGAGCCTCCGTTCTCCATAGCCAGCTCCCAGGGCCTGTCTTCCGTAATCACAGGCTTATGCTGTACCTGCCCACGGAGGACATCCGTGAGAGCTTCAGTTTTGTTCAACTTTCTAGATCTCCATTCTTATCCAGCTGGAGTTAGAATAAAGGGGTTGCCAGCTTGTTCCTCCAACTTTAACTTTTAAAAATATATAAATATTTTATTGATTTTTCTTTTATAGAGAGGAAGAGAGAGGGATAGAGAGTTAGAAACATTAATGAGAGAGAAACATCAATCAGCTGCCTCCTGCACACCCCCTACTGGGGATGTGCCCGCCAACCAAGGTACATGCCCTTGATTGAATCAAACCTGGGACCTTTCAGTCCAAAGGCTGATCCACTGAGCCAAACCAGTTTCGGCCCAACTTTAACATCTAGTCACAAATGAATATATGCATTGAAAAATGTCATACACACCAGTGAGATGTGGTAGGCTCCACCCAACTAGGAGGAAATCTCAGCAGGCCCCACATCCCAGAACTCTCAAATGAGTGAGCTCAATATTTTTAGACAAACATTTATCAAGTTGGTGCCATGGCTGGAGTTGATGGTCATATCCACTGTAAAAATAAGAAAAGAGCCAGGCTAGTGCGGCTCAGTGGTTGAGTGGAGACCTATGAACCAGGATGTAACTGTTCAATTTCCAGTCAGGACACCTGCCCAGGTTGCAGGCTCGGTCTCCAACTGATCAACGATTCTCTCTCATCTTTGGTGTTTCCATCTCTCTCTCTCTCCCTTCCTCTCTGAAATTAATAAGAAATAGTCTCCTACATCAGTTAAAATGATTGCTCTGACAACTCAAAGGTTGTTTTCATTTGTTTGTCTGTTTTTAACATAGAGAATCCTGTTACTAATAAGTCAAACAATTTTACTTCTATTTCTCTCTGGATATACAGTACATAACTTTAGATAGATATAATTATATATTTACATAAAGTTATCTTCCTTAAGAAAAGTATAATGATATGAATGGGATATTTGCCTTTGTTTCTGATTAAAATTTTCATATTTTTCACATATAAATTTTCATATGTAGTGAAAGGATACATTTTATCTATTTTTCTATTTTAATGCATGTTAACTTGTTATTATACATTGTTTTAAAAATTCTGTGTATAGGTGTGTATTTACATTCAGTATATATTTAGTGTATAGAAAATAATGAAATGCTGATATATGAAAATAATATACGTATGCTTCAGTTTAGAAGAATATATACTGAGATAAAAACCGTGTGCACTATATGATGTGAGGTACAATAAAGTTCAGATAGTATTTGTGAATAATTTTATATTTTGCATTACCTGAACATTTTCAAAGTCAAAACTTAGAGTATTCTTCATATTTCCCCTGCCTTTGAAACTTTACCTCATATTTCATAGTTATGAATTAAACAAGGGACCATTTCAATTTCTTTTGAAAAATTTATTATGAGTTTGGAAATGCTTCTTCCTGATATTCTGTTGCATTCTTCGAGGGTGATAGAAATCTGATAAGGGACAAATGTGGAAAATAAGGAAAAGCAATAAGTTCCAGCTATATTATAAAGTATTTGTTCACACACTCAAGGTGACATTGCATAGAACTGTACAATCCCTGACACTAGATCATCTATTTTTCAATTGTCAAAGTGCTGTGTATTCAGTCAAACAACGTGAAATGATACTTTCGTGATGTAGAACTAATGTATAATCCTAGGTAAGTCATAAATAAAGGTATATGTATAGCAATTGTCAGCAACTGAGTAATTTCTATAACTAAATTCATTAAAACATATAGAATGAATTTGGCTTGAAAGTGAATTTACTAAATTTACTTATCTAGTTTTATTTTTTTAAATATATATTTTTATTGATCTCAGAGAGGAAGGGAGAGGGAGAGAGACATAGAAACATCAATGATGGGAGAGAGTCATTGATCAGATGTCTCCTGCATGCCCCCCACTGAAGATGAAGCCTGAAACCCAGGCATGTGCCCTTGACCAGAATCAAACCCTGGGTCCTTCAGTCCACAGATAATGCCCTATCCACTGAGCCAAACCAGTTAGGGATACTTATCTAATTGTATTGCTCCTTGACATGAATTTCAATGCAGAGATCATTAGGTCAAAATCCCCACTAATTTTTAAATCTTCTTTGTTTTCTGAGATTAAATGCTTTAATTGAAAATTCACAAATAGTTACTAATATGTGAATAGTCTCTATTGCAATGTCTAACTTACAGCACAGTTATATTTTGAAAGGTTTATTTTTTTCCCCTCATAGTCACTAGTATGTCACCCTTTGGGGATACCACAGAGGCTTTGAAAAGTCAGCGTCACTATAAGGGGAGACTGAAAACAAAGAATAAAATATGCCAAACGGCAGAGCAAAACCCAGAGAAAGGGGCCTGAGCACAGGTGGACCCGGCAGCAAACCACCTCACACCTGGCATCACTCAGCCGCTCCGGGGCCAGCAGACCCACAGCCACACGACGAGGGTACCACCACGACCAAGTCCTTACCACGGATGCACAGCTTACTACAGGGGAAATGCTCAGGTGTGACTATCTGGTTGCCGGAACAGAGCCAGAGTGATTTTGTTTCCACATCAAGCTTGTGGTGAAAAGGGAGATCTTTTCCCTTTTTTTATCATATATTGGGAATAAGTAACACCTCCTTTCTCAGCCTGACTTCAGAACCAACATAAAGATAGACAAAACAGCCCAACCAGTATGGCTCAGTAGTTGAGCGTTGACCTATGAATCAGAAGGTCATGGTTCCATTCCCAGTTAGGGCACATGCTCCAGTGGTGGGCTCAATCCCCAGTGTGGAGTGTGCAGGGGGCAGCCAATCAATGATTCTCTCTCATCATTGATGTTTCTCTCTCTCCCTCTCCCTTCCTCTCTGAAATCAATAAAATACATGTTTTTAAAATATAGAGAAAATAGTCAAGCAGATGGAGATTAAATATTGGTAATCATGATTTGATTGTGTGGGAAAATGTGGTTTTAAATGTTTCACTCTGGAATCAGACCCATTTGCCCATCTATGAAAGATGAGAGCCACCTGTTACAAGGTGGTAGTGTAGAAAAATAGGGACGCTCTTTTCAAATAGAAAAATTTGAACGGGAGGTTGAGGGAGGGGCTGTTATGCATTATGTCATCTCTTTTAGATTTTCTGAATCCCTTCCAGTTTTAATTTTTGCAGGTCATTTAAACACTTAATATTCTTTCCTTAATAAGACCTACCTACTTATTTGGTCTTATTGTTTATATCATCTTTTGATAAGTTCCACTTGCATTGTACTTTGCATTATATTACTTTGAAAGAATGTCTGCACATGCACACATGGTCTTTCAGAATTAGCCTTCACATGGCTTCACTGAACTTTGCACTTTTCTTATTATAAATGCAGCTTTGTGTATTTATTTAGCAAGCCTTATAGAGTGCCTACAACGGGTCAGACATAAGGCATAAACACCCCCCAACATTACCTCATGTCTCCTTTGAAGTAGCCATAAAATAGATTATATTATAATTTTCACCTTTGGCTGAGGAATTGGAGGCACAGGTGCAGAATTCCCAAGGATGATCTAGGCCCGGAGACCAAATCCCTGAGCTCCCTGCTATGCTGCCTAAAATGTTAGAATAGAGAAGATACTTGCATTATCTGTGTTTACTGCCGTCCTGTTCATATACAAAATGATGTTCTGTTCCAGAATGAATTTTAACTTTCTTTGCTAAAGTGCACCTCAAGTCTCAAAGCACATAGTTTCGTTTCCTTAGTGCAGTGAGTTAACTACAATTTTGAACTTAAATGTGCTTGGCAGCGAGTCTTCTCTGACATTTCTCATTCTTATTCCTCTTATCCCTGGGCCAAGTCTAATCGATCCAAGGAGAGAAAACTGACCAAACCTGGATCAATGGGATTATCCACTTTGGGAATTTAAAAATTGAAAAGGAGATGCACAGAGAAAGATGCATTAGTTGGAGGTAAATTATTTCACTTGAGAACCACAGACAGAATGTTTATTTGCTCCCCTGAGTTTCCCTGCATACCGTCTTCCCTTAATCCTATTTCATCCCAACGTTAAGGAATTAGAGCTATTACAATGAGTTAAAGATGCTCTAAATCTCAATTACTACCAAATTAGAAAATGAAATGCATTACCTTCTTGGAGAAATCACAGAGATTAATGCTAGTATCAAACGCTTAACATATGCAAGTATAATAACTTTCATTACCTTCAATTTTCCATCTTAACAAACAACAAAGACTTCTAAATATTAGAAGTGCTTAACTTAAATTTAATCAAGGGGAGAATCTGATAGGGACATTGTGTTCCAGTGTGATCTGTAATACATTTTAGCTTCCAAAGGCATTTTTCTTCCATCTGAGACATAAGGACCACCAACGCCCTTGCAACCTCCTTGGGGATGTCTCAGTTCTGCCTTTACGCCACACCGGCCCTGATTGCTTTATGGTTACAAAGGATATCAGAGTTGTCAACTAACTTGATGACTTGTAGCTCAGAACACCTGGAAAGAAGTACTGCCTTTACATGTCTTAGTAAGAGAGCTATGTGACAGAGGGAGGAGCAAAAAGCTTCCCTGCGGTAAGTACTATTCCAGGAGCCTGAAGATGACCTCGTAGCAGCAGACAGTGTGCTGCACCTTGCATCCGCTGCCATTCAGCAAAAACGCTGTCAGGTGGGCCACTTTGTTTTGGGTGAACAAAGTTTTTTTTTAATTTTTAACTATATTTTTATTAATTTCAGACAAGAAAGGAGAGGGAGCGATAGAGAAAAATATCAATGATGAGAGAGAATCATTGATCAGCTGCCTCCTGCAAAGCCCCACACTGGGGATGGAGCCCACAACCCGGGCATGTGCCCTGACTGGGACTCAAAGTGTGACCTGGTTGATTGATCAACACTCAACCACTGAGCCTCAATGGCCAGGCGGGTGGGCAAAGTTTCTCTGGTTGAATATTTTGATGTGTCCCATTTACAAGGGGAACCCAAAGCTGCAATATTTAATGTGACACCAAGTAAGAGAAGTCTCCATCTGGTTCGGGTCCTGGCACAAGTGCCTCTGTCAGTGGCCGTTATGGCCCAGAGAAGCCAATGGAACTTGACATTTCTGCAGCAGAGATGAATACCTGCTGAGATGAAGAGGCACACTCCCACAGGATGGAGGCCTCTGGATGTCTGATGTAGAGTTAGCAGACATCTGAGCCCAGCAAACAACTTTTCTCCCCTGGAGAATCCAGCATAGTTTGCTATGAGGCTCTAGGGAAGACAGAATGCCCAATGATGACCATGCAGCTTCACTTCCCTTATGAGTCGGCTCCATTCATTCAGTCTCATCAGTCTGGTTCCCAAATAGCCCAGCCTCTATTGTTACCATTATACTGTGCTCTCAGTCGATTAGGTCTTGAAGACACAGCTGTTTTCATCAACAATTTTCACACACACACACACACACACACACACACACGTATTGTGCTCCCTCTTGCCAGATTGCTGATCTTGCATTCAACCCTAGCAATGGCCTCAGAGAGAAGTCCCTATGATCATGTGGCAGGGATCAAACACATAACAGAAGACATTATAGATGTAAGAATGCAAAGAAGCAAATTTACTGTTTTTGTGTTACTCTTTATAGAAAACTTGTTTGTACTCTAACAGGGAATAGTCAATTTTTCTATTTGGTTGTATAAATGAAATATAGCTTTAATCTGTTTTCTTAATATTGATTTGAAGAGAATAAATTTCTCCCTGCCCTTTATATATATATTTTTTTTAAAAAAAAAAGAAGGATTTGGGATGTAAAAGCCAATAATGTTGTTACTTGTTATAAAAACTGCATGAAAAAATTAATTCAAGATTAATGGTGGTATACAAAGGAGGATGAGGTTTGTATAAAAATAATTGTTTATCGATTTTTTTATTTAACTACACAAAATACCACCTTAAATCTTTAGTTCGAATGAATGCATTAGTTTTGTTTTTCCCCAGAATATTTGGAATTTTTAATATATGTTAAGGTTTAAAAAAATAGGTGATAGAGAAAGAAAGATATTTTCTTCCATTTTACATGTTTTATATTTAGTTGACTTTCATTGATTTTCAATGCCACTTGTCATGTTATTTTCCAGTGCAATAAAAAGACAACTTTGGGCTGTTTCCCAAAATCCTGCTATACCTAAGCTCTGTTTATGTGAAGTAGTCATAACTTCTAGCTTGAGAGTTGACCTTTGTATGCATTTTCCTTAATTGTCTTAAATTTTTATTTTTTGGTATAGTATCTTCTGTCAACTGTAATTCTTGTGAGGTTGAATATCACAAATATCAAATATAATTTCTGCCAACCCATTTTTCACCAACATCAAAATCAGTCATAAAATCTTTTTAAATTTCTTGAAAAATTTGCATAAAGAGCACTAATAGCCAGGACCAGTTTGGCTCAATGGAAAGAGCGTCAGCTTGGGGACTGAAGGGTCCTGGGTTCGATTCCGGTCAAGGGCATGTACCTTGGTTGCCGGCACATCCCCAGTAGGGGGTGTGCAAGAGGCAGCTGATCGATGACTCTCTCTCATCAATGTTTCTAACTCTCTATCTCTCTCCCTTCCTCTCTGTACAAAATCATAAAATATATTAAAAAAAAAAGAGCACCAATAACTCGAGAGTTCATGAAAAAAGCATTATTGCTTTACAGCCTAACCCTGAAAAAAAAACAAAAAACAAAAAACCACAATGTGTCATGTATACACAGTTCTCAGTTTCTCAATTTTAAATGGCTAGTAAATGACACACTCATTTTTCTCTCTAGCCTTGCCTCTTGTTGAGAAATCATTTTTATTAATAAGTTTATCTCTAATTTCTTATCTTGGATTCTCAATGTTATTGCAATGAAAGTGGCAACCCCACAAATAACTTAGATTTGAATCAAATCAATAACTAACATGTGAGAGCTTTTTATGTGCCAGGCACAGTTGTATGGATTTTGCTTGTATATCTAAAATTTCATTTTTTCGTTTTTAAAAATGAAGATATAGGAAACCTGACAAGTTAATCTTGTCAGTACTGCCCCAAATCTCTCAGTTAGTAGTAAATCAAGAAAGCAGATTAGGAAAGCTGACTGCCTAATCAGTGCTGTTTACCTCTGCTAACCCCGAGTCATAACTAGCATTTTGCTAGATCACTGGGAAGGTTAGCAGAGCAAGAAGCTCGGTTTCTGGCTGAATAAGCACACCACGGCTTTGTGGGCCTTTAGACAGTGCACACCAGTCACAGCTATGGCCAAAGCCTTGTTGTTGAGCATTTATAGCACCCACTGGAGGTAAAGCTGCAATCTCTCTCATCTCTTCAGGCCACACCTCCTATCCACAATGTATTGATTAAGTGATGCCCCTATTTGGTAACAAAGGACTGGGAAGTGATCCAATTCATCACTAATGTGTTACTGTTCCAAATAGGCAAGATAAAGAGGAGAGAATTATAATGCTGAGGTCTGAATATCAGGAAGGGTAGTATGTTTGCCCATTTGACTCACTTAGAGAATATTATCAGGCACAATTGCCTAGACACATGGATAATAATTAGATCAAGGTTGTTGTTTCCTTTGTTTCTGATTTTTAAAAGATGGGCTTATAACACTCAGCAACACCTCTTTCCCTAATGTCAATGAAAATCTATCCACAGTGAAAAATTTACCACCAGTCCTGCCTCTATTAAAAATGAAATAAAGGCCCTATCCAGTTTGGCTCAGTGGATAGAGTGTCGGCCTGCAGACTAAAGGGTCCCAGGTTCGATTCCAATCAAGGGCATATACCTTGGTTGCTGGCACATCCCCAGGGGGGCAAGTGCAGGAGGCAGCTAATCGATGTTTCTTTCTCATCGATGTTTCTGACTGTCTCCCCTCCTCTCTGTAAAAGTCAGTAAAATATATTTTAGAAAAAAATGAAATAAAGGTCTAATGTACTAAGTACAATAAACATAGTGTTAAATCCAGTTCTAACCTCAGAACATTCAAGTATTTGTTGGCAGTGAAGAACTGAGTGAATCATGGAAAATACAGAACAGATTCCATAGGACCAAAGATAATTGTGAACTTAATGTGTAAAAATATTATCTTAGGACTTTCTTGAAAATGTATAATGTGGCTTTTCAAGTTGATGTGTAAGCATATGCTTGTACATTTCAAAATGTTTTGTTTTTACATTAAAAAAAAAAATCTGCATTCATGCTATGGGAACCATAAAAAATTTTCTATTATTTTCACAACCATGGTATATTGCTCACCCTAAGCAAGACAGCCGACAAATGACAGTCAATTTTAAAATATAATTCTAGCTTCATTTGATAGCAAGCATCTGTAGTGTGAAATATTTACATATTTCCTATTATAATATTCTATTCAAGTATATTTACAAATCCAAAATAACTGAATTCTTTTAAGCTTCATCAGTGGCTTTTAAACTTCACAGATAAAATCACTGTGTTCGTCTTTCAGGAATTTATACTTAGGTAGGTTTAAGACAGGAGGGCAATAGAAAAGTAGCACATATACTCGACTATTCATTTAAGACTAAGTCCATTTGAAGCTTTCTAAGGTTGAGTGACCTTCAATGACTTGTGTGTATGGATTATCAAATATCGTAGTAGAAGTAACAGACCATGAACAGCATTTGATTCTTTTCAAGCTAAATAGTGCAGATAATCCTAATTATTTCTGAGCCCAGGGTCAAAGAAAAAGCTGTTCTTCACTTTTCTGGTTTATTGAGGAATCTTTTAAGATAATAAGTAATACATCATTCTTGTCACTGAGTTATAAAGAAATGAAATGAAGCAAATTCTGGGAGTGATTTTTGACAGCAATTATCTAGAGAATCTTCGCTTTCATTCTCATCATTTTGTCTCATAATGTCAATCTCATATTGCAGAACTCTAGGTCACTCATTCAACTTCTCTTACAGTGCACTATAACCATATCTTCCACTGGATTTCTCTCCATTCAATTTTCTAAGTCATTACCATTTTATGCAAAGTATTAATGAGGCCATTAGACCTATTATAGAAGATAAAATATAGTTTTTGCCTTCTGTCAAGGAAGTCAATACCTTTTGCAATAATACTCTTATAAAAAGTAAAAACTAACAATGAAAAAAAAAACTTCCTTCAAAAAATTAAGTGTCCAATATTAAAAATATAAAGAAAAAACATATAGACTTTCAAGTAGCCCAACCTCAATTTCTGAAAGCACATCTAGATATTTTATGAAATAAAATATTTACTTTTATAAAAATACAGCATATGAAACAAAAGTTGAAAAATTTAAACCCACGTGTTAAACACAACATCCTTTCATCTACTGAGACTTAAAGCCTGTAAATACCTACAAAGGAGAGCACTGGCAGGGTTCAGCCACCACCAGTGTTAATGCTGGCAGCTTTTATGGGAAAGCAATTTGGAAAATTAATCAAGAGGTATAAACACTTTCCAAACTCTTTTACATAATTATTCCACACGGAAGAATCTTCACAACAAAATAATTTAAGGTATGGAAATAATAAAACAATGAACACATCCAAATGGCCAATTAATATTAGAGGAATGTTTAAGTTAAGCTATGGTTGATCATGATAAAAGATGACTTAAAAGAGAATTGAGTTAGAAAATAACTTGAATATAATATTAACTGAAAATAGGCATAATAAAAAGTGTAAAAGACTAGAAGTGAAATCTGACAGAATTTAAACCAGCAGATATAAATGCAGCACCTACCTGTATTTAAGAAAAACAACAACAGCAAATATTGGGAAAGTAAAACATTGAGGAAGAGAAGGAAATGGATATCCACCAAAAAAAAAAAGTATACACACATTTTATAGAAACATCTATATAATAAAAGTCCAGTGACCGTTATGGCAGAATCATCAGTCACTATAACACACACTGACCACCAGGGGGCAGACGCCCAACACAGAGCTGCCCCATAGTAGTCAGTGTGCTCCTCCCGCTGGAGCACCACTCAGCCAGAAGCCAGGCTCACAGCTGGCAAGCATAGGGGCGGTGACAGGAGTCTCTCCTGCCTCTGTGGCAGTGCTAAGGAGCAGCAAGCTGAGTGGTAAGAGTAGGTGGGCAGTAAAGAGCGAGGGGTTCCAGATTGCAAGAGGGCACAGGCCAGGCTGAGGCACCCCCCACCCCCCAGTGCATGAATTTTGTGCACCAGGCCTCTAGTGATTGATAATAGCAGAAAGTAGAAACATCCCCAAATCCAGCAACTGATAAATGTGTAAATGTAATGTGGTATAGCCATATAAGGCAATATTATAAAAAGTGAAGTACTAAAACATGCTACAACATGAATGAACTGTGAAAACGTTATGCTAAGTGAAAGAAGCTGGTCACAGAGGAACACATTGAGCAATTCCATTACAAATCTCTCTTTATACTTTTTAAAAAAAAAACAGACACAATAATTTTTACAAAACTTGATATGTGCTTAAAATGCCAACCTTATTGAGCATGGACTTCCCTTCACCTCTGAAAAATGGGCATAGCAAGGTTAACACTCTATCCTGTCTACCATTTCTGTGTGCTGGAGAAAGTATCCTTGACAAAAAAAGCACCAAGGCAACAAAATAATTTAATGTATGGAAATAATAAAAAACCTGCATTGTCAGATCTTCATAATCTTTCACAAAGTCAACTTTGCTCTTCAATCTGAAGGAGATAATGATATCAACTTGAAGCCCACAGTGTAAGTTCATCCAGACCTAGCAGGTCAAACTCATGGCCAGCGGGCATGCTTGAACAGTGACTACTCAGGTTCCTTGCGTTAGAAATGACTATGAAATAAGCATGGCCCTAACCAGTTTGGCTCAGTTGGTAGAGCATCAGCCTGCAGACTGAAGGGTCCTGGGTTCAATTCCAGTCAAGGGCATGTATTTTGGTTGCAGTGTTGATCCCCAGTAGAGGGCATGCAGGAGGCAGCTGATTGATTATTCTCTCTCATCGATGTTTCTCTCTATATGTCCCTCGCCCTTCCTCTCTCTAAATCAATAAAAAAAAAAAAACTTTTTTAAAAAAAGAAAGAAGTGACCATGTGTTTAAGGACTAATAACGTTTTTAAAATCTTATCCCAGTAGGGCTAACATACAGCAAAGACATAATTTCAAAATTTAACTCTTTCAACTGAATCTGTATTTAATTAGTTAAGCACTTATTGTTAGAATAAAATAATATCCATAATCTCAGAGCAATAAGTAGCCCTCTCTATATTGAGATCAATGAAAAATAAATAATAAGACAGAAGTCAGAAAACAAGTATGTATTTTTGAAATTGCCAGATCATCTGGATTTTCGCAACAACAAATTCTTTTATTGCTCATTCTCTAATGTTTGCCGCTAATTTTCTTTGAAATTGTGAATAAAAAACCATTGACCACACACAGTCTCTTTTTATTCTCAATACACTTTGATTTTCTTCTCACCTTAATATTGCTTTAAATGAATAAAACTGGATGCTTTTTCTCAAACATTAACTAAGTTATTTATTATGAATCAAAAATGCCATTCAATGTCTCCCACTATACTTATCTGCATATGTAAACATAATTAACTAGTAGCCCATTGCAAGAAGATTCCTATGATAGGGCTTCCTGCTATGCTCTCCCCCTCCCCGCTTGCTTCTCTTCCTTCTCCCCACCCCACCTGCTTCCCTTCCTTCTCTGTAACCCCACCCCTTCCTGCTTTTCTTCCCTCTCCCTGTCCCGCCTACTTCCCTTCGTTCTCCCCTGCCCCACTTGCTTGCTTCTTCTCAGCTTCACTCCCTTCTACACTGGCTTGACTCCTTTCTACAGTGTCTTGATATGCAAATTAACCACCATCTTGGTTGGGTTAATTTGCATAGTCACCCTGATTGGCTGGTGGGCATGGCTTGGGCATAGCGAAGGTGCAGTCAATTTGCATATTACTCTTTTATTAGGTAGGATGTTTGCAGCTAGAGTGAATTAATTATCCTAAATTAGTAGAGAAACCCCTTTTCAACATTTCATGCTAACAATTCATACTTCACATCTATGTGTCACCAACATTGTGACATTAACTTTGTCTGGTTTGCAACATTGTTCCAGTCAGAGGACCAGAGCTGATATCCTTCAGCTTCTGCTAACACAATTTAATTATATTAAATCTAGATCAAAGGTTCCTTAAAAGCCAACAGCAAGCAATTTGCATACATATAACAATTATAAACCAAATAAATAGAGAGAAATCAATTCCAAAACAAATTTTTAAGCCCAAAGTCTCCAATAAAAAGGAAAAATAATAATTAAGATTCTGGGAATATCTTCTTTTGGCTGAAGATAAATTCTCAGCCTACTCACAAAAACAAACCCTGTCAACATCATGTAGTTTAAAATATCATTGCTGGGGGTGGTAGAAAGACAGTTTTCTAATATTTCCAAAAATACACATGAAAAACAATTAGCTTTCAATAGTATGGGGCTTATACAGAGTTAATGGCAAGCAATAGATTTTCAGCTTAAAATAATACTGAAATTCAAGAATAAACATCTTCTTTATATATATATTAAGTACTGAAAGAATAATGGTTCATTTATCCTAAAAAATAAAAAAGTATGTTAATTTTTCCAAACTTTCCTAACAGCCTCCATATTTCACAGTTTCAAAAATCAGATTTAGCATATTTTATTTAGTAAAATAAATTATACTCATGGGTAGGATGCAGTATTCCCAAGAACTGTAATACCAGATTCTTTAAATACATCTTTTTATACACTCATAAATAACAATAAGTCAAATGAGAAAAATCTTAAATAGAAGGGTAGGAAAAACATGAACTTTGACACCCTTTTCTTTAATTCTAGGACCCTCGAAATGCAATTCTTAAGGGGATTCTAAACAACATTTTGACACAATACTGAATACATTTTATTGAATGCAATCAGAGAACTACAAATATTTATTTTTTTAAAAAAACTATCAAAGCAGGTCTGTTATCCAAAATTGGCCTGCCATTATAATCTACTATTTGACTATTAAGTTTTATATTTGTTTGTGTTTTTCATCTTCTACTTTGATAGTTTGCATATAGTTGTTTCCTACATTCATTTTATAAATATGTGCTAAACTACAGTACTACAGTACTAATATTTGTACTAGTATTTGCCAAAGTCTGCACTAGAATATGGAGCCGTACTTTCCCTCAAGGAGATCATAGTTTAATGAAAACTCCATTGCATTCACCCTGCTTTCACAAGGGGTGGGTGAATACAGCCATGAAGGTTATTGTGTTCATTTAACTTCAAGAGATGGAGACAGTCAGACTACGTATTCATTGGTTATGTACTGTTCTTTGCTCAAACGGAGGCTTAGAGGGAATCTCAGGGCAGATAGTGCTTATGGAAGCTGGAATATAATTTAGAAAAGTGGAATTGCAGCAGTCACATGAGATATTTCACAGACCCCCTGAAACTCTCGGTCAAGATCTCTAGTAATCCTCTTTCAGCACAACTCAGATACCTACAACATTTCTCTTTCTGCCTCATTTTTATTTCTAACCATATAACCAGTCTACATTAATCTGTTCCAGATCCCTTAAAGAGAGAATTCAGTAAATAAATAGCATCCTTCTTGAAGAATATATTTTCAGGAAATTCCTAGAATCATACTAACTTGTGAAAAATTCATTCCCTTGGTTAATCCAGGATGTTGGGGGGAGGAGAGAGGTTACCATGTTTTTCCAAGAGTCACATCCACCTATTTTGCATTGTTAGACTAATCACTCCTTATGAA
The DNA here is from genome assembly GCF_964339955.1 of Pipistrellus hanaki. NCBI lineage: Eukaryota > Metazoa > Chordata > Mammalia > Chiroptera > Vespertilionidae > Pipistrellus > Pipistrellus hanaki. Next base: position 69,073,109 of record NC_140510.1, on the reverse strand, counting down.
TCCACTTCAAATCTTCTCTGTTCTCCTCTAATGTAAGGATAAAATTCTCTACTTGGTTTGCATGACACCCTAAAATCTATTACACCACCCTGGAAAGTGTCCATTGCACTAACCAAGTCTTTTTTTATTTTATTTTATTGATTTTTTACAGATAGAGGAAGGGAGAGGGATAGAGAGTCAAAAACATTGATGGAAGAGAAACATCGATCAGCTGCCTCCTGCACACCTCCCACTGGGGATGTGCTTGAAACCAAGATACATGCCCTTGATCAGAATCGAACTTGGGACCTTCCAGTCCGCAGGCCGACGCTCTATCCACTGAGCCAAACTATTTAGGGCCTAACCAAGTCTTAGTCAGTGAATGATAAAGGCTTTGTAGTCATCTTTATGTATTAACTCCCACTAGTCTTCAGTCATTTTGAGCTGCTGTCAATGGGGAAACGGGAAAATAGGCCTCCAGTCTATACTACGCACACAACATCATCACCTTTGGCACTCTGCCTCTTGTATTGTCTTAAAAATACCATGTTGGAGGGTAACAGTGTTCTCTGAAATTGCATTCCATGAAATGGTAGAGTTGAACAAAAGGCAATTGCTTAATTATTTATTTGGATCTGAGTACAATGTGTAAGACCATCTGTGCAAACTAAAGGACAAACTGGTAACTGGAGTTATTTTTATTTTCCTCCATTAAACTGCATTTCTCCCCTGTGTATATAAGACTGAATTCTTTGGTTTAAAAGCCTTTGTCATATGGTGAATATAGATACTGAAAAATAACAATGAAGAAGATATTCTGATGTCAACATTCCAATAGTGCCTGCATTACACAAAATCATTAATTTAGTCAGTCAGTCCCTGACTAAAATCCATCCAAAGAAATCCCATAAAAATACAAATATTAAAATGACCAGTTAGCATACTTGTAAGGTGAAAATCATTGTGGTATTTGTTATTTAGGTAGAAAACAAGAGAGAGTGATGCTAATCATGAAACCTGTATTTTACACTTTTACAAATGCTTTTAGAGTAAGCCTGATTATATTCCTGAAAAGATTACCATATTTTAAATGTCTCATTTGACCTCTAATTTGTTTCTATTTCAAAAAATGTACACGTCTTGTCAAAAGCTGATTGTACATATTTCCCCACAACTCCAAGGGCAGTGCTATCTTCATCTGAGGGATAATGGATTTTGTAATGATCTGTAGTCAATTAACTCTGAATATCTTCTCTCAATATAAATAGCAACATATTTGGAAGTGTCTCATTTTGAATTGAGGGATATCAAATGCCACTAAAATGTTTCATTGTCAAAGAAGAACCCCCTCCTCATAAGTAGGCCCGGCTGCTCTAAACTGTCCTTATGACACTTAGAAATTTCAAGATTCCAAATCTGAAAATAACATTGGCATACCTGTCCAAAGGCAACTGACTGGGATTGTATTTTTTTTATTGTTTTTTTACAGAGAGGAAGGGAGAGGGAGAGTTAGAAAAATGGATAAGATCAGCTGCCTCCTACACACTCCCCACTGGGGGTGTACCTGCAACCAAGGTACATGCCCTTGACTGGAATTGAACCTGGGACTCTTCAGTCCGAAGGCTGACGCTCTATTCACTGAGCCAAACTAGTTAGGGCTGGGACTGTATGCTAGAGAGTCAGTTCAGCTCCCGTTCAATTTCACCTACTCTGGAAAACGATGCCTTTCTGGGAGCCTCAGCCATTGAACAAACATTTCTGCCCACCCCCTTCAACTGCCCATCCCTATTTTGGTGTTACAGAAACAAAAGTTCAATCACAATGTCTCCTTCAGTAGCTATGTAGTACGCATAACTTTCCTATCTCAACACTGAAAAAATGATATTTGCTAATGCACAGAATCACTGTAATATTAATGTGAAATACTGTATGTAAAAGTAGCAAGTAAATGAAAGTCACTTAGTCAATTTGTTTTTCTCCTCATTCCTATTTGCATGAACTTCACTCTCTGTATTAATTTATTGCCAATCACTGTATATGTTTTCCTTAAGTAACCTCTTGGATTCATTCAAGGACATCCTGTCACCTTCTACGAGTAATGTTAATCTTTGATTTATTTATTTATTTTTTTTACTTTTTATAGAGTTTGCCTTTTATTTCATTTTGTTTTCTGAAACAACTGTAGTTCACTTTTCCAGATAGTCCCTGAACTCCATCTATGTTTTTTATTCCTTGATTTGAAGAATTCTGATGCAGACCCAAAAGACAGGCTGTTGGTGACAAGATAGGATGTTTTTTAAAATTGTGTACTCAAAATCTTGAGCAATGTGCTGTCAATCCATTGCATGATTTTCTTATCATATGTGGAGTGCAGAGTAGAAAAACAATCAACCAACTCTGGGGCTAGGGGTCACTTGCTCTGGATTATAAACCATGGGCATGCTCAGGAAAACTGGCCCATTGAGAAGCAAGCAAGCCTCAGTCCTATGAAAAAAGAGTGGCAGAGCAGGAACCTGTCCTGGTAAGATAGCCTTGGTAATGTGTGTACCTATGTAGTAGCGGTAACTGAATTACAGTAGTTGTCATTTCTCACATCCACTACATACACAATTCAATAAACAACCTGTTTTTGGTTAGCTGTTGACTGATGGATCATGAAGTAGATAAGGGGAAATCAGGGCCCAGTTCCTCCCACGGACACCCAAGTGGTATTAGCCCATTAGTTCTTGAAAATCAGCAGTCTTATACAATTTATAGAAACATACTGAGAGGATGTGAGGATAAAAAGAACAGACAGCATACCAAGAAGCAAATCTAGATAGCTAGGGAAGACTTATATGTGTATTAATGTCCAACAGAAAAGCTAGTCAGGGCTGTAGCTTTTAATTTGCAGTGGTACTCCTTGTATGCAACACAATCTGGTTAAGTTCCCAACATATGCCAAGCATGCTCCAAGAGTACCTGTCACCCTTAACATTCTAGTTTAAATTATGTGTTCTCTCTCTCTCTCTCTCTCTCTCTCTCTCTCTCTCTCTCTCTCTCTCTCTCTCTCTCTCTCTCTCTCTCTTTCTTTTTCTCTTTCTCTCTTCTTACTAAAACAGTTGCTACTTAAATACAGCAGAAACTTCACTCTCTCCACCACACCCTGAGATTGCTTATAATGAACATGAGTCAGATACATCCACTCTGCTCCCTCGTGCCCTTGCTTACTTGGGCATTGATCTAATTTTCTTTTAATTCTAACCACTCACTCTACCCAAAAATCTATAATGCATGTCAGCGATTCAACTATTTTAATCTTACAGTCTGATGCTGGTTTCTTGCTCCTAATGATTTGTCTTGTGATTACAAAACCCAGTCATTTAATAAGGCTAATTAAACTATTCATATTTGTTAGGTATAAAGTGACATGTTTGAAAGGGGGGGTGTATACACTTGTGTGCATGACTACACTTATAAATTAATGGAGTGTTCAGGAAAATTCTAATAGATATTGACTCTGAATGACCTTTAGATAGAGATCGTGTACTAAGAAGGTGAGCAAACATTGTAACAGGCATCTTACCAGTTGAAATGGTGAGTCACAAGCTTAAACCCTAGGCCACAAAGAAAGAAAAGGAATCACTGTAAGTACCAGGAAAAGAATCTGAATCCATTTTCTGGCAGCTGTTTCAGCCACATGAAGACATCTGGCTCACAATAATCTACAAGAAAATTTTCTTTCCATTTGTACAAAAGGAATGACTACCCTGGAAGTTTTCTTCTGTTGTTAACATTATCTCTGCTCGAGTGAACTTGTGCTAGCAGTCCTCCCTGCTTTTCATAAAAAAGAAAGTTTAACTTAAAACCTTCTAAACTTTTAATTGCAGTGACAGTCTGAAAAAAAAATTTTTGAATTTAAATTGAGTTTTAAACTGCCAAACTGTTATGGGTATAAAACAATAACAACAACAAAAAATGTTATAACTTCTTTCTTAGTGTTAATATAACTCTTGCAATTTGTTTACTAAATATTTTAAAATGTAAACATGCCGAGGTTAACATGAATGCAGCTTCTGATTTTAGTGAGGAATTTCTAAAAAAAAAAAATAAAGCTTGGTTTATTTTTACCCTAGCATCCCCATGGAATGTGGCAGAAAAACAAACATTAAGTGAGTAAATTTAAACTCACTCTAACAAAGGACAGGTATTCTTATGCCGCAGCTCCTTTGAAATGGTATTTTTCTTCTGTTTTAAATAAAGTCCTTTATTTTCTCTCCAATTCCATTTTTATTTGATTTAATCTAGGTTTATTGCATGATAATATTTACATTAAATGAAGTTGCTATGGAAATAATGGTGCGATCAGAAATTATATGACATGGCATTACCTGACTTATTTATCTGAAATTAATAGGACACAGTCTGAATGTGAATGCAAGGTGCCTAAGGAAATGTATCTCTAGTGTTTGTGGCGGGAGTTCTGTGCATGGTTCCTTTACTGACCACAATAATAAATCAGTGTCTTAGTGCCACCACTTTAAGAATCACTCCTGTTTTCAATTGTCCTTGAATAAAAAAAGCATCCGTCAGTGTATTTATATTTCACTGCTTTGCACATTATGCTAAAAATTATAGAATACAACAAAATGACATTCCTTAGCTTCATAAAGTTTACAATATAGTAAGAAAAACATAATAAATGTATAGAAAAATAACATATATTATCAAGTAAGTGTGATTAACTATTTTCTAAACACTAAACTTTTGAATCACGTTTTAAAGTAGTCCAAGTTCTGTGTTACACACTAATTTGATTCCCATATTAGTGCATTCTTTATGCATGAGGAAAATAAGATTCAGCCACAGTAGGCCACCTGATGAGATACCGTAACAGTAAACTGACAGAACCTGGACTGAATTGTGATTGCCTAATTTGGAATCCCATGCTTTTTTTGCTAGATATGACATGTAATGATTACAGGCATTAGTATGCTTTTATTTTCCATTTCTGGACATAAAGTGGCCAGTTCTGGGTGCCCACCATGGTCACAGTACACGATTAAGGATATAATAGGAAACCCTTCCATAGGCTTTCTGTCTCAGAGAAGCAACAAATTCTAGCTTTGTTTTCTCTAAAGGATAATAGAAGTATCTATCAGCAGCCACCGAAATGCAAAGGGATAGGCTTAATCATTGTACTGGCTGTTGTTGCTCAATTGATTGGGCATCCTTCTGTGTACCAAAAGACTGGTTCAATTCCTGATGGGGGGAACATGCAAGAAGTAGGCAGTTTTGGACTCAATCCCCAGTAGGGGGCGTGCAGGAAGTAAACAACTTATGTTTTGCTCTCACATTAACATTTCTTTTCCTTCCTCTTTCCCTCCCTCTCTCCTTCTCTCCCTCCTCCCCTCTCTCCCTCCCTTTCTCCTTCTTCTCTCTCTCTCTTTCCCTCTCACTTCCTCTCTTTTAAAAATCAATAAGAAAAACATTAAGATACTTAGGAATACACTTAACTAAAGAGGCAATGGACCTGTACTCAGAAAACTATAGGATGTTTAAAAAGAGAGAGAGAGAGAGAGAGAGAGAGAGAGAGAGAGAGAGAGAGAGAGAAACATAAACAGATGAAAGAACATACCCTGTTCATGGTTTTGTAGAGTCAACATCATTAAAATGCCCATACTACCCAAAGCAATCTACAGATTCAAATCAATCCTCATTAAAATACCAACAGCATATATCACAGACCTAGAATGAACTCTCCAAAAATTCATCTGGAATTTTTAAAAAAAGACCTTGAATAGCTACAGCAATCCTGAGAAAGAAGAACAAAGTTGGAAGGATCTTAATACCAGATATCAAACAGTATTACAAGGCTACTGTTCTCAAAACTGCCTGGTACTGGCACAAGAAAAAACATATAGACCAATGGAATAGAACAGAGAACCCAGAAATCAACCCAAACCACTATGCTCAATTAATATTTGACAAAGGAGGCATGAACATACAATAGAGTCAAGACAGTCTCTTCAATAAATGAGGTTGGGAAAATTGGATACATGCAAAAAAATTAAAATAGATCACCAACTTACACCATACACAAAAACAAACTCAAAATGGATAAAGAACTTAAACATAAGATGGAAAACTATAAAAATACTAGAGGAATTCATAGGCAGCAAAATCTGAGACATATACCAAAGCAATATCTTTACCGATACCACTTCTAGGGCAATAAAAACTAAAGAGAAAATAAACAAATGGGACAACATCAAAATAAAAAGCTTTTGCACAGAAAAAAAAATCAACAAAACAAGAAAACCCACTGCATGTGAGAACATACTTGCCAACGTTATCTGTGATAAGGGTTTAATCTCCAACATTTACAGGGAACGCATACAACTTAACAAAAGGAAGATAAACAACCCAATCAAAAAATGGGCAATGGACCTAAAGAGATACGTTTTGAAAGAAGAGAGAAGGAAGGCCAAGTGACATATGAAAACATGCTCAAAGTCACCAATCATCCAAGAGATGCAAATCAAAATGACAATGAGGTACATCTCACACCTGTCAGGATGGCTATCATTAACACATCAACAAACAAAAAATGCTGGAGAAGATGCATAGAAAAAGGAACCCTCATGCCCTGCTGGTGGGAATGCAGACTGGTGCAGCCACTGTGGAGAACAGTATGGTGTTTCCTCAAAATAACTAAAAATGGAACTCCCATTTGACCCAGTAATCCCACTCCTAGGAATATATCCTAAGAAACTAGAAATACCAATCAAAAAGGATATATGCACCCCTATGTTCATAGAATCACAAGTTACAATAGCTAAGATTTGGAAACAGCCTAAGGGCCCATCAGCAAATGAGTGGATTAAAAAACTGTGGTACGTCTACACAATGGAACACTATGCTACAGTGAAACAGAAGGAATTCTTACCATTTGCAATGGCATGGATGGAACCGGAGAGCATTATGCTAAGCAAAATAAGTCAGCCAGAGAAAGATAAGTATTACATTATCTCATTCATTTGTGGAATATAATGAATAACATAAACTGATGAACAAAAACAGATCCAGAGACAGAGAAGCATCGATCAGACCATCAAACTTCAGAAGGAAGGTAGGGGAGGTTGGGGGTTAGGAATAGAGGTCAACCAAAAGACTTGAATGCATTTATATAAGCCTAACCAATGGACAGACACCAGGGGGCGTGAGGGCATGAGTTAGGGAGCTCGGTGGGTATAAGGACACATATATAATACCTCAATCAATAAAGAAAATAAAAAACATATGTGTATCACTCATGAAATAAATGAATGAATCAGTCAATCAATGAACCAATGAGTGAATGAATGAATGGTAGATAGTACAATTTAATCATTTCTTAAAACTTATTGCCATGGTTTTAAGCACCACATTTCTAATGGTGTTAGTAGCTATGGATAAACAGGAAGGAAGGAAGATCTATTAGAATAATTCTAAAGGAGAATATGCCTGACATTTGGAGGATAAAGTAGTAGTGTTACTGTTGACTTAATATGTCTTTTAACGTTGGAGCAAATAATTGCTTGTGGATATTAAGCAAGTACCAAAAATTGTATACCAGAATCACAGTCTATTAGTTTTGAAAAGTGTGTGTGTTATGTATAGGGGAAACCAAGATTACCTTAAGTGTTTTTTAGAAAAAAATCTAATGTTTGATATTATAGCTCAGATTGTAGATAAATATCTAGCAATTCTTAAAACTACCTTTAGGGACCAGCTTCCTTCATATGCTTTATCTGTGAGAAACTGAATGTCTTTGAATATCTTTAATAGACATGTTTGTATTTATTTTCCTGTTCTTACACCAATATTCTAACCATGTACTATAACTTAGAGCCTATAAAATATATTCATTTGTATTATTTAGCTCCTTTTAAATGATTAAACTAACATCATATGTTATATATATTTTTTTAAAAAAGCATATGCAGCCAGGTTGCTTGAGATTTTAATTTCCTTTTTTAATAGTTTAATGTTACTGGTATAGATCTGTCTTCATCATTAACTTTTGTCCATTGTTTATTCTGTATCAACATATTGATATCTACATTCTCCTTGTCAGGCCTAAACCAGCCTGCCTTTACATTTGATATAATGACAGCATCGATATAATGCTCCTAGTTTCAGAAAGGATTTGTGATTTCAAGCATTATATTTATAAGAAGGTATTAAAAAGTAGATTCTATATTTTTCTTCTGTAAAGACAACTTTCAAAATTTCTCGTTTTAGATCTGTCCTAAGAATAATATGTTAAACTGCCTTGCACTAAAGGGAAGAGCAATATATCACAGACACAAACATGAATACTATAAAATATAAACTAGCAAAAATTGTCAGCAAAATCCCTTTTGGAGTTAATGCAGACCAGGAGCAGTTCTGTATTCAATGTTAACAAGAGAGAGCAGAGCGAACGGCAGCCCCCTGGATGCCTGGATAAATGCCATACATTCAATGTATTGCCAGCACTCATACTGCCTAATAATTCTGCTATCCTAACACACTAATTAGCAGTAATTCCCTAATTGTAGTTCATAAAAGTCTTTAAAATTATCATAATAAAGGCCTGGATGTCATTAGCCCCTTCTCAATATATTTATTGCACCTATTATAAGTAGACATAAAAAAGATAGGGAGAGGTTTAAATTTTCAAAGATTTCGGGAATACTAATATTATCTTTAGCTAGGATTCTTCATATCACATGCCAGGAAAAATAAAAATACTGGATTTTTCCAATCATCTTTGAAATGGTAGGTGGTCCTCAATAAGGAATATACCACATTATCAATTATGATCCATATTTATTATAAAACATGTATACATATATAATTAACAAAAAGCTTTACTTTCCACTAATTCAAATTGCTAAGTCCTTTTGTTAAAGACTGCAGAAATTATATTCCCACCCTGATTAACATGCAAATGATATGCTTAGCTTTTTACTCCTCAAAGTTACTAAGGAGTTATTATTCCTTCTTGGATCTGCATTCCCTGCATCTCCATAAGACACCTGACGTTACCTTTGCATTTTTATTTATTAATTTTTTTCCTTTTTATTGGATTTATTGGGGTGTCACCTCTGCATTTTTAAATCTTGGCGGAAGAAAAAAAAGAACCCCTTGAATCATAAAAGGCATTATAGAGATAGCCGCAGTTGGGCATTAATGGAAGTCATATTGTCACTACAATGAGCATCTACTGCCTTTTAAAAGTGATAATGTCTGCTGAAACTGGTTTGGCACAGTGGATAGAGCATCAGTCTTTGGACTGAAAGGTGCCAGGTTCGATTCCGGTCAAGGGCATGTACATTGGTTGTGGGCACATCCCCAGTAGGGGGTATGCAGGAGGCAGCTGGTCGATGTTTCTAGCTCTCTATCCCTCTCCCTTCCTCTCTGTAAAAAAAGTCAATAAAATATATTTAAAAGTAAAAATGATAATATCTTTAATACAGCTTTTCTGGCTTTTTTTTTTTACTAGAAAATAAGAAGCATCTGTGTTCCCAAGCCCTCACCCTTGGCTATTCTACTTTGATTGATAGAGAGGGTAAATGTTATATTTTTCATATCTGATCCAGCCCCCAATCTGTTTTCCTGTAAATAAGCCTGGAAAGGAGAGAGAGGGGGAAGGGGGGAGAGAGAGAGAGAATTGATTTATATTATTCTCACAAAATGGTCCAAACTCCTGAGCAGTGCTTGCTGTCATGGTTTTGATGACTGCATTCAGATAATGGATGGCAGTGCTTAATGAGAGCATCCCGGACATAATTGCAACCCAGCTGGTGTTGCTTCGGGGCAAGAGTCCTGCAGGGGTAAAACGCAGTGATGGGTAGATACTACAAGGGAGATTCAATTTAGGAGAGATCAATAGGACAGTTCTGTCCCACAAATTGTATTATTATCCTTGTACCAGCTGAGCTGAAATGTAGTGTCCAATTGATTCATTACATTATTGTGTACCCAAACACAGGTCCAGAGACAGTCTGTAAAGCATATAGGGGGCCTTAACCTTAATCACCTTAACCACCTCAGTAAGTTCCATGTCTCTTATTCATGCTTGCTTTAGCATCAACATTTTTTCTATGTAAAACTGCTGTTTGTGTTACAACTCCTTTGTGGTTTAATTTATATAAGATCAAGATAGTAAGTAGTAGTGAGTCTCAGCTTTTTTATTTCACCAGTGGAGTTGTACTGGTAAAATAAAACTGGACAGCATTGAATACTGTGAGTAGGAGTGTATATAACATAGTCTTTATCAAGTTGGTAGATTCTCCTATACTCCTAGTAAACCGAATTTTAAACATCCTATATAATAAAAGGCTAATATGCAAATAGACCAAACAGTGGAATGACTGGTCACTATGACACACATTGACCACCAGGGGGAAGATACTCAGTAACCACCAGAGGCTCACCCTGGTGACAGTGACCAGTGACTGGCACCCCACCTTGGTCTGGCACCCCCGCTCACCTGCTCCACCATCTTGCCATGGCTGATGCCCACCATGTTCTGCATGTGCCCCCTGGTGGTCAACGCATGTCATAATGACCAGTTGTTTGGTTGTTCTGCCTTTTGGCATATTTGCATATTAGGTTTGGATATATAGAGATGTTTTACTGTGAGTATGTGATCCATTTTGATTTGAAGACTTTAGTTTCTGAATCATTCGTACTAACTCCACACTACTCCTGCCAACAGTCTTCATCATTTCAGTGTACTCATAAATGACCCCAGCAAGAAACGACAGAGAGTAATTATTCCTCCCACAATGATCTTATCTTTACACATATCTCAAATGCCCATTCTCCATTGTCATACAAAATATTTTGGTATCATTAACAATTGTGACATCACTAAAATCTCAATTTTAATAATCTCAAACCACCAATTTCCTCTTAGCCAGTTTGGCTCAGTGGATAGAGTGTTAGCCTCTGGAGTGAGGGTCCCAGGTTCGATTCAGGTGAAAGGCACAGGCCTGGGTTGTGGGCTCAATTCCCAGCAGGAGGTGTGCTTAGGCAGTCAATTATTTTTCTCTCATCATTGATGTTTCTCTCTCTCTCTCTCTCTCTCTCTCTCTCTCTCTCTCTCTCTCTCTCAAAATAATAACAATATTTTTTTTTAAAAAGATAACTACAAAAGAAAAATAATGTCCCCTCCTGTAAGCTAAAAACCTATTCATCTACTTCTGTTACATGAACAGGAAAAAAAAAACAAAAAAAAAAACTCTTAGAAATAGTCATCAGTAGTCATTGTCTTAATTTCTTACATTAATCTCCAGTCAGGTTTCTGCAACATCCCTCCTCTCCCCTCATCCACATCTTTAATGCTTCAGTGGCCTACAGGGTGGTGAATCCAAATCCAAATAAAGCCTCAGTCCTCTTGCAGAATAAAATCCTTACAAAATGACCAACCATTGGCTTTCTAGATCTGGCTCCCTGTACATTTTTCTAACCTCATTTTCTATTACTCTCATTACCAGTTCAAATTATAAATTATAGAAGTCCTCCTTTAATATTTTATAAATCTTATCACTTAGGTTGAACATAAGTATCAGATTAATTGACTATTCTTAGATACTACAGCTAAGTGGGGGAAAATGGATTTATAGACTTTTATACCTGAAATTAAATCTATTTTATTTTTATTTACTTTTACAAAGCAAACTATTAAGTTGCCACCTCCTTTGTAAATGCTATACTAGGTATTAACTCTTTTGATCTTTAACAACACAATAAGCACAACACTAATGAGCATGTTGTTAGGCTTGTTCCAGAGGTGTCTGGAACTAGCCTCATTTTTTTTCTTTTGTCTTTTTTGCTGTTCCCATTGGGTGTTTTCTACTACCTTGTTTCCAAATCTGTGATTCTATTTTCAGCTTTGTCTAATCTGCTGCTGATTCCATCTCATGTGTTTTAGTTACTGAATACTTTATTTCTGACTGATTCATTGTTAAGTTTTCTCTCTTCGTTTTCATGTTCCCTATCCCTTTGTTTAAGTTCTGAGATCATCTCTTCTTCTTCACTTAACATCTATATAATCAGGACTGGTAAATTGCTTGCCTCCACTTTCTTTAGTTCTTTTTCTGGAATTTTGTCCTGTTATTTCCATTGGAACATGCTTCTTTGTCTCCTCATTTTGACTGTTTCCCTGTGTTTGTTTCTATGTATGAGGTAGATCTGCTACATCTCCCAGTCTGGCCTTATGAAGTCGGTGTCCTATGGGGACCTGTTAACCTGAACCAGAGGCTCCAGAGTGCCCCTTGCATAGTTGGTGTATTTTCTCCTGCTGTAGTTGAGCCGTGATTGCTAAAGATGCATCCTTGGGTGGAACTGACCCTCAGGCTGGCTGGCTGGCTGTAGGGTCTGCACAAGACTACAGAGAACAAGATGTTGTGCAGGGCTGACCCTCATGGAGAGGGAGGCACTTTAGTGGGGCTCTCTAGGATGTAGTACTCATTTTGGATTCATCTCCCTCAGAATAATTTTATGGCAGGCCCCCACAGGTGTATGTTTCATTGGCAAAGTGGAAATTTGAGGACAAATATGCATACAAATCTCTATTTTAGAAACTAAAAGTATAATCACCAAAACAAATTATTAACCACTTAAAGCTGGAAAAGTCATTTTGCTATTTGACTGGTTGCTCTGCTTGCAGTAGTATAGAGACAAGTGATTCAATCTTCAAAGTTGGCTGTTGGTGTATTGAACTAACAATTCAGGGTAGTGGATGAGGAGCAGCTGATGAATAGGAAGAACCGTGCAGAACAAGTGTTCTGCTGAGCAGCTCTCCCAGTGAGTGCTGGTTGGGAGTTAGAGGTTACAAGAACCTTTAGTAAACCAGACATTTGACTAATGAGCATGTTTGAACACTTTCTTTTTACCTCCCTTCTTTATTCCTTTTTATTCTTTATACAGAAGAGGGTCTCTTGGTTTTATATCAATAGACTTTATTCTGATGAGATACTGAGTATATGTAGGAGCAAGTTGGTTTTGCTTAAAGATACTCCATTCTAAAAAAAAAAAAAATAGTATTAAACTTAGTCTTAAAAGAATAGAAAGGTGAAGTCACCACCCTACTTTAGAGATAAGTAGGTAAGATTGTCTCCGAAGGCTTGGATTCCAACAATAGAAGACTATGATGAAGTACCGGAGTGAGGCAGTGTGGGAGATACAACCCCGTGGGAAGCCATGGATAAAGATAGTCCAAACAGGAGCCTTCGAAACAGGAATAATTGTCTATCCCAAACTGCAACTCACATTATACTGAGAAATATAATAAATTGGGCAAACACAGTGCAAATATAACCGCTGATGGGCATGTTCCTGAAATGAAGGTAGAGTGATGTAGAAGTTAATTTAATTTGTCAGTTAGAGTATGACAATTTCTCCCCCAAAATTCTGTCCTGTCAGAAGTTAACAATCATCTTTTAAAATCGCAAACTAAATATGACACTGAGCAATTTTAAATGACACTGACTCTTCTAGTAGGAACAATATGAAGAAATATGGCATTTGATATTTTATATAAATTATGAAGGTATCTAAAGACATGAATAATGCATAATATGGAAAGATGACTCAAAAATAAAAATATTATTGGTGAAATTAAAACTTTAAAGAAATGTCACTAGCTCTATTTTCTGTCAATATGCTTATCCCTGGAGTAAATTTTATATTTCTGCAAATCTACAAAAACTTTAATACTGGTAAAAAGTCAAGAGATATCTACTGAATGTCGAATACTTATCCAAACAAAGGATCTATGAGAAATAAAGAGGTTTTTCAATTCTTGGTGCCAGTATATTCTCTCACTTCTCGTTTTTATTCAATACATCATCTTCTCCATTTTATCTTCCATCTGCAGAAATATCTTGGAGTCCAGTTTCATCACAGCAATTACACTCATGTGACCACCAATGATATCAATAGATTTTTTTCTAGCAACCCAGATTTCCACTGATGCTCTCTCAAAATAATTAAATTCCCAAATGTATTCACAACCCTCATTTCTATGACCATAAAGTAATTTGTTCTAAACTTCAAATGAATAGGATCACACTGTATGAAAAGTTTTGGATCTGGATACTTTTGATGACATTGTGAGATTAATTCATGTGGGTAGAGGTAAATATTTTTGTTCACTTTCCTTTCTGTTATTCTGATTTCTTAATGTAGCATAATTTATTGGCCCACTTTAATATTTATGAGCATTGAGTTTTGTCTAACTGAGGGCTCTTAATATATAGCTATGAGTGTGTTTGTGACTGTCTTTTAGTGGATATAGGCACATTCTGAGGGTGATTTAAATTTCAAAGAAATTGCCGAAACCGATTTGGCTCAGTGGATAGAGATTTGGTCTGCGGACTGAAAAGTCCCGGGTTTGATTCTGGTCAAGGGCATGTACCTTGGTTGCGGGCACATCCCCAGAAGGGGGTGTGCAAGAGGCAGCTGGTCGATGTATCTCTCTCATCAATGTTTCTAACTCTCTATCACTCTCAATTCCTCTCTGTGTAAAATCAATAAAATATATTTTAAAAAATTTTTCAAAGAAATCATTGATTTACTTATCAAGCACACTTGATATGTTTAATCTGCAGTAAATCACATCCAAATATACTTTCAACTACCATTGTAGCTTTCACCTCTACTAGTTTGATTTTGTTCTTTTAAGAAAGTATGTTTCAGCTGAAACCAGTTTGGCTCAGTGGTAGAGCGTCGGTCTGCGGACTGAAAGGTCCCAGGTTTCATTCCGGTCAGGAGCATGTACGTTGGTTGAGGGCACATCCCCAGTAGGGGATGTGCAGGAAGCAGCTGGTCGATGTTTCTCTCTCATCGACGTTTCTAGCTCTTTATCTCTCTCCCTTCCTCTCTGAAAAAAAAATCAATAAAAATATATTTAAAAAAGAAAAATTATGTTTTATATGTCTCCTTATCATTTTGAACAGAAGGCATACAACTATCATAAAGTATTTATTATTCATGTATATGAGTTCTAACATTCATATCAACTCTGGACTGTTTTTGATTGATTCATTTTTATTTTCTGAAGGGTCATATGTCCTCCTTTGGTCACATTTAACTGGAAAAGAGACATTGCCAGTTAGAACTGTTAGTGGATTTTTTTTTTTCCTTGAGCTTTATTCTGAATACAGTTAACTCACTTAGAAAAATGTAGTAATTTTGGATCTTGCTTTTAAAAGTGTGTTAAGTGGAACCAGAGCAGTTCTCATTCTAGGGCTTGTTATTCTACACAACTGAGTCAAGACCACATGAGTAGTCTCTGTATTATCCTTTTCATTACTGGGCTCGGTCTGGCTAGTGGGAATAAGTACTGTTGCCAGTCGGTGTGATGACTGAGAACTGTTCGCTGTAATTCTTTCAGATGGCCCCTTTCCCAGGCCCAGAAAGTGCCCTTACATGCATGTCCTCCTTAGCACTCTGCTAAACTATTAACTGCTCAGGCAGAGGGAAGGGGGGTGATCTACATACACATCCCTGGCTGCCTCCTTGCAGCTCTCGATCTGGCTCACTGTTTGGAATGCATATAGAGATCAGGTTAGATAACACAAACACTGAGCAGTGTGCTTTTTTTCATCTTGCATAGTGTGCATGTAGAATTTATTTTTCTTTTATTCCTAAAAGAAACTATCGAAGTATTTCATTGTGTGGGTATGTGTTTCTCTTACTTTACTTTTTAAATAAGCAGCAATGTCCTAATATAGAAAGGAAATAGATGATCTGAACAACCAACAAGCTCACCTAAATAGAAGTGTGTTGAATCTCAGAGGAAGGGTGGGTGGGTGGGAAGAGATCAACCAAAGAACTTGTATGCATCTATGCATCACCCATGGACACAGACAATAGAGGGGGTGGAGGCCTGGGGCATAAGGCAGGGGTGGGCTAGAATGGGTCAATAGGGGAAAAGGAGGGTCATATGTAATCCTTTCAACAATAAAAAAATAATACAAAATAAATAAACGTTGAAGAACACAGAAAAAAAAAATATGTAAACTGCAATTATAGTGCATAGTTCTTATATCCATGAAAAACTTGCAAAACCCAGGCTGCTATTTGGCTATAAAAAGTCTTATGAATTCCAAATGAAAATAGAAATGTACAACAAATACTTTGAAGAACACAATTTTAAAATTAGAATACTGTCTACCAAAGTACTCCTGTAATAATGAGCACATCTAGTCTAAAATTATAAATATAAGGCTTTATAACAACACATGCTACAGTAATGGATCAGAATTATAATTTATTATGCCTTGTTTTGTTCTTGTTTATAATGTGCCCTCACATGGTATCAGAAAAGTAGGCAACATTTTAAGAGGATGTTTGTTTTGTACAGTTTAAAATAGCAAAAATATATTTGAATTCTAACAGTTGAAGACTGCTTACATGTACTATTGTACATGTAAACATTTTTAAAATTGAAAATAAGGCAATTATTAAAATAATATTTATATCTAAATTTATTAACTTGGAACAATTTTCAAATTATACAGATAGATAAGAAAAAGAATGTCCACTATTTATTCTATAATACTATGGAGGCTTACAAATGTATATGTGTGTTTGCAAACAAGGATAGCTAGAAAAATGCTCACTGAATAATTAGCTTAAAAATAATGGTTATTTTCATACTATCCCTAACATATATTTATATTATTGATAATGAAATATATAAATCATTTTATATTCAAAGAAAACAATAAAATTAATTTAATTTTTTAAAAGTCTAATTTTTTTAGTAAATAAGAAATCCCCTAATAATTACGATATTGGTAAGTTTATATTATTAAAATTATTTTAAAATAATAATTTTAATGTTTCATAAATGGATATTACAATATTTGGGCAAATTAATAATTAACTTCCTTAATTGGTAATATTTAATACCTAAAAAGATATGCTGATGAGGAAATACAGATACATTTTTATTTCCTTTTTTCCCAAATAAAATGTTTCTATTGCTCTTAACTTTTTAATATGTATGTCATTCTGGATTTTGTTCAGAACATATGTCTTCTATGTGTAAAAGTGCCTGGGTACAAACTTCCTGCACAGCCGTGTACAGGCATGTTCCTGAAGAGTCATATGAAAGCATGATACATATAAACCAAAGTTTACTATTTGCAATTATTACTTTATATGTTATTTAATTCATACATGGGATTTAATTTTTTCAAAAGCGATGAGTATCTAGGGAGTATAGTGTCCCTCCAATTCCTCAGATTCAGCCAACCAGTAAAGATCCTCTTAGGAAGTTATTTCATATGCATATACAAATAGTGTATGCACACACATGAACATCTACATAATATTTCCCCCATTTTTACATATTTTGCATCTTCTGCTATATTCATACATTATTCAGAATATTTCATCTTTGCATATAAAAAGTCTTCAAATTATTTCTCTCTTAAGAACATTCCATGATAAGTATGTATTACAGTATATTTAACCTCTACCTTTGGGTGGATGTTGAGCTGTTTCCACTAATGGCTATCACAAACATTTTGTAATGGCCAGCCTGATCACACCTATTTGCATTACATTTCCATACATTACACAAACAGGTTCAGAGTTAAGCCATGGGAGCAGCTATTTTAGTTAAAATTTAGAACATGTTGAGGCATCCTAGGAAGTATCACCCACAGTAAATATTGTTTCATTTACTGTTAAAAATTATGATTGGCTCTTACCAAATTATATTTTCATAATATTCCCTAGAAAACTAAGTATCCTGGTAGAGTATGATGAGCAGTTTGCCAGATAATACAATAATTTTGAAATTTCTCAATCCATCAGATTTAACTCAGAGCAAAGAGTTTAGTTGAAGTTTATGAAAGATTCCCATGGAAAAAAAGGTTTTTTCTTTATCTTCTAGATTCATGCATGAGTCTATTTTCCACTCGTAACTTTTTTTTTCTCTATTATTTGACCCAAGCCATTCTGAACATTAATGCAATTAAAAATGCCATTTGATTGGAATGAAAAGCTAATATGTTACAATGAAAATTTCAGTGACAGCAACACATTAGTGATGGGAGAAAACAGAGGCAAAAGCACCAGTGACACAGCAGCAAGGTTAGCTTTTCTGTGTCTTCCCAAGTTTTGAACAATAACAAGCACTTCCAAGAAGAGCTAGCAACTCATTGGCAAATGTAATGGCAATACATATAATGCTTATCAATGAAGTAAGAATATTTAAATTAAGTTTTATAATTGGGAATATCCAATCACAAAACAAATTATAATATCAAACTTGGTTCATGCTATGAATTCATCAAAATTCCACAATTTTAAACTATACTTACATCCAAAAAATGTGATACTCATTTCTTCTATTTAAAATATACTGAAAACAATATTAAAAGCAGGCAATAAATTTAAAAATGATTGTCATAAAATAAACATTTTATATCATAGTATTATCTTTAAGTAATATACCTTGAATTTGGCTTACTCACAAAAATCCTATAAAAGAAAGAGCCAATATGCAAATGGTCATTACACCGTGATGCATAATGACCAGTCACTAGGACGCCAAAGCAGCAAGCTAAAAGGAGGAGAGAGTTACAGGAGAGCAGGGCAGTGAACTATGAGCTGCAGAGAGCTATAGCAGTAGTGGGTGGGGAGGCCAGCTGAGGCAAGTGGCAGCAAGCAACTCATGCACGAATTCGTGCACAGGGCCACCAGTAAATAAGTAATCCTCAAAATGGTAAAAGGACTTCACAAAAAAAGAAAAAATGTTTCAGTAAATAGGTCTTCACTGTATTAAGAATATGAAAATTCAGGCATTGCAAACAAAACCTGCTTTTCCTAATAATATTTAAAACAGAAACAACATGTCATTACATTGTAACACACTGAACTGGTTAATAATAAAACAGAATTATCAATATTATAAACCTAAATGGTTTCAATCAATAGTACAGTTGTTTTTATTGATTCATCTATCAATGAAAATCCATTAAATTTGTTAAATGATCATAATTTAAAATTTTCTTCTACAGTTAATAAAATACGTGTAAGAGTATTGATTTTTATTGGTACACTCAAAGCACATATACAAGAACAAGGATATGATCTTTTTTCCCCCTCAACTAAGCAGGGAAGGAAAGACAATTTTACTACTTTCCAGACTCATCCTTGATACCTCCTAGGAAAGGGTATCCTGTCATATATAAAAATGACCATAATAAAAGATGGCCACATGTTAATTACTGTCTGTGAAGCTAGTGTGGGTTGGGCAATATTCTAGCAATGTCTTGGTTGAAAATGAAGAATCGGGCTAAGAAAATGTGTGGATAGCTGGACTCTGTAAGAAATATATAATAAATGCTTTGGAGAGCAAACTCTTAAAACATTTTTAAAGAACTAAGAATAAATACATAGAACATAAACTTCTTTATTTAACAGGGGTAAAATAATGTTTTGAGATATAGGTTCAAAATAAACTCCTACTAGCAAAGAATGGTACAGAACCTCTATGGAGGGTGAAGACAGAGGTCTGGTCGACGTCAGTAGTGCCATGTGACTCCCAAGACAATGGGAAAGGAGAGGAGAAAAAGAAAGCGAAAAAGCAAGCATCATATAGGATTTAATTAAAGTGAGTGGGCAACAGTCCTGCAGTAATCTGCACTGGTGGAATGTCCCATTTAGTTTTATATATGGTTTAATGCACTATAGACAAAAACCCAACTTGGTAAAAAATCAAACATGACACTGTTATCCAAGATGTTGCTAAAAGAACTGATAATTTTTAACTTATCTCCCAGCAAGATGGGAGACAAGGCTTGGAAAAGAGGACAGCTCCCTACCAAGTGAAAGAACACTGGGAACTTCTGAACTATTGAATTACTCAAGGGCATCAATAACATGTCTGGACAAATGACAGAACGGGGTTCAATCCACTGGGTTAGCAGGTGGATTGCTCCACTACTGGAGTTCATTTAGCATTCATGGGGTTTAAAAGCTACTGTTTTCTACTTAAACTAATGAGAACACTTTCACCTTCTATTACACATTTCTTTTAGCTATTATTTTAATGATTCCAGAGTACTCAATCACATAGTATATTTTTATTTAACACAACTTTATAAAACAATTAGGCTGGTTTTATTTCATCAGTATCAGTATCCACTACTGGTTTTATTTTATCAGTACCACTGAAATATCTTGTGATCACTGTAAATGAACCTACTAAGCTACAGTGTATATTCTCTTGGGCAAAAGGCTTTTGTTAGGTATTTTCAATTTGCCCTCCAGAAATATTGCACCACTCTCTACCACACCAACAGTGAACAAAATACCTGTTTCCTTATACTCATGGGATGTTGTAGTTAGAAAGAAAAGTTATTAAGTCAGTAGACACAATATAAAAATTAATGACACAACCTAGATATAACTAGCTTGAGGCAGGTACACAGTGCTAACGTCATACAAAAATTTAGGAAAGGGAAAACTAACATGAAATATAAAATTGCAATAAATGTGGAAACAGGAATGAGAATGAGACTTGGTAATTAGACAAGAGCAATATAGATATAGAAAAGGCTAATGTGATAAGTGTCCTTCCCACTGTCTGACTGCTGGCAATGATGACCACCAGGGGGCAGGTGCATGCTGCCATCATGCACACTTGCCATTTACAGAGAAACAGCAGCGTGGACCTGGACGACAAAGCAATACTCAGTTTCCCCCTAGTGGGTCACAGGTCCTGCCTCCACCCCAGAGCAACAGCCCACCAAATTGCAGCCGACAATGCCTAGACCCTATAGCCATCCCAGAAACAGTCACTGTGGGTGCCAGGTAATGACATCACATAGCAATGCCTGGCTTCCTCTCCCCAGCAACGAGCCTCCTTATAGTTTCTTTAGCCCAGGAACTGGACTCTTTTTATAGCCAGGTGCAAACATTTTACACTGTAACTAAATGTCTGTGAAGCATTTCCTGTGCCTCATCTCATTTGATCTTTACAGAAGTAGGTAGATAGGAGACTTGGTGGAATCCTATTTTCTTTCCATTAGCTGGAAAACAGAGATTTAAAAAGCTTAGAAACTTGACCCAAATGAAAAGAAGTAAGACATGATGGACCTTGAAAATGACTTCAGAATTTCTCACTGCACAGAATATAGTCACATACTGCTACAGTTAAATATTTTACCCTTTGTTCTCCCTGCATCATCTACAATAATAATCTGTTTCATGCTAATATTTACTGCTGTGTTACTAACAATTATCTGGAAGGGAAGTTGGGGTGCTTCACTGGTCTGGGAAAAGTTTAGCTAAATCAGAAAGAAGGTTTAATTAAGCAAGTTTGTTTTATACTGTATAAAAGGCTAAGTTGACTCACACACACATGATACATATAAAGCTCTAGCTGGCACCAATTGCATGCATATGTTTCCATCTGTCATTGTTAATCATGAATTTGGAAGACACTACTAATATAGAGAAAGGGCAAATAGTAATTTTAAAATATTTCTTCTAATTAATTTTCTTTCAAGGTGCATGAATTTGTGCACTGGGCCACTAGTATTATAAGAATTTAGCTTTAGTTTAAAATATGTTAATATCTATGTATCAAGTTAATGATTACTTGTATCTTATTAAATAAATTTATAACAATAAAACTATTTTTTATGATCAATAAGCACAAGTACATCAAGAATCAAGAATCAATGCTAAGCCATTTAGCAAGCTTCAGGGCAATTTTGTTTTGTTTTGCTTAAATCTTATTAAATAAAAGGTCTGATTATAATGAGTAATAGAAAGTAATCTATGAAGTAATTAATCCAACCTCAGGAAACCTGGGTTTCCTCATACTGTACAATGAGACTAACAGTATTAGAATATCTCACATAATAGTTTAAGTACATTAAGTAAAGTAAGTGAGATAATGCATATATATCCAGCATAGTCTTTTGACACATGAAAACAGCTAATATTTATTAAATCTTACTGTATCTCAATAATTTTTATATCTCCTTACATTTACTATTTCATTGGTTTTCACAAAATGCTATGGAATAGTTATTCATCCACATTTTATGGATGAGAAAGCCACAGCAGAAGTAGACTAAATAACTTGTCAAATCACACAGCAAGAAAGTGGCATTGCCTTGGTGAACCAGCTGGTCTAATTTCAAAGCTTTTCTTCTAAATCTCTACAGTTTATTGCCTCTTGTAGTAATCACTAGACACTTACCTTTCTAAATAAATGCTAATTCTTTAAATTGCAAGTTTTATAATCATTTGCTATATAAATGTAATCATGCATTATTGTTTTGATGATTTCTTGAAACAGGCTGCATACATAACTTAACTGGAATTAATTTTCTCTTTGAAAATGTTTGTACCAGAACTTTTCAAGTCACTGTAGCTTTGGAGAAGAATATCTCCTTATGAGCTCTGTAAAGTAAAGATTTAATACTAATTATCTAGTTTTAATATTCTTAGCAACAGGGTAGTATCTTCATTCTCTTGGATTAATCATTTTAATAACATCACAGAGCCTGATTTTTAAAATAATTATAATTCCATTCAAAGCACGCTATGGTCTTGGTTCTGCAGTGAACACCATAGTGGGCACTGTCAGCTAAGATTTCAGTCTCAAAGAGTCTTCAGGAGAGTCTAGGGCAGCACACCACTTAGGGCTTCATGGGATATGGTGATGGCACAGCCCCATGTCCTGAGGTACCAGGATTTGGAACTGAGATTTAAATGAGACACAATGTGAAATCAATACCTTACTTCAGTTTGCCCGCTTAGCAATATTGATAAAATAATTCACCACAGTAGGACTTCTCTTTTAATCAGATACCCACATTCACCTGCAGATAGCTTTACTTTTGTGGAAGGCAGGTATACAAGGTAACAGGGATATTAGAACAAACACTACATTGAAAAGGAGCCTATTGTTCCTCATCACATTTATCACTTCCTTTCTTTCTTTTTTTTTTTTTAATAATGCACAATTGTGTCTTTTTTTTTATAATAATATATTTTGTTGATTTTACACATAGAGGAATTGAGAGGGACAGAGAGTTAGAAACGTCGATGAGAGAGAAACATCGACCAGCTGCCTCTTGCACACCCCCTACTGGGGATGTGCCCGCAACCAAGGTACATGCCCTTGACCAGAATTGAACCTGGGACCTTTCAGTACGCAGGCCGACGCTCTATCCACTGAGCCAAACCGGTCCTGGCACATTTATCACTTTCACAGAGAGCACTTTGTGTTTCCACTTTACCCTCCTGATTGTGTGCAATAGAGCCTGGAGAGAATCTTACTCTGGAATTTGAAGACCAGGGTTTATACTCTGCTAATATCCATCTGGCTGAGACACTAGGCATATTCGGTCAATGTGCCTCAATGGTTGAGCATTGATCTATGAATCAGGAGGTCACAGTTCAATTCTGGGTCAGAGCACATGCCCAATTGAGGGCTCCATCCCCAGTAGGTGGTGTGCAGGAGGCAGCCAATCAATGATTCTCTCTCTTTGATGTTTCTATCTCTGTCTCCCTTCCTCTCTCTGAAATAAATAAAAGTATTTTTTTGGGGGGAAAAAGACACCAGGCAAGTTAACCTCTCTAAAATTCAGTTACATCATCTGTAAAATGGGTTAATAATGATACCCACCTATGTGAATGTTGTCAGGATTAAATGAAATAATATATGTAAACAACCTGATCCAGTGCCTGATTTAAAATGTGTTGAATAATACGTATCATTAATTATAAAATGTATTGTCTTATGTTTAATTTTGGCACTCAGCTATCTATATTTTAATTTAGCATTGCCTGTAATTGAAGCTATATTACTAAATCATAATATTATTTATTCTTCAAAATTAATTATGCCCTCACTGCTAGGAATTCATGAAGAACACATACTCATACATGTGTACAAATGCTTATCTCATCAGTTTAGTACAGTGTGATTTTTATCTTTTTTTTTTAGTTTTTATATATTTTAATTTAATACTTTGGGGGAAATTAATATCTACAAATTTGTAAAGCAAATGTCAGAATGCATTAATTCTAGAACCTGTTAATTAGGTTGTATTGACACTACCTATTCCTATTCCGTGGTGAGGAGGGAGGATTCTTCAATGTTCTGTGTTGTCTGCATCTTTTCAGGCAGATGGAGAAGAGAAAAGAATGTTCCAGACCAGAGAACAGCATGGCCAGGTCATTTTGGGGACAAATGAAACAAGGAGCCATTCAAAGGGTTTCATCCAAGAGCAGCACAGATTTCATGGAAGAAGAAGGAGAGGTGGGGCTGGACAGAAAGGCTGCTGTAGAAACAGCAGTATTGGGAGCCACACTGAAGTACTCTGATTTCATTTAAGCCCCTTGGATGTCCCTGAAAGGTTTTTAATTAGGTATTGACATAATGGACCTCCTCTTTGAGAAACGTCTGTGGCTCAAGGAAAGATGAGAGGAGAATAATAACAAGACTGAAGACAGAAGGCTGTCTGGTTTGTGGGACAGTGGCAGGAATCAGACAGCGATGGGTCACTCTCGAGTTTCATACCCTGGGTAACCCACAGTGACATGTGTTAATATGGGGCACACGTGAAGAGGGGATGGTTTGGAGAAACAAAAATTAGCTCACTTTTGGAGTTAGGATCTATGTTTATTGAGATCAGCTGGTCTATGCTGAATAAATGGAAAGCCTGACATATCAGCAGCTTCACCCCTAAACACTGGCAATGAGTGCCAGGATCAGATTTTCCTCTATTTTCCTGACTACATACCTTGAAGGCCACAGTCAGACAGAGGGGAAGGACTTCAGGGTCAGAGACAAGGCCATGTGTCCTCCTGACTCAGCAGGCATCATAGGCCTCTGGTCCCCCTGGGCCCTTCCGGCTGCCTATTCCCTTTAAAATCAGAGATAGAAGGAGGAAAGAGCACATGTTACAGAAGCTTAAGTCATGACCCTTTTCCAGGCAAAGACCCTGGGGGTCAGGGTGGAAGTCCTCTTAGTAATGTCAAGGCTCTCTGGGAAATATCCCAAACTGACAGGAGTGTATCCTGAGGGGGGAGAGCAATGAGCAGTGTTGGCAAGGCCTAGCAACGCAGAGCCCAAAGCAAGTTTGGGTAGTTTAGAGCCTTGGACCCAAGCCCAAAGCGCCTTACCCCCAGGGGCTGTAACAGGTGCAAGGAGGGAGAATGCTACCTTTGTTCCCTGCAGGAGCGCAGAACACGCAGTGGCTTGCTGGCGCCGGGAGCTGATGGAGGAACATGAGCTCCCCAGGTGTAGGAGGCCACTCCAGGAGGCGCAGACAAGCAATGCAGACCCAGCTGAGGTCTGCGGCTGGGAGGACCTCCACCCACGTGGACCCGCTCAATCAGGATGTTCTCCTGGAGCTGGGGTCGGCAAACTGTGGCTTGTGAGCCACATGTGGCTCTTTGGCCCATTGAGAGTGGCTCTTCCACAAAATACCATGGCCTGGGAGAGTTTATTTTGAAGAAGTGGCATTAGAAGAAGTTTAAGTTCAAAATATTTGGCTCTCCAAAGAAATTTCAATCATTGTACTGTTGATATTTGGCTCTGTTGACTAATGAGTTTGTCGACCACTGTCCTGGAACCATGTGGCTGGTCCAGTCTGCAGGTCAGAGCACTCCCCACCATGCCTCCCAGGTCTGCCTCAGGAGGAGAACATAATCACCCACTCCTTTCACAGCCTGAGCAGAGGGATTCGCCTCTGAAAGCCACTGTCAGTGCTTAACTGGCTGCTGGAACAGCCTAACAGTTACACGAGTTTCTACATAATCTTGTGTCCAGTAAGTTTTCCAAAGTATCACAAAACCCACAGATGCAAAACGTCTTCATCACCCTACCGCTCTCCTCCCACAAACTGCATTCTGTCTGTAAATATTTTTTCACCTCGTCTCACACTGGGTTAACAACATCGATAAGAGCCTGAATTGTGAGAGTTCTCAAAACTGAAGCAAATATGAAACATATAAAATAGACCTATATAGACTTAAATATAAAGAATAGATAGAAATATATAGTCCATTCTCAATACATTCTATGTATAACCATAGAATGTATTTAATAATGCCAAAGCATCAAATTCCACCAAAGGTCACAAGTGTTCATGCTCTCAGGCTCAAAATCTGATATCAATGTCCTTTGTAAATTCAATTTTTATTTTACACTATTTTTAGACTTAAAGGAATCATTCCCAAAGGAGTACACACTCCTCATATACCCCACACCTAGATTCCTAATTACTCGATCTTACTCCTAGCATGATGCATTTATCACCACTCACGAACCAATATGGATGGATATGTGCTTCTTGCATTAGTCAGGGTTCTATAGAGAGAATATTGGTGATAAGCAATTGACTCAAGTCTTGTGAAGGCTGAGAATCCTCAGGATCTGCAGTGGGAGAAACGGGAGCAGCTGCTGTGCAGTCCCCAAGTCTGAAGCTCTGAAATCCAGGACAATCCCAATCTCAGCTCCTCTGCCAATGCCAAGCTGCATTCTGCATAGACAGGTGGCTGACCCTGAAGCCAGATATCACGAGATCCTGGACGTTCTTTCATCAAACAGGTCCCTGGAAAGAGAGAACCACTTGACCAGCCCACGTGGTTCAGTGGTTGAGCATTGACCTCTGAACCAGGAGGTTACATGCCTGGGTTGCAGGTTCAATCCCCAGCTGAAGGAGGTCGCTGACCAATGATTCTCTCTCATCACTGATATTTCTATCTCCCTCTCTCTTCCCCTTCCTTCCTCTCTGAAATCAATAAAAATTTAGAGAAAGAGAGGAAGAGAGAAACACACCCTAGAACCCTGATTGTAGAGAGACCCCTGAGTTCCTGAAGGAGACAGGACCAGATGGGGTCTGGTTCCCCTGACCTTTGCTGATCCCCAAGAAGTGGTTTTTCCCAGATGACAAAGCTGTGTGTTGAAGGCTGTATGTTTTCCACATGTTGAAAAAAAGCCTAAAGGACATTGTATTTAGCCTAACAATGGGATTTTTTATCTACAGAAAGAAAACGATGTCTGAGTACTCAGCTCATTTCTCCAATATTCCTCGGGATATTTTTCTTGCAAGACACACGTGTACACTTAACTGCTCGTGCCCTTGAACGCAACGCCAATGCAGGAACACCGTGCAGACAGTGTGGGGGCAGGGCCGGTGCCTCCACAGGGTCTCCCTCCACTGTCTGCAGCTGCCCGGGCTGAGGGCTCCTGATGCTGCATGAAGTGGGTGCATCCTGCCTGCTAAACTCGTCGGCCTCTAGAGTGCTTTTATAAGATCCATGAAAAAATTCTGATTGCATTTTAAAACTGTGTCTGCAGAATAAAGAAAAGCAAGCTACTAAGAAATGAAAATGAATCAAACTGCCTGGAGGACAGGGTGGAACCAGGCCCAGCATCATAAGAACCAAACTGGACACAATAGCCAGTTTGGTTCAGTGGATAGCACGTGGGTCTGCAGACCTACCAACCAAGGGGCCCTAGGTTTGATTCCGATCAAGGGCACAGCGCCTGCAGGAGGCAACCAATCAATATGCTTCTCTCACATCAATGTTTTCTTTTCATTTCCCTCTCTCCTGGACTCTCTCTAAAATCAATGGAGAAATATCCTCAGCTGAAGAATTAAAAAACAACCACAAACTCTGGACCACCTTTGACCAAAAGGATTCGAAGCACAATTACAGGTCAGGAAATCAATGGATTCAGTGTTTCTTAATGATTGCTAACTAAATCAAAGGCATGATCGTCAACAAATCAAACAACTAGCAAGATATAAAGTTTCCACAACCTGTTAGTGGATGATTTATATGCAAACACAAATACATTTGCGCACACACGTGCGCGCGCGCAAACACACACACACGTATACACACACACACACACACACACACACACACAGACACAATGGTTTAGAAATTATAACCAGTTCAGAGTATAAAGATATAATGCCTTATCTGGTTGGAAAGTGTCCTGGATTCTTCTGGGTCCATTTAGAAGTGTGATCAAATGTGCAAAAAATAAAAACCAAGCAAAATTTATGTGACTGAATTTTCTCTCCAGCATGAAGCAGATGTTTAAGTTGGATATTTTCTGCCCTTTTTTTTTTCTGTGACAAATGAGTGAGAATAGCTCTTGAGGAAAATCCATTTCCAAAATGCATTCATTAGGGCTTTACTCAAGTGCGAGGCAAGAAGATGAAGTGACAAGTCAATTATAATATAATATGGGTTTGAAAGGTTTTTTTCCACTTTAAGTAATTATGAGACTAATTTACCAATGCTCAGCCTATTACTGGGCCTAGAAAACTCCTGATTACATATTAAAATAAGAGAACAGTGGTTTCTGGAACACATCCTAGGAAGGCCTCATTTTGAATTGAGGATCTTAAGGATATTTATGGATAAAGTCAAAGTGAGATATACATCAAGAAAGAGAATCAGAGAGAAAAGGAAACTTTGCCCGGTCACTGTGGTGAGGTAAAGACCACTTCCAATTCTTTCTCTTCAACAAAAGTGAGCTACCTTGCATCTGGAAACTTGCTTAATCCCACTAACCCTTTGTCCATGTTTGTGACATGGTATTATTCATGCTTAGCTTGTATAGTTGCAGTGGCAGGCCAGTGAAGCAAGCACAGAGCCTGGGCACATGTCTAAATACCATGCCTCCCTTTATTCCTTTGGGAACTAAAAAGCCTAATGACAAAATGTTGTCCACTTCGACCACTCACCAATATGACCGTATCCCATCATCAAGAAAATATCTCTACCTTCATCATTCTCGAAGGCTGGCACTTCCCTCTCTGAGCAGGACACTCTGTCCTTTCTCTTTCTTTTATTACAAGTGAAATTGCTCTTTGGTTCTTGGTATTATTTAATCAGTCTCTGCAATGCAGTACTAAGTATCAATCTGTTGGGGTCAGGCACTGGGCAAGCACTGGCAACAATAAATATAGGAAAATGCAGGAGGTCCCAGTTCATCCTATATAATAAAGAGGTAATATGCAAATTGACCTTCATACCCTCACAAGATGGCTGCCTATGACCAGGCCAGCAGGGGGGTTAGTGAGAGACGACCAAATGACTGAACAAGCAGGCTGTGTGGGGTGACCAGGCCAGCAAAGGGGTGCAGTTGGGGGCAACCAGGCCAGCAGGAGGGGCAGTTGTGGGCCATTAGGCTGGCAGGGGGATAGTGTGGGTTGAATAGGCCAGTTGGGGAGCAGTTGGGAGCGACCAGGCAAGCAGGCAAGTGATGATTAGGAGCCATAGGTCCAGGATTGTGAGAGAAATGTCCAATTGACATTTTAGGCCCAATCCCTGGACCTAAACTGGCAATTGGACATCCCCCAAGGGGTCCCAGATTATAGAGGGTGCAGGCTGGGCTGAAGTGATGTACAGATTTCATGCACAGGGCCTCTAGTTTAAACATAAGAAGTTAAGTTTCCTCTAATGAGAACTTAGTATGAAAATGTCTGCAATCATATTTTTATCTCCCCACTTTTATACCCACAGATACACCTGGTAACATACCCACAAACCCCACTCATTTCCCAGCACCTCATCGCTGTTGTCCTCCATTCCAAATCACTCATTCTTCAGCTTCATGGGAGCATCCCCTTTCTCTTTTTCTCTGGTCTGTAATCCATCCCAGACTCTGTTTGTCCTGTGGCCATTCACTTTAGTGGCACTCTGGTTAGAAACTTCAATCCCCTCATCCTTGCCAATCAGCCTTATAGTTCAAGATGGTAATATCTACATGTGCTGTAGTTGGATTTGATGACTTCCCAGGCATCATATGGCCATTTTTGTTCTTGCTGTTAATCCTCACCTAAGAATATTTTCCCAATGATTTTTAGAGAGAATTGAGGGGAGAAAGAGATACAGACAGAGAAACATCAATGTGAGAGACACATCAATTGGTTGCCTTCAGCACGTGCCCTGGACCAGGGCTGGGGATCAAGCCTGCAACCAAGGATGTGCCCTTGACTGGAATTGAACTCAAGCCCCTTCAGACTGAGGGCCAACTCTTTATCCACAGAGTAACATTGGATGGGCTATATGGCCATTTTTAAAAAATAAATATTCAATATTTACTATAAGCAGAACTTGTTACAGATACTGGGGGATCCAAAGATAAACAATGTAGGTTATTTTATTAGTCACCTTGGACTTCTTATCTAACCTGTCAAAAATTAAGATTTCACAATTCTTAAATTGCTTGTCCCCATAAAGATAAAATAAGGGAATGGATGTAAAACATCTGGCATATAAAGTCAATTTTAATATTTTTATTTTTCCTGTTATTATTAGTTCTAATCTAGGCATTCCAGTCATCTTGTGCACAATCATGCTAAATATATGTGTGAATGAGAAAACACAATAAGGCTGTGTTGATTCTTTATTTTAAATGTTTACTGCCCACCTACCCATCCACTTCTTTAAATCTACTAATAAATCATTACATATATGACCATGTATGGTCTAACTGTCTAACAGGTTAATAATATTGTGTGTCTTTTAGAACAATTTCCAGGAAGTGAATGTAAAATTGCCGGAATACTAATGTCCTAGGGGTTTGGCATTTCTCCCAGAAGTGCTACAAATAAACACCTGAGCACTTTTTCCTTCAGAACCAGGAGGTTCAAATGGAATTCTATTTAGGTCTTTGAATTGTGACATATGTTAATCCCATGAGAGTCTCTGCATGAAATGAATATTTGCAGAATTTGAACATGGCATTATTAGAATAACTTGCCACTTTGTAGTAAATATGCTATGAATATCCTTTGTGAATTTAACCCTATAGGGAAGAATTCAAAATTGATGAATGAGGTCAACAATTATTTATCAAGGGGTCAATAATGGAACATATCTTTACAGTCCATATTTAGATATGTTACATAAAATATTATCCTATATAATAAAAGCCTAATATGCTAAGTGTCCGGTCATCCAGTTGGTCATTCAACCCATCAAAGAGTAATATGCTAATGATATTCTAAGGCTGCTCAACCATTTGCTATGACATGTAATGACCACCAGGGGGAAGACACTCCAACTGGTAAGTTAGCTTGCTGCTGGGATCCACCTGATTGGGACTGAGCAAAAATGGGCCACACACACCCTGGAGCCCTCCCACAATCTCTCCCTGGCTGTCCAACCTCCTGTGTCCTTCCCCAGCCCTGATCATGCACTGGTGAGGTCCCTCGGCCTGGCCCGAGCCTTCTCACAATCCAGGCTGGGGGACCCCATCTCCCCCTGAGTGCAGAATTTCATGTACCGGGCCTCCATTCTATAATAATAAAAGGGTAATATGCTAACAAGACCATGCATTCTTCTGGACATCCTTCCAGCTGACCTTATATATGAAGCCACAGGAGTAGGGGCTGAGGCAGCTGCAGCGGTTGGGGGGGGGGGGGGAGAGGGGGGGTAGGAGGGAAGGCTGAGCCCCTTGCATGAATTTTTGTGCATCAGGCCTCTAGTTGTATAATAAAATTTGATATCAATATATTTTACTTTACCAGCACTTTTTATTTGCAAGTTGTATCAAATAACAAATCTTATTTGCAAGTAAATATGGCTTAAAATGTGTTTTAAATTAAAATACCAGATAATGACTGATAAAGTTTTTTGTATTCTTAAGTGATTCCAATTATTTTTTATATTTGTTCAAAACATTTTAAATATAGAGGATAACACAGAGAGCTTTCCAATAAAATGTAACTTCTCAGAGCTTCAATATTTATCAGTTATACCTCTACTTAAATATATAGACCAGAACCAACAAGAAAGCTTAACAATTTATCCGTCTCAATGTGTAAAACCAAGAGGATTTAAGCTCAATGCTTCAGTCCTCAGACTAGTGTACCACTTTCATGCAAAATGGGGAGAAAAGGAAGTAGGGAGAAATAAGGAGGAAGGAAGAAGAGGACTGAGGGAGAAGGTGGCAGAAGGAGAAAAGGAAGAAAAAATATTGAGAGAAAACCTGGTCAACTACTAAGATGTGTACCTTTCCCTGGTCACAGTTTTAAATAAAGAAACAGAGACAATTATAAACACAGATCTATTGTTACTGCTATTGTTTCTTTTCTTTTTTAAAATAAAATTTTATTAATTTCAGAGAGGAAGGGAGAGAAGGAGAGAGAAACATAAACGATGAAAGAGAATCATTGATTGGTAGCCTGAATATGTGCCCTCACCTGAAATTGAACTGTAATCTTCTGGTTCCTAGGTTGATGCTCAACCACTGGACCATGCCAGCCAGCCTTGTTTCTTTCTTAATAAAAGAGCTCTTGACTTGATTTGTCTTAGAAAACGCTACTGAGAATGTGTATGGTGCATTTCCCCCATTTCTGGGAGTCCATAGGAGTGAAAGGCATATGGCATAGCTTTATAGCTATAACACAGCAGCCTCATGGTGATCACGTAAATGACATCTTGAGACTCCTTCATATCCATATAGTAAAGCATCTAAAATTATAAAATGGTAAAAAGAAATTATAGCTCTCACTGCTGTAGTGTCCATGTTATCAGGGTGGGAGAGATGAATATACATGGTGACATATGTGTCAATTCTAGTAAATGTAAGGTTCTGGAAAATAAGGGCAATGCTAGTATGTGCTTTATAGGGCAATGTGAAGATAAAAGGAGATAAGCCATATGAAACAGTGAATGTACAAAAAGAAAAAGTCAGATTATATATTAATATTGTTCCTATTTTTGCTTGTGCCTACCTGCCAACCAGCTGCCAACTTTAGGAATCCTACCTCTGCAATACCACTCTTCCTTCCCTTGATCTATTCACATGACTTAGTTTTACTCAGAGTATTTTTGCAAAGATTCTTATTACTCCTGGCTTTCAAACCATGTTAGTTATAGTGGCTAGATTAATAAGCCTACACTACAATTCAATTTGTGTGCTTCCTTTTCCTGATGAGCCTTTATTATTTATTTCCCCACCATTTCCCAAACATGTCAAGGGCCTCAGTTTGACTCTTAAAATCTATCAAAATATAGCCTCAGTATACTTTATACTCTTATTATCTTCCATTCGCCTCTGTCACTGACTAATGGTTCAGTCAGGCCCCCGGAGACACGGCATGGATGATGTGTGTGTTCCTGCTTCTGTATCATTCTCGTGCTGTGCTGAACTGGTCTCCTGTCTTGACTTGCCTCCCTCTTAGATTTTCTGCCCCAATCCTTCCCACAGGTAAGACCACATTAAGGCAACTGTTTACAAGATAAACCCCCAAATGCCCGTAGTTTCTTACTCATGGGCAGCCCCCAATAAGTGACCCTGCTTACACAGTAGCTCTCTTGTATACCAGGTAATTCAGGGACCCAGGCTTCTTCGGTCGAGTGGTTCTGTCATTTTCAATCCTAATTTTCAAGGTCATCATGATTATTTGCATTGAGTTCATGGAGAGGACAGAAATAAGAAATACGGAGGGGTTTATGGACCAGACCT
This sequence comes from Pipistrellus hanaki, assembly GCF_964339955.1. Classification (NCBI taxonomy): domain Eukaryota; kingdom Metazoa; phylum Chordata; class Mammalia; order Chiroptera; family Vespertilionidae; genus Pipistrellus; species Pipistrellus hanaki. The sequence continues at coordinate 69,039,619 of NC_140510.1, read as the reverse complement.
GGAGTTGCACATGTCATTTTTGCTGTCATTCCATTGTCAATAGGCCAGTTGCATGCTACACTTGACATCAACAGGGTCTGGCAGTGCTTCCTGGCTGTGTACCAAGGAGATGCAGACACAGGTCTTGGTAAATATTCTCTGCCAAGCTACCTTCAGGGTGGGTTTCAGATTCTCTCCTTCTCTGAAGCTCTTCCCACACCTCCCAGGCACAAGCCTGTAAGGGTGCACAGTACATAAGTGGGGGCGCAGAAGCAATTTCCATTCCTCAATGTGCAGTGAGTTAGAAGAAGTTGTGACAGGCGGACGTTTTATGTTAAACTGCTATTAACGTAGATTGTAGAACAAGACGACGCACCCGCCTTTGCGGCCTCTGTACAGGACAGAGCGTGTGTTCATCTGCCAGGACAGACTTCGGACCCCCACCCAGTGGCAGAGGGACCAGCTCCTGGGTCTCTCGGGTCCCTTGGGACCTGCTGGTTCTAAGGATGCACAATGCCGTGGAAGAGGTATTTCCAAGTGTCATTTTCTTTCCTTTTGTCACAATATACACAACCTGTGCCAAGCTTTTAAGCTTTCCAAATGTCGATGCAAATGGCATTTCCAGAGAGTGGATGTTTTTAAGCCATGTTCACGTTACTTTACCGAATTAAAGGGAACTAAATGAAACTGAAAAGCATGCTCTTCCTGTATCTGATTATGGAGAAGTAAACCCCATTGTACCTTAGTAATCAAAGTCTTATTGCCCAGGTTTTAAAATTATGCTATAAAAGCCATCTGTACGGCAAACTAATTCAGAAAACTTAGCCTGGGAGGGGCCTTCGGAGAGAGTGCTGAACTTGGCGTTTTTACCAGCTCCCGGGGAGCTTTCTCCAGATGTTGCCAGGCAACCACAGCCCAGATAAGATGTCTTCCTCATCAACGAAGCCTCTGTTAACACAGTGAGAACCGAAACAGTTGCCACCTGCACAGGTCACATTGCAAGTCAACTGTCTTTGGTCATGATGTCAAAATGAATCAATGTACTCATTTTCAAATATATATATATAACAATGGCTTTAGTAGAGAGACCTGTGGTGGGGACGATAGCCATCAATGAATCAGGCATGCGTCTGTATTAAGAAACAGAACAGGAGAAATGTAAAGATTATATAAATAGTACATTATGTGGATAGAAAATTAACAGAAGACAGCTTGCTGCTGTGGCCCTTATGAAGAATTATCAGACTTATAGTTACCATTCAAGAGCTGTTGATGCTAAAGGATACACGATCTGACAGAATGTTGCATTTGGGAAAGCAACAGTCACATGAACACTGAAGTACAGACAAATTCAATATAATAAAAATATAGAAAAGGGTTTATTAAAAAACAGGTTCATTTTTTGGATAGTAGAAGCATGAATGAATTGTGAGGGGTATTTTTCAAAATAGTATTAAATTAAATAATCATTTTTTTAAAATGCTTTCTAACAACAATTAACCATATAAACTATTCTCATTCTCTCTCAAAAAAATGTGTTCATAGGAAAACTGGAGAGTTGTATATTCTACATATTTCTAGTATGGCAAAATGTTTTCTGTCCTGATTAGATAAAGAACTACAGAAGGAAATGGGTCCCTTGAGAGAAGGAAATAGGAATTCTTGAGTGTGAGTCAGGGAAATTTAAATATAATATGTTGAACAGTATTCTACGTACAGAAAATAATTTCTAAAATATTTACTGACTATTGGATATTTTTATTATGCCATATGTTTAAATTCCTGATATATTTAAGCATTTTACACATATTATTTTTATTTAAATGTCCGTTTGCTCATATTCTGCTTTCGATTTTTTCATATTCACATAACTTTAAATGCAGATCTCTTTACCCCATGTCCACCCATAAACGCATTCCTCCCAGTTACAATCAGTTCTCAGTTATCTAGCTTGGCAAGGAGCTGGTTTTCCCATTATTCAAATGTTCTGTCCTCATCTACATGGATTACTAATATTCAGAGTACTATACTATAAAATTTACTTCAGCATTAAAGTGACACTAAAAAAAATCACTACTTTTTATATGTACATAGTTTCACCTAATTTAAGTATCATTTATTCAAAGCTTAGCATATACAGGGCAATAAGTTAAAGTGTATCAAGTTTCTTTGTTTTGTTTCTCTCCCTCCTACTTCCCCCCACCTCCTGGAAGCATAGTGTATTGATTTTATATAATAAAATTCAAAACACAGTAAAAATTACAAATACAAAAAAGTATGTATGCTCAATGTAGAAAAGGACACATTCTCCAAAGAGAGTGATCACAATGACATAATGACGCAGGGGTAGTAACCCAGGGTTACAGCTAACATAATGATCCATGTGGTAAGAACAAATACTATCACTAAAGAACTGATATTGCTTAGTGGTGACTATAACTGAATACCAATCATGAATACATCAAATTTTCTATAGCTGTAGAATATTTTATGATATATGTAGCATAACTTATTTAATCATTTTCCTGGAGGGTTATTTAGTATGTGCTTGTATTTTTGTGCAGTTACATCATGTAATGCCTTATAACACAAACCAAAGAAATAAAGGGCCTTAGCTATATTTTTAATAAGAAAAATTATGTCATGACTTAAGATTTACCATATTTCATTAAGGATTTATAGCAAATCATGTGATTTCCTTGCACATGATTTGCACATATAAGGGAAACTGAATTAAAAATTGTATTTACCAAAATGTCTAGTGAAGCAATGTGAAGGGAAAAAAATAAGAAGATTATGGATGTCTCAAGTCCCATCTTTCAAGAAAAAAGACACATTTTAAGGAATAAAAAGTGCAATGTGAAGCATTGCTGATGGATAATTTTGTTTAGAAAGAAGACAAAAAAATATTTCTTCTTGAGCTAAGATTGATATAGGAAATTAATTTTGCCCTCAGAACAATACTATAAAGTAATTATTGTCATATTAATTCCATTAATAAGAAATACGAGCTTCCAACATTTTAAATAAATTTCCCATTCACCACACAACCATTAACTCAAGAGCTAAGATTTTAATTCAGCTTCTTTAGATTCCAAAGGCTATATTGTCAATGATGTTTAAATATATATGGAATCTAATGTCCCCACTGAAGAGCATAAGAAAGAAGTTCTCCTTTTCACTCACAAAATAAAAATAGCACCAGGGTGACTTCAAGACTTACTATGACCTAGCCTTGGAGGTCTCCTAGAGTTATTTCTGGAGTGTTTAGGTGAAGCAGGTCACTATCACCAAGGCAGATTCTAGAAGATGGTGGGAACACACTCCTTCTCTTGGGGGAGGAATTAAAGTCAAAGGATGAGCCCAACCAGCATGGCTCAGTGGTTGATCATGGACCTCTGAACCAGGAGGTCACTGTTCAATTCCTGTTCAGGGCACATGCCCAGGTTGTGGGTTCTATGCCCAGTAAGGAGCATGAAGGAGGCAGCCAATCAATGATTCTTTCTCATCATTGATGTTTCTCTCTCTCTCCTGCTCTCCTCTTCCCCTTTGAAATCAATCAATACAAATTTTTTTTTAAAGTCAAAGGATGAACAGATTAATAACATCTTAAAAACAGACTAGCAGACCCTCCACATTCTGGTTGACAGGGTCGATGCTAAGTTAGACTGAGGATCTAAGGACAGAGGAGAGTAAGTTCTGGTATTGGTTCATCTGTTCTTTCCCTGTGTGACCAAGGGTTGAGGGGCCTTTTTCTTCTATCTTCTCTCACCAATGGGCACAACCTCTGTCAGAACCTCGCCTCCTTCTACTATAAGTTTTTCTGTCTTGTGTTATAACCTCTTCGAAAGAGATTCCACTATTGCTAAATCCTGGGACCTGGGAGTGGAGTCGAGGGAAGCAATATCCTGTTGCTTTTCCTTAAGAAATCCCAAACATTTGTGGATAATTTTCAATCATCCTTTTTCTGACTATCATCTGTTTACTACAGACTTCAAGCAATACACAAAGACACTTCAAGAGAAGTCAATAGAAAAACACACCACCATGATAGGAATATATTATTATTTGTTTCAAAAAGTATTATATTTTTTTCTGAAGCTTTAATTCTTTTTACTGAAGTATAACTTACACATAATAAAGGGCACAAACATTTGGTATATAGTAAGAAGATTTTTGAAATTATATACAACTATCTAACCACCAATCCAGGCAAGGTATAAAACTATTATATTACATTAAAAAAATAGCTTCTGCCCTTTCCCAGTCAACCTAACTTATTATTGTATATTTTAAGAAACTTAAGGTTTCACAAAATCATGTGTTGAGCATCCATGTAAGGGTGCTGTCGAGGTCTCTGTCAGTTTAGAAGTGATAGTCATTTATAGTTAGAAAGGGGCATTATAACTTTGCAAGTGATAGCAAAATTGTAAAAATGCTGAGAAAAAATAAAATTTATTGTGGAAGAGAGCTATATGTGGAAAGTAAAGATGAATTTTTAATTAGATAAAGCACATCTCTGAAGTAATATAAGTATCATTAACTACAAAAAGTTTGATTCTGCTAATCTAATCATTCATTCTATAACATAATAGCTGAGTTTTCATCAAAAACTCAGTTTTAGAAAGGTGATATCCTTAATTGTTTTTATATTCATTTAAAAGATACTGCATCTTTATTTTTTTTAATCTATTGGATTTCTATTGAATGGGGTGTGCACCATCTTATAGAGCACAGGTCAGATGGAAAAATATAAACTAAACAACTTGAGTTAGAAACAAATTATATCCACAGATCAATATAAAAGCTGCTAGAATGGGGGATATGGACACATGTAATACCTTAATCAATAAAAAAATTTTTTTTTTTTTAAGCTGCTAGTACAAGCCACTTTCTTGGGTTACTATTGCAGCAAAACAAAATTACCTTAACATTTAGCAGCTGGAAACTACCATTTCTATCTTGCTCACTACTTGGTGAAATCCTGAGTGAGGGACTTCCATGTTTCAGAGGTTGGAGGGGGCTATGGTCCCCTGAAAGCTCCATGGTTTGGGCTCCACAGCGACTCCCTCAGGGGCTGGCAGTGAGGCTGCCTGACAGCTGAGGGCGCAGCTGGAATTGTTTAGCAGATCCTGTACCCAAGGCCTCTCCAGCAGGTGGTTTCATGGTGACCCTCACACTACATGGCTGGTGGCTTTTCCTAGAGAGAACACCACACACAAATTGCCGACTAACTGCCTGTCCTTGTAACGTTCTTGGAAGTCATGGAGCCTTACTTCCACCATCCTCTGCTAACGGAAATGCTCGCAAGGGCAACCAGAACCAATGGGAGGGAATAGGGACTATGGATGCCCGGGCCCCTTAGCCCTTTTGCAAAGGGAGGAATGTCAGGAACAACCACAGACCAACAAACAGCACTGGAAAGAGCTAAAGGCTAAAAGTACAAGGTCATGTAGTTTTCAAGTAATTCAATGTCTCTTTGATAGAAAGTCCACCGAAAATGAGAGACTTTAGAAGATGGTTCTGTGATGATCTGGGTTTTAGAAAGTCACTGTAGATGCCTCAGTTTTAAGAAGCCAGATTGCAATTGCATAATGGGGTTATGCTACTGAGTTTACAAAAACGCCTCTCTCTATTTGAATACAATTGATGTATCTTTTTTTCCGGACTTGTCTATTCGTTTCCTTAAAATCTGGTGGCTTAAAACAATAATCGTTATCATCTCACAGTTTCTCTGGGCCAGGAATCTGGGTGTAGTATAGTTGAACTTATGGCTTAGGGTAAATTAATAAATATTAACTTCAACATATCAAGGGTTATAGAAAATAAAAGGAGAAATGAATAACCAAGTGAAATAGACTAAAAATACCATTAATGAATCAATCAATAAATTAAAACCAGGAATGAACAGAATAGGCGCCAATAAATATCCCTAAAGAAAAATAACTCGCATAATCATAATCAATATGCTGGATAAAGAGGTTAGAGCAATCAGGAAGACATTAAAAGTTGTGAAATAAAAAAAGCCATGAGCATATACATATTTGAGTACATGGCAATGAGGAGGTCCGGGGAGGTGATCATTGGGGAGCTGGCATACCTTTTTGTAACCCTGAAATCCCACCCAAAAGTGACTATTTCAACAAAAAGGTAAGCTTTCTCTCTCATCTCTGATGCAGCACCATTTTTTTTAATATGAAGAAAAAAATATCCTATTATGCATCTATATGTATTTGCTCCCACTATAATTTTCCTAGGAATCAGTTTTGTTTTTATTTTGTATCTTAAAATGCTGACATTTATTTATTCATTGGATTAAATTATTTTCAAATTTTAGGAAGATGTCAACTTGAACAATTGAATTCAGAGGAGAGAAATGCTCACTAACTTTGTATGTCATTAATTAATTAAATGTTGAGAGTGTTTTTTGTTTTTTGTTTTTTTGTTTGTTTTTGTTGCACATAAAAGCATTTACAGGGAGTAAAACACCAGGGATGGAATATTTTATACCATATATGAAATTCTTTGTGAATTAGAACTTTAGAAAGATTTAAAATGTATTTTAAGAGTGAACATTGACATTTTGAGCTATTTCATTCTTTTTCAATCCAGATTTTTAAGGCCCTGTAGCAACATTTCAGAAGCATTACAATTTCTGCCAATAACCTTCCACCAAAAAATAATTTCAGTTCAGCATTATCACTCAATGTAACCAACAGAATCCAAAAATCCACTTCAGATGTCCTTCAAACAGCAACAAGATGAATTGAACGGGATAGGAAATGTAAAACTCAGAGATGAGGCCTGACGTTGATACTTACTTGGTCTGATAGAGTAATTTTGTCTCCATATAGATCTCACTGTATAAGAAAAAGGAAGGGAAAGGAAGCTGTAATGTGTCAGCTTATCTATATAAGGTACCTGTCATCTCTGAAATTCTGTTTAAACTATGATAGATGTTCTTATTCAACAAAAGAATCTCTTTTCTCCCTAGAAAATAAGTTTTTTAAAGGGAAAACAATTCAAATAAACTCTGTTTTCTTGCTGGAGATGCTATGAACAATGGGAATAGAAATGGAAGCCTTGATTAAAGATACCCCATAATTTAGAAGGAAAGATACAAATACCCACAGCAACCCTACCGATCCAATCGGGCAGCTTCCTTAATGCAAGTGTCACATTGGCTTATTATTTTCCCCACATATACTGCTACCTTTAACATGTGTCTTATATTGTGTTTTTATACCTTTGGTCTGTGAGTAATTGTAATCTACAACAATAAAGTCATAATATTCTAATTAGACCAGATGGCCTTCGGATGAAGCCAGGGCTTCGAGGGAAGCCCGGGTCCCGGGTGCCAGAGGGAAGTTGGTGCCAGCAGCAGCCGGAGGAAGGAAAGCCTACTCTTGCACGAATTTTGCACATCAGGCCTCTAGTTTATAATAAGAAATATATATCTGATATTCATCCACCTTTCTCACAGGAGATCCAAAACCCTTATAATTTCCTAAGTGATGAGAGCCAAAGGTGTTTTCTGTTATGTTAACAAGGTGACTTTTGGAAAGCACTAAAGGGTGGAAGCTGGTTGCCAGGACAACTAACTACACTTCAAGTCCCACCCTGCTGACCTCCAGAGAGGGGATTGGGCTGGAGACAGAGCCAATCACCAGTGTCCAATAACTTAACCAATTGTGCAGATGTAACGGGGCCTCCCTACAACTCCAAAGGACAGGGTTTAAGGAGTTTTCCAGTTGTGATACGTGGATACCCGGGAAGGTGCTGAGAGAATGGCATGCTGGGAGGTGGAGGGGCCATGGCAGGTCGGCAACCTTTCCCCAGACCTTGCCCTGCGCATTGCTTTCATCTGGCTGCTCCTGAGTTACACTGTTTTATGATAAGCCAGCGATTTAGTAATTTAACTGTTTCTGTAATAGGATACAGTAATGAGTCTTTCTGACTCTTACTTCAGCCTGACATGTCCTTTAGCAACTTCTGCTTACTCCCGCATATAGGCATGCTAATCATTACAAGAATCTAACCTGTCACCTAAGACAGTACTGAAACAACCTCCCTGCTCCAAACTAACACCCCAAGGAGACAAGTAAGGCATGTACAAAAATGATGACTATATATCAAATGATGGATAGCCCTAGCCGGTTTGGCTCAGATGAATGTTGGCCTGCAGACCTAAGGGCACTTACCAAGACTCTTCCCCAGCCCCGCCCTGATCAGCGTTCCTGCAGGAGGCAACCAATCCATGTGTTTCTCTTACATCAATGCTTCTCTCTGTCTTTCCCTCTCTCTTTCATCTCCCTAAAAATCAGTGGGAAAATATCCTCGGGTGAGGATTAACAACAACAGAGATGTCTAGGAACCTTATGAGGGAGACTAAAGTGGTTTGAAGTATCACCCTCCCCCTTGGACGCTTGCTAACATCCAGATGTCTGTAGTCATCCATCCCTCCTGACCTCAAAGCCTTCCTGTCCTCTCATTCCCCTGACATAAAAGGAGCCTGAATTCTGTACACTAGTCCCCTATCTCCTCCGCTCTCTTGCTTTCCAAATAAAGTTGCTGTCCTTGCCCCAATTCCTTGCCACCGACTCACTGGCAGCCCTGCAGCAAGCTGAGTGAGCTTCCCTTGATGACATTTCCAGAGTGGTGGGAACCATGCCAGGGAATTTATCAGACCAAAGGAAGGAGAGGATTGTGGAAACCTAGGACATACAGCCAGTTGATAGGAAGTACAGGTAACACCCTGAACTTGTGACTGGTGTTTGAAGTGGAAGATGGGAAAAGTTGTATGGGCCTGAACCTTGAACCTGTGGAATCTGACATATTTCCTGGTAGACAGTGTAATAAATGAGAGAATTCTCAGATACCCTGAGGCATGTGGGAAGCCACTTCTCCCACCTCCCCCCCCCCCCCCCCCCCCCACACACACACACACGTTGGAATTGGATCCAGGAACAAAAGTCTACTTTTTCTGCCTTCACAGAATTTGAAACATCTAATTTTTTTTTTTCACAGAAAGATATGCTAAACAGCACGTAAATAGTACTGGAAAATTTGCTTTGTTTTGCTTTATTTTGTTCTTCTCCAGGTATTCCTCTTAGTTCTGGTAACAGCATCCTATCCAAAGTGTGGATTAATTAGAAATCCATTTCTTCAATGACATTCCTTTATAATGACAATTAGATTATAGACGAGTGATCCACAATTTGTCAGTCTTAATTCCTCCCCTTATTGTCTCTATCTATCATGGTGAAAGGTTCATATATAAGACAAGCCAGACCAAATAGTTACCTCACCCAATTTCTTTCAAAATTGGAACATGGATTAAAGGCGGGGGAGTTGGCAAGGGATATGATTCCACAGTTGTTGATAGCTCAATTGTATTAAAATCTCACTTTTGCCTAAGCAAGTTCAAGATGGTTTTCAGCTGCTTGCAACTAGATGCCTCAAGATTATTAATACCTGTGTGAAAAAATCAGATTTCTAATGCCTAGCTTCAGTGACTAGGTGGAACAATGGCAGTAACTGAAACAAATATCCTTGGTAAATTAGAGCATCAAATTAATAGTTTTTACATAAAATGCAGTGTCCATATGAATGTGATTGCCAGCTAGATAATAGCCCCTAGTTAGAAAGATGTAAAATATTTTAACAATTGAGATACTAACTACATAATTCTTTTCACACATACAAATGGCATTCTTTGAAATGTTCTTCCAATTTCTTTGCAAGTACATAACATCAAAATCATTGCCTTTTTATGTACATTTTCATGTAATTAGTAATATGGAATAGGACAGTATAGACTTACTTAGCATTCCTGACTCAATGAACATGGATATATTGAAAACTTAATAAAAAAGACAATATAATATATAATTATATGCTAAGTGCATGGACTGCATTTACATATTGGGAATTCTGGTGTGAATGCAATCTTAGTATTTAAATACCTTTTCACATTTCCTTTTTTGTTGTTGTTGTTCTTGTTATTTCTTTCCCTTCTGAGAAGCACTGAAAATATTGCACAGTCTGTCATTTCTGCTTAAGCACAGGAAATTCTAACAGAATAGGGCCTTGAAAGTTCAAAGAATAATTTGCTCAAATCTAGTTTGGACTCTTTGGCGCTGGGAAGGAGCGACACTGCCAATTCTGTGGACAGCGTGTTCAGCCGCTTTGTGTTCTAGGCTGAGACAGCGCTAGCATTTACATTTAATGAACCGCTTTGTCTCCTTGCAAAGCCCAGGTGCTGGGACTTGTCACATACAGTCAAAGCCTTTTTGGCCGATCAAACAGAAGAAATGGGTAGGGGCAAGAGAAATTTTTTTTTCTTATTTCTGTTGTTCACTTGTTAAATATTCTGAGTTTGGTAACTTCTCAAATATGACACTTTGATGTTCATTTAGCTATATGAAATGCAGTTAGGAAATTGGAAGTCGGGACAAATCACGTTATTTAAATGTAATTATGATCTTCACTGTCTTGACTGATAACTTATTAGACTAACAAATCCCATATCGGGTAAGGAGGGGAACATGATCCTTATCTTTGTATTCTCCACTTGTTCCTTCTTGGGAGGTGGGATGCTTTGTAAGAGTATCAACAAAAGGGGAACAAAAACAACCAGGAAAATTAAATGTGGGTCACATGTCCACTGGGGTGAAGTGTCCTACACAGTGGTCAGCAAACTCATTCATCAACAGAGCCATATATCAACAGGACGATTGAACTTCCTTTTGAGAGCCAAATTTTTTAAACTTAAACTCTTCAAATGCCACTTCAAAATAGACTCACCCAGGCTGTGGTATTTTGTGGAAGAGCCACACTCAAGGGGCCAAAGAGCCACATGTGGTTCGCGAGCTGCAGTTTGCCAACAACGGGGCTAGAAGGATGTGATTCCAGGTATTAATTCTTGCAAAGTAATTGTATAATGAAGACATGGCTCCTCACCCAGCCAGTTTGGCTCAGTGGATACAGCATAGGCCTGCAGACTGAAGGGTCCCAGGTTTGCTTCTGGCCAAAGGGCACATGCCCAGGTTGTGGGCTCGATCCCCGGTAGAGGGTGTGCTGTAGGCAGCTGATCTATGATTTTCTCTTATCATTGATGTTTCTATCTCTTTCTCCCTCTTCCTTCCTCTCTGAAATCAATAAAAATATATTTCAAAAACAAATAAACAACTATTTTTTCTGCAAAGAAATATTAATTTTATACTCAGTTGTAACTGAGATTTATGCTAAAATGTAAGGGCAGTTGCCACCAATCAGGAGTAAAATCAGAGATAAAAAGGTGCAAGTGGTGTTACTGATTACTACAGAAATGGTTTTAAAAACTGACAGTTTCAGTAAAAAATGAACGAAGAAGATAAAAGTTTACTTTGCTGCAAGTCCCCTGGATTCTCCCGCCTCCCTCCCCAGCACTAAGATGCAGGCTATTCTGTAGCATCTCAGGACACACGGAAGAGATGTGGGGCATGTTTAATACCCATCTTCTTAAGCAGCACTGAATCTTGGATTGGCAAATGGCATTTCCTTGCTGGAACATAAGTCTACTTAACACAAGTAAAACCGGACTCTGGAGGAGATAGCAGGAATATACATTTTTTTCAAGTTGAATTTTTAAAACAGCCTGTTAATAGTTCTTACAATATGGAATACTATCTACTTTTTGTTATAAACCTACAAAATTTAATGTGAATCTATGTAAAGGACCTATCAATGGAGAAAAAGAAAACCTGCCCATTAAACAGAGATATGAAAAATGAACTAATGTATATTTTTACAGCCATGCAAATTTTTTCTTTAAAAATTTTTTAAAATATATTTTATTGATTTTAGAGGAGAAGGGAGAGGGAGAGAGAGATAGAAACATCAATGATGAGAGAGAATCATCATTGATTGGCTGCCTCCTGCACACCTCCTACTGGGGATCAAGCCCACAACCCAGGAAAATGCCCTTGGCTGGAATTGAACCTGGGACCCTTCAGTCCGCAGGTCCACTGAGCCTAACCAGCTAGGGCCAGCTATGCAATTTTTATGTTATGTGAAGCTGTAATCCCTTTCAAAATCATGGGCTGCTCTAAACAGTGTGGCTCAGTTGAGTATGGTCCCATGTACTGAGAGGTCGCCAGGTCTGATTCCTGGTCAGGGCAAATGCTAGGGTTGCAGGTTTGATCCCAGGTAGGGGGTATGCAGGAGGCAGCCAAACAATGTTTCTCTTTTTCTTTCTCTTCCATGTTTCTCTCTATTTCCCTCTCTTACTCTCTCTAAAACCAATTAAAACATATATGTAAACAAACCACACACTTGAGTCTCTCTTGATTCTCTCCCCAGAAAAATCCACTTGGGCTTTATGTATCCCAATTGTTGCATAGGAGGCTCACAGTTCATCCATGGACTGTAGGCTGCCATGGCCTGTTCTGTTTAGTGCGGTCACAGTGTGTTTGTATCTTCACCTGGACGATGAATACACCCAAGACTCTGAGGATGGGCGGAGTGCTGGGACTGGATAGAGCTAACCTTCCTGCAATCTGCACCCTGGGATATCTTACTTGATATGCAATAGAGCAGTTGAAATGTGACATTTCTATGACCTTTTTCAAGGAGAAAATATTTAGGCTCTTAAAGCTGCAGTTGCTGACAGTTGCTATACTTTGCCTTACTCTGGTGGGAGTCCAGGAAAAACAGTCATCTGACAGATTTTTTAATGGACAGATTCCTTTCACACTGATCTGTGCATGTTTCCACTTTAATTCCCTTCCATAAAATTCGCTGGCATGTTGGTCTGAAGGCAATGCTGTTGCTCGGTGTGGTGAGGTCTACTGCCCAGACATTGCAAGCATTTCCACAGAGAACCATATGTTCGTTCCCCTGCTATTAAAGAACAGCATGGCGATCTGAGAATGTGTGCTCACAGACAGCTCTACTGTTACTAGGCCTTCGTAGTCATCAGGCATTTTATTAAGTGAATCATAGTCAAGAGTGAAGTTTTCACGTCAGTTCTGATCATTGTGAATGAAGCCCAGTCAGGCAACTTAGTGTCTGAGGGCAGACTGTCTCCTCTGGACTCTGGATTCCAGCCACGAACTAGTAACACTGTTATAGTCCCTGCGGTAAAAATATAATTTTGACAAATTCACAGAGATTACATCTGCGACACGTATAACATTGGACCTGAGCTAAATGGTATAATTTTCAAAGTTTATCTTCGAAACCCTCTTACCCTCCCACATCCCTTGCGGCATCTTATCTCTGCATTCCTCAACCCCATAATTTCCTCATCTCCCTCGCTGCTTCCTTTCTATGCAGGAGAAGAGGTCCCTGCTGACCACAGTGCTATCAATTTCTACCCCCTGATTGCAGATGCATTTCTTCAACTCTGATAGTAAGTCGGCTCAGCTGTAAAAAGAGTAAAATAATTCCAGGTTATAAAGATAAAATGAGACAATATATGGAAAAGAGTCCTTTCACATATATCAAGACTCACAATTATATGTCTGTTGGAAGAAAGTATCTATAGCAATAAAAGCATAATATGCTAATTGAACCAGACAGCTGAATGACCTTCTGGATATCATTCCAGATGAAGCCGTGGTGGTGGGGTCAAGGCAGAGGTGGTTAGAAGCAATCAGGCAGGCAGGCAAATTGTTAGGGGCAATTAGGCAGGCAGGCGAGTGGTTAGGGGTGATCAGGCAGGCAGGCAGGCAAGCAGTTAGAAGCTAGAAGTCTCAGATTGCAAGAGGGATGTCTGACTGCTGGTTTAGACCTGATCCTCACATAAACCAGCAGTCAGACAACCCCCGAGGGGTTACAGATTGCAAAAGGGTGCAGACCAGGCTGAGGGAACTCCTTCCACCAGCCCCCATGCATGAATTTTGTGCATTGGACTTCCAGTCAGTTAGTAAAAGAGATGAAGGCCTGGCCAGCATAGCTCAGTGGTTGAGTGTTGACCATAAGCCAGGAGGTCACGGTTCAATTCCTGGTCAGGGCATATGTCCAGGTTGTGGGCTCAATCCCCAGTGTGGGGCATGCAGGAGGTAGCTGATCAATGATTCTCTTTCATCATTGGTGTTTATATCTCTCTGTTCCTTTCTGAAATCAATAAAAATATATTTTTTAAAGTTCGATGTTTTAACCTATATTTATATACCAAAAAAATGTGATACTCATTTCTTCTATTTAAAATATGCTAAAAACAATAGAAAGGGAGAAGTAACTTATTACAAAAAAACAAACAAAAAACAAAAAACACAAAACAAAACTAGAGGGTCCCTAGGCCTGGCCAGAGATCAGGGCCTGTCAGGTTCTCAGCTTCCCTGTCTCCTCCTTCCCTTGCTCACTCAGCAGCCCACTGCCACTGCTGGTCGCCTGCCATATTCCGTGCCACCCCCTGGTGGTCATAGCGAACAATTGAACTTCCCTACTGGTTGAACTCCTGATGGTACACGTTACATATTAGCCTTTTATATATATAGATTAAAAATATAGCCATCGATCAATTTCACACTGTACTGTGCCCCCCTGGTCTTGGCTGGGTAAATTTTGCTTTCCAAAAATCTAAGTTCTTATTTGTTTTATCCTAACAAAAGTACTGGTGGTTCGAAGTAACTCTGGATGATCTATACATTTAGGTAACATATGGAAATGCGTGTGAGAAATTAGTTCCTCTCTGTAAACAACAGATGAAAAGTTACCAGCCAACTGTGCGGATGGCCTACACATTTTCAGTGAAATCTTAAAGAGAAAACTTCAGCTAAGTGCCTGAGTGTTTTAAATCTGTCAAAGCATTAAGTCCCAGAAGTCTATGGCATATTACTCACTTTAGGTACAGCTACAATGAGGATGCTGTGAGACCATTAAAAAGGGCACATTGAAACCAAACATCCACCTATGCCACAGTACATATTGACTTCCCTGTGCAATCTCACTTACATTGCGGCCGCAGGAACTCTGGGAAGTAGGAAAGGCAACAGCTCACCAGACATATTTTCAATCATCCGAAATGCCCTTTCCCCTGGTAATGTACTCTTTTGCTCTGCTTGCTTTTTAAATGGCTACTTTGCTAAAACATGAAAGATGTTAAAAAGTAAAATGAACATATCAGGCACCAAGGCAGAATGTGAGGAGAAATGGAGGTCATTCAAATGATTGGTAAGAAGCTTAAAATACATAATGATGATTGTGAAAATGAAGGGATGGCAAACTGGCCAGGACTACGTGCACGCTGCTGATGGTATGAGAATGATGTCATCCATCCCATGACCGGGCCCAGACCCGGCGGAACACTTGTCATTGCTCTAAGTGACATTTCCCAATGTCAAGTCAGAACATAAACCGATCATCAATCATCGTAACCTCAAGTGGTCAGACATGGCAAGCAGAGAAATATGAACAAGGCTTTTATTGTTCCCAGATTTTTTCTGGATTGATTCTTTATGGTCTCCAAGTGCACAGGTCACACCTGCAGGGAGTGTCAGTGGCCTCACTGTGGTTTCTGTGCCTTTTCAGAAGAAACCTAAGTGATTATCTTTTCCCTAAAGTACAGAGAAATCTCTCCTCTTCTTCTCCTAAGTTCTAGTCTTTCTGCTTTTCCCCTAGAACAGTGGTTCTCAACCTTCTGAATGCTGCAACCCTTGAATACAGTTTCTCATGTTGTGGTGACCCCCAGCCATAAAATTATTTTCCTTGCTACTTCATAACTGTAATTTGGCTAATGTAATGAATCATAATGTAAATATTTGTGTTTTCCAATGGTCTTAGGCTCTACAGCAGCGGTTCTCAACCTGTGGGTCGTGACCTAAGACCATCCTAAGGTGGCACAATAAAACTCGAGTGAAACCAGAAGTACATGTAAAGGAGGCACGAGGAACTCTCTCTCTAAACTTTCCGACTTCTTCGTTATTTTATTTATCTCTCTCTTGATGAATAGGCTTGTCTCATTTGAGTACAAAATAATATAACCTGGCCTCTCTGAAGTATTGTCTCAGAAAGAAAGCTAAGAGGTAAATTTAATGCTTAGACACAATTATATGAAGTAAGATTTTTTGGGGTGTACCATGTTTTGGTATCATATTTCTAATGTATTCAGTTTTAATTTATATGTGTGCTATAAGATATAATTTCAAATATTTTTGGCAGAAAATGAGAAATAAATACAATAGTGGCACTTACAAAACTTAGTTTGTGCTTTATTCTAGAAATATAAGCAATTATTATCACCACCACTACCTACTCCATGTTTAGAATTTTAAAAATATGATCTTTCTGTCCTTTTAGAAATGATAACTATATATCATTAAATTTTCTCTTTTAAGTAGTGTCCTTCCCTGTATGTGGAGAAAAATGCTTAATTTTTGATGTAATATAATATGGATTAAACTTTTCAAAGACTTCTGAGTGCTTAAATAAGAAATTTAAAAAATATATATTGTATATGTGCAACTTTCATGGATTTGAAGACCACTGTCTTATTTCCATCCACTCATTTTTTAAAAGCCAAGGTCTCCGCATGTGTGTTTTCTAATCTTTTTCCTATGTTAGTACGTCAGTCCCTTAATCGTCATTTGAGAATCTTTTCATTGCTCCCTTCAATTTTCCTGTTCCCGAATCTGAATTTGAAATCAACATCAAAATCGAGTAGAAAATTTTCTTCTAGCACAAATCCAGGACCATTTTCCATTTGCTGGATTAGGTTGGGTGTTTTTTTTTTCCCGTTGCCTTTAAAAAGCCTAATAACTGCCCGCTGTGTTTGCTCGAATCTCTTGGTATTTCTGCTTATCTGGCAGTTTCCTGCACTGCCTATCTGTGTTTTCCTAAGGGTGATTTTCTTTAGGCCCCAAGTCTAATGCTTTTAACGGCACCTTCTAATGCTACCTGCCTACTTCTTAGCTTAGTAGCATTGCAGATTTTTTACTTTGATTATTCTTCCTATTCCATCTGCTCCTAAAGTAGGAAGCAATTATTAAGTCTTACATGTGTACCCTTTTCACATCCTGTGTGGTTCAGGGTTCTGGTTCAGGGTCCGAGTTCTGGAGAAGGGCCACATGCAAATTAAAGAGAGACTAGAAGAAATTTAATTTGGCGATATGGGGGTTCAGGTGGGAGCCCACCTCCAGTGGGAGGACCGCCTCTAGGCTCTGGCCTTGCTATCCCTTTTATTGAGGCTATGGGATACACTCATTACCCTTAAGCAGGTTTGGGATACACCAATAGCCCATAGGCAGTAATAAGTGGATTATCACATCAGTAAGGATTTAAATGATTACAAGATGGGGAAGTTGCCTCAGTTACCATTGTCTCAATTATAATAGATAGGGAGTGGCTGGCTCAGAACCTTTCAGAGCTTCAGGTTTAATCAGCCTTTTACATCTTTCTATTGGTGAGACAATGATCAGTTTCTGGCACCTACACAGGCTACTTTTTCATCAATTGGAAAAGATATTTTTTCCAAGCATACCGCTATTTCCCCAGCATTCCTTAGGTAACATTGCTGAGAAAACTGCTTTAAGCTGGTGGAGGTGTGGCGATGGGGGAAGGAATTCCTGAAAGCAAGTGAAAACAATGGATGTCTTTTAGATCAGCGTTTTTCAACCGCTGTTCCAATGCACACTAGTTTGCCGCGAGATGTTGCCTGGTGTGCCGTAGGTGCAGACAAGACAAGAATTTTATAATTTTTCACTATTTTGTTTACTTAATATTTCATAATAAAGTAATTATAAAATACTTTCTTTGTGTTTATTTGATTCCTATTCAAGAGAATTACTTTATATATAGTCAATATAGGCACACAGTTAAATTTTTTAACATTTTCTAATGGTGGTGTGCCTCGTGATTTTTTTCATGAAACAAGTGTGCCTTTGCCCAAAAAAGGTTGAAAAACACTGTTTTAGATGACTTCAGTGGTCCTCTGATTCTCCCTACAATCAAAGAAGTACAGGTAAAAGAAAGAGAAAGGAGGATACGTCTATACCGTTCAGTTTTTGCTGCACAGCAAGCAGCCCCAAACTGCTGGCTTCAAACAGCCAACGTGCATCAGGCCGCAGTCCTGTGGCTGGGCACGCTGGCCTGGGCTCAGCGGGACTTCCTCGGCCTCTCTCACCTGGGCTCACTCCTACAGCTCCAATCTGCTGGCCGGTGAGCTGGTGGCTGGCTGGAGCATCAGGGCCTCTGAGCCACGTCTGTGACATCTAAAAGGCTACTGTGAGCATCCTCAGATTGCAGCTGTGTCAAAAAAGCAACTCATTTTAGTGTCATTATGGCTGTGTTTCAGAAGCCACAAGAAAAAGTAGGCTCTGCCCTGCCAGCGTGGCTCAGTGGTTGAGCTTCAACCTATTAACCAGGAAGTCACAGTTTAATTTCAGGTCAGAGCACATGCACAGGTTACAGGCTCAATCCCAGGGTGGGATGCATAGGCAGGAGGCAGTTGATTGATGACCCTCTCTCATCATTGATGTTTCTCTCTCTCTCCCTCTCCTTTCCTCTCTGAAATCAATAAAAATATATTTAAGAAAAAGAAAAAACCGGCACCACTGTACCGACATTTCCCAAGTCTCTGCTTGTGTCCCATTCATGCACATCTTCTCAGCCAAAGCAAGTCACATGAGCATGCCCAGCTTCCCCAGATGTAGAGTTCGCCCCCACTTTGACTGACAGGAGTGACAGAGTCCCTTCACAAAGATCTAAATCATAATGAATCTGTTAAACTCTCTTTAGCCCTCACTTTCTCGCCTTCTTCCCTTTATTTGTCCTCATTTGTTGAGGGGATACTTTCATTCGTGATTAAGTGGCATTTGTTCTGAGACTTCTCTTTGAACATCTGTTTTCTCAACGTACAGGAAGCTTCAGGCAATTCCTAAATTGGGGGTATACCAATGAAGAAACTCCTTGCATCCAGCGAAAGTGCTCTGCATGCAGACTGAACTGGTGGCCCTGAGAATGCTTGACGCATTTAATTTATGGACCCCAATAATCACCCCGTCAGAGCACTGTTTACCATCCTCCTCACAGAGCAGGCCAGAGCGAAGTGACGCTCTTCATCATCCAGCTGCTGACTTCCACAGGATGGCATTACCCTGAAATGACTGGTTAACTGGACTTGGCACATTGATGAGACATCAACATCCAAAAGGAGGAAAAAAGGAATAGTTGTCTGCCTTGGAAGGTTCTGTCAAATATTTAAGTGATAAGCTGACATATCATGTGAGGGGATGGGGATGGGACATGACCCAGAGGCAGAAACTTTGGAGAAAACCACACATCTAGACTTTTGAGGCCCAAATAAACAACAGGGCTTTTTAAATAAAAGAAAAGAGAATCATCTTTAAAAGACTATGTTGTAGGCCTTCATCATGCTTTTAAAAACTTACTGAAACTGCTAATAAGAAAAAACTGCTAGTGAAAACTATTTTTGTTGGCTTATTATAATAAATTAGAGGTCTGGTGCATGAAATTTGTGCATAGGGAAGGAGGGGTCTCTCAGCCTGGCCTGCAATGACTCCAGCGACCCCTGTGCCCCAGCTTACCCTCCTTCTGCCGGCTGGGGCACATGGGATGCTGGGGCTGGTCACCGAGTGCCTCCGCCTACGTCTAGCACCCTGGCCACTATGGACACTGCCATCTTTGTGATGGAGTGATGGTTAGTTTGCATATTACCCTTTTATTAGATAGGATATGCAGCTAGTTTTTCTAAAGGTGTATAAATATGTAGAGACAAAGTGGCCTGTGTGCAATTGCTGATAATGATAGCTGGTGGAATCATCATTTGAGAGATTTGTATATGCTTGTATTACCCCCACTTAAATTATCTACCACTTACTATCAACTCAGGGAGCAGTGAAAGAATGTTTTTCCATCCTGGCAGCATTTATCCCATTCATGAGGGTTCTCCAGAGAAACAGAAATAATAGCATGTGCATACAGGAAGATGTTTCCATTACAAATTGGACACTGAGATGCCCAGCTCTGTCTGATGCCTGTAGCCTGGCGACCCAGGAAGGCCAGTTGGCGTATTTACTCTGAGTCTGGACGCTGGGAAGTGGGGCCCTGAAGGGCCCACAGCAATGCATGTCCCAGCTCCAGCAACAGGCAGGCTGCGTCAATCCTTGATGCCTCCATCTCTTTGGGGACGGGGGTTTGGCCCCTCACATTTGGGAGAGCGAATGATTTTACTGAGTCTGCACATGAAAATGCAAATTTCACCCAGAAACACCCCCACAGACATGCCCAGACAGGATGCTTAGCCAAATATCTGCACAGCCTGTATCCCGTCAAATGGCCCCATGAAAGAGACTGCCACACTTCACTTTTACAAAGATCTCTCGGCGGGAATCCGAGGAGAAGTGGGAGGTACACTAAAGGTGCAGGAATTCATTTGATAACATGACTTTGTGTTTGGTGTTTGTCTGGCTTCCAAAAGATTATTTCTAAGATCATATAAAGCCATATAATTTCTCAAAATGGTAAATATCATGAAAATACTAATATAGAGATAGCACTGCTTCCCCTAGGAGATAAAGCATTTTACCTTGCCATCAGTGTGAAATGTTTGCTAAAGTTTTATAAAGTGACTTTAGAGTTACTTTTACCTCTGTAATTCAGAGAATATAAAACGGGATCTTTATGAAAAATGCAACCTCTGTAGCCTTCTTCCAGGATGTTTTAAGCCCCATCTATTTCTTCCTAATGGTCATGTTTTTACAGTCCCAGTTCTGAGAGGATAATTTGAATAATCACTCACATCCATACTCACTGAACAGTTTATAAAATTTTTAGTTTTTAATGTAAGAATTATCCATAGACACACTCCTTAAATTATACAAAGACCCATTCCTGAGAATATAAAGATAGCATGTCCATATAGCTCATAAATGACAATGCATCCACACGTAACTATGAACAAATGGCAATGAACATCAATAGCAAGCCCGAAACCGTTACTCCCTCTCTACATTTTCCACATACCACAAACCTGTCTTCTGAAAAACTGCAGGCAACAGTGGAAGTACAGTTTCCTACCCGAAGTACATAACGCGTCATTTTTGATGTGATAGACTTGAATGGGGTTTCAAAATGCTGTTTACCATGGAGTCTTTATGTCCTTAAGTGCTCCCGCCCTTCTTTGCTACTCATTAAAAATGTATTTCAGATGACCAGAAGCAATTTTAAGTAACCTCACAGGACTACAGTTGTGTAGTTCAGTGACCTAACGTTAATTGCCTTAATTCAGAGATAAGTTCTGTTTCTCAGGAGGGCACTTGCCTCTATTCCTTAATAAAAATATGTCTCTTCTATTAATTTGCATCATTGTGAACAGTAGTTTTATCAGATAATGTATCAACATGCTTTATGCTGCACAACAAAATCCTGAAGGCAAAACCAGAGTAAGAACCTTGATTTAGCAGATTTTGTTGTTGCACTGACTTTGACACTAGTGAGAAATTTGATTGTTTTCGTCATTCAAATCCTTTGGCTAATAGTAATCACATCTCAGTATCTTTATAAAGGAGGTTTCTACCTGTGATATGTGACAAAAGTAAGAATGGAGTCAGAGTCCATGTTTGATCCATGGAACTCATGGCAGTTAGAGGTGGTTAGGAACATACGTGTCTGCTATTGTTAAAAGCCATGTGGAAAATCAGAAGGCAATGGGAAGTCTTCTATCAGATTCTGCTTAAAGCTTGTCTGCATAATAAAGATGTTAAGTCCAAGTAAAAGGAAAAGTATGC
Organism: Pipistrellus hanaki; assembly: GCF_964339955.1. Classification (NCBI taxonomy): domain Eukaryota; kingdom Metazoa; phylum Chordata; class Mammalia; order Chiroptera; family Vespertilionidae; genus Pipistrellus; species Pipistrellus hanaki. Next base: position 69,017,909 of record NC_140510.1, on the reverse strand, counting down.
AAATAATAAATAAAAATCCAATAAGAGAGAGAATAAACACTTTGTCCAAAGAAAATAAAAAGAGTCCTGGAATATGGGGGAAAAAAATCAGACTTGAAGACATTCTGTTGTCTAAAATCTTGGGAGGATACCCTATGGCTTTGCAAGGAGTTGGCCACACTTTGAATGCTTTCAAATACCTAAGAAAGGGCTTAAATGAATGACTCCAGAAAGACAGAACATGAAACATGGCGACTGGAGCAGAATCAACACAATAGGGATTGGTGGGAACAAACTGGAAAAAATAGCCCCCCCCCCCCCCTAAATGAAGTTGTTACATTGCAAAAACAGGGACTCGTTTTAGTAATATCTTAATTGTTACATAAACTATCCCTCTGTGATAAATATCCAAGTTTTAAATATTGTTAACAATTTACTGTGTGTGTCTATATAAAACAAACCTTAAAGTAAACCGTCTTGACTTCTGATCCAAAGTGGTCTGGGAATGATTAAATGGTTTAGTATGAGAATTTCAATAATTTATTCTGATAGATTTTGTATAGCATACTATCTTGAAAGTTATCCAACTTTTTTGTCTGAAAAAATTGTTTTGCTTCAGTTAAAATAGAAACATCAGATTCTTTGGTGTTTACTAATATATTTAGTTAGAGAGAGAGAGAGGAAAGACCACAGTTATGGGATGATGCATCTTCCTTCTAAGTGCTTATTTGATTAATTTCTTATAATAGACATAGGATTCTGGGATTGTTGTGGGTTTTTTTTTTCTACAAGCAATAGATAAGAAATTACAATTCCTGAAAAGTACTAATAAGCAATACGATGTTACAAGTTCTCAAAGGCATGGTAGAATTGAGTTTAAAACAAGTGACAGGGCAAGTTGAGGATGCTCTCTTTTTGCTCCATGGAATTAATAGTTTAGAAAACTTTATCCGATTTGAGAAACAATAACATGTAATTCCCTACAGAGAAGTGTACTGTGTGCTTTATAGTCTATGAGAGTCTAAGTTGATTAGATTCCCATTACGAGTTATTATTCCCAGGTATGACTCATGCCCAGTCAATATTTGAATGAAGATGTTTGCACAAAGGATAGAGATCTGTTTTAGTTATTTTGTTTTATTTTTAATTTGTATTTATTGTTGGAAGTATTACAGACATCCCCTTCTGTCCCCATTGGCTGACAGGGTATGCCTTATGGTCATCACGGAAATTGAAGCTCTATCATGGCGGAGGTCTTTTGTTCTGGAACTACTGTCATAGCTTCTGTATTCTGAAAGAGTTATGAGATCCTTCTGTGGACATGTTACAATGACTCCCCAGTGCTGCTTCTTAATGGAAAGAAACTTGACATTTATAGTGGATCTTAAACGGCACTCCTATAAGATTGAAGTACTAGATTTAGCAGGAAGCCCGCAGGTGTGGCTCAGTGGGTGAGTGTTGGCCTGAACCAAGAGGTCATGGTTAGATTCCTGGTCAGGACACGTGCCCCAGTTGCCACATTTACCATGCAGTCTTTATGTCTTTAAGTTCTTTATGTCCCAGTAGGAGGGCATGTAGGAGGCAGTCATTTGATGATGTTCCTTTCTCATTGATGTTTCTATCTCTCTCTCCCTCTCACTTCCTCTTTAAAAATAATCAATAAAAACATAGATTTAGAAGGAATTAAGGAAATACTCTTCAATATTTGTGCTACCCATACTAGAGAGAGAAATCCCTTATCAACAGGATACAGTTATTCATGCTTTATTCTTGCAATGTCCCCCTAGTACAGTGGCTGTGAGGTCCTGTGTGTTCAAATGTGTGTCACAGGAAGAAAGAAATGGGCCCGCGTAAAGAAATAAGTTGGCAGAATGCGGGATATATCACTGCTCAATATTTGTAAATCATCCCCCACACCTTTTCTTTGTCAGCCTGCAGAGTGTTATACCCTGGTGCTGTGGAGGGATTCTGCAGGAAGAGACCATTATGCGGTATAAAATGTTCAGAATGTATTCAGGTTTTGTCCCTAACAGCAATTCACATTTTCCTTGTGGAGGTTGTTTTTGATTTTTTTTTAATTTTTATTTTAGTTTTGTCATCAGCCAGGGAAGCTCAGACATCAGTAGGCCATCACTGACATTACTGAGGAGTAGGGGGGAGCAAAACAAACAAAAAAAATCAAACCAAAATTAAACAGTAGTGGCAACGACAAAGATAAAACAAAGAATCCAAGAAGCAAACAAAATATTGTAAAGGTGAATATTAATATTATATATGTTAACTAGAGGTCTCATGCATGAAATTCATGCCTGAGGTGGGGGGTCCCCTCAGCCCAGCCTGCACCCTTTCCAATCCAGAACCCCTCAGGGGATGTCTGACTGCTGTTTAGGCCCGATCCCTGGCAGTCAGACATCCCTCTAACAATCCTAGATCACTGGCTCCTAATCACTCACCTGCCTGCCTGGTTGCCTCTAACTGCCCCCCCACCCTTCCTGCTGGCCTGTTCTCCCCTCACTGCCTCTGTGTGCTGGCCTGGTCACCCCTAACTGCCCCCTCCGCCCACCCCCCCTGCCAGCCTGGTTGCCCTCAACTGTCCCCCCTGCTGGCCTGGTCAAACCCCCCTCCCCCCGCCACCGGCCTTGTCACTCCACACAGCCTGCTTCTTCAGTTGTTTGGTCGTCCCTCACTAACCCCCTGCCAGCCTGGTCATAGGCAGCCATCTTATGAGGGCGTGAGGATTAATTTTCATATTATATCTTTATTATATAGGATTATAAGCATCATACATCACTTTTAAATGTCTTAGTGAAAGAGATTGTATTTTTTTTTTTATTCATTGCTGTATAAATCATATTGGGAGACAAAACTGCCTGTGACATAAATAAGAAAGAATTGCAGAGGCGCAGTTGTCTACCAATGACTGGGTAGAACCATTTCACCCGATATTGGCCCATGGTTGACAAACCAATAGACTGTCATCAGAAGGACACTAACTTGAGGACTTTGCTTGGTTAACCAATGACTCACTGTTGGCAGCCTACTGCGAGGAACCTTGTATACCAATGATCACAATCCTCTCCTAAGAGACAGGGCTTTATTCTTAACAGCATTTGTTCTCAGTTGGGGTTACTGCTCATATTTTTATTCTTTTTTCTACCTCTGAGTAGAAGAGCACTAGCTAAGAGGGTCAGGATGGCCATGCTGATCTCCGTACTTAAAGCCCTGCAGGGCTGTAGACTCATGTCAGCTCTTAAGGAGGATAGCTACATTCTACTCCCACTGATGGAGAAACTCAAGCAGCATATGACATTTCATAGCATTTACTACCCTCTCCTCAGCCTTTGGGTCAACTGGTGAGCACTACATGCGGATAAGTGCTTCGGATGACTCCGCCGTATCTTTCTCAAAGGATTGCCTAGCAGCTGGGTGCTACAAGTGGAATAACAGAGAAAACTGTACTTTTATGTATCCTGAGGTGGAATAAAAGCTGGGTGGGATTTTTTTTACATAAAAATTGATACCTTTATATAGATTTATGATGAGTAGGACAGATACAAGCCCTACATTCTTTGGGACACCCCCAGGAATACAACGAACCAGTTATCAAGTGAACTGTAGGTATCTGGAGATCATTGAATCTACCCCTCAAGACCTAGAGTAACACAATTTTAATTTTCAAAAAATCAAAACCTCAGGCTCATACCTTTCAATCTTAAGGGTGAAAAATCTGAGCACTTCATAGGCCACACATTTCTGTTAGACCATTTGAACTCAAAAACAAAGTGCCAGCTTGCCACCTACATTTTTAGTATTTTGATGTTTCCATATACAATACAGTTTTATTTGTATTTCAGTACTAAATACTAATATCTTGATTTTCAATTATGGACCTTTTAATTCCTATCTGGAGAATTACACAATAGTCAGTTAAATAAAAGCACACTAATACTCATTTACTAGGTTTCCTAATACCCATCCTTCTTTTTAACCTTAAGTTGAAAAACAAAAATATTGGGACCTTCTTTCCACTAAGTGAAAGAAGCCAAACAGGAAAATATAAATACTGGATGGTCTTCCTTGCACGTAAAATCTAAAACCCAAAACAAAACAGCTCATAGATACAGAGAACAACAGATTGATGGTTGTCAGAAGCAGTAAGTGTGATAATCAAAATTTCGAGGAGACTCAAAATGTAGAAACTTCAAGTTATAAAATAACTGTCTAAATGTATTTGTTAATTTCTAAGAACAATAAAGATTTTAATAGTTTCTCCTATAATCAACTACCATCATAAATGCCCTGCTTATAACGGACACCCTTCTTAATGCGGACAATATAATAAATTACACAGTTAATAAACCCCCCCTCTGTAAGAACAAGAAGGAACCCTCTAGACTATTATTTCATAACCAACTGCATAAACTGTATATCTCCTTTAGACAATGTATGAGGGGTGATCACAAATATAACTAACTCTTTGTTTCTACCTTTTGGGATAGAGTCAGTGATTGAGATATTACCCATGAGGAAGATACACAAGTATCATATCAGCGAAGAGTCCAGAGTTGTGCCCATTATCTTTAAGTTTGTTAACTCCACCACCTTAATAATGTGTCTGAAGATGTTCGGTGGATGGCTGTCACCTTACCCTCCCTTCTCCTTCTCCTAAGCCTTCCCTAGAATAGTTTTCTATCGCTGTCCTTTTATTTGATGCTAGCTTTTTCATAGTCCTTGATTTTGTTTCCCTTACATTTACTTATTTTATTTTGTCATCACAAATAAAAATAGTTGTTTTATATATAAAAAGTGTCACCCCCAAGAAAAACATCACATTCAGAGACATAAATCTTTAAAGCTCTTGAAAGCATCCCTCTTCAGAAGCTCAGAAAGGATTTAGCTCACCCTCCGTTTGGCGAGCATGAAGCCTGCTTCCCCCAGGCAGAGACTCAGAGCCCATTACCACTTACCATTCAACGTCTCTTCAATCCATAAAAGTGTTAGAGCATATTTTCCCTTTTTAAAAAAATTCTTTATTAAAGTATTACGTGTGTCCTTATCCCTCCACTACCCCCTTAACTTTCCCCCCACTCATGCCCTCACCCCCCTGGTGTCTGTGTCCATTGGTTAGGCTTATATGCATGCATACAAGTCCTTTGGTTGATCTCTCCTCCTTACCCCCACCTTCCCCTACCTTCCTTCCGAGGTTGGACGTTCTGGTCAGTTTCTCTGTCTCATTTTCTATGGGGACTACATACAGATTTTTGAAAAACATAGTGAATGATTATCATAGTTTCTAAAAGATTAATATAGTTACATATCCAATCATGGTATCTGCAGCCAAAGATTTAATGTAAAACTGGGTTTTAAATTTGGGTGCTTTCAATAGCAAATACATCTTTCATTCTAAGTATTGAGTTTTCCTTGCTATTACAGTCTAGTGCATTCAAAGGTTAAATAATCACCCGTAAGGGACATTGGACCAGTGAGACAGAGAAAAGCTGTCCCCTGACATTTAGCTGTATCAAGCAAAACTCAGTTCCAGTCATTGTGATCTATTTAATCGCATATTTAGAAGATTGATACTTAATGGTTTGGCAACTGGCATTTGCAAACAGATCAAAGTTTTCTTTCTCTTTTTTTTAGATTCAAGTTGAAGAACTCAAATTTAACTAAGATAGAACAACACAAATAGAAAATATGAAAATTTTTTCTAGGTAGCTACATTTAGTAATGAATATAATCAATTGAACTTATTGCTGGTAATTTTTTTTCCTACAACATATATGTTGTCTTGATTATTATAGAAATCACTTATAATTTTACAAAGTATTCAGGTAGTTTATTAGGTACAATAGTTTTTGCTTTTGTGGTTATTGAATTCTACTGTATAGAGAAAGATGATAGAACAGTAAAAAAAAAAAAAAAGTACTAGTTCTAACTCTGACATTAAATAACAACGTGTTTTTAGCTTAGATTTTATAGAAATTCTAATCAGATAAGAATATTCTAAATCATGTGAGAAAATATATATTATAAATGATAAATACTCAAGGTATGATGTAGATTACACTAGATTAAAACCTTGGTGTTCATTATTGTTGTTAGAGCTGCCTTTCTCCAGGTTAGGCCACTTTTTTTTTTTTTTAAGTCTGGTCAACTGCCTAACGTATGTGTCCCTGGCAATTACAGAAACTGAATAAGAAATGATTGGTTTAAGAAAATCTGTCAGCACTAGAAAGAAATAGAGAGGGTGGAATGTAGAAGGACTTTTTGTTGATGCATTGCTATTGTTCCTATATTTTAATTTGTGCCTGCCTATGACAATATACTTACGATGACAAATCCTAGCTGTGTATCATTCTTGAGTATAATTAAACCCTCCTGTTGCCTTAAACAACTTTGATCTCATGACAACTGCATAGTGGAAGGCAACATTCCCCTGCACATTTTAATATCAAAGTCATAATAATTCTTGTAAATTATTTCTACCACACAGACAGAATGCCACATCTGTTTTCTGCCTCCTCCCCAGTATTTCACAGGTCTCTCTATTTTTCTGCCTTTGTAATTCTCAACCTGGCAAAGATGGATGGGATCATCGACTGGGCACAAATGAAAGTCCCAGAAAGAAAATTGGGATGTTGGGGAATTCAATTGGAGACATGGATTTAGAAATGGAAAGAAAAAGTTAGTCCTTTGCCCAGCTGATGTGACTCAGTTGTTGAATGTCAACTGATGAACCAGGAGGTCATGGTTTAATCCTGGGTCAGGACACATGTCCAGATTGTGGGCTTGATTCTCAGTAGGGGGTATTAGATGCCACTCAATTTTATGAGCCCTGGGTGGGTAAACTGAGCAAGATTATGGAAAGTGAATTTTATTAGATTCTAGTAGAGAAATGATAGTATCACCAAATGAGAGAATAATCCAGGAAAAGTAAACCCAACTTTAATTGAGAACTTGTACATATCTGAGCTAATTCCATTAAAAGGGCCTTACTATTTTGAGGAACTGACACTGAGCAGGTGTTATATATTGTCAAGACATGACAGTAGGAAACACATGGACTGGACTTTTTATTAAGACATTACATCACAAATTGAATTAGCTTCTACATTTTAATAATTTTATTTTTAATATGATAGTATTCATTTTGCGTTATATCCAGTTTGTCATTTTCATCACCATGCCACTTTTTTAAAATACATTTTATCTATTTTTCACAGAGAGGAAAGGAGAGGAAGAGAGAGTTAGAAACATTGATGAGAGAGAAACATCAATCAGCTGCCTTCTGCACACCCCCTAATGGGGATGTGCCCACAACCAAGGTTCATGCCCTTGACCGGGATTGAACCTGGGACCCTTGAGTCCACAAGCCGATGCTCTATCCACTGAGCCAAACCAGTTAGGGCTGACCATGCCACTTTGATTGAATAAATAAAGCTTCTGAAATTACTACTTTTCAGGCTTTGCTCCCCAGACTAGACTATTCACTCACTGATACTATTTGACTACAGCATTGTCACCTAAAAAGAAAAGAGCAATATTAGATAAAAAAGTTATTGTTGCTTTCTAAGACCTTAAACACCTAGTTTAAAACTACCTTAAACTTTTAAGTTACTCTGATAGAAAACAAAACTCTATAAACCGAGAACTTTTCTGTATTTACTGTCTCAGTAATTATTGGAATGGAGCACAAGTATCATCCCCAATAGCTCTTTTTATCGCCTTGTGTTTTTAATTATTATTTTGTGTGAATAATAAAGTATCCTTCAGTAGGCTGGTTAGTCATCATATTTGGGACCTACCTAAGGAGAGTAAATGATAGAATCAAATAAATTACCTTCAGGGATATAGATGAGATTATGTTGATATACAAACTCATGCTCTTTAAAAATTTATCTTAACAAAAAGGAATCAACAGGGCTGATACTTTATTTTCACTTCAGTTATCTTGACCTGCAATGATCAGTCACATTTTGATAAATCCTTTTTCAAATAAATTATGTTGTTTGAATTGACTAATATTCACTCTGTTCCATGATGACATGGGCAGCCCATTACAGATGTGCTTAGGGATGCAAATGATATTAAGAAAGGCATATCTTTGCATAGATATCACCACCTTTTCCTACTTTTCTTCCTCTTTCCTTGTTTCCTTTATTTTCCTTGTTATTTTTTGGGGGGGTGGTGTAATAATCAGTAAATAACAATCCGTAAATAAACTCATGAAGTGGCACTTCACTGTAACAATAATTTTTGTGGAAATCAATTATGAGTGCAGACACATGGTAAGTAAGAGAAAAAGTGAGTTTGAAAGCTGTTTTTTTGTTTTGTTTTGTTTTGTTTTGTGTGTGTGTGTGTGTGTGTGTGTATGTGTGTGTGTGTGTATATTTTTTTTTTCAGGATAGCTGAGCCAAGTTAAAGCAACCTTAGTTTGTTTGATAAAAATGATCATTGCTCTTAGGAGAGCTGGAAATGTAATTAACTTAAGGTATGGAAAGCTGTGTTTCCAGAGACTAGAGTAAAAGCTCTCCTAATACCCTGAATATTAAAAATATACACATTCACACACATCAGAAGATTTCTACCTTTCTGATTATTAGCGTACTAAAAAGCTACTGTGATACTGAGGATTTTACTGTCACATTGAAAAGGTCATGTATACACAATGAGTATGCTCCACATTTCCACTGTATCCCTCGTCATCTAAGCCAAATATAACTTCTGTTCCTATTCTCTCATTCTTGTTTTGCCTATCCAACTTTTAATTTTGCATTACCATCCTGGAACTTGAGGGAAAGAGAAGAGGAGAGAAAGCATGGCTCAGAACACTTTAACTCTTTATCAGAGAAGCCTAAATCTCTAAAAATATATTTGGAAACAGAAAAACATTTATTTGCATCTAATTCCTGATGGTAATAAAAAAAAGCACATGCTACTCTCACGTGTATAATTTCATCTTCCTTTTAGAATAATAATAAATAATTTATCAACATATTTAAATATTTGATGGTGTGTTATTGATAGAGTTAGGCATATGCTACATAACCAACAGCATGTACATTCAAGATGCCTGAATGGTATGAAAAAAGAACCTACCAATATATTGATCCATTGCCTTGTTAAAAAAAAAAAATCCCACAAAAACAGGACAAATGGCATATAGAAGAAAAGAGGGAAAAATACACTGAAAATCTTAAATGAGGGATAAAGTATTTGTTTTATGCTTTTTTCACTCTTTTCTAGCTCTTTCCTTTCTAGTCTTTTTCCATCCGTATATGCTTAGATCCATGTCTTTAGTGGCAGAAGGGGAGAGTTTGAGTTGAGTGTATTGGATAGACATGAGCTAGAAGTCAGTGAAGATGCCAGAGATAAGAGATGAGGAGTAAAGATTCTAGATGGACAGAAGGCACAGCATCATGAAGAATAATAGAACCAGCAGCAATGATGATGCAGATGCTGCTGAAGCTCAGGGAAGTCTCCTAGCTTTTTCCAGGAGTTCACAGACACCCCCAACCGAAAGGCCACTGCCTCCTGAGGGCACCACAGCCTTCCATAGATAAGTTACTGATTCTCAAACACTCTTGCTACATGAGGATTGGGGAGTACATTGAGTACATTTTCTACACACTAATCAATGCAACTTCCATTTCAAAGTTCTACCATTGTCATTTTATTTTATAAATCTTTATTGTTGAAAGTATTACACGTTTCCCTTTCCCCTCCCCCACCACTGTCATTTAAAAAAAAAATGTGAAAAACAATTTTTATTTGAGTCTTATGCAATCTGATGCTATAACTCTTTCCCATTTCATTTCCATAGGGAAAAAATGCTCTTGATCATGACCAGCTTTATGGAAACTTTACCTCATTTATTAATAATATTTGCAGATAACTTACATTTGTCCACTCCCCTGAACCTGCTGTGCCATCCATATTGACCTCCCCCTTCCCTGTAGATGACCCATCTCTTTCCATGAACTCTTTATTGTCAATTACTTTTCTCTACTACTCTACAGCTCAGCCTAGAATTTTTCACTGATGAAAACTGCACCGTCTATAAAGCCATAGATTCAAGCATCCACCTGACTACCCCTAACTTTCCCTCTTGTCCATTGGCTCAGGTAGCCTTATGGATGAATTTCTTCTCTTTTGGGGATCTGGCATCTCACCACTGTTACACCACTCACCAGTCCCTGGTTGGGTGCACTTCCCTCTTTGTACATTGATCTTGATCTTCGTGGCTTGTTCTTGTGTTGTATAATATCCAGCTTCACAGATCCTTTAGATTTCTTCATGCTCTCCCCTCCCATTTACTTGCTTTAAATAGAACTCACAATGCACCTCTGTGCTCACATAAACATAGCTGAACTTTGCTGGAGAAAATCAGAGAGCAAATATGTCTAATTTGATTTTCCTAAGTCAAGTTCATTGAGTTACAATTTATATAAATATAATTCATCCTTTTAAGGAGTACCATTCTATGATTTTAAGTGGACATGGATATGGAAGCCACCTCCACAATCAGAATATGGACAATTCCCTCCTGCTCCTTTGTAGCCAATTATCTTCCAAACCTTGGCAAACACTGGATAGACAGATTATACAAATATCAACAGCCAGACCAGACATAGAACCAAAACCTGACCCATGACCTGCAGTCATCAGGCCAGGAAGCAAAACCACAATCTCTGTAGCAATCAGAAAAGAATAGCCAGGACCTCATCAGTAACTACCAGCTTCTTTAATTTTTGCTTCTGCCTTTGACTTAGGGCCAACTCTGTTCCCTTAAGCAATCATACAGAATTGCAGATTTGTGTTAGTCCATCCCCAAGTGCCAAAACCTCTCATCTGGGCCTTCTCTTTTCCCACAACACAGATTTCAAACTTCCCAGTCTGTCTTTGAGTCTCTGCCAAATGCTAGTAATCATGACCAACTCCCTTGCTATAACAAGCTCTGAATAGAGAGCCTTCCCTGGTTCTCATCTAGGTGGTCTTGTTCATTTGCAGAGTTTTCCTTGAGGTCCCTTGAAGTCACAATGGCAGCAGACCCCAGCCTCTGCTAGGTGCCGAGCCTTCAGAGGCTTGGTGCCTTGCTGATGGAGCCTGTGGCTTCTGCGCCAACGTGGTGAGATAACACCAGGTCTGAACTCCATTCCCTGTGCATTGAGGTCCTTGGCTCTTAACTCCATTTGCTATCTGGGGATGGTTATTGCTTCCCATTGACTTGGAATTCTCGGCAGAGGTAGGACATTCCTTTTTGTCTGTTTAAATGTCTTTTCTTATTGTTTGGTGTAGTGCTGTGTAAATGTGCTGTTTGTCATCCATAGTTAATCATAGAGTAGAATATAGGCATAGGTCACTTATTGTTTAAGCTGGCCTCATAGACCAACGAGTGTAGTTCTCACCAGCCTGGCATCCACTTTTTTTAGGAGTCACCTATAAAATGAGAATGGTTCTCCAGCATCTAGATTTGTGTCCTAAGAACACAGTCTTCAGCCACAGAGACGATTTTTAGGTCTGCAGAAACGATTTTAGGTCTGCATTCAAAAGTGGCCAACTGTCAGGTTTGAGCCCAAAACAAATGCTGCACAAGCATTATATTCCTACTGACTATCACCAGCTGTCATCTAAGTCTAGACCTTTTCTCTTCTAGAAAAACAAAACAAAACTGTTTTTCATATGTACTCTCACCACAATACTAATTCGTAAGCCTCTTTTTCTAAATGCCATAAATTCACCAAAGCTGATTTGGGTTCTCAGTGGCCACTCTAGGATACACTTGATTTAAACAATATTGTTTATTTCAGAGACTCCTTAGAAAAGAAAGGGAATAAGATTTTTCGGCTCAATTGAGGATAGCAATGTTTTATTAACTACAGGGAGCTCTAAATAATATTCTGAATAAATATTTGCTTCACTAAAGTATTCATATATATATATATGTATATATATATATATATATATATATATATATATATATATATATACTCATATATTGCTTTCAGAGAATAGGGGAAATGGAGAAAGAGATAGAAATACCAATGATATTGGTCAGAACCTCAGAAAGCTAATGCATAGATGGCAAAAGCTGATTAGGCTGACCTTCAGGATGACTCTTTCAAAAAAAAAAAAAAAAGTCCTTAAAAAGCAAGGCAAAGCTCTTAAACACCAAACACAAAACATTTCCAATAAAATGTAATTGAATATTATTCAAATGATTTAATTGATTTAAATAATTCAATTGATTGAAATGCTCAATAACACAGAAGATGAGATAAGTGGAAATTTTCAGAATTGACTGGAAAATATTTTCTGACAACATTTGAAAGTAAAAGAAAGCGTTGATGCAACAGCAGACTTTTTATCTTATTTTGTCAAAGGAATTAATCCTGCAATCTGACATCTAATTAGTAAACAGAATCTAGATTGGGAAATAACCTGCTTATTTCAACTATAACTTGTACAGAACATTTTCAAAGGTCTTTAGAGCAAACTGAGACATGGCCCCCTTTCCAACAAACATCTACTGCCATGAACACTTGTAAATATTGTGAACATAATGGACACTTGAAAAAGTAATTATCCTATTCTTACAAAAGAATAACATATGATTTCCCTAGAGACTAATGAGACAGAGCAAACTGCCATACTCTTACATAACAGCTTTATTTTTAGTGATAGTCAAGTATTTTGCTTACTTCCTTTCAGTTGAACTAAGAAATTTCTTTATATCTTCTAGATACCAGACTTTAATCAGATAAGTAATTGCAATTATTTTCCTAGTTATTTGACTTTTCTTTTCATTTTCTTAACTATGTCGTAAGAAGAATAAAGGTTTTTAAATTTTCATGACATTTGAATTATAACTTTTCTCTTAATGCTTTCTTTTTGTACCTTAAGATACCTTTACCTAACCCAAAGTCATAAACACATACTCTTATGATTTCTTCTGGAAGCTTTATAGCTTTATGTTTAACATTTAGATCTTTAATGCAGTTCAAGTAATTTTTCTAAGAAGTGTATATTATGAGTCAAGGTTCATTTATTTGAAAATTCAAGTCCAATATTTCCAGCACAATTTCTTTAAACAGACTAGTCTCTTAAATTTCTCTTGTATCTTTGCCAAAAATGTGTTGCTCATATATACTTGCATTTACTATTGAAAGTTTTATTATGTTCCATTGTTATATGTCTGCCCTTTCATTAATACTACATTTATTGATTATCATAGCTTTAGAAAATAGTAAGAATGTAGTAAGAAATCAGGTAGCATAAGTCCTTAACTTTGTTCGTTTTAAAAATGATTTGGCTATTTTATTTTCTGGGCCTTCTGCCCAAATATTAGTCAGTTTTCCTATTACTTAGAAAATAAATAAATAAATAACACTAGTTCTTTGATGCAGAATAAGTGAGTCATTTGGGGGAGAATTGATAGCTTAACATGATTGATTTTTCTAATCAATATATCAATTCAACCCTACCAAAACTCAAGCAGGAGTCTGCTTAAAATGGTAAGCAGTTTCTAAAATTACATGGTAAGGGAAGGGAACAAGAATAGTCTAACATTTTTAAAAAGAAAAAATCGAAAGTTTCCCACTGCCTTAATTTTTGTACTTATATAGTTCTCTTAGTCAAGAAAGTGTGGTTTGTTGGGTGGATAGATACATAGATCAATAAAACAGAATAGAGAATTCAGAACAGACTTACACAATCGTAACTGGTTTTGAGAAAGGTATACAAACAATCCAATGGAAGGGTAGACTTTCAACAAATGCTATTTGGCCAACAAGTGGGTATACAAAAAAAATATAAAAAGGAAAGCAAAAAATAAATAATAATAATCTCATCCTAAACCTCACAGCTTGCAAAAATTAACTCAAAATAGGTCATAGAACTAAATGTAAAACACAAAAATATAAAACTTTAAAAGCAAACAGGAGAGAAAATGTGTAACCTATAGACATGTCCAGTCAGGCTTTACATGAATGGCATGGTTCCACACTTCAAAAATAAGCAAAACAAAAAACCCAAAGAGATAAATTAGACTTCGTTGAAATTAAAACCCTGCTAAATGAATGGAAAGAAAATCCACAATGAGAGAAATATATGCTAATCACATATCTGACAAAGGACTTGTATTCAAAATATATTTTAGAAACTCTCTAAACTCAACAGTAAGAAAACAATCACCTTAATTAAAAAATTACTAAAATATATGAACATATATTCCTCCAAAAAGGATGTGTACATGGCAAATAAGCCAATAAACAGTTCTCACTATCATTGGCCTAGGCAGGTGCTGATACCCCAGTCTACATCACGGAATGAAAGCCTGCGGGATGCAGGCTGCAGTGAGACATTGCCAACAGAGCATTACAAGCTGAATTAAAATCGCACCTGTCATCCACAGTCTATTATAAAAAAATAAATGTTTGAATCCTATACTACCAAGAGGTTATGGACATTTGTTATTAAATTAGAATGAAGAAGTGGGGTGCAGCTGTAACAAAATAGAATATGTGGCCTTGGTTTTAAGAATGAGTATCAGAGCACATCACTAGGAAGCAGGAGAATTGGCAAGAGGATGGTTAGAAACATGTTGGCCTGAGTTATAGCAGAGTGTTGAGACGTTTGGCAAGCTATAGCCCGCTGCACCTTGCAAATAAAAACCGCACTTTTGAACCAGTAGACTCGGACTCGGTGGTTTATAGGCAGAATATTAAAACATTGTGCTGGCTCTTGTTATCTGCATTTTGATAAGATATTGCCAGAAGTATAAGCAGAATACAGAGTAAATACAGTAAGCTTAGATATTATATATATTTTTGAGTTAGAAAAAAAGAACTTTCTCAGCAAGAGATTCTTAAATCAAAGTGCAAAGCTAGGAGATAGAGACCATAACCAGGATGCTCCCAATAAAACATGGTCTTAAAGTTTAAAAAAAAAAAAAAGTATGGCTGTAATACTCTTTATGAAGATCTAAAAATAAAAACCTTCATGGGAAGTCTTCTATAAAGAAAGGTCTATAAAAGAGAGAGACTCGGCATGCCTCAAAAATAATTGACAATGTAATTTATGGCTCATGGACTTGATAGGATTACATATATTAAAGATTCACATAGCTTTGAGAAAGATGTATTAGAAAAAGTGGTCAGCATGAACTAAATTAAACTAACATGTAAGTGAATCAAGAAATTTAGGCCTCAATATAGATGACTTAAATAAGAATCTCTGGGGTGAGACCCAGACATTGGAATTTTTATATATGTTTTTATTGACTTGAGAGAGAGAGAGGGAGGAAAAGAGAAAGAGAGGAACATCAATGTGGAACCAGCAACGTCATAGCACATGGGATGAAATGGATTAGCTGATTGTTTTAGATCATTCCCAGAAAGGAGGAGGAAGAGAAGGACGACGAGGAGGAGGACTTGAGATATGAAAATACCCCTGGGCTAGTACCTTTCTATAGTAAAGAAGCAGGCTAAGTCCAGCTGGTATGACTCAGTGGTTGAACATCAACCTATGAACCAGGAGGTTGAAGTTCGATTCCCAGTCAGGGCAAATGCAGGCTCAATCCCCAGTGTGGGGAGTGCAGGAGGCAGCCAATCAATGATTCTCTCTCATGCTTCTATCTCTCTTCCCCTCTTCCTTCCTCTAAAATCAATAAAAAATGTTTAGGAAAAAATTGTGATGTGCTAAGAAGAGAATTCCCCAAAAAAGCATAAACCAGGTAGTGTGTTAATTATTAATATGTCTCTCAGCATCTTTTTGAAATCCCACCTTCTAGGGTATGGCTACATTTTTAGGCCCTAGGATTGGGTGGCAATATGAAAACCGTTCTGGACAATGAGTGTGGAACATAGTGTCATGTATTATTACTTGGAAAAGTAAAGTGTGTTCTACATATATGTGGGTATGTGCATGTCAGTATGTTCTAGCAGCACAACTCAACTTCCTCTGATTTATACACCAGGTTTGCTAACTTTTAAAAAGAGTGATAAGAAAGAAAACTAGCATATGTCTAAATTTATAGGGTAGTACACAATGTAGCACATCTATAAAGAAAATAACCAGTTTGGAGCATCGTTCAGTTAGAAATTAATTAACTGTTTTATTCATTTTTAGCCATTAAGTCCCAGCTGTTACATCTGTGCCTCAGAGGAGGCTTTTCAGATACCCCAAATCCATCCGACCAAGTTATTTCCCCATGTGCTGCCCTTACCTTCTCCCATCACAACACCTCTGACGCTCCGTTATAATTATCCTTCTCCTATCTACAACATCCAGATGGACAAGTACCGGTTTTGTTTATTCATGCGTGCAGCCAAGTGCCTACAAATTAGTCTCACACAGTACTTTGTCTCTATACTTTTGACTGAATAAATGACTACAGTACTAAACTTCTCACTGGTTTTTAGCCAGGAGTTCACTCGATCACGGATATACCAATTGCTGTCCATATTGCCAATGGTTGCTCTCACCTTACATGGGCCGAGTGGAATGGGTGTGAGAGACTGTGTGGCCCTGTAGGTCTAGGCCACTTGTTACCTGGATCTTTGCAGCAATGACTGATTGAGCTTTGCTCTCAACAAGCTGGAACATGACAGGTCATAGGGATGAGCTCAAATTCCTTGGGGAAGGTTGAAAGTGAAAAACTGTGGGACCAGGGAAACACACCATTTGAAATTAATGTAAGTTAGGGGAAGGTAAAGCTGATGATAAGCACGGTCAGTACACAGAAGACAAAGACAAGTGCAATGTAATTGCCATAACAGACCTTGGGAGAATGAATCCCTGCTGCCTACATAAGAAGACTGATTTAAAGGACAGACATTGTGTGGAAATTATAATCTATCTTGTCTCTGGCTTTGGATGAATTTTTTTTACTGTTCACATTAATTCTCCTTGTGGTATATAAAATACACACCTTCTGCCTCCTAGTCTCAATATCTTTGCTCTTCATTATTTCCTTCTTTCTACCAAATACATGGAGTGGTGTGTGTGTGTGTGTGTGTGTGTGTGTGTGTGTGTGTGTATGAGAGAGATAGAGAGAGAGAGAGAGAGAGAGAGAGAGAGAGAGAGAGAGAGAGAGAGAGAAAGAAAGAGGCAGGTACCATGATACAAAGTAGAAGCAGCCATGCTATTAAGGAAGAAATGGATGGACAGATTTATAATTCATCAAGATATGCACAGTGTTTTCTATTCTATAAGCTATGCAAAGACCACCTGTCTGAATTATGCAAGTTAACAGCTTTCCATAAATATAGTTTTACAAATGCTATATAACATTTTGTTAGCCCATTTGTACTGATTAATTGGAAATCTCAGAGCTGTTTTTTTTTTCTTTTCATATAAGCAGCAGACTGTTTTTGTGAATGTGTTAATCTGAAGGATGTTGCTAAATTCCAGCATGCTAAGAAAGAAGATATATTACAGATGTCACAGTTAGTGTCAGAAACAGACATGTGAATAAATGCAAGTCATATGTTTAGATGCAAGTCTAGAAATAAGGCACCAGGACGTGATCAGGTGATGCTGGTAAGATTAAGGGGTAAGGGAAGGAAGGTGATGGATGTTAGGGCAGACTTCATCAAAGACATCTACCCAACTTCTGCAACTAGTCATCATAGTCAAAGTCCTGAATTCCTCTGGTCTCTTAGAACAAATTTCTACACTACTAAGAGTTTGTTTCCACAAATGTGCTATGGTCCTACTCAAGCCAGGTATAAATAAATTGAATCCAACATAAGTGAAGATTTGAATTTATGTTCAGTTTCCCAAATTCAAGGGTGAGGGGAGATGCCTCCATTCACTCAGGGTTGGAATTGCTGTTCTTGAGACAGTGTTGACCAGGGTTCATTTACTCTTCTCTACATCTCCCCAAGACAGACAAAAATGATTTCATACTATGAGATTATATATAGCATTAAGTGATCATTGTCAAATTCCTTTACATGTTGATTTTGGTTTCTTTGGTTGTTGTTTTTTTGTTTGTTTTGTTTTTTGTTGTTTTGTTTGTTTGTTGTTGCTGTTTTTATATTTTTATTGACTCCAGAGAGAAAGGGAGAGGGAGAGAGAGACAGAAACACCAGTTATGAGAGAGTATCATCAATAGGCTGCCTCCTGCACGCCCTACACTGGGGATGGAGCCTGCAACCTGGACATGTGCCCTGACCAAGAATTGAACCCTGACCTCCTGGTTCATAGGTCAACATCAACCATGGAGCCACGCTGGCTGGGCTACATGTTTATTTTGAATTCTCAACCAGGATGTTCAGAGGGAAAAATATATATTAATTTTTTCTCAAACAATAGGAAGGCTTAGCCTATAATCAATGCAAACATTTTCAGTTTTGCTATGAATATTTCAATAAGATGACAAAACTTTAAAGGAAGTCTTAGGAAATACAACAAAACTATAACATTAAAGTATGCTCTGTGTTTTTTCCTATATGGGTGGGAGCAATAGGAGTGCTTTAATCAACTTTCAATTTTAAGCCATATGAATGTGTTTCAAATACCCTGAATCCCAGCAAACTGGGTCATTTGGAAGACATTCAGACACTCTGGAGGTCTTCTCTAACAATTTATTGAAAAAATTTGTGTTTAAAATATTTTGAATGTTAATAAGACCTTGGTGCCTCTCCAAAGGAATTTTTTCATTCAAAAGATATATGGAACTTGGAAATTATATGTGTGTGTGTGTGTGTGTGTGTGTGTGTGTGTACACATTTCTGAAAACAGTGAGTTCAGATAAGTGAAAGGAATATGTTTCTTGAGCTATATCTAATTTTAAATATGCATAGTAACTATTACAGAATTATCAGTATGATGTTTTAAGGTATAAAAGTCATTTCCTTTATGTAAAATTATAGAAAATACAAAGGGCAGATGGTGCCAAAGTTTATATCATGTTTTAAAAATAATGAATCAAAGCAGAATTTTAACTATTTCTATTGCCTTGTTGTGGGACAAAAGGGAAATGACATTTAAGGTAACTGAAGGCAGATGGATGGCAAAGCTTAGGTGATGTTTTGCTGTTGGGTTTTTTTTGTGTGTTTTTTGTTTGTTTGTTTGTTTTTAGAAGTATTGTACTTTTTATTTAAAATTGTTATTGTTGATACTATTGCAGATGCCCCCATTTCACCTTCCTTTGCCCAGGATCCTCCCCATCTCCCTGGCCCTCCTCAACTAGAGTCTGTACCCATGGGCTATGCACTTATGTTCTTCAGCAATCTCTTCACCACCTTTAACCCTTACCTGAGGATATGTTATTATTGATTAGAGAGAGAGAGGGAGGGAGAGAGAAACTTCAAATGGTTGCCTCCCATATGAGCATATGAGCCCAGACTGGGCATCAAACTGGCAACCTAGGTATGTGTCTTGGCCAATAATTGAACCCTCAACCTTTTAGTGTATGGGACAATGTTCCATCCACCTGAGCCACCTGTCCAAGGCACTAGGGTGATGCTTTTGAAGTGTAGCCTTCAAGAGAACTGAACTGAGTAGAGACATAAAGGCTGTATACACAGCAGCTCAGGCTCAGGTTGCAGCCTGCCTGCAGGGAGGGTGGACTCCAGGTGTGCAAAGGGCTGGCTCGGTCCAGCCCCAGGGCTTTGGCAGTGCCTCCTCATTGTTCTCTGTGACGGAGTTTATCAAGCTTCAGCTTTCCTGTAACTTTGTCATCTTTCATTCCAGGATAAAGAAAGGAGGAATCGTCTATGCCCAGGAAGGTTATATAAAGACACATTTAACCAAAGATGTTTTTTAATGTTTCTGATTTTGTTCCTATTGCCTTTCTGATCTCTGATACAGTCTGTGTGATTTGGTTTGAATTATGCTTTCATTTATGCCTTCAATATGCATCCTGTTCCATATGTTATAATGTGAGGAAAAAGAGAAGGATTAAAACTGTGATCACATTTAAGAGGTTTTTATTTTTAATTTCTTTATTCATTAAGGTATTACATGTGTGTTCTTATTCCCCCAACCTCCAGGTAATGCCTTTAACCCCATCTCCCTTCCCCCCACCTCTCACCCCCGCCGTTGTCTGTGTCCATTGATTAGGCTTATATGCATGCATACAAGTCCTTTGGTTGATCTGCCCCCTTCCCCTCACCCTTCCCCACCATCCCTATGAGATTTGATAATCTGATCAATGCTTCTCTGTCTCTGGATCTGTTTATGTTTATCAGTTTATGTTGTTCATTATATTCCACAAATGGCTGAGATCATGTGATATTTATCTTTCTCTCACTGGCTTATTTTGCTTAGCATAATGCTCTCCAGTTCCATCCATGCTGTTGCAAATGGTAAGAATTTCTTCTTTTTTACTGCAGCGTAGTATTCCATTGTGTAGGTGTACAACTGTTTTTTAATCCATTCATCTGCTGATGGGCACTTAGGCTGTTTCCAAATCTTAGCTATGGTAAACTGTGCTGCTATAAACATATAAACATAGGGGTGCACGTGTCTTTTCTGATTGGTGTTTCTAGTTTCTTGGGATATATTCCTAGAAGTGGGGTCCCTGGGTCAAATGGGAGTTTCAGTTTTTTGATGAAACACCATACTGTTCTTCACAGTGGCTGCACCAGTCTGCATCCCCACCAGCAATGCACAAGGGTTCCCTTTTCTCCACCAGCACTTGTCGTTTGTTGATTTGTTGATGATAGCCATTCTGACAGGTATGAGATGGTACCTCATTGTCATTTTGATTTGCAACTCCCTGATAATTAGTGACTTTGAGCATGTTTTCATATGTCTTTTGGCCTTCCTTCTGTCTTCTTTCAAAAAGTATCTTATTTAGGTCCATTGCCTATTTTTTGATTGGGTTGTTTATCTTCCTTTTGTTAAGTTGTATGAGTTCCCTGTAAATGTTGGAGATTAAACCCTTATCGGTGATGACATTGGCAAATATGTTCTCCCATGTAATGGGCTTTCTCATTGTTTTGTCAATGGTTTCCTTTTCTGTGCAAAAGCTTTGTGTTTTGGTGTAGTCCCATTTGTTTATTTTCTCTTTAGTTTCCATTTCCCTAGGAGCTGTATTAGTGAAGAAATTGCTTCTGCATATGTCTGAGATTTTGCTGCCTATGGATTCCTCTAGTATTTTTATGGTTTCCCATCTTATGTTTAAGCCCTTTATCCATTTTGAGTTTATTTTTGTGTATGGTGTAAGTTGGTGATCTAGTTTAATTTTTTGCATGTATCTGACCAATTTTCCCAGCACGATTTATTGAAGAGACTATCTTGACTCCACTGTATGTTCATGCCTCCTTTGTCAAATATTAATTGAGCATAGTGGTTTGGGTCGATTTCTGGGTTCTCTATTCTATTCCATTAGTCTATATGTCTGTTCTTGTGCCAGTACCAGGCTGTTTTGTAATACAGCTTTATATTTGGTATTGAGATCCCACCTACTTTGTTCTTCTTTCTCAGGTTTACTGCAGCTATTCAGAGTCTTTTTTTATTCCAGATGAATTTTTGGAAAGTTCATTCTAGGTCTGTGAAACATGCCATTGGTATTTTAATAGGGAGTGTATTGAATCTATAGATTGCTTTGGGTAGTACAGACATTTTAATGATGCTGATTCTACCAATCCATGAACACGGTCTGTTCTTCCATCTGTTTATGTCCTTCTCTATCCCTTTATTCAGTGTCCTGTAGCTTTCCATGTAAGAAGTTTTTAGTCTACAACAACACTGAGTTCTATGCTTACCAATCATTTATTTTAAATATTATCTCAGTTTTCTTATCTTTGAAATAGGTTTGCAATAACAAATGTAAAGCACTCATCCAAACGAATACATATAACTATTTGAATGCATCTGAAATCTCTTTATTGTCATCTTGAATGAGAAAGGGATTTAAAAAATACTTTCCCCCTGTAAAAAGAAAATATGGCACAAGCATATAAAATATATATCTAAAAATAATGTTTTATAAGTGTTCATTATTATATACTGGCAGCAAAACTTTACCCAGCTTTTAAAACCTGAAATGTGAACATGGAAAAAAAAGCAGAGAACCAATTTCTTTTTTCTTTTCTTTTTTCTTTTTAATTGATTTTCCACAGAGAGGAAGGAAGAGGGATAGAGAGTTAGAAACGTCGATGAGAGAGAAAGATCAACCAGCTGCCTCCTGCACACCCCCCACCAGGGATGTGCCCACAACCAATGTACATGCCCTTGACCGAAATCGAACCTGGGACCTTTCAGTCTGCAGATGACTCTCTATCCACTGAGCCAAACCAGTTTCGGCAGAGAACCAATTTCTATAACAATTTGCTCTCAGGTGGAACTGAAATTATTTATTAGGAAAAATACTATATATAAACATTGGATCATTATATTGTACATCTGGAATCAATATAATGTTACATGTCAATTATACATCATTAAAGTAATTTTTAAAATCCACTAAACAATATGACCGTTGGCAATGGGTTATGTGATTTATACGGAAGTCCTCACACTGAGTACTGAAAGTGTATCTATAGCTTTCCCAGTTCATACACACTTGCAGTTAGCGCTCTGACTTATTTGCGTATAAAACATCCCCTAAGCGATTATATAAATTAGTGTGCTTCAGTCCTGGCTCTTTATAAAGCGGACAAGGACAATGAACAAGTCTGCCCTGAGACTTCCTTTGGACAACTGCTCACTCACAAAAGTTTGGAGCAGTGGATCTTAGTCCCATGTCACCTAAAGCCCACAGATCCAGCCTGAGGTGGCCAAGGGTCCCAGTTCATTATGTCTCCAAGCCTCAGCAGGGAGACAACGATGAACCTCTCCTGGAGTCATTCTCAAAAGTGAGGTCTCCCAGTCTTCCTCAGAAAAGTTATAAAGCCCATGAAATTACAATATTAAAAAGTTTTGCCAAGCTTTGTAGAATCATCATCGCACCCAACTTCACATGATTGAGCCTACTTTCTTTTATCTCCAGGTGCACTCTCAGCCCACTCTTCCCATGGTTCCTTGCAAATATCAAGCATATCAATTCCTCTTAAGGGGTTTACTTCCTCATCATATCTTTCTGGAATACTGTGGACATTCCTTTTCTTCATCCAGGTCCCCACATGATATTTGTTAGAGAATATAAACATCTCTTGACTTCCAAAGACTTATCCATTCAGATAATTGCAAGTTTTGGATAGAAGTCTACCCCTGTTTTCCCATAACCCACCACAGTTTTGCAAGACTTGACACAGACATTCATTTTTCTATACCATGCCATTCTTTGCCATGTCTGCTCTTAGCCTGCAGTTCTGGGGGGAGTAGATGGTTTCTCCTGCGTAGTCTCAAGGGCTACTCCCCAGCCTTCAGACTTGGCCCTGTGATGATCAGCATAGCTCAGAGGTGACACTAATGGACAGACAGCCTGCCTCTGAGGGCAGTTTTGCTGCTGAATGATTTTCCACAGCAGCTTACCAAAGGTTACACCTATGACAAATTCATAAATGCTTCTGATGATGAAAGGCTCTAAACTTTGTTTCAGGCAATGCTAAATGCATGGGCCATATTCACATAAGCTTTGCATCTAGCATTGGAAATAAAGTTTGAGCAAAGGCATTTTCTCATTTTACAGTAGTTTTAAAATGGCTGTGTCTAAAAAAGAAGGATCTCTTACCCAATGAGACAGCGTGGAGGAACCTGGAGAATATTATGCTAAGTGAAATAAGACAGTGAGAGAAAGGTAAGTATCATATGATCTCAGTCATATGTGGAATCTAATGAACAAAATAAACTGATGAACAAAACATATCCAGAGGCATGGAATCCTGAAACACTGTCAAATCTCAGAGGAAAGTTGGGGAATGGTGGATGGGTGGGAAGAGATTAACCAAAGAATTTATATACATACTAGAGGCCCAGTGCATGAATTCATGCACCAGGATCCTTCAGCCTGGCCTGCAGGATCAGGCCAAAACTGGCTCTGTAACATCTGCTGAGGGGTCCTGGATTGCAAGAGGGCACAGGCCAGGCCACGGGACCCCACCAGTGCACAATCAGGGCTTGGGAGGGATGCAAGAGGACTCCAGGGAGTGTCCGGCCTATCTTGCTCAATCCTGATCAGCCAGACCCCAACAGCAAGCTAACCTATCTGTTGGAACATCTGCCCCCTACTGGTGAGTGCACATCACAGTGAGCAGTGGAGCGGCCTTAGCATGTCATTAGCATATTACACTTTGGTTGAATGGTAAGACCAGCACTTTTATTTTATATTATATTATATTATATTATATTATATTATATTATATTATATTATATTATATTATTATATTTATTATATTATATTATAGAAGGATATGCATAACCCATGGATACAAACAATAGGATGGTGAGTACCTGGGGCAGAGGTTGGGGGTGAGCTAGAAGGGGTCAACAAGAGAATAGGGGTAATACTTTCATAACGTGTACTTTTTTTAATGACTATGTCTAAATTTTTTTGATAAACCTCTGTTGATAACAGTGTATATTTATCATAATTTTTCAAGCACTGAATTAAAGATTAGACAAACATGACAATTATAGACTCAAACCAAAGCAGAAATATTTCTAATATAATAATTGTTCTGGCATATCTGATATATGTCAGTTTAATATCTGATAGCCCTTAGCTGAGATAACTTGCAATTTCCCTCTCAGGTACTTTATGCCTTGACATCTATAGAAGTCAACATCTGTTTATTGGGAAATGCATAGAAGTAAGTCATTCTCTTATTATGATAATACCAGCTCAAGTTAATTCCATGCTGAGATGGAAAAATACGATTCAGACCATGAAAAACACATGTTTTGGAGAGACAGTTTACCATCAACAATTTAGATGATTAAAATGTTTCCACAAATAGCCTGTTACTCGTTAGTAATGGATGAAGCACACTTATAGCCCATTGTTTTATTTCTTATAAATGGCTGTTAATGTCATAAAGGAAACATCTTGCAATATTATAATTAAAACCATATATTGTTACCTCTTTTGTCACAAGTATTAAAAGAAACTCAACTATTTTAGTAGTTAAGCTTATAATGGGATTCTTTCTTAATAGACATGTAGTTCAGACTATAGACCACTCTTCAGATACTGTGCAATATCCTTAATTTTAGTCTTGATAAAGTAAAAACAACAACAACAACAACAACTTTCAGAATCATTTTCTTCTGGCAGGTGCATTATGAAAATTAAACCGTAATTAGCTAATCAGGTTCTATATGGTTATGCTGCTTGATGATGACGCTCATACAAATTTCTCTTAAAATAGATGTTTACGTTGTGGATAATGTCCCTGCAATTTCACATCTCCAATCATAGCTTCAATGTGCTATTCCCTTTGAACTGCTCTTATAGGATGAAATACTGATAGTTTAAATGCTAAATTTATACTTATTATTTCTGGATAAAATTCACAAAGCCACTGAAGATTAAAGCAGCCTGATCTGAAATTAGGTCTTTGGAAAGAAAAGTTGAACTGTGAAAAATGTTTCATGAAAGTTAGAAGACAGGTAAGATTTACCTTTTCGTGAGCTATAAAATTCTAAGATTTAGAAGGTACCATAAAGCTTTTGTAAATGACCTTTTCCCATATTGACTAGAGTCCATTTCTTGGTCATCAAGAATAGGAGAATGAACATGTTTTCATTACACTTCAACAACAAAAAAATAGCATGGAGCAAGAAAAAGAAAGTTTTGGTAATCATTCTCTGAGTTTTGCAGTCTTTTTTATGATTCTCAATCTCTGGCAACACACAAATATCTCAATTTATGACTTGATTGAGAACTAAACTTTCCTATTTTAAATTCCTACATTCTGGAACACATCCCTTGCCCAGGATTTGTGTGCCTCTGTGTGCATTTGCTCAGCAAAACTCAAATTCTTCTTCAGCATCCATGTTGTGAAACTTATTCACAAAGGCTAAAATTAAAATCAATAAAAATACATTAAAGCAGAATCAACCTGATCCATGACATTTGCATTGCAACAAAATAGAATTAGCCAAAGGAATAGGTATAGTAAACTATACATAACATACCTGCAGAGGTTAATATTGAGTCTACAGTCATGAAAAATACAGTAGCTTATGATACTGGGTAACAACAGATAATGTCCCATTTGTTCTGCTTGTTTGTCTTTCCATTTATAATGAAATAGATCTGATCTCTATTATAATCCATCAATGGTAGAGGAGAGGAGATGGGTGTTGATTAGTAAATTAATATTTCCTATCACATCAAGAATATTCTGAATTAAATATAGTTTCCAATATTAAAGTCAAATATTATTGTTTGGAAAAATCATATGCTTTGTGTCCTGCTGGTGCTAAAAGGTTTGAAAAGCCAAATGTCTAGAAATCCAGAATATTTAAGTCCATATTTTTTTTTAAAGAAACAGTGGTACCTCGTGGAAAAATACATATATGGCCATACGCTACTTGCACAGAATAAACTAAAGGGTTAGACTGCATTCAGCCTCATTTCCTTTCACAGAAAGAGAATAACAATTTATTCTTTTACATAGAAAAGATAGAAGCAACTAATAAGGAAAATGATTGTGATATGGATCAACATCCATCAGAATTCTGAAAAGATGTGTGGCTGAGAGATACAACATTTACTTAATAATTAATTTTAAGGACTGGTCTAAAAGCTTACAGTAGCATACATTATTTATATTGATATATAACAAACTCAAATGTCACTAGGAGTAGCCCCACTTTTCAGATGGACAGACAAGTGCCTGCCTTTTACATATCATAATTTCATCTAAACAAATAAGCACACTTATTTATGGATAGTAGTAGCATCTGTATGTATCATAATGTTCAAATGAATCTATTTAAAGGAACCATTTCTGCCAAAACTGGTTGGCTCAGTGGTAGAGCGTTGGTCTACGGACTGAAAGGTCCTGGGTTCGATTCTGGTCAAGGGCATGCACCTTGTTTTCGGGCACATCCCCGGTAGGGAGTGTGAAAGAGGCAACTGGTCTATGTTTCCACATTTCTAGCTCTCTATCTCTCTCCCTTCCTCTTTGTAAAAAATCAATAAAATATATTTTAAAAATAAAATAAAATAAATAAAGGAACCATTTCTTCAGATTAAGTGACATATTAATACTGGAGAAGGAAAAGAGTGAAACATTTGCATGAGAGGGAAGTTTCCCGCCTCCAACGTTTATGATCAGGTCTTATGGTGGGATAGGAGTCTCTCAAGCTTCACCCCATCTGGTCACAAAAACACATATAAGCCAGACCCATGCTTGGCTGAGTCCTTTGAACACGTGTGTGCTCCCTTCATTTCTAAGCTGACAGCTCTGTGTTGTGTCGGGATGAACACACCTGTTGGTGATTGAATTCTTCCAGAAGCAGCGCCTGGCAGGGCTGTATGAGCTGTGATGGCAACTCCTGTCCCAGATGTAAGTAGACATTTTCATCTTCCAAGAGCAAAGAGGGGGGATGGACGCATGAGGACTAACAGCTGCCAGCTGTTCCCATCCACTGTCTCCTGATCCTTGGTGTCCTGGGCTAGAAGCCCGATCCTCATGTCAGCCCGGTAACAATTGGCGATGCCAACACTTTCTGCCTGAGTCCCCCCTGAGCAGGCACCAGACACTGTGCGGAGCGGTCTGCGGGGTGCTGGCCTGCCCTGCTTGTGGGTTTTTTGAGTTCAGCTCATCAGAAAGGAAGGCTGTGTCCCTGAGCAGGTGTGACACCACAAATGAGGCTCGGTTGACTCCTGTCAGAATCTGCTCCTACGATTTGAGGCATCAGTCCACTGGCCAAGTCAGATGTTTCTAAAAGTTTCAGGCTTCCAAAGAGAATTGTATCATTTTTTGAATCTACCAATACCTCATCTCATTTTATTGACACAGTATATACTTATTAATTTGTACCCAGCAAATATATTTTAAATGAGTGGGTGTTTTTTTTTGTTTGTTTTGTTTTGTTTTGTTTTTTGTTTTTTTCAATTCTGAAAGACTAGCCTTGATGGTTTACCATGTCTAGTTCATGGTAGACAATAATTGTTAGCAATTATTATTATTATTATTACTATTTCAAAAGGATGTAAGTGGGAGAGGAGAGTGAGCTATATTCAAGGCGGGCTGATAATGTCCCCTGATTCTGTTTTTCAAGAGAAGTATTTGTTTGGTGGTCTCAGTTGGGATGACTCTATTCGGACATCAGTGTACATAGTCTGTAGTCAAATCTTATCCTAATCCTTAGACTACGCAAACCTCTGTGGCGTAAATGTGTCTTGCAATCTGTGCTCTGGGATCAGATATGCTTTCTGAGGTTCTGCTCATAAAGGTATTGATATAAAAGGTATTTCACTTTATGGCATAGTTTTATTTCTGGCGGCCACAGAAACACACTTCTCACCTCATGTCAACTCCCCCTAATTCTGAAACCTTCTTCGTGACTGCAGATTCCTGGATCCTAGCACTTTCATTGGCCTCGGGTCCTGACCGTGTCCTCATGTTCTCAAGGGCCTACCTGGCTTCCGTGCTCTGTGGAGAGTCCCGCTCAGTAAAGCCCATACCCCTTCAAGTTTTTCTAACCCATCTTCTCTATATCTATTGGCCAACTGACCTCTCCTGCCAAATCTTTGTCCCAACCGTTTGTCTAATAACCTTACAGCTATTCCATGTTGGACTGCTGGTGAACAGTCTTTTGTTGTTGTTGTTTTGTTTTGTTGTAAGTTAGTAAGCATGAGGACTGAAAAGTGCTGGTGAACAAACAGTCTTTTGTTGTTGTTGTTTTGTTTTGTTGTAAGTTAGTAAGCATGAGGACTGAAAAGTGCTGAAGCCGCATCTATTCAGCGGGAAGATAAAGACTTCTGACATTGGGCAAGGGAGACTTCCAAAGCCAGTCCTGGTAGTGGTCTGTATCACTTTCACTCACAGTTAATTAGCTAGAATTCAGCACAAGGTCACACCAATGATAAAGGATGCCAGAACCTGGGGCCTCATTGTATAACCAGGAAGCAAAATCAATGAGACACATGCAAACATGAGCAGTCTTTGCCACAAATCTATTTACCATGTGACTCTGGCTTTTCTTCTTTTCTTCTTTCTGTCTTTCTGAAATATTCAGGAGTTAGGCATTAAGTCTAGTGATGGAGTCAACACAGGCACTTTTAAGAATAGATTTTTTTTCCATTTTGTAGTGATTAGTTTGGTTGGTAACAGAATAATTGGTTGACGATAGAAATAAAACAATGTGTGTATGCACGTAGGTGCTCATGGAGAACTGTGTGCATCTGTGTATAATAAGTTTTGAAGAGGTAAGGGAGTTTTAGGATATGATTATTTAAAATACTTTTCTTATTATTTTAAAGATATTTTTAAAAAATGAATAGCCAAGACCTAGGCGAAGCATTTGACCCAATTCTATATACTTTTTTTTCTATATTCAAAAATAGATATTGTTTTACTTAATTGATTTTTATATAATAATAACACATGTTCACTGGAGAAAGTACAACATACAAAAAATAATTATAATAAAAAAATCTCAAATGTGCCATCTAGACCTAACAACTGCTAGAATTTTAGTAATTGCTTAATAATTTTCTTTCTATGAATACATTTCATCATCATAGTTAAAATATGTTGCTTATACAAAATTCTTTATAGTAATTTTTACCACATATGACATGTCACTACATTAAAGTTTACTCATAAAAGATAACTTTTAATGGCTGCATGGTCTTCTATCATATATATATATTTTTATATATTTATATATATACACACACAGACATACACACACACACACACACACACACACACACACACATATATATGTGAGGTTTCAAATGCTGCCTTGTTGAAAATGAGACAGTTTTTCATTTTTTATTGTCAATAATTATCCTCTTGCTAAACCTCTCTTTGCATAATTTTTGCCCGTGTGCCTCACTAATCAATCAAATGGTATGAACATATTTAAGTTTAATATATATAACTTATTTTCTCTAAAGATTTAGCACTTATACTCTCACTAGGAGACTATCTATTTCATTAAATTAACAAATAAATTAATATGTTCACTTTTAAATCTGCTAATCAGGCAGGCAAAATGAAATCTTGTTAGAGAAAATACTAGACTTAATTATTCATGAAATAGAAAGTTATCTATATACTATTATATATAAAAGCCTAAGCAACCATGACAACCAAGACAACCGAACTGATGACTGAATAGCCTGCGTGAGGCAACCAAGTCAGCAGGGGGTTAGTGAGGGACAACCAAATGACTGAACAGAGGGCTGCATGGGGTGATCAAGTTGGCAGGGGGGCAGTGAGGGGTAACAAGGCCAGCAGAGGGGGTTAGGGAGGGGTGATCAGGCTGGAGGGGGGGGCAGTAAGGGGCAACCAGGCTGGCAGGGGGTTGAGGAGGCACTTGTGGGTGATCAGGCTGGCGGGGGGGGGGCAGTTGGGGATGCCCAGGCCAGCAGGGGGGGCATTTAGGGACTATCAGGCAGGCAGGCAGGTGAGCAGTTAGGAGCCAGTGGTCCCTGATTGTGAGAGGGATGTCCTGGATTAGTGAGGGTGCAGGCTGGGCTGAGGAGGCCCTCCCTGCATGCATGAATTTTGTACACTGGGCCTCTAGTATATTTACAAAACATTCACAATTCTTTTATTGTGACTTATATGCTCACATCAATTTTCTGCTTTTCTGTGTGGCACCTTAATTAAAAAGCTATCTCTATATATACACCTATCATGTTATCAAATATTTTCTAAAATTTCTCAAATGTTCATATATTTTTCTATTATTTTGATTCCTTCTATGTTGAAATTTAGATCATGTTTTTATTGCCTCTATTACTCTTCATTTACTTTTATTTAATCTTTATGGTCTTTCGATAATATGGACATTTTAAAATTGTATATATTATCTCTTCTATCACTTGCATTTTAAAAATCTTCCTTCTTCTCCAAGACATTTGGAAGTGCTTGTTACTATGTCCTTCTAATTTTATATGTGTCTTTCTTATCCCTATGTAATCCCTTAATGTATTTTGTATGTGATATAAGAACTAAAGTGGATTGTTTCCAAATATCCATGCCCAGATTTTTTGAGACATCTTTTTATCACATTTAAAATTCTTATGCAATGGTGTTGGATTGCCTTCTGTTCACCCCTCGGGTGAGGGCGGGGGTGGGGGCGTTCTCACTTCGGGTTGTAGGGTTGAACAAGCACAGGACGTCCAACTCCAGACAGGTGAGATAGATAGCCAGGCATTTGTCACAGGCCAGGGCGGAGCCAAGCAGGACTAGGCAGAGGCTGCACTTGAAAACAGTGAAAGAGCAGAGGCCGTGGGAGGTGAGCTTTGTGGTGTCAGAAGGGTGAGCTTCTCCTGGTTCTCTTGGGTGGATGTGATCAGCTTGAATGAGTAATGCTGCCAGTTGGCAGAGAACTGAAACTTGCTACTCAGATAAGTGGGAACTGCACTTGATCCTTCTCATGGGAAGGGGGGTGGGTATTTGGCCAGAGACTCTTTTCCATTGGGAGTTGGGTGACTCCTAGTGAGGCCTGCTGAGGCCCTCCCACTTTCACCTTATGTCAAGGCAAGCGTACTATTGCAATGAGTTGGTTAGTATCCACTTTAACATCCTTCTTTGAACTGCACACACTTTCTCTCTCTTTATTTTCCCATTTCTCTCTGTTTCTATCTTTCTCTGTCTCTATCTTTCTGTCTTTATCTCTCTCTCTCTCTTTTATGTATGATAATTTAAATATTTCTAAATGGAAGTGGTACTGTGGGAATAGTCTTGAAGCTGTTTTCAAGTAGCAATTTGAGCAGAAGTCTAGGTATCTTCCAAAAATAAAAGATTTGTGTGTGTGTGTTGTTGTTGAAGAGTTGAAGAGAAGGACAATAAGAGCTAATTCGTCATTTATAGATCAAACTAGTGGATACCACATGAGAGCAGGGCACGGTCAGCTGTGAGGGGGACTTGACAATAATCCCTGGGGCAAAGTCTTGGCTCCATGAACCATCCTTAGTTCAGGAACATTGCTTTGGAAAGTTTCTTATTTTTGGCAAACTATCTTTTTTTCTTTCATTATGTTCAAGCTTATATGCTAAAATCCCACTTACATAAAAAGGCTCTGATTTTAAATCAATATGCACTACTTAGTTTTTCTGTTCATGATTCCAAAGTAGCAATTTATGAAGCTAAGAACAGCCTGGATGAACTTCTATAGAAGCTTAACTCACATTGTTTAATTCATACTTTCCTAAGGTTTTACATTCATTACAATTTCCAATTCAAAGTACAATTATACTGATGAGAATGCAGTGTGTTTCTTCCTTTCCCAAAACACGGTGCCATCTTTCTGACACTTGTTTTCATACACAATTTATACAATCAGTTAATTCAATGAATTGCATGTAAAAAAAAAAAAAAAAGTTGTGCTCAACTTTCTTTTTAATGTCATAGTTTTTAGTTAGTGCCAATATCTGTTTTGTATAAAGCTATTTTTTATTAAGAGAGAATATTCTAGCGAATATACCATAGTTCACTTACTCCCTCCTCCCATTGCCCTGTTTTTCTTGCTTTCCTTTGGCTTGTCATGCTTCCAGTGCCTAGAAGAAGGCCTGGCACATAGCAAGAACCGAAGGCACAAATTTTGTTGTTCTTAATCCTCACCCAAGGATATTTTCCCATTGATTTTTAGAGAGAATGGAAGCGAGAGTAATAGATTGAGAGAAAAATAAATGTGAAAGAAACAAATCTATTGGCTGCCTCCTTCAGGAGCCCTAACCAGGGCCCACCTGGGCCAGGGAGGAGCCTGCAACCAAGGTACAGGTCCTTGCCTGGAATTGATCCTGGGACCCTTTGGCTCATAGATTGATGCTCTATCCACTGAGCCAAACCAGATAGGTCAGGGATAATGTCTCTTGAGTGACTAAATGAATGAATGTTGTTAACCACTGAAATCTTTATTAACAGGATACATTAAAATAAATCAAAGAGCTATACAAGTACAAGGTACTGTGTTACTAACAAGGCAACAATAGCCATTCTCTACTTTTTATCAGTATTCAATAAATACTTTCAGAAATACTAAACCTGCTGCTGAAATTAATTGGCCTATAACTGTACTCATTCTTGCATTAGAAAATGTATCTATTGTTTCTATTCTACCTGTTTCCTAAATCACTGGTTTGATCCCCTGCTTCATCCAACATACTGGTTATTCCTTCTAGTGTATTCTTTATTTCTGACTAGTTCTTTTTTTATGGTCTCTATGTCCTTGTTCATGTTTACTATCTCTTTGTTTAAGTTCTCATTGATTTCATCCATTCCTCCCCTAAGTTCCTTGAGCATTCTTTTAACCATTGTTTTGAACTCTATATCTGGTAAATTGCTTGCCACTATTTCATTTAGCTCTTTTTTCTGAAGATTTTTCCTGTTATTTCTATTGAGGCATGTCTCTTTGTCTCCCCCATTTTGGCTGCCTCGTTGTGTCTGCTTCATTGTGTTAGGTAGATCTTCTATTTGTGACAGTGTAAACGGACCTGAAGAGTATGATGCTAACTAAAATAAGCTGGGCAGAGAAAGACAAATACCATAGGATTTCACTTATATGTGGAATCTAATGAACAAAATAAACAAACCACACAAAATAGAAACACACTCATGCTGGAGGGGTGCTGGGTCAAAAAGGTGAAGATATTAAGCAAAAAAAAACAAAACAAAACAAAACAAAAAAAAACCCTCATAGATAACAGCATGGTCGTTAATAGAGGGAAATGGTTTGGTAAGGGGAGGCAAGAGAGTGTGAAGGGGGATAAATGGTGATGGAAGGAGACATGATGGAGTGAACACAAGATAATATATTACAGAATATACAGATAATATATTATAGAATTGTATACTTTAAAACTTCATAATTCATTAACCAATGTAATCCTAATAAATTCAATTAAAAAGATATTGTATTTAAAAATCTTCACTAACATATACATGGTAACTAAACTGGTTTTTAACAAAGAAAATGAAAGAACTTACAAGGAAAATTATCTGTAGCATTTGGCCTTAGTTATTTCTACCAACAGATTTAATTAACATGAGCAAAGAGAGAAGCATTTGATGAAGGCCCCTTTGCATGAAGGTGATATGTTTTCCCTGCTCTCCCGTGTGCTTTCTTCACACCTACCATAATCAGGACAACGATAATGGGCCATTAAGTATGGTCTTTTCCCCAGAGGTTTCCATAATGTGGGCGGGCCTCACTCATTAAAGGCCTTTTAAGTATAAAAACTAAGCTGAAAGCATATAGAATAATGTGATCCCTCATACAAGGAATTAGTTAGAATCAATTATTCAAATAATATGTCCATGTTAGTGCAAATATTGGCTTATATGTGTAATTTTTTTACCCTTTAAGAGTAACTGTAACCCTAAAATGAAATAGTAGTTTATTTAAACATATCTTATTGGCACATTTAGTTTTGAAATCAGTGACCTGTCCCTGCTTGTGAATTGAGATGTAGAAAATTGCTCCTTGTCTAAAGATACCTCTTAAAGAAACATGCAGCCCTAACTGGTTTGGCTCAGTGGATAGAGTGTCGTCCTGCGGACTCAAGGGTCCCAGGTTTGATTCCGGTCAAGGGCATGTACCTTGGTTGAGGGCACATACCCAGTAGGGAGTGTACAGGAGGCAGTTGATCAATGTTTCTCTCTCATCTCTCATCGATATTTCTAGCTCTCTATCCCTCTCCCTTCCTCTCAGTAAAAAAAATCAATAATATATGTATATGTATAATATATGTATATGTATATTTATATGTATATGTATATATACATATATATTAAAGAAACATGCAGGATTTCTAGAATAAAATACATGTGTTTTCTGAGAACGTTAACACAGAACTGTCACTATTTATTGACAAAACAAAAAGGTGGTTTTTTTGTTTTTTGTTTTCAGATATCTACTATGCGTAAAACACTGGAGAAAGGCATGAAAAAAGAGAGGTTAATACCCCATCAGATTCCATTCATCATTAAGACATGAAACCAGCCTTGCAGAATTATAGCCAGTTTTCTAAAACATTAGCACCAACTTTGTATTAGGTTTTGCAGATTAACCAAAAATGAATTTGCATTTGGCATTTACTCTAATCAGCTGAATTGCAATAAGGTTAGCGTGTGTGAAGGCAATAGGCAAAGGCTGCTGAAACTCTCATGCTGAATCAACTGAGCATGTGAACTGAGGTTCTTGACAGGAACCCATTTGGGAGAAGAGACAGAAAAGATACTTTGAAGAAACCTATGTATCTGATAGTTGGCACTCACAGACTTTTAAAGATGAACTAGTTGAATTTTTCTCAAATTATCTTATTGGTTTCATGGTCTACATTTCTAATAGTGTTTTTTATTTGTTCAAGTAGTCCTGCCTGAGCTCTCAACAATATACTGTGAATAAAACGTTTGCTTAGCAAAAAAGGACATTGGACTTCAGATAGGCACATTACCCAACTTAAAATCCGCAAACAAATTGGTAACTACTGTCATAAGCTTATACAAGCTGGTTTTAGGACAAGAGATATTTCTTTTAATTTTTATTATTATTATTTTTTAATCCTCAACTGAGGACATGCTTCATGCATAGATAGATGAAAGAAGAGAAGAGAGAGAGAGAAAGAGAGAGAGAGAGAGAGAGAGAGAGAGAGAGAGAGAGAGAGAAAGAGAGAGATCCATGCGAGAGAAAAACATCTAGTGATTGTGTATCCAAACACTGTGACCAGAGATTAAACTCACAACCCAGCTATGTGCCCTGACTGGGAATCAAACCAGCGACCTTTCAGTGCATAGGATGAGCCTCAACCAATGAGCCACTCTGGCTGGGCTTAAGTGACATTTTTAGATTCCAAATTCAAAACAATTTCCTACTCAACTCAAGTCACACCCATTCCAGTCATACTTAAGAAATCATAAGTCTGAGCACCTTTGTTGAGAAGGAAGATAGAAAGACAGGAGAAGACTCCATGGACAGACAGGGCTCAGGAAGCCCTAAGTTTCACTGGAAAAGCCAGATGGAGATTTTGTATCTTGGCACTGCTTCTACCTGAGGGGCCAGATCACAACCCTGTGGATGGCTGGGTAGAAAGTGGAAATGCCAGCTGTGGAAGCAGACTTAGAGACATGGCAGAGAAGGACTAGGCTGAAGGAAAGACGGAGGGAACTAGCACAGAGGAGATTTCCAAGTAGATGGACTAAAAAAAAAAGTGAATTCTAAAAGCCAACAAGGACAAGTATCCTATTAACAACTATCCTCTTAAATGTTAGTCTACCTACAAGGACATACTTTTTGAGCAGGACATTTACAGAGACTACTCCATTTTATGTCATCAAAATTATCAACAGGTCATGTTTAATTTCTAACCTACACAGCATATAAAGCTGCTGTGTAAAGCAAATTAAGTAGACCATGTCTATCCTCCATGACTTTACATTTTAACGGGCAACAACTTAACAGAAAAGCATAGGGTGAGAGCTAACAAAAACATACACCTGCCGGGTGTTTCCCCCCTCCCCCCATGCTTGTGTGGGCTAGAACACAGGCCTAGGACTCAGGAGAGGCTGAAAGAAGCACCCATAGCTCCTCCAATTGTCTCTAAAGGGGGAGCAAGTGTGAGGATCCTAATCAGCATCCCTGACAGTGGATATCTGGCATGCACCCCACAGCTGAGATGTCCCCAATGGAAACAGCGGTGCTGTGAGCTTGAAGCCCTGTGTTTTTTGTTTTGTTTTTCCAACAGATCTTTCCTCCCAGAGATTCTGCGCATCTGCTCTGTGATGCAGGCCAGCTGGTTGAAGCGAAGGTCAGCAGACAGCCTTTGTTCTAATAAGATCTCAGACTTCAAAAGAGTGCTCTCAGGAGATGCCCATGCTCATATAAGGTCTCTGATAATATGAGATAACCAGAGCGCGTTCAGATGGAGGGAAGGGCCCCGGGGGGAAAAGCTGGTTTAAGTTCATTGTCACCCTGTCACAAGGCATTTTTCTTCGGTGGGGAAGGAGCGAGGGAGCCCGGAGAGACTCCTCTGCTAGCATCTGGGTTTCTGCGGCTGCCAACATGGACTGCAGCTTCCGAGATGGGCAGCGCACCCTCTGCTTGACCCCCACCCTGACCCCCACTCGAAGGCACAAAGGCTGCAGGCGGGGCCAGGGCCGAATAGCACTGTAGTCAGCAGGATTCTTGTGGCTTTTAATGAAAAGGCGCGGGCTTTGGATTTGCTGGAAGTAAATGCAGCCATCTGAAGGACACACGCCATTTGTTCGAACTACTGGAAGAAGAAACTTCATTCGTGTGACAACAGGAAATAGTGATGGGCCTAGTACAAAGGACTCTTTCCCAGGCGACCTGCATGCATCAGCCGGCCTGTCTGCCCCTGTTCCGCTGATCAGTTGCACCCCCTCCTGCTCCTGACCCTCATTAACTCATCATCCAGTGTCATGGGTAAGATGAGCTCCAAGCCAGCCTCATTGCCGGGCAGATTGAAGGTCCATTAAGGCACCTTGAATCCCGAGTGGGGAAGGGAAAGCAGGAGGATCGATGAGCTGGAAATCAAGCTTCTCGGTGTGGCCAGGTTGCTGCTGTCTGGGAAGAGAAAGCGGGGCTGCCTTTGAAATGTGCACACCCTCTTCCTTTTATGGGGGGTCGGGGTTAACCTCTGCCCATGGCAGGGGCATCCGTGTCCCATGCCGATTCATATTCGGTGCGTCTTGCGTGTAGCTACGTGGCTCTTTTTAGGAAGAAGCAGCTGGTGGATAAAGCTACATGTTCAATTATGCATAAGCTGGTTTCTTTTGTGCTTGCTTTGGCAAGCCCACTTGTTACTGGATGATATATTTTTTAATTACCTTTGTCTGCCTGCTGCTCAGAAGGTTGTCTTGGGCTCTCTCTCTAGAGTCCTGTTAGCCAAATGACCCGTCCTGGGTTATGGGTTTCCCTCCCCGAGGCAGGACAAATGGATGCACTTCATTCACACACTGCTCTCTGGGTGAATTCCCACCCTGCCCAACACCTACCTCGCCACCTCGCCCCGCCACCTCCTCCCAGGTCCTCTCATTGTTCTACCTGCTTCCCTGCTTCTGCAGACTAAGGCCCCTGCTCTTCCCCACACTCACTATGCCTCCCTGTAGCTGGCTTCTCCATCAAGCTCGTCACAGGTCTCTCATCTTCAAAACCACATCATGCCAAAGCATCTGCAGGGTGCAGAAATGCTCTGTGGCAGGGCATTTATGTTTCTACTTATATGTCTATATAAACAATAAAAAGCCAATATGTACACATTTTAAATACACATTTAGACTGGACATCTATATATATATATATATATATATATATATATATATATATATATATATATATATATACTTGCCTAAGCTACTGTCCAACTATTTGACTGTCTGACCAGTAGCTATGGCACACACTGACCACCAGGGGGCAGATGCTCAGTGCAGGAGCTGCTGAGCTATGATGACTTGGCAGCTGTGGTTCTCAGGTGACGCACCCTGAACTAGAGAGGAGGAAGCCCGAGTCCAGAGTACGTCACACAAGAACTGCCCTCTCCCAATCCAGGATTGATCCCCACAGGCCAGGCGAAGGGACACTGCCCTCCCCACCAGGCACGAATCTGTGCACAGGGCCTCTAGCTTTTTTAATAATAAAATAGGACTTTAAATTAGCATTAGACTCTATAAAGTTCCCTTGGTTTACCATTTCTCTAGTGTCACATCACCAAAACAAGGTTTGCGCAATATGTACAAGATTCCCTGTGGCTACT
This sequence comes from Pipistrellus hanaki, assembly GCF_964339955.1. NCBI lineage: Eukaryota > Metazoa > Chordata > Mammalia > Chiroptera > Vespertilionidae > Pipistrellus > Pipistrellus hanaki. Next base: position 68,979,121 of record NC_140510.1, on the reverse strand, counting down.
GTGTTTTCAAGACACCAGGTCATGCCAAGGATCTCGATCTGTTAGGAGACAGGTGATCGTCAGCCTCCCTTGTGAACCTATTGTAGAAGAACTTGCTATCCTTACTAACATCCAGTATAATTGACCTACAATTGCTTACATTCACCCACTTGGAAGTCTTTAGCAGGAATTGAAGATAATCAGGTAGCAACTAAACCCTGACTAATGGAAAGCCCAAGGAAATGAGAAAAGAAACGGGTTTGTGTGGCTTTGTCCCTAAAGTGAACAGTGATTTTGCTCAGGTTTGGTGACTTAATCCTTCTCTTACAAGGCAGACGGAAAGATCAGGAAGAATAGTGATAGGACATTTTTGGATCAATGAACAAATGAACAGACTATAGGTTATTCGAATGGAAAACTATATTGCCTCATGGGTCTCTGCATTCCCTAACTTACCAGTCCCAGGACGATGAAGAAAAGAACAAACAATTGTCCCTCTAGCTGTCTTTATGTCTCTACCATTAGAGACATCCATCTATGTCACTTCTGAACAGGAAAAGTTAAGTGGAAGGACCCTAGGACAAAATGCTTGGCCTTAAAAATATTATTAGCAAGTTGATATAAGGGTGCTCATCAAATTACTTAAGGGCCCTAAGCTTGCACCAGAAAAAAGAAGAGGGAAAATCACTTGATACCAAGATGGAAGCAAGAATCTCTAACTCTGAGTCAACCTAGAGAAACACCAATCAGAAAATGTGTCATTGAGTGTGTGAGTGGCATTGGGGAAATAGGATGAAGGGTTGGGATAAAAGCCCACTGGTGAGGAAAGCAGAACAAGATTTCTCATCACCCCATCATCATCAACTCTTATGTCCATGTTCACTTGCTGTCTTTTCTTCTCTGCTTCTCCCCTGGGTTGTAATTACTGTTGTTTTAATTACTGTTAAAATACCACATTTTCTTTATAAATCTACACGTACAACAGAAAATGGTTTAAAAAGTAAAAATTGTATAATTATCCTATTCAATTAAATAATGTTAACATAATAATAAAAGAATTTCTTTCATCTTCACCAGATTTTTGATAAACATATAATATCTGGAAGAAACAGATTATGAATGTAAGCCACTACTGTATATGTGAGAAGAACAGGTGGTTTATTTGTGAGAAACTTTGCTTCTCAGTGTCTTTTTTAAGCAGCATAAACAATACTACCTTTGCATTAAAGGCAGTATTTATTCCATCGTATATTCCAAACTATTTATTGGAAACCTATACAACGACAGAACTCACCAGACATCGTGAGTCAAGAGAACAAAAGTCACCAGTGCCCTGCTCTCAGGAAACTTAAATTCTACTGAGTTAGAAAGCAGCAGATGAAAAACGAGACAAATTATTTCAAAGAGTAACAAATATTATGAAGAAAATGCCAGAGGAATGTGGCTGGAGGGGAGTGAGCTGCTAGATGAGGATAATATTAAGGGGCTTCTATGCAGGAGCCAGTCTGATGAAACCCAAGGGTACAAGGGGTTCTGTGCTCCGGGACAGAGTGACAGCAAGTGAGCTTGAGGCAGGAACAGGGCAATCAGTTCAAGGAAAGAGAGGGGGCCTGGATGCTGGGTGTGGAGAGAGGGAGCAGGAAGACCGGAAGGGTCCAGTTACACCTGGGCCCTTGTGGTTCACAGTGAGGAGTTGGAACTCGGATCTAATTTAACCAGAAGCCTTGGGGGCTTTTACAGACATTTTTTAACATCACAGATGGGCACGACTTCTATCCCATCTTTATTTGCAGTAAGAAAGAGTCAGAATAATGAACATGAAGTCAATGACCATATTTTGACAGCCGTTGGTCATAGATGTAAACTCCCCGGCTTTGTTCTTTCTCCTTGACATTCTGCTCCTGCATCTTGTTGTTTCCAAGTGGAAAGCAATGGTGAGAAGTTTGAAGGGAAAGATTCTTTGGAGAGGCAGGAAAGTTGGAAGCAAATTATTGGCATTGGGATAAAGGTTCTGATTTGGATTTTTTCCCAAACTTTTTCTTTTCCTTTCCAATGGGAAAAATGGGAGAGTGTGAGCTCATCTGTAGTAAAGCCAAGTTTAATTTGTTTTCTCTGTAAATCCCACAAAGCTGTAATCAGGGCTTATGTCATGCTTGTATAGTTTCCTCTGTGTGTGTGTCTGAACGGAGAGAAAATAAAATTTTGGGATAGAAACCAACTTCTAGAGAAAAAAAGAAAAGGTGGTAGTGGGGAGACAAATAAGAAAGAAAGGAGCATTTAAGATTATAAAAGAAATGGACAAAAATATTTTCAATCTAATTTAGGATTTTGTATGCCAGTAACAAACACTTTATCAATGAATACTGAGTGTACTAGAAAACCCTGTACATTGGGGCATGGCTTGGAAATGTGTCTGCGATTTTGGTGTGAGAATACTAAGCTATCCCCTTTACTTCAAAGAGACAGAGATAGGGAGAACGGGAGGGCCTGAGAAAAGAGGTAAAGAAAATGACTCTGGCAAAGGTGACACGCTTGATGCACTTGTTAAAATTACACACAAAGAAAGACCTGACTTGAGAATTCCCTGAACAGACAAACCATTTAAGCTCCACAAGCAAAGGAAATCTAGCAGATGTGGTGAACAGACCTGAAATTTAACTTGGGTTATTTCTTATGTGTGTCCCTGATAATCATAAAAGGAACTCCTAAAAAACGGTACCATAATCGATGCTCACCAATCCCCTGCCACCTGGACACCCCATGGTGATAACCTCGTTTTTTACTTCTTAGCCATCCTGAGAGAGAATGTCTCTTAGCCTCATCTCAGTGTGTATTTGAAAGCTCCCAGTTTATATGTACAATGAACTCTTACTAAATTCTATTTTGTTGATCTAGTGGTTTAAATTTTGCTATTTCTGGATTTTTGACACACTGGAAGCAGAAAGTTTGCCAAAGATTCATAATAGTCATTGTGGTGATTTGTAAAAATTGTGTTGGTGCTGCTGTGTTGTTTGATGTTGTAAACATATTGATAGATAAAGATTCTAAAGAAAATAGTTGGCCTGGACAGTGTGACTCAGTGGTTGAGCATCAACTTATGAAGCAGGAGGTCGCAGTTCAATTCCCGGTCATAGCACATGTCATGGTTGCCAGTTCCATCCCCAGAGCGGGGCATGCAGGAGGCAGCTGGTCTCTCTAACAATGCTTTTGCTAGATTCTGGGAGCAGGCTCTGTACCTGAGTTTTATCACATATATTGATATTTCAAACACACTATTCCTGTGGAATATCCTTTGCTGGGATGCGGTTATTTTCAAGCTCACCGAGCACCTTTACCTGCCATCTCTTTACACCCTTCAGGCCGCTGAGCTGAGCCTGCCCCTGTGAGGTGCCTGGCCGAGGCGTGTGAGTTGCCATACTTACTGTACGTGCCTTTGTTTTTACCAGCATGCTAAGCCCTTTGCCACTCTGCCAGGTCTGGTTGTAGCTAGCCTCTGGGATCAAAAGCTATTAGTGGGAAAGGCCGGGGCAGACTGACACAGTGATTGTGTAATTCTGTTGTCCTAGGAAAGTAGGCTAATGAGGGTTGACTGTTGCAAATAAAAATGATCACGAAACGCTCCAGGCGGCACACCTCTATAAATAGCGGGGAGGCAGCCACAGGCCTGTCCTGATGCCCCTACAGAGGGCTGAGCCCAGAGCAGCCAGGGAGGAGGAGGAGGGGACCTGCTCTCCTGCTTTCTCCTCCCAAGGCCTGGAACACTGCAAGGAGCTCCCCACTTTCCTTCTCACCAAGACAGGCTTTACTTTGATCCACCAGGATGGCATCGCCACGTTTGCTGCTCTACACATTCAGAACAACCTCTCCCAACACGGAACAAAGACCAAGACAGTTTCATAAGTGGGGGTGGCCATCACCAAAAGAAACTCTGTAAATATTTAGGTTGCCTTTTCCACTTTTTTTCTTTAAACAAAGGAGAGTGATACAGACAAATCATGCTTTTTTCCTATTGTTCTCTGGTGTAGTTCAATATTTTCATCTTTTTATGTATGAGCATATGTGACTACAGAAACGGCTCGGAAATAAAGATGCTGGAATGGCGCCGGAGTGAACGGGAGGCCTCTGACAGCAGTGAGGTTAGGGTTATATGGATGACACCGTGTGCAGGGGCTGCTGAGACCCCAGGGAACGCCCCGATTTATAGCAAATAACTATTCAAAGGTGTCACGGTTCAGGGCCCTGGATGCTTTGAGTTTTATTAGAAAATTGAATATATTTTAAGAGAAGATGCTGATAGTACACACGAAGGTCCTGGAAGGGCAAAGATATAAAATTCCAGTGGACAAAAAGAACAACATCTTTATTGAAAATCAAGAGCTCACTCCTGTAGCTTCCTAGAAACTTCATATGAAATGAGCAACGCACATCAGTGGGAAATATAGATTATTGAACGAATGCTGGTGTGGAAATTTGTTTAGTATTTCGAGAAAGACAAAAATAGACACCCACCTAATATTGCATAAAATTAGATTCCATTTGGATTACAGATTTAAATTGTATAATTTTATATCTCTATATGAATAACTATAAAGTTAACACAATATGTGTATATATAACACACAATCAAGCATATGAAAAAGTTCAGATTCGTTCCTATCAATGCAAGATAAGGTAAGGACAGATTCATTTAAGCTTCTTAGGCAGGCTATGTTAGAATGCTGGATTATGGCAAGTGTTGCCAAAGGCATGGGCTTTACACCGTATTGGTGGGATGGTGTAGCCAAAGAAAGGAGGTGCAGGCACTATCAGGTAGCTCTCGGCTCTGGCACGAGGACATTCACGACAGTCTTGTCCATGGTGATGCGAAGATGGAACAAGGTGTTGGTGTCTAGAGAAGTGGGGAGGTAATACAGGGAGGGACAAAATAGGTTTATGGTTGTGAGTATGCAAAACAGTTTATTCTCGTATTATTATTTATTGATTATTGTACTATTTTCCATAAAAACAACTCTAAGCCTACTTTTGTTCCACTATGTGGTGGGTGCACACCACACCACAGGTCAAAGGCTAATGAACCAGACACACACATAATATACAGATCTAAAAAGTTATGATAACGACTCATATTCATAGAGTGATATACAACAATGCCACTTAAGTGTACACTATATACTTAAGTATGTTCATTATATACTAAAAAATAAAATGATAGACATCATCACAAGATCCCAAACCTAAAACATATATCACTTTCTATATCGGCAGGGCTACCTGTAAGATGGGAAGAGAATGGTAATAAAGGGAAACAGACAGCTTCATCAGTGTGTTAAGTCTTTAAGAGAAGATTGTTGTCTGAAGCCATGAGAGCAATGCACCATGATATGACGAGCAGAATTAATTAAACAAGGGCACCAGGTCTCAACAACAGAGAGGCACTGTCAAGTCTGTGGACTGTTATATAATTACTAGAGGCCCAACGTGCATGAAATTGTGCATGGTTAGGGTCCCTAGGCCTAGCCTGGCCTCCGTCCCATGGTTTCTGCCACCGACGCTAGTGAAGCTCCCTGCCCCAGGACACTCCGCAGTGTTCACACCCCTTGACTGCTCCACTAAGCTCACGTCCACCCTGTGAAGCAGCCCGCCACCAGCACTCAACAGTCCCCAGTCCCGCCCCACCACCAGCCCCCTAATGGTGAGCAGCTCGGGGCAGAGGAAGCGGGGAGACCAAGAGGTGCTCCATGCACTTCATGGTGACCGGTTGACTGTTCGGTCGTGATGCCACCTAACTCTTATATATATATATATATATATATATATATATATATATATATATATATATATATATATATATATGGATAGACTTTATATTCTCATAGCCCATTTTTTAAATCCTGGACTTTCATAGTTTTTCGTAAAATCAGTGCAGAGGCAGTTTCACATTTGGAGGAATATGGGGAATGATTGTCCAGGGCTGCTATGTTTCAGCTGGGAGGTAATCAGGCTCACCTTGGTTTTCCAGCTACTGTTCATTCCCCTAAAAAGATCACCCCTCCTAACCATTTACCTATTTGCCTGGAGACAGTATCCTGGCCTCTCTTTGTCTCTATCTCTTTCTGTCTTTCTTCCTTCTTCTCCCTACCCCTTCCTTCCTACTAATTTTGGCCTCAACCATTGTAAAGAGAATAAGAGTGAGAAGCAAGTTGTGCTCTGTGGGCACCGAGTTCTGTGTAATTAGTGCAGGCAAATGCTGAGCCTGTTGAGCAGAGTCTGGGTGCCAGGCGGCTGGTGAGAGCAGCCACAAGGCACTGCACACGCACAATAGCCAGCTGCTTTGAGTGGAGTAAGCTCTACCGAGCCTTCTCTGTGGTGGAAGCACTTGGCATCCACACACCATTAAGCAGGCACATGTATCAATTCTCACAGAGAATCCGCCCCGGAGTATAACATGTTCATCTTAACCTTGGTTGAATTAGGCATCCGAAATTTCAAGTCCTATTTATAGTTCAAAATTTATTGGCTCTGCAAGTTTAAAAGATGCAACATTTCTGAGCTTTGTGTTGTTTCATTTAGATCTGCATTTTATAATATTTTGATTACCTAAAGAATGGGGTGTCAACATATAATCCCTTGATCTTTAAATTGAGCTGAATGAAATGAGGATATAGTCCACATGCAATCCCCTTCTTACAGAGATAAGCCGTTATATAATTACTAGTGGCCTGATGCACAATATTTGTGCACAGGGCAGGGGTGTCCCTCAGCCCGGCCTACACTGCACCTTTTCCAATCTGGTACCCCTCATACATCCCTCTTGCAATCTGGTACTGCTAGCTTCTAACTGTTCACCTGCCTGCCTGCCTGATTGTCCCTAACCACCTCTGCCTCGGCCCTGCTACCATGGCTTTGTCCAGAAGGAAGTCCAGAAGGTCTCTCAGTCTAACTAGCATATTACCCTTTTATTAGTATAGATAAACTGGTAAATAAACACACCAGGAATGCTATAAACGTGGACTGAAACAATGACCAGCTCCCACTTTCCGAGTAATTTAGGAATAAAGAGTGAACATCAGAGAGCTCCAGTGCCTTGCCAAGCCCAGCCAGGTGCACAGTGCTGGAGCTGGAACCCCACGCCAAACCGTGTGATCCCAGATGAGCGCTTCATGTCTACGATGAACTCTAAATTATGTGGTTAATTAACATGCTGTCTGATCTTGGAAGCTCCAAACTGTCTCTCTCACACAGAAAAACCCCAACATTGGTATAATTAAATATTTAGTAAAAAAAAAAAAAAAAAGAGTATTATTGATATAGGGAATGATTAAAATACACATTGTTATTGAGAGCATGTTTTGCAGGTAGGTGTCAGCAAGGATCAGTTTGTCAGTTCAGCAGAGAGATCTTGGGTCTTCCAGAGAGGACCTGTCAGACAGACGCCTGTCTGTGCTGAGCAGCCTGGCAGCAGCATCTTCGGTGGGGACAGCTGGGTTTTGAGAAGAGTCTGACATGAAGACCTGAGATGATGGATCACCTGGACATGGTGACTGGTTTAGAAGGAGGGAAAGGAAGAAAGAGCAGATACTGAAAGAGAAGAAAGAGAAAGAAAACAAGGTTCAGATAAATTGACACTTTTGCCAACCGCCACTCATGCATTTGAGCTCCCCTTATTCCAGACAAAGTCAGCCTAATAATGAACTGGAATAATTCTGTTGTGCAATAGGAAATAAGGAGCAATATATTTTACATCCATGGAGCAAGGCACTCTTGGGTGAAGAAGGCTTATTCAAAAAGAATCATTAAAGCCTTGCTCCTGAATGGGCCTGCTCCAACCGCTACAGACTCCAGAAGAGAAAATCATTAAACTCTGTCCCAGAAACCAGCTCTAATCCTGAAATGATGCACAGTGTTCTTAGTCAGTCAAGGCACATACACACACATGAACACACACCAAAACAAAGGTTTGGGTAATTTTATGATCCTATATAATAAAATCCTAATATGCAAATCGACTGAAACTCATTGCAGGAGCTGCCCCCTGGTGGTCAGTGCGCTCTCACAGCTGGCAAGCATAGAGATGGAGCATTTCACACCTCCACTGAAGGCAGGTGGTAAGGAGTGAGGGGTCCAGGACTGTAAGAGCCCCAAACTATGAGAGGGATATCTGACTGCCAGGAGATTGGGCCTAAGCCAGCAGGCAGACATCCCCTGAGAGGTCCCAGACTGTGAGAGGGTGCAGGCCAGGCTGAGGAAATGCCCCCCATCCCCAGTGCACAACTTTTGTGAGCTGAGCCTCTAGTATTATAATATTTTGCAATATTTCCTATTACTTTAAAACAAAACACACAATTTGCAGTTTTATTCCAATTGAAGGCTTGAAATTCATTAGCTTTTTCAAGCAAAGAAAATAATTATTAGAACTTGTGAATTTTTACATATTTCTGATATTGCCACGATAACATATATTTGAATTTTTTATATCAACGTTGTATTCTTACAATGCAGATACAGAAAGCCAAAGATTCTGCTACCTCATTTTTAGCTTACTAGACAAAATGCCAGGGATTTCACGGGCAAGGCAACCTAAAAGAGCACAAGGAGGTACACAGTTCTCAGCATAATTTGCTTTATATTTTCTAATTTCAGAGAGGAAGGGAGAGGAAGAGAGAGAAAGAAGCATCAATGATGAGAGAGAATCATTGGTCAGCTGCCTCCTGTATACCCCTACAGGAGCTCTAGTCTGCAACCTGGGTATGTGCCCCGACCTGGAATGGAACCATGGCCTGCTGGTTTATAGGTCAACATTCAATCACTGAGCCACGCTGACCAGGCTCTCCACATAATTTTTGACCACAGTTAAAACATGACTACCAAGCAACTTATTCATTAGGAAGTATAATTAAAGGATACACAACTGAAAGCAAAACTTAAGGAAACACAATCCTATAGAAAGTTAAAAGTCTGTGTCATGCTACAATTTAATTCAAAATTGCCTTAATTGCATTTCGACATTACTGAAACAATCTGGCACTAGAAGAGCATACTAATAAACTCATCTGAGTCTTTTCTCAGAGGAAGTCCTCTGAGAGTGTGAAACTAACCTGGATCTCTTTTCCAGGATCTCCGAGAGCTCCTTACAGCATGGTGCTCAGCTTCAAGCAGGGCTGTTGAGAGACTCAGCACAAATTAAAGCAAAAGGGTCCATCCATTTCCAGGACAAAACATTCATTCATGGCTCATCCAATATGACATGGATTGGATTTTAGTCACCACTCACTCCCCTGCCTGGACACTAATGGGGAAAACTAGTACAGCTATCATGAAGGCCCTGCCTGACAATATTGATGGGCAATGAGACAATCCAAAGCTGGCATTTTCTACCTTGTCATTCTCAACCAGCCAAGAAGCTTGTAATTGTCATCTCGCAATTCCTCTCCACTTGAGGGTTTTTCTCAGAATGCTTTTCATTTTCATATTCATAACATGTAGTTTTCTCTTTCAAAATCAGAGACAAAATCAGAACTATCTCTTATGAAGGTGTAAACTCTAATTTCGTCTATTTAAAGGAAAATATTTTTAAGGAGTCCCCTTGATTGGTAAAATTTTCTCTGTGTTGCTGGATTGATAGTTCCCTTCAAATAACACATTAATATTATTGAGAACTAGTATTTATAAAATTAAACCATCTTAAACACCTCAGCTTTTTCTAAACTATACTAGAGGCCTAATGCACAAAATTCCTGTACTTGGGGAGGGGAGGAAGAGGTGGAGGAAGGGGTCCCTCAGCCCAGCCTGTGCCCTCTCACAATCCAGGAGCCCCCAGGAGATGTCTAATTGAAGGCTTAGCCAGGAGCAGGCCTAAGCCTTCAGTCAGACATCATTAGTGATGCCCTGAGCTTGCTAGCTACCTGTGAGCCTGGCTTCTGGCTGAGTGGTACTCCCCTGTGGGAGTGCACTAACCACCAGGGGGCAGCTCCGACATTGAGCATCTGCCCCCTGATAGTCAGTGAGTGTCATAGCAACTGGTTGTTTCACTGTTCGGTTGATTTGCATATTAGCCTTTTATTATAGGATAAGGGATGAGTTGTTTTTTGTTTCTCCCTAAACAAATAAGCAAATAAAAAATAAAACAAAACTCACAAACACATTTTTAAAAGAATAGCAAGGACTTCATGGCAGGATATGTTAACCAAAAGGGTATATTAACACAAATGTACATAGCATCACCTGGCTGGCATGGCTCAATAGTTGAGTATCAACCTATGAACCTGGAGGTCACAGTTCAATTCCCGTTCAGGTCACATGCCCAGGTTGTGGGCTCGATCCCCAATGTAGGGCCAGCAGGAGGTAGCAAATCAATGATTCTCTGTCATCATTGATGTTTCTATCTCTCTCCCCCTCTCCATCTCTAAAATTAATAAAAATATATATTTTTAAAATGTATATGGTATCAGTGTGTAACCACCTCAGACTCCTTATTTCCAGGCTCTTTTTAAAATATATTTTATTGATTTTTTTTACAGAGAGGAAGGGAGAAGGATAGAGAGCCAGAAACACCAATGAGAGAGAAACATTGACCAGCTGCTTCCTGCACACCCCCTACTGGTGATGTACCCGCAACCAAGGCACATGCCCTTGACCAGAATCAAACCTGGAACCCTTCAGTCCTCAGACCAACACTCTATCCATTGAGCCAAACTGGTTTTGGCATCCTTGCCTCCAGTCTTTCTCCTTTTTTCTCCTTTCTCATGAGAGTAAATATCTAAACTTGACTGTCCTGATGCATTTTCTATTGAAGATTCTGCTTCTATAGTAGCAGAGAACCAGTGGAAGCCATTTTTGAAGAATATGCTGTCATTAATATATGGATTTACATTAAGAGAAAAACTCATTCAATCTTTTAAAAATTATTTTCCCATCCCAAAACCTTCCACAATAAATTTCTATGTGTGTTTTAAAGGTATTGACTTGTGCTTCTCAGAAGATGATGCATGCAGTTACTCCTCAGAACACAAATGTAGACAGCCATCCACTGTGCTCTCAGCATCAGTTGGGCTGGTTTCTGTCCAAGTAATCAAATAAAGGGTATTTGTGGCCGTCTATTAGAAAAAGCCACCTGCCTTTTGCTCTCATATACTAGGAGCTCCCTACACTGCTGGATTAGTGACTGTTCTCTTCCCAAAAAGGCTGGATAACCTAAGGATCCTCTGTCCAGGTGTCCAGCAAACACCTTGCAGAAATGCATGCACTCTAATGGAGTGGAGAGAACAGTCCGGCCACGTGTGACCTTGCCCCGTGCCCTCCACACTGCACTTGCATTGCCTGTCTTCTCTAAACCTAACAATTTCTCCTCTCCTCTCCAATGACCCATCTCCTTCTAGAGTTATCCAAACCAACCCTTCCTGCATACTTCAGCGAGAGAAATGCTGGAAAAGGAATAAAATAGGTGATTGGGAGAGATATTTAGAAAAAAGAACATGTTGGGCTTGAAAATTGATTGAATGTGCACCATTATTCCTGGTGGCCAAAACTGGAAACAACCGAACTGCCCTTTGATAGATGATTGGAAGAAGGAGATATGGTACATGTCTATGATGGAATACTACTCTTCCATAAGAAAACATAAAATACCGCCTTTTGAGACAAATACTGCCATTTAGGTGGACCTTGAGAATATCATGCTAAGCTAAGTGAAATAAATCAGACAGAAAAAGTTAAGAACCATATGATTTCACTCAGAAGTGGGGTAAAAACTTAAAACAAAAAATTAAAAAAACAAGAAAAACAAACAAAAGGTCATAGATGCAGACAGCGCTGTGGTAGTTTTCAGAAAGAAGGGCACTGGGGGATAGTACAAGGTAAAGGGGATTGAGTATATGGCGACAGAAGAAGATCTGACTTTGGGTGGCAAACACACAATGCAATATACAGATGACATATTATGAAATTATAACTTGAAACCTATTTAAATCCATTAACCAATGTCACCCACTAAATGTAATTAAATGGAGAGGAATTGTGGCACTTTACCCAGACAAAGACCTGGAGTTTGCTTGTGGTAATTGGCTTTGGAATGGTGGCATCTTGCTAGCTATTGTGAAGTGGTGAAGGAAGGATGGGTCCCTGAAGCTGGAAAGAGAGTTGCGACATTAGATGTAGATGGCAAATGTCTAAGAAGTGTGTGTGTGTGTGTGTGTGTGTGTGTGTGTGTGTGCAGTTTAGATCCCCAAGTGGCTGGTTTAGCTGTGTGCACAGCACAGTGCTCTGCATTTACCACGTATTTCTCAGTTGAAATCATGCATAACCAATCTGAAATTTGCATCATGTCCAGATCATTTTCTAATATATCAAGAGGATTGAAAAAAATTTGCATTTTGAAAACAAACATATAGGAAAACTGACTACACTACCATCTGCCTTGTCTTTATCATAGTGGTTGAGAATAGAGACTTCCAGCCCGATTCAGATCCTGTTCTCACCTCTTTAGTGTATAATCTTGGACATGTATGTAAGATCTAAGTGCCATACTATTCACCTGTAAAATGGAAGTAATAATTGTTTTTAACAAAGAGGCTTTATCATATGGATTACAGCTTAACGCATGGAGAAGGTTTTGTACTGGTTGAGGGTTCAAAAAGTATCTATAAATATTGTCTTTAATAAATGAAGAAATATCTTGATGAAATTACATTTTAAGCAGAAGGTCATATGTACTTTAAATAATTTATTTTTTTTATTAAGTGGTACCACATAGAAAAATTGTCACTTTAGGATCATTTTCTTCATTAAACAGTCACTTCATAAGATTCATTCTAATACTTTCTGTGCTTTTTGTTAATATAATCGTATATAATAAAGAGAGAATATGTGAATTTACCCTCATACCATTGCAAAGATGGTGGTATCCACAACCAATAAGAAGGAAATATGCTAATTGACTGCCCCCTCCTCAAAGATGGCAGTGCCCATAGCCACAAGATGGTGGCACCCAGTCCCATCAGCCTCACTGGTGCAGCTGGCACACAGCAAAGCCAGACCCACCCCCAGGCGGGCCCAGTTTTGCAGAGTGCCTACCTCTAGATTCCCCTAGTCCCCTCATCCCCCCAGCTGCCCCAGGCCAGCCCAAGGCTTGCCTGCACCTTGGATGATGACGGCTACCCAGCTGCCCAGGGCCGTCAGCGGCTCAGGTAACCAGAGCCAGCCAAGGCTTGCACTGCTGGCAGTCACAGCAGCAGAAGTGTGATGGGTGTCACCATCCCCTGATTACTGGTTGCCTCCTGCCCCTGAGGGCTTCCTGGACTCTGAGAGGGGGCAGGCTGGGCTGAGGGGCAACCCCTCTAGTACTTATATATAAGCGGTAATAATTTTAGACTTCATATAGTATTAGCTTAAAATGAAAGAGGTGGAAAATGTATTTAATACTGTATATAAGTCAGTAACTTTAATTCACGGTTCAGTAAACTGAATTTGGATTGCCTAAACCACTTTCATAACTAACATTCTGATCCTTAATTTGTGTTTCTTCTTGTCCTAAGGCATTGCAAATATAAATTAACATGTAAATTTTCTCCATTAAGGAAAGTTTGAAGTGTTCTTTTAAAAAATACACAAGATGCTAAATTAAAGATTAATGGTAATTTTCCCCTTTGGAGAAATTAAAATGGTTATAGGCAAAAACTCACTGATATCTTTGGCACAAAGTAATTTTGAAAAGTTGGAGACATATTGTTAGTTGAAACTTTTAAAGTTTCAATACAGATGTTTGTTTCATATTTTATTGTATTTCCTCATCCTCTTTTGTTAATCAGTTGTTTTAAGTGTAGTCAATTAAATTATTTAACATTTCATGAACAGAGGCCCCATTTATCTGGTTCCAGTGAGCTGGTTTTGGTGCAGTATTATAAATATCTGAATACAATAGAAGCATTTTTAGCCTCAACTAATAAATTTTCAAGTAACATTAATTCTGCATTTTCTCTTGATTAATAGTTGAGGATCCGCATCAGATTGCAACATTATTTTCAGTTATTATCCTGTGTTTTTTATGTAAAATAGCTAGTGATAGAAAAGAAGGGTTTGGAGCAGCGTATTCTTTCTTCCTATGGAAAAGAGACCAGGGAAAATTTCAGTGGGTTCACGAGACTTAACTGTCCTATTTTGAAAAAGGAAATTAAATATTCAAACTATTATTCATAGAAACTAGATAGAATCTAATATTCTATCAGTATCTTTTAAATGGAAGTATTATTTATAAATCAGAAATTTAATCGTGATATGTTCTGTACATTTACTTAAAAAGAAATTTGAATTACAAAGCTGATAAAATACTATATTAACCAAAATTTTATATCAATTTTGACAGCCACATTATTTTAGTTCTATGGCCAGTAAAAGTTTTTCATAAAATAACCCTATTATATGAAGCCCCTAAAGCCATCAATTTAAAATTATAAAAATGACAAATTGTTCTAAAACCAATATTTTTAAAATGATTTGTTGAATATGATTGGTTGCTTGATTGCATTCATTTTAGTGTTTAATGATGATCTCTGGCTTTGTGATGATATTTACTTTAAGCAATTTTGTCTGAATAAATAATTATCAGAATTAAATCTATACGTTTAGCAAATAGATTTTAACTTCATTAGCAATCATATTCTTTGCATTTGTCAATTCCCTGGAGCAAGAAAATTCATATTTCCAAAGGACATCAATGAAAACCAAACCTACTAGTAGAGATGTTATTTTTTTAGGCATAACATAAACAAAACACAAAATACAAAAACACATAAAACAATTACATAACAGTCCTTAATGCTTACACTTATGAAAAAGACAACGGTTAAGATTCTATATTACAGTAGAAGTTACTATCCAAAGTTCCTTTTCATTAGCATTGAAATCCCAAGCATCTACTTAACTCTTCTGATTGGATCCCAGAGGATTGGGAGAAAGACAGAGTGGGAGAGAGATCCCTACCCCAAGCTTCTGAAGAAAGTGGGACATGGTCTCTGCACACCTCCTATCTCTTAGGAAAACGGGGAAGTGAAATGTTCACGTTGCCATTTCTCAAAGCTAACACAAGGGGAACCTTCCGGGAACCTTTCCGCTGCAGGGGTCCCCCACAGGGCAGTCCGAATTGCCTTCCATTATATCAGACAAGATGCATGGCCCTTAGGGTCCTATTCCGAGGAGAAGCAATTTCCTGGCATTGCCACAGAGACAGTGCAGGAAAAATTCAGACAGGGGTCTATGTCTCCTTCTGTCCTGAGACCCCATATAATCTGTGGACAACAGAAAATTACATCCCCTATGTCTGGCATTGATTGAGGAGACAGTAAAACTAAGATTAAACTCTTGTGAATATAACATAATGTAATATAATGCAATCCTATCCTATATAATAAGAGAGGAATATGCTAATTAGCTGTTATGCCTTGAGGTGTAAGGACCAAGGGAATAACAACCAAATCACAGATCTGCAGGAGGGTGGGGTAGCTAAAAGCTACAGGAGGGGAACAGGCAGCAAGCTATGGGGGAAGAGGTAAGAATGGTGGGGGGAACTACAGGAGGGTGGAGCAGTGGACAGAGAGCTACAGGAGGGCCGCAGAGCTACTGGCGCACGGATTTGTGTGCAGGGCTACAAGTATAATATAATATTAAAAAAATAGTGTCACTATGTAATGTATTCATTAGCATTCAACAGAAAGAGAAAATGAAAATAAGACAGCGTTCCTTAGGAAAAGAAGGCTTGTCATTGAAATTTTGCAAGTGATAAATATCATTATTCCAGTTACAGATAAAAAACTGAAGTTCAGCATTATTTATTGCTTTTTGTGTCTTTTCCTAGCGGTTTTCTTCAATCCCCGTAATTGGCTCAGGCGTGCAAACCTCCTCAAGAGTGTCAGGAGAACACTGTGCTGAGCAAAGTGGCAGCACTCTGCATGAGAGAACTTACACTGCGAAACATCTCAAACCTCAAATCATAAAAAAGTGAAGCTTAAACACTATGCCAGTACAGTATCAATTTGATCGTTTCCCGTAAGTTTTCATATTTACCGTTGCTCTAATACTCTAATTCTTATTTTAAAAATAAGTGTTTTGGGGAAATAACTTTGTATTCTTGGAAACAAAAGAATTATACTGGATACTTAAATAATAATTTTATTCAAAATCCTATGTTAAATAAAAAAATACACTGCCCCTAAAAATTAAGACACAAATTCAGACAGCAATAAACTTTGATGAACACAAAGCAACGGAAGTTGACCTTTGAAAAACATGGATTTGAACTGTTTAAATATGTTTTTATTGATTTCAGAGAGCCCGAGAGAGGGAAATAGAGAGAGAAACATGAGAGAGAATCATGTATCGGCTGCCTTCTACATGCCTCCCACTGGGGATTGAGCCTGCAACCTGGGCATGTGCCCTTGACCAGGAATCACAGTGACCTCCTGGTTCATAGGTCGATGCTCAACCACTGAGCCACGCCGGCTGGACTGCACATGTTCATTTATATTTGTGGGTTTTTTAAAAATATGTTTTCTCTTATAATTTTCTGAATAACATTTTGTTTTCTTTACATTACTATAAAAATACAGTATATAGTACATATAATAGGTAAAATATTTTATCAGTAAGGGTCCAGTCAAAAGTAGGCTATTAGTAGTTGCATTTTTGAGAATTAAATGTTATATGTGGGTTTTTTAAATGGACAAAGGCTGGCACCCCTACCTCCTGTGTTGTTCAAGGGTCAACTATATTTAGCCTCTGCCTAGGTGGTGACTCAGTTACAGCAACTGTTCCAATGAATACATGAGTAAACCTAATTAATTCATTGGAACGCATGCTTTACAAGATGGAAATCATCTGGTTCTGGTCTTCAAGCAACTCACAAATTACTAATGTAGGAGTCATTTATATCCTCTCTTGAAATGTACTTACAAAACTAAGTAATTTATACATATCCCGAAAGGATCACTCTAAAAGCTATGAGAAAACCAAGACCAATTTTCTCACCAAGATTCTGTTTGATAAATTATTCACTAGAGTGCTATCAGTACAAGCCCAAGAGGGGACCGCAGAGTTCATGTTCCACATCTGGATCTAAAGTACACATGTGCACGTACACTGTCATTAGCAAACACGAAGCAGACCATGTCAAACGCTGAGCCAAATGGAATGAAGTTAGGGAGCAGAAGTGAAAGACGAGAGAGGACATGGGTTGAAAGGATGTTGGCAACCACAAGTTGGCTGGGCTGAAGTACAAGGATGGTGAAAGTGCAGGCGCATTGTGGACTCTATCGTTGAGTATCAACCTATGAACCAGGTTTATTCTGAGCAATCTCCTGGCTCAGAATGCCAGGAAGGCTACCCAGCAGCTTGCTGCAGTAGAATGATGGCTTCTGCCAACAGGGTTGTTTCTTCCAAGGCTTCCTGCGAGTATGTTCGAGTATGTTGTGCCCGTGGTTCCCTGTTCCACTGCAGCCAGACACCCGTCCAGGCCAGGAGGGTGACAACTGTTCTCCACACATGGCCTATGTTCTCCAACCAACGCCTAAGCAGAGCGAGTCAGTATCTGGATAGCAACTTCATACTCGTCCCCTGAGAACTGGAAAACTGATGCAATAGCTTCAAGTGTCCACACCTTTGACCTTTTTGAATAATGGATGAAAAAATATGTCAGAAAAACCAGAATTGCTGCCCGCCATGAATCAATACCCTGTGTGTTCAGCTCTCCAACCTCATTACCCATCACACAAAGACTTGCTTTAGCAGTGAAACAGGGTGTCATTTCCATCTAGATCCTCACCTTCTCAGCATGCACCCGATAGTTACTCACACATCTCTGCACACACAAATCTCAAACGCCATGCAGAAAGCCGAATTCTTCCTTTGGCAACTCAAGACATTTTTAACTTAATTACTTATTCAAGTAATAGAAACTCAAATACCTCACTTCATATTATTTTCAACTACTTTCTCCTTCCATTTATTTTGCTTATTATTTCATTTAGATTATCTTCTTTATACATATTTTTCTAAAATAAATAGTTTAATCTCAAAACCTTCCCAATTATAAACTGCCTGAAAAGAAGGACAAAATGAAATTAATTAAAACATGTAGCTCTCCCCAAGACAGTGTTGCTCAGTGGTTGAGTGTTGACCTGTGAACCTGGAGGTCACGGTTTGATTCCCAGTCAGGGCACATGCCTGGGTTGTGGGCTTGATCACCAGTGTGGCGCATGCAGGAGTCAACCAATTAATGATTCTCTCTCAACATTGATGTTTCTCTCACTCCCTCTTCCTTCCTCTCTAAAATCAACAAAAATATATGTTAATGCTGAAACCAGTTTAGCTCAGTGGATACAGCATCAGTCTGCGGACTGAAAGGTCCCAGGTTCGATTCCAGTCAAGGGCATGCACATTGGTTGAGGGCACATCCCCAGTAGGGGTTGTGCAGGACACAGTTGGTTGATGTTTCTCTCATCATGGATGTTTCTAGCTCTCTATCCCTCTCCTTTCCTCTCTGTAAAAAACCAATAAAATATATTTAAATATATATATATATATATATATATATATATATAATGTTAAAATATATATTTTTTTCTTATACAGTAGGGGGAGGATAGAGAAGTTCAAGCAGAAAAATTATAAAATAAAGTGCATGAAATGTATCATATATTATAAATGTATTAAATATGTTATAATAATTAATGTATTAAATATTATTGCAAATATAGCAAAATTATATTATCTATTTTACTGTAAATTTTTCAATATCTACCACCATTATTTTACAAATTAAAAATAATACTATAGTCAAATTTTTGACACTATAACTTCATGTGATACAAAACCTTCTAAATATTTATTTATTTATTTATTTTCTGGTGTTTCTAACATGATGATAATAATCTATGAATCTATAAATCTGACAGAAGGGAAAATGTTCACTTGTATAACACTAATATCTTACCTAAAATGAAGTAACATAAACAGAGCAATGGGCAGTTAGAAAGTAATATTGTCATTCCAGCTTTTGTTCCATTATGCATACATAAATTTGTTACCATCTTCCTGTTCATAGTTGACCACAATGGCTACCTAACGATAGCTAAAGGTTACTTCTTACATAAAAGGGTTTTAATTGATTTTTTTTAAACCAAAATAGTCCTTACATGTCAGAGCTACAGTAAATTAATTACTCCTTGGAAATAAGCAGCAGGGAGAAAATGACAAGTATTTCCTGCCTATGATAGTTGTGCTTCATTAAACATGTTCAGCCAGGAATTAATAGGAGAAGAAGAAAAGTAAATAAAATTGATAAGGGTTCCAGAACACAATATTGGGAAGGAAATTACTCTAAGATCATCATCAATATGGTCAAGAAGTAGAATTTGATTTCTCTTCAAGAAAAGCAAGCAAATTCCTCAGAGAAAACATATATAAAACAGATATTTTTTTCATCTTTCAAGAGCCCAAGTGTAAACAAGTAAGAAGAAAAGAAGAAAGGAATTGCCCTAAATATTATTAGCCTGAAATTACCAGTAGAGTCCTCAATGTACCCCTTTTTCAAGGAATCTGCCTTTTTTTGGACTTCGTATCCTGAGACCACATATACACAAAATGTAAATATATGCTAGAAGAGCATAGTATAAAAAATTGAGAAAATGATTTAAGTAGTTAATTAATTTAACAAAAAAGAGGTGTTAAAATTTTATTATATAGTGATATAATTTAAAGTGAAAATTTAAATATAGAACAAGCAACAGACTTTCAGCATAAACATTAACCCACATATTTTATGTTGGTTCCAATAATGTTTCACATTTTAACTGAAATAAGACTGAACTAGATATCAAGAATTTAAGTCTCTATCCTGTACTAACAAGCTTAAGTAGTATGGGTCAAGTTACAGTGCTTTCTTTGAGGTGTAGAGTTCTAACCAATATATTGAGTTAGTTTATATATAGATTTTCTTTTAGTAGTAAATATTGTTGCTCAAACAAAATTCATTATCAAAAGCTAGAGGTAAAGGGGAAATTACTAAAATTACAGTACCAACTACAATTGAATGAGCTGCATACATAAAAAGCAGTCGGACATGCATATTTATCTACCAATTACTACAGTTGAGTGACACATGTATGTGCAGGCCAATGTAAGAAGAAAAAATACAGAGTTAACATCATAAGTGTTATCTCTTAGGGGTGCTATTAGATTTTATAATAATCCCTTCAGGTATATGAGAAGGTGGTAAATATGTGGAAGAGTCCAATAGAAAGAATGAAAAAAAAATCAAAAGACTGTTTTCATTACATGAATGCTATGCTGTCAAGAGCTTAATTAAAGGATTTTCAGAGGATCCGTACCATTTATTGTTCCTGATTTCAAAAATCACTTTAGACTTTTTCTAACTCTGATTTTTAAATTAAAAAAAAAAAGTTATGTGTAAAGTCTCCTTTTTTGCCATTCTGGCCAGTAACTTAATTTATTATCTGAGTGTGTATGTGTGTGTGTTTTAATTTTTGTATGAAAGTCTACCCCATCCACAAGCACACATAACTTTCAATCTAAATGCAGTTGTCAGCACTCATGGTTCAATACTAGAAGGGTTTTGTTTGAAGGTGAACCTTACTCAGAGCCTGCTTTGCTCTTACCTGCTTTTCTCCACTGTTCTCACTGTCAGAGGCGCTACAGAGGTTCCTGGCATGTTGCTACATGACACCCAATGATAATGGCCTTCACGTGATGGGAAATCCACTGAGAAAGCATTCCTGCCCTGATTATTGTATCACCGATTCCATTTGCTCTGAGCAGGAAGCATCGCCCCAGGGGTGTTTCAAGAAGATCCCCTTTAGCGGAGCTAATAGTCTGGAGGTCAAGATGTTCACGGCTCCCATCAGCTGGGTGTCAAATCCTCCTCAAAAGGAAATGACTGGCGTGTTCATTTTCTCAGCTTCCAGCTGGGGCCGCGGTGGGTGCGGTGATAGCAGGGAGCCTTTTGGGAGGGGAGAGCTGGAGGTCAGAGAAGGCCGGCACTCAGTGGCATCATTACAAACCGCAGGGTGGGGAGGGCCCTGCCTACAATGGACTCCTTCTTCACATCCAGGGAGAAAACCCTGATCCCAACCCCTGCTGGGCATCTTTTGTCCTCAGCTAAATGGCACCACGGAGAGCATCAGGCCTCATGTGACATTCAAGAGGACTGTCATGCATCAGTAGTGGGCTCTTTCCTTATGAGCAAAACATATGAGTGCATTGTTAGAAGAACAACATGAGTGCATTGTTAGAAGAACAACATGAAAAAAGCTTATTCCATGTAAGGCTGATATCCTGTTTCCAGTTTACTCTGCACATAATATGGTGGTTTTTCACACAGGCATTTTAGATAATCTAAGGTAGTTATAACACACACACATACACACACACACACACACACACACACACACACACAGGGCATGAATGAAATTTAAAGGAGAAAGGCCATTGCATGAAATCTATTGTTTCTATGCTGTTCTTTTTCCCCTTGGGTCTAGAGCAAGTGAAGATTCAGTCTCTGATATCTGCTTCTCTGCCTGCATTCACCGGGAAGCACAACAGACAACCACAATCATGCAATGTGCTTGTATGAAATACAGCATGTTCCCATGTTGTATGAAATACACCATGTTCCCATGCTTAGAGTCTGCCAATTGCTGGTGAACTGTAGTTTTCCTATTAACATTTTCTCAATGAGAGAGCACAGGAAGGGCCACTATCTCTCGTGTCTCCATTGGTATTTTAGTAAATGAAACAATTACTGAAACATGACATCTGCCAATGGCTTGTGAGAGGACTCCACGTGCACCCTAGATCAGTTGGACTTGGAAGAAGAGAGCACCACTGGGACCAGCACAGGAACACCAGGGTCGAGTTACACTTCCCAGAATCCTTCACACATCTCTTCATGGCGTGAACAAGTTTATCATAAAAAGGCGACATGTTTCTCATGAAGCCTAGGATGGGAATTAAAAATAATCAAAGAGCTAATAAGAATGAATACACCCCTAGTTGGTTTGGCTCAGTAGATAGAGCATGTGCCTGCGGACTGAAAGGTCCTGGGTTCAATTCCAGCCAAGGCACATGCCTGGGCTGCGGGCTTGATCCCCAGTAGAGGGGGTGCAGAAGGCAGCCAATCAATGATTCTTTCTGGTCATTATGTTTCTCTCTCCCTCTCCCTTCCTCTCTGAAATAAATATATTAAAAAAAAATAGAACGATGTGAACAATGCCCATTTTCCACTCTTGGGTTTCTTTTACCAGCTTCATTCTTTGCCAAAATGAGTCCAGAGTGAAAATATATATATATATATAATTGAGATTTAGTATCTTTAAAAAAAAGGATGAATATATAAGAGTGTAGATGTTATTTATTATAGGATCATAGGTAACAGTATGTATAACTGAGAAAATATTCTCTAAAATTTAGAAACAGGTGAAGTAACTATATTCATACATACTGATTTTTTCTCTAGAAGGAGGGCAGTACTCCCTACAACATGGAGAGTTGCTCTTGATAACTTCTACGGATCTGTCACATAAATTGGACAATGGTCTTTTGAACCTATTCACATATATGCCAGCATGTCTTTCATGTCTATTGATATCTGCTTTCTGTCCAACATAAAGTGCATTGTCATACAAAGGAATTTGAAAACAAAAATTGCATACAGATAAAAACTCAAAAATCTCTTGAGTGTTGAACATAAAATCAAAGTAAAATGTGCCTAGACTTTTTAAAAATAGAGTATGTGCTCTAAGTTTCAAATATAATATTCCTACTCAATAAAAATGGTTAATGATTTAATGATACCAGCGTGTCATTATAAAAATTGTGTTCCAACCAAGAATAAGTGAAGAAATTCTCAAGAAAATCCCTTTTATAAAATGTTTTAAGTGACCAGAATGTACTCTTAATTACTTTATGTAATTATATTGAAATTACTGACAACTCAAATATTGGCTAAATTGTTAATGGTTGGGATTATTGGCAAGAAGAAAAATTTTCTGTGCATGTGAGTGATGGTGATTCTAGAATTCAGTGGGTAAAGGGTGACAGCTGGGTCCAGGAAGCAGTACAATGACAAAAGCCTTTATTGAGGGACATGACGCCAGGCCATTGTTAGCTGGACAATTATTTGAAGCTCAAATGTGTGAATAATTTCCAACAGATTCAAAATACCAGGACTGATGCTCCAGGGTTATAAAAATAAGAAACATATTTGAATTGAAGCTGTGTTTATTTTGTTATAGTTTCATAAATCCAGGAAATATTGAATTTGGGCTAAGTAAATATCCACATTAATTTTTGGTGATTTGAAGGGTTTACATTCACCAGACCTCATCCTGAAAACGTGGGTTTAGGAAAGTATTACATTTCAACTCATTTATTAATTCTAACTGAAAATGCATGGCTGGGTCTCTTCTTCATTTCTGTCGTAATTACATCCCAAAATGCTGCCTCTCAGACATTACCCAAAGCCTTTGCAAAGATTGACTCAAAAGTTATTTGAGTATCACATATTATTTGTCATGCTTTTATAACCCCCCACACATGGGAATTTTATACCTACATGCAATAACACTTTGTTTTTTGTTTTTTTTGTCTGAGAGGACTATGAGCTCTTACCGTGTAATTAAGAATTTGCTTTTGCTCTGACATTCATTGGAAGGTAGACACCATTTAAAAACAATTATCACTTTTAATTTATCTCTGTGAGGTCAATAAATTAAGATTCTTGAACAAAAATAAAATCATACATAGGGCAAGGACACAAAATTATTTCAGTGTTTAGTATGCATTTTAAACACATGTATTACTTTACCTAAGGTATTATCTAACTTAATAGGGCTGCACCTTTTAAAATTATGCGGGAAAAAATACATCTAAGAAAAAAATACTACTGTGACTAATAGCATGAGAGCTATGAGCAAGCTTTTCTCAGAATCAACATTATCATTTTCCTGCAAAGATGCCTCTCCCCAGAAGTTGGACCTTTGCTTCAAATAACACATTATAAAATGCCCTGTTTAAAAATGCAGGTGCACCTTGTTTGTTAGGCTTTCATTTGCTCCTTTCTGCATTTTGCTCTGGAACTGCTGGTTAAACTTCTCTCGGGGGAGAAAATCAAGCTTCCTACCCAATGGTCATGGGTCAGGGCTGGACACGAGGAATGACCCTCCGTGGCAGGCAGGAGCCACAGCGGGCGATACGGAAACATCATTTCCAGCTCCTGGCGTGGTCCCCTGGCATCGCCGCCTCCTGCCATAGCCTGGCCAGTGGTCGGCAAACTCATTAGTCAACAGAGCCAAATATCAACAGTACAACTATTGAAATTTCTTTTGAGAGCCAAATTATTTTAAACTTACACTATATCGGTAGGTACATAGTTATTAAGTTAATTAGGGTACTCCTGAGCTGGCCTTTCCTAAAAACTCAAGGGTCCAAAGAGCCGCATATGGCTCGAAAGCCATAGTTTGCAGACCACTGGCCTGGCCTAGGCAGCAGGGGAATAGTTTAAATCCGGATTGCCTTTTTAAAAAATAAGCAAGTGCTACCGAGGTGACAAAGGCGTGTGTGTTTTTCACACTGTCCTGTGTGTTTGGTGAGGTGTGTGTGTGAGAAGGACATATCAGCCGACTGATAAAACGCTGGCGGCTCTGAGTGCCTTTGGCCCAGGAACCATATGCGGGGGGGGGGGGGGGGGGGGGGGGGCCTAGGCTGCCCTGTTTATATCCAGATTGCATGAGGCTCCTGCATCCATTATTCAAAGGCCCAACTGCTCTTCCTTCGCTACCGTGGAAGCATGACTTCCTGCTTAGCATATTGTTAATATACCAGACAGGTGCTGGAAAGTGGTCCTTGGCCAAATTTCATAGCCAGTGGTTTGAAAACACAGAAGACACGCTCCCACCTGATTAGCTAGCTGCCCATGACGGGGTGGGGGTGGGGGGAGCACTGGTGATTTTTCAGTTCATTAGGTGCATATTCATCTTAATGGGCCATCAACGTTTAAAACCAGAATGCATTCCCCTCCTTCAATCCACCAGAGACTGTGCATGGGAACCGCAGGAGAGCAGAAAGGGTTTCAGCACTTCGAAGCTTTACACGCAGGTGTCATCTTTCCTGTTAGGGGGCATGGGAAATGGAAAAGGAAACTGGATTAGTCTAATTCTGCCCCCAGAACACCACCCCCCTCCCGGAGTGGAGGCCTTGCAGTGCATCACCTCAGAGAAAACACACACTGAATTGCCCTGGGCTACATCTGCAGATAGTGAGGGGGGGGGGGAGGGAGGGGTGGAAACATGGCCTAAGTCATCTTCTCTCCATAGAGTGTTTTTATTCCTTCTCCCACACACAGTCATTAGGGCCCTTTTACATAATACGGTCTGCTGGGTGCTGCCGAGCGAAGAGTATCAATATTCAGAAGGCACTGAAAGAGGACATAATTCTTGGTGCATCTGAACGTCCTCCTAAAGATCTTAGACAAATATCAGAGACTGCAACGTATTTGTTCACAATTTAACTTAACTGGACAGCTGGCATGCCATTTAAAATTATCTCTTGCATGTTTGTTTTTATGCTCAGATAAAAATAATCTCCTGTATTAGTTTTGCTGGAGTGTAAAGCTTATTATTCATCCTCTCCTAAATCACATGAATATTAACTTGCAACTGAGGTCTGATTCAAATGAATGATGGGCCTTCTTTTCAACTCAGTTCCAGGGAACAGTGGAATACCTCCAATTTAATTGGGGGGAAAAAGGAAGATGGAAGGAAAGAGGATAGTATCTTGTATAATATATTCCTTTTATTTTTTTCATTTAGTTACTTAAATTAATCTAAAGTTGGTTGGTGAAGCTAACTTCTCAGATTTGTATAATGATCTTGTAAGGGCTTAAATATTTTAGTTGGTTACATGTGGGCTCAATAGCTCTGTGTTTTCCTGAAATGACTTGATTCAGAGGAAACATAGTCTGAAGGGTGTATTTTGAAACCACTTTGTCCGGACAGACAGCACATTAGTCTTAAGATCATACATTCCTCATGGGTCATGTGTGCATGGTAATGTGCACTGTAAGCGTTTCCTTTGATAAAGCTCATCACTTTACGTTTATATTGTTTGTGTATATGCCTGTGGAAATAGGTCCTAAAATCAAAATGTCAGTGCACTAATGTGACCAGTATAGAATATGGGTCAGCAACAGATAAAGTTCACCTGCTAGTCCTTGATTTTTCTTTTATTTGTCCACAGAATCAAAATCTCAGTTTATGTAAGGTTTTCAGTTCCTAATCTTGTGGTCGGCAAACTGCAGTTCTGGAGCCACATGTGACTCTTTGGCCTCTTAAGTGTGACTCTTCCACAAAATACCACAGCCTGGACGAGTCTATTTTGAAGAAGTGGCATTAGAAGAAGTTTAAGTTTTAAAAATTTGGCTCTCAAAAGAAATTCCAATTGTTGTACTGTTGATATTTGGCTCTGTTGACTCATGAGTTTTCCTACCACTGTCCCAGTCTGATTTACTCAGCTGAAAGTTAGATTTGAAAGAATACTAGGTTGATAGTTTACTAATTATTTCAAGAGGACTATAAAAGGTCTCCAAATGACAGTAAGAAATTATGCTTTTTCCTGTCACAACTCTAGGTATTTCCCTCAACCCATAAGGTTGTAAGCACTCCTTCTCCTTTCTACCATATATAGCAAGTAAGCTTGAGAATAAAATACACAGAAGTATCATAATCTATCACACCTCTGAACTTCTTCCCCTTAGTGATTATTTACCTAGTGAAAGTTAGTAAAATACAGTCATTCTTGAAGAAAAGAGTCTGCTTGAGCATGATAGATCAATTTCTAAACTGTGAGAAGAAAAATGAGGGCTGTATAAATATATGGAAAATGTGATTATGTCTTAGTGTCTAGTATTTCTACCAAGTTGAATAGAAAAATAAAATGATAGTGAGGCAAACTGGCAAAAGTTAATTATGCCATAACCTCATTTCTGTTTGAAATACTCTTTTTCATTACCATCAAAATAAAAGCAAAATCGCTACCAAATTTTGTTGTTGTTTGTTTTCTCTTTGGTATTTTTTAGCTGTACTCTTTATATTGCTAGTGTAAATGAAAAAGGGTGTAATTCTGTAAGGCACTTGAATTCTTGCTAAGAACACTCTTAAAAAGTGCTCTTCAAATTTATGTGATATTACAGGTTACTGCTTTTATGACTCACTGGTGTGAAACCTGAAAGTTCCAAGTCATTTATGGCCTTGGCCATTCATTCACCTAAACTCTGGTCCTGGATACCTACCAGCCTCCTCCTCATCTCAAACCCAATATATTCCAGACCTTTCATTTTCCTAGTAACCGTCTTTCCCCCAAAACTCCATACTTGACATTTATCTACATGGATTTTAAACCCATGCCTGCCACTCACTAGCTACATGGCCTTGGGTAAGTTGCTCTGTTTTCTCATCTCTAAACAGGAGATAATGATAACTATCACTTCAGGCTATTTGATAATTAAAGGAGACAATATATGTAAAGTCCTAGAATAACAGGCACATAGGAAGGCTCTGCATAAATGTTAATATTATCTAAACTAGGAAACTCATATTTGTCTTTCTCATTTACTTCTTCTTTATCTTAATTCTAGCTGATCAATGAATACACTTTTTTTACTTCTTTTAATCACATCTTGGGTTCATCTTTTGTCTTTGATAAAAAAAAACAAACAAACAAAAAAAAAAAACTCTATTCACTTTATACCTTTGACTTTAGGCCAAAGTCTCCCCACACTCCCCCCAGGAAGTGGATTCATAAAGCACATGCCAGCAGGATTAAGGACATCTAGCATCGGGCCCACATCACTGTATGGCTGCTAAGCAGCTGTAAAACAGGAGGGTCTCTTCCCCTGTGAGACAACATGGAGGGACCTGGAGAGCATTGTGCTGAGTGACATAAGCCAGTCAGAGGAAGGCAAGTAGCACATGATCTCACTTGTTTGCAGAATTTAATAAACAAAATAAACTCCATCTCCTTTCCTCTCTGAAATCAATAAAAATATATTTTTAAAAAGAGCTTGGACATGTTATGGTGAACACATATGCAGTCCAGGCCCAGTCTATAACCCTCGATTTATTGTTGTGTGAAAAAAAAAAAGAATATTTATTATTTGACATTTCTGCCATTCACTGTTAAATGCAATGCTGATTCACCCTTTCTTCCCATTCCCCTTCAGTGACGCTAGTTCTGTAAGTACCAGGAGAGTCATCCTGGCCTCACAGAGCTGGCATCTGTTCTGATTAGTGAGTGACTGGTCTCTTTAGTAGGATTTCAAACCCACGTTCCATTTCTTAACTTTGAAAAATGTGGATATTAACAGAACCTACTTCACAGCTTTGCCGTGAGAACTACATTAAATAACTCAATTAAAACAAGGCAGCGAAACCCTAGCGTCTGGAATAGAGTAAGTAGTCAAGGAGTAATAGCTATTGTTCTCTTCCCAGGATCCCTCCAGATCACCGACATTTACTATCACCCAGCAACCTCACAATCATTTTCCTTGTCACTTATTGCTTAATAATCATTGGAGGTACTCTCTTGTGAAGCTATTACAACCCCAAATTTTACATAGGAATCATTTGTTCAGGAAAAGAAAAACCATTGTAATACAGAACTGGAGACTAAAGTGATAGTAAATCATGTGTTAATATCAAGATAGAACTCCAAAAAAGGGGGAAACCTATTAGAGGTAGCTCAATAAATATGTCACCAACCCTGAGACCATGTTTGTTCACTGTGAATCGGTACCTTAAAAGCAAGGCCATACTAAAGATTTGGAACAGCTGTTAGCTGGGAATTAGGAATTTACTAGAGGCCTAGTTCAAGGAATTCGTGCAAGGGGTTCAGTCCACAACTCTGACTCCTCCCCAGCTACAGCAGCTCTATCCTAAAGGTCGTTTGGAAGGACGTCCAAAAAGATGTCTGGTCTGATTAGCATATTAAGCTTTTGTTATTATAGATTAGCATGGTGGAGAAAATGTAAAGACAAAATAATCTTCTGAGCAAGCTCTCAAATCCATTATAAGCTGATAAATTAATAAATCAAATTTGATTTATCTAAAATAGGGGTGTCGAACTCAATCAGAGAAGGGGCCAAAATCTAAAATCCAGCCTAAATTGCGGGCCGAATGGTTTACTGAACAGTCATAAACTGACAATGTCATAAACTGACAGCGGAGTGCAGTGATGACAGCGCGGTGCGGGCCACATTGCAAGGCCTGGCGGGCTGGATTTGGCCCGCGGGCCTTGTGTTTGACACATGTGATCTAAAAGAAGACTCTGGCTTGACCAAGAAATAACAAATCTAGGTCAAATCTGCGTTGGAAAGATAAGCACTTTAGGGAGCAATAAAACATCCTGCTGGTTCAGGGACTCACAACAAAGGCTCTGGCAAGGGAGTGTTCAGACCTCAGAGAGGTTTGAAACCCTTATGAATGAACAACACAGATAGGAGCACGTGGTGAGTTCGATCACGCTATAAGTCATGGAGCATAAAGAAGTTAACAGAGCTCTACTTTCCCCAGGATGGAACAAGGAGGTTGACAAATCCACTTGTTGAAAAACAATGATAACATGAGGCAGGATGTTCAAAACGAATCATTTGATTACCACTCTGGAATTTAATCAAGGTACCCACAAACTGAGAAGTGTTTATTCACGAAAATCACACTTATGAATGAACTCTGAATAAGAACAATGCAGGGGCGGGACACCTTTCTCCCCACCCATAGCCGAGTTCTGCCACATGGAACTTCAACCAAGGCATGCAAGCCATGGGAAAGAGCATATAGGCTGCCACTGCTGCAAGAGACCCACTTCGTTTAACTGTCGTTCAAGTGTCAATTCAGTAGCAAGGACACAGGGAGGGCCAGCGGGCTACCTGGGCCTTGACAGAGCATCCTGGGAGGTGAAACAGACAAGAGAGCAAAATAAATTCATCACATACCCAGTACCCACCAGCAGCTATGCAAATGAAATGTACACAGTGACCAGTGGGCACATGCCTTCCACCCATCTCTGGCTCACAGGACTGAGGACTGTCGGGGCCAGGAGACACTCAGGAGAGTCCAGAGAAAACCTGGCAGAATAGAAAAGAGAAGGTGGGTTGAATGAACCCTACAACCCACAAATCCATTGGCTGAGGCTTCAAACTTTACTGGCTTAAAAATGTTGACCACAAACTCTAACCAATTCCTACGCTGACACAGCCATCATGGCTTGTGAATAAAAACAAACAAAAGCATGAGCACAGATCAACAGCCATGTATTACCAGGAGACATAATTTACAGATTTAATCTAGGCAAGATTATAAGCAAATAGTCCAAGCCATAAGGAGGTAAAAGCCAATCCCGAGTTGTTAATGTATTATCAAAAATATCTGCTATTCAACTATAAGTCAGGAGACATTCAAATAAACAAAAAAGTATGACCCAAATTACCTAGAAAATACACACAAAAAATCTATAGTTAAGATAATTAAATGCGATCAATGCAATACGAGAATGCCAAATTAAAAATGTTCTTACACTTGTATAATAAACAAGTAAAATATTCTATTAAAATAATATTCACACTTGCAATAAAAATAGAAGGTATTTTTTTTTAACAAATCTGGAATAATGCAGAAGTTTTATGGGAAAAATTGTAAATCTTTACTGAAGTCATAGAAGAAGCTTGAATATATAGAGACATACATGTCTGATGTCAATTGAAAGGCTCAATGTTATGCAGATGGCAAATGTTCCCAATTAATCCATAAATTCAGTACAAGTCTAATCAAAATACCAGCAGCTATTTTATGGAACTTGATGATTTGATCCTAAAGTTCACAGGATAAGAAACAAGAATACACAAGAGAGTTTTAAAAGAAATCGCTCAGGGAATGTGCACAAGCAAATACTAAGGCTTATGGTAAAGCTCGAGTAAAGCTCTGAGTAACCTTAGAGAGATGTGCAAACACACCAATGGGGCAGTATGTAGACCAACCTATACACGGTGGGGAAATTTATTGTGGAAGAAGTACAGATCAGTAAAGAGCTCATGGATGGTTCTGTAAGTCAGATAATGAATTGTCAATTTAGGGAGACAATTTAGATTTTCATCTCAAAATTTATGTACAATAAAATCCAGAAAAATAAACCTGTAAATTATTTGAAAAAAAGAATAGCAGAAAATATACACTGAGTGGCCAGATTATTATGATTTCTGAACACATAATAATCTGGATACTCAGTGTATATCCTATATAATAAAAGGCTAATATGCAAATTGTCCCCTCGACCAGGAGTTCAACCATCAGGCAGGCCTGCCAACTGTCCATGTCTCCTCCCCCTGGTTAGGTTGGCCAGACCTCACCCATGCACAAATTCATGCACCAGGCCTCAAATATATATATATATATATATATATATATATATATATATATATATATATATTTTTTTTTTTTTTTTTAATTTATTTTTTTTCCCCAGAGATCCTAATGATCTGGCCACTCAGTGTATTTTGGAAGTTGAGTAATGTTTACATGGACATCAATAATATTATTCTATCTACTTTTTTAAATATATATTTTATTGATTTTTTACAGAGAGGAAGGGAGAGGGATAGAGAGCTAGAAACGTCGATGAGAGAGAATCATCCACCAGCTGTCTCTTGCACACTCCCTACCGGGGATGTGCACTCAACCAACGTACATGCCCCTGACCAGAA
Organism: Pipistrellus hanaki; assembly: GCF_964339955.1. Taxonomy (NCBI): domain Eukaryota; kingdom Metazoa; phylum Chordata; class Mammalia; order Chiroptera; family Vespertilionidae; genus Pipistrellus; species Pipistrellus hanaki. The sequence continues at coordinate 68,947,332 of NC_140510.1, read as the reverse complement.
TAAAAATTGGGACCTTTCAGTCCACAGACCGACGTTCTACCGCTGAGCCAAACCGGTTTCAGCTCTATCTACTTTTGTGTATTTGATCATTTCCATCACATTTTTAAGAAAAAAATTAATAAATTATTCATGTATCCATTGAACAAAGAACCACTGAATGCCAGGCACTCTTCTAAGCATTGTCAATATAGTAATGCACAAAACCAAACCAAGTCCCAGCTCGCACTGAGCATGTGCTGTAGACTAAGCAAGTGCAGGCATGCCCTGTGGGCACCAGTCCATCAATAGGAAAAGTGAGTTGGGCACATTCATACAGTAGAATTCTGCCATCAGCTGTATTACCTGAATGAGAGATATGTATGTCAACAGCCACAGTAAAGCAGCAAATAGTAAATTTCAGAATGATAGGAAAATGCTGATTACTTAAAGGTTAAGCACATGTGACTCTAAGGGCTGTGGTAAACTCCTGAAGTGAGGGAAGGTAATGGAATCAGCTTAGAGGTACAAAAAGTTCTCAACCATGAGGAGAAAGAGCAGCGCAGACTCTGGACACCTGTGAGGCTCCATGTGGGGCCCCTGTGGCCATGACATTCATGGCAAGTGCTATGTCAAGACTGAGGTAACGGGTGTCCCAGGAAAGCCCTTAGAAGTGGACACTGGGATAAGGACTCCATCTGGTCACCACTGTGAGTGGGACCTCCCCGCTGGGAGGGTAATAACTCAGAGCCCCCAACACCCAGAGCTGCAGCTGGGCTGTGCCAGGGTCACTGTGGCCTTCCCTGCACCTGAGACACCACCACTACAGCCTCCTGGCTGGAGACCCACACCTGCCTCCCAGCTGCAGACACTGCCAGTGACTGGAGCTCCCTGCAGGACCCACTCTGCTGCTTCTGCCGTATCAGCTCTCCTATCTGTGTGACCTGCATGTGACTCTATCGGCTCCTGGGGAGATGTCCCTTAAGCAAGCTGGCACTGAGGGAGACACAAGCGTGTGTGAGTGCATCCTTTTGAGGATGCTTCCTGGTCACGACATCAACGCTACTTGTAAAAATTTCATTTCTTTACTTAAAATTATAAAATATCTAAAGAAATATGAATTATTTTTTATAGTTATTTATTAGTACATAGGTATTTGCTAAATTATTCTTACACTTTTCTGTGTAATTTAAATATGCAAAATCTAAACAAACAAACAAAAAAGGCATCAAGCTCATATATAATGAGAACAGATTAGTAGTCACCAGAACCAGAGGTGCAGAATGGAAGAAATGGGAAAAAGAAATCTAAATCCATAGAAAAAAATTTTCTCACTGTTTATATATAAAAATAAAAAACAAAATTAAAAAACAGAAAAAAATTAGAGAGCTCTGGTATAGAACTGCCTTTAAAAGTATTTATATTTAGAAATAATTTTAAGTCTCTGGTCTGCCTCACGTATTCTGTCCCCACTGGTTACTGTTCTGACCCCTCTAAACCAGCATGCTCCTGCTTGTCCCCTGTTTATAAGGCTTTGATCAGATCTGACCTGAAAAAGCCCCACCCCTCGATCTGTCCATGGTCATGTGGACCTGCATCATCTCACAGCCATCCAGTTAGAAAGATACTCCAAATAAGGAGAAAGGATGATGATTTCAACAGCTAAGTAAAGACTCCTTTCAGTTCAGAGGTTACATTAAATGTCACCAGGCCGCTCTGACGCTGACCTTTAGTGTAGAAGATGGAACTCCCAAGCATCTAAGCCATTAAGTAAATTTCAATCCATGTCTTGGCCAGTAGTCTCTGGTTTGGAAGCAAGCCATAATGGAAAAGGCATGTGCTAACAAAATAATGATCACTGACACCCAGTTTCAATGATGGGCCTATTTATTCAGCAGTGAAATTTAAATCATTCATCTATAGTAATAAAAGCATAAATGCTAATTAGACTGGACATCCTTCCAGACGAAGCCAGGGCTGCGAGGGAAGCCTGTGCCAGCAGCTGGGGGAAGGACAGCCTACTCTTGCACAAATTTTATGCATCAGGCCTCTAGTGGAAAAATAAAAATGAATTCAATTGGATATATGATCTATCAGATTTTTAAAAAATAGGTAAATATGGTAATAATCTCTTAAACATTTACCATAATTGGAAATACACATAAGAACAGCCCACTAAACATATTAAGAATTAGAAGGCAGTCCAGCTGGTGTAGCTCAGTGGTTGAGCATCATCCCATGTACCAGGAGGTCACTGGTTGGATTCCCAGTCAGAGCACATGCAAGGGTTGTGGGCTCCATCACTAGTAGTGGGGGTGCAGATGGCAGCTGATCAGTGTTTCTCATCAAGGTTTCTATCTCTCCCTCTTCCTTCCCCTCTCTAAAATCAATTTAACAACCCGCATATTTAAAAGTAATAATAATCAAAAAACATTCACCATTGAAAGTTATTCTACTGAGCCGCTTTGGAGAAATATACAATGCAGACAGGGATTGGTTTTATGAAGGCTAGAGAATTACTTACAGAAACGCTGAAAATGTTGAGCTCTAAATAAGCTGAACAAAACAACTGAGCACATGTCTGAACCAGATGCCCACCTTGATTATTTTTATGAATAGCGATTGCGCTGCCCAGTTTTTATGTGCTGTTTTATTTTACATATGTGCACCATAGACAAAGAGAAACGAGAAAAGTTCCACATTGACCATATTTAGCATTCCCTTCGGGCATAATGTAGTCACCAGGCCAGTCACAGGCTGTTCCAGAGAAAGCTGGATGAAGTCATTGGAACTGTTAAGCATGTCATTTTGTATTGAGAGCTAATATGAAAGGTGATAAAGTCCATAATTCCTAAAAAAAAAAAATCCTATTAAAAAAAAAAGAGAGAGATAAATTAACCCAAAAGTCATCATCCCTATCAACAACAAAAGCAGGAAGCAGATCAAAGAGAGAACTATGCTTCACTAAAAGTAAACACTCAGATTAGCACTTGAGTCCACGCTGATGTTGAGCATATTTACACAGATGCACTCACTCTGTAGGTTGGTGGGACCTGACAGTATTGCTTGCTGGAGTCTGTCTTCAAGGAGTAAAGTCAACAAGTTATGTCAATCAGGACATATTGAATCAGCCCCCGTATTGATTATCAACACAGCCAGGAGAGTTTCTCTGACCTTTCTGCTGTATCATAATCTGTTTGGTCACAAAACAAAGATCTTGGCTAAAAGTGAGTTTCCAACAGTGGCCGTCTTCACTGACAAGCAGATCCAAAAGCCACAAAGACTTGAAAATGACAAATGACCTTACCAAACCCACCTTAGACTTGACTGAGTTCTTGGACCCAAAGAAAGCTCCTGGTGGATGACTGGCAAGTTCTATGAGTTCCTGAGCAAAATTCTTTCTGTTTAGAGATGTGGCAGCTAACTGCACTTTTTACATCTCAGTAGAAAGAGACGTTTGGTAGGCAGATGGCCAGGCCCAGAGAGGACTTGGCCCGGTGCCATGGGGGGGAACACAATTGTTCCTAAAACGTGTGACTGAAGTATACCGCCCTGAACACAGGTGTAGGCCTCAGAAATGCGGCCTCTTGAATTTTCACAAACTGAACACACCCTTGCAAATAAGCTCTCAGGTTCAGAAACAGAAAAATACAAGCACTCAGAAAGCTCCCTCCCAGCCACTGCCGATGCAATGCTGTGTCCAACAACATGGAGTAGCTTTGCTGGCACCTGTACATCATATAAAGGAAATCACATGGTACAGATTCCTGTGTGTGAATGCATTGCCTCACCTCTGTTACCTCTGTGCTTTCTGTACCTCTTGTGGATATATATTTCAATAGACATGGGTGGGCTTTTTTCTTCTGAATTTCATCAGATATTTTCCAAACTAGGTCATCTAGTGTGCAGCTTTCAAAGTAAAATACAATCAGAGGAATTAGGCCTCAAAATACCAATTTTGAAGACTCTATTGGCAAACATATGGGAATTATTCCTGCTCATGAGGTCAAATAAGAAGTCATCAGACTAATGGTTTAACTAAGTACGAATGTTATCGGTAAAAGCGCTGAAAATTGTCGACTAAATTCACCATGTACACTTGAAAAGTAACTGAACGGTCTAAATAAATAATAATAATTGATCATCTTAAAGATTTTACATACAGATCATTGAGCACTGCAGTGAAACATATAGTACTTGAAACCGAATAAAGCTCCAACCTTTGTTTATCTATCTCTAAATAATATACTGGGAGAAACAAGGCTAGAACGATTCAGCTGAACAACATGAGTTTTAAACTTCAAAATAAAATAATGGAAACAAGCAGAGTGAATTCATGAGTTTAGAGTTTTGGGTGTGCAAGATGAAAGTTCTAGAAAAGTGTGATACAACAGTTCAAATATGCCTAACCCTTCTGAACTAAACAGGTGAAAGTACTTAAGATGGTAAATATAATGTTCTGTGTGTTTTTCCATGATTCTACAGTCATGGGCACAAATGGACCAACAAGTGGGAAAGCAGTATTGTTCCGCAGAGAAGGCCCATCCTGGACAGCGTAGTGTTTAGAGAATGCGGATGCACAGAGTCAGTACCACAGTATCACAATACCATACCTGATGGTCTGGGGCTCAGGGTGTGGATTACAGTTTGGGATTTCTCACATGGGCCAGGGATGTGCAAACAATGATTCCATTCCACGGCTTGCGAGTGAGTAGCAAGAGCTCTCCTAGAGCAGAAGAGGCACTTGGTCCAGTTGAGAGCATTTCAATGACTAGTTTATGGACTTGGAAAAACCACATCAACACTCTCAGCTTTACCGTCAAGCCCTCATCTCTAAAATGGGGATAATAATCCCTGCCTCATCCTGTGGCTGAGCTGCTCGCAGGAGAGAATGTAGATAAACGTGTTGCAGAAATAGCAGGCGCTATGGTGATGCAAGAAATTATTGAGTACATTTCTCCACCACAAAAGGAGTCAAACAAAGTGGGATAACTCTGTCATGTGGCTGAAGTGCAGTGTGCCCCCCTCGTGAGCCATTCATTCCCCAGTCTCCGGTGATGCATCAGGGTGACTCCTGCCTCCAGGGCACATCCACTCAGAAGCTGGGGAGCCAATTGCTGAGAGGAGCACATCTTTGTGAGCATGAGTCCAAAAAGTCCCACTAAGCAGCTTACAACTGGTGCCTGGCCCAGCCCAGTGAGCCCACAACTGAGATGCTGGTGGGATCTCCCCATGGAGGGAGGGAAATAAGCGAGTGCACAGAATGATGCAAAAGGTCTGGCCTCTACGACTGGAGCCAACAGGGCACCCACATGGCTTCCAAGAGGCCTAGGAGCCACTGGTGAGCCGATGGGAGACTGCTGCCCTCACTCACTGCTGCCAAGGCCCTGCAGCTGAGGCTCTAGATTAGGGCCATCGAGGTTGAATTCCAGGCAAACGGGGAACCCTGGGCATGTTTCTCACCCTGATGCTCGGGCTCACACTCGGTGAAAAGGTAACAACAAGAGGGTAAACTTCATGAGGGAAAAGAATTGGTTGAAATATGCTGCGGTCATCTTTCTTACATCAAAGCTGAAGTTCCTGTTGCTCATGTTATGGATCAGTTCTGGCCATCTGCAGTAGTTACTGGCTGGTCTTTAAATGCTTGCTAGTTATGCCCGGCTGGTGTGGCTCAGTGGTTGAGCATCCATCCATGCACCAAGAGGTCACCAGTTCCATTCCCAGTCAGGGCACATGGCCAGGTTGCCAGCTAAGTCCCCAGTAGGGGAGCATGCAGGAGGCAGCCCATCGATGTTGATGTTTCTCATTGATGTTTCTGTCTCCCTCTCCCTTCCTCTCTAAAATCAATAAAAGACATATTTAAAAATAAATATTTGATAGTTAGCATTATTATAAATCTATTCACTTTTAAGATTTAAAAATAGTCTTTTCAGAAACTTATTTTTTTCATAATTGTTTATATAAAAATATACTACTTTACTTTCATAGAATGTAGAATGTAAATTGATTGGCTTTAAAATATTCAGCTATTGTTTGTAGAATAACTAAACTTTTTTTTATTTCCTTACTCATATTAAAAATAATGATCTCTAAAATTAGTAACCAATTTTACAGAATAATCCATTAAAACTTTGGAGGAATTTCCAGAATTCAAAATTAATAATGTTTCTCAGATTGTAATGTCAGTTTGATCTTTATCACTTGGCATCTTCTATCAGGCATCTACCAAGGTTTTGAATCTTCAATGGAACTGTTATTATTTTAAATCCATCGGTGAACAGATAGTTAAAATATTTTGTAACTGCTCGCATAAAAATGCAAAGCAGTTCTACTTTTTATTCCCTCGCTGTTTAAATAGACCATACATTTTCTCATCTTCCTCACTTTATTTCCATGAACAAATGACAGGTACAGAAATGTCTGCAGGGGAAAAGCATGCTGATTAGGAAGGGTTTTGTGCTATCATTTTAGATATTTAAAAAGTGATTAGCTATCTTTTGTTCCTTTACAATAGTCTGCTGATTTCCTTAAATGCAGCAAAGGAATTTAGAGAAAAGAAGGGGGGCGGGGGGAGAGCCACCCAGCTAATTCTTAGGTATGCATCAATGCATTGCCTGGTCAGGATTGTGTTTTTATTATGGAGGAATGTTGGAGAATTGGGGAGGAAAAATAACCATTTGCTTTGATTGATCTTGCTTGGGCATTATTTATATAGCAATGCCTCTCAGGGTTGCACACCCTAAGTTGGCATTTTGGAGTAATTATCAGTGTAAAACATTCACAAGTATACCTCATTTCCACAGGTAATTAAGGTGACCTAGTTTTGTCTGCAGAAGACTTAGTCTGTGCATAATGCAGACCCAGGGGAGACTCCCAGGTCTCTACCAGCAATCAATCTAAGTGATGGAGAAGAGGAAGAATCTTGTAGGCCAAGTTGCCCTATGCGATTGCAAGGCTCTTTGTGAGATGCATTATTTTTCACTGGTACTCTAAGAACATAGAAATCTTTTCCTTGGACCTATGCTTCACCCCAATTGAGGCTGCTTTTAAAATTTGAGGTGTTGAATATGGTAACTTCTTAGCATTCGTCATAAAGAGAATTGAGATTCGTCTTTCAAAATGAATGTCAATCTTGTTGATTTTCAAAAGCATGTTTAAAGAATCGTTTCTATTTGCATATGGTTAACAAGTCTTTCCCGGGGTCCCTCATGTCTGTGGATTCCTGTTTATTACCAAGGCCTTACAAATGCATTATCACAGCAAAGCATTGCTTGCCCCCCAATGGCTGCCCCCTTCCTAAGGACAGACCTGAACCCAAAGACCCACCCCCTCCCCCATTCACACCCACAGTTAATATCCTGGCACCTGGCAGATCTCTCTGAAAGAGATGGACAATGTGTGGTCTCCTACCAACCCACACGAGGCAGCTTCTGTCCTTTTTCTTCACAACCTTGAAATTTGCTGCAAAGAATCAATGCATCGGAAACACCAAGAATTCCATCTGGCTCAAGGGTCACTGCCTGATTATTTAATGAACAGACATAATTTTTCAGAAAAACTAAACCCAAAGTCAACTAAAATATGAAATAGTTCAAATGATCAGAAGGAAATTTAAACCCCCAATCCTTTTTTCCTAATTCATGGCACTAGGGCTGGGAAGACATAGATAATGTAGTCCACATTTTACTTACAAATGAGTTTTTCTTCTGCCCTTCTGGGAAATACTAACAAATCAAACTCGCTTTCTTAAACAATCATATCTGCGCTCCCGGACATTAACTTCCTAATCCGGCTCAAGCTGAAGCATATTCAAAAGAAAAATATATGCTCTTATATATGCAAAGCACTTAACATTTACTCTTGAATCATTATTCAATTAATGAATGACTTATGATCATAACGCGAATGGGGATGGTACTTGCCTGGCTGCTGTGGTTGCTGGCGGCTGAATGCCACGTGCCTTTTTCCCGGAGTCCTTAATAAGTGGCACACTGTGTCATTACATTTGAGGTGAAGCAGACGCCTCTGTCAGATTCGATTCACAGGGGCAATCCCCAGTGGCAAAACATCTGATTAACTAGCAAAGCCACTGTCGCTAACAGCTGTATCATTGGAAGCTGGAAGTATCCAGCCTATTTAGTAACTGAATGCATTATCATAATCACCCCCTCTCTCTCTGGCTTCCATCCAGGGGACATTAACTACTACCCAAATAAATTACTAGTGAAATGGCAAGTCATAAATGAAACGGTATAGGTGCAATTTACATTGAACTGTACAGGCCATATATTCCATTGGCCTCCAATAGAGCCTAGTATAGTCCTCTGTCCATGGCAGGAACTTCAAGACAAGGGATTGGTGATTTCATTATTTATAAGCATGCCGGGCTGGTTCAGGGACAATCCCCTGGATTTCGGTGCTAAGGCCTTGCAGCTGGGCCTATTACTAGTTCTGTTATTCCACATTAAGTGTGTTCTCCACCTTGCAAGCACAGACACATGCAGTTGGTTGACCTTTTATGGCTCCAACACAATGTGCATTTTAATTACGGGTAACTGTTAGAATGAGACGATTTTTCAAGTCCATCACATACTGGTATTTGTAAACCGTGACTGTAAAAGAGCAAAATACTTAAGTGATCCATAATATCCAATCTTAATAAAATTTCCTCAATTCTGTGACTGACGACCATTTAAAAAAATGCTATAAAAATTTAAGCATTGAGTGCCTGCCAGCAAATGAAATCTCCTAGTATAAATTGAAAATCTGTATCAAAATTTAATATAAGATATTTTACCTACATGAAAATAGAAAAATAATTTATTCAATTTAATTTCATTTTGGACAAAATTTATGTCCATCTTTAGTCAAGCATAAAATTCATGTGAGTCTAACACACTAACTATAAATATCACTTAATATATTTTGTCCACTATCTTATTTTGCTCAATCCATTAATCTGTCATAACCTTCCATTGTCCTCAAAAATTTTTTTTTAATTTAAAGTTTAAAAGATTTATGTGCTTCTGTTTCCTTTGTTATAAGTAGCATGGGTTTGGAAGGGGTACTCATAACTAAAATTGTAATAAATTATGAAGACAATCTGTTTAAATAACCAAAAATAATGTAATAAAACTTTGCAAATGTGCATCAGCTTGCTAATCTCATGACAGCCTGGAGTGGAAGCTGCAAGGGGACAGCAAAGGAAGAAGGCTTGGAGATCTTATTTAAACAAAATGACATGAAGATGTTTAGAAGTACAGGTACCTTCCTGAAATACTAATCCCAGTAGCATGTGCTGTCCGAATCCAATGCGTGTTATGTAAGTACCATGGCAAGTACCTTGCTTCATATGAAGAAGCAGAATGAACTCACCTGTATTTGCTCCAAGGCAGCAAATAGCATAATAATACATGACCGATTGGTTCAGTGGTTTCAAAAAGAAACATTCCATATGCAACTGTCCCTTTAAAAGAACAGTTCCTAATTACTTACTCTTTGCTTTTACATCTATAAGTATCTTGTAGTTTCTCCAAAATTAGGTTTTGAAAAAAGAACTTCAGCAAATTTTTTAACCAAAAGTTTTAGGTTTTAATGAAAAATAAAGCAGCATTTATTTGAGGAGTAGCAATTGCAATCCTTGAATTTTGCTCTGAGAGGAGCAGAAAAAGGCAGGGTTTATAAAAGATAAAACCCTAAGACTGTTCTTATTTAGGTCCTCCATGGAATTGAAGGGCATTGGCTAGGCCAGTGCAGATTAGTTAGGCCCAAGGTGCTGGTTGTCAAGGTGAAGGAGCAGAAGGTCTGGTCAGCATGATGAGGAGGAAGTGATTGCTACATGCCCATGTGTTAGAAGTTACCTATTGTCTTCACTATTAGAGAAGTGTTAACAAGGAGCCCGGAACACTGGTGAACCTTGAGCCCTGGCAAGGGCCAGAGCTATGCAATGGGAGCTCAAGCAATTTCCTGACAAAATAGTCTCAAAGTAAATTTTTAGTAATATTTACTGACCTTTAAGATTGTCTGTTGCCAGAATTGCCTGCCTGACTAAGGGTTATATGAGTATCCAAAATTTAATAAAATGTTGGCAAGACCTGGGCACCAGTGGAAGTCCTTCCCCTTGTGTTGGGCTTTCCTCCTGGCCCCCAATATTTCCAAAGTATTATTTCTTGTCTCATCTCTATCATTTGTGCGTGGCCCTTCTACAGATCCCAAACCCTGAACCACTGAACCACGCTGGTCGTGGCTCACACACCCAGGTAGCAATCCTTGATCAGAATTTTCATTGTTCAGCCCTGAGCTGAGTTTAGCAACAGGTCAGCAACTTTTCAAACTTCAAAGAACTAGGGCAGGAGCCATGCATAGCCCCACTTTCCCAATGGCCTCCCAGCTTTATTTTAAGTGAGTCTTGGAAATGCATATTTATTCCATATTATTGACTTCTTTATCACATTTTAAAATGTACTTTAAAGTAAAAAAAAACAAAACAAAAAAAAAAACACACACACAAAAAAAACAGATAACATCAGCATTTAGTGACAGCTAATACAATTCAATTAATGTTATATCTTGTTTCCCGCCACTGTAGGGAAAGCTTTCTCCTGATTAAATGTACAGTATGCTCTTCAAAACTGTCCCGAGTCTCTCCGAAGGACAGGCTAATTACCAACTGTTAATATTAAGAATACACTTGGGGCAGGAAAATAGGACTTCAATTTACAGTAATAATTTTGGAATAGAGTCATTCTAGCCGTAAATTGTCACAGCTGCTCAAAGTGTGATGACACCCATGAAAATAAAATGAACGCAGTCATAACTACCTCGTTGATTTTGAGACACTTTGCCAAGAAACTGTAAAATATTTATGTTTTCACAAACTATAAAGTGAGATGTATACCTTATGTTTGCATAGGGGTTCAGGGTTAAACAGTGTTTTTAGATATGACATGGATATATCTTTTGAGACTTGAACAATACTGGTATTTAGCATTTAGTGATTTATCTGCTGAATATTACCCATAAAATATTTTCTTTTTTAAATATGTTTTTAGTGATTTCAGAGAGAAAGGGAGAGGGAGAGATAGAAACATCAATGATGACAGAAAATCAGTGACCAGCTGCCTCCTGCACTCCCCCTACTGGGAATTGAGCCTGCAACCCAGACCTATGCCATTACTGAGAATCACATAGTGACCTCCTGGTTCATAGGTCAATGTTCAACCACTGAGCTATGCCGGCCAGGTTATTTCTTATTTTTAATTGCCAATAGCCAAACCAAATAACCTGCAAATTATTCAAACATAAACATTTTTATCTCAGACTAGTTTATATTTTGAATGGTCTTACCAACATCATCACCACTACCCTTCCATCTCCAAAATTATCGTTTCCCTTCACAGAAGGGATTCCCTGTTATCCAGACATCTGTTTCTGCAAAGACAGACTTAGAGGCAAGTAAAAGAGTGTTACAGTGACTTGGCACAAAGCTGGCGTGCTTCCTGCCTCTGAATCTCCTGCCAACTCCTCCCCCCCACCACCACCATGGGTATTTGCATGGATGAAGAGTGCTCAGATCAGAGCTCACTCTTTGCTAAAGCAGAAGAGTGATTCTCTCTCCATCCTCTACAATAGGGGTGTCGAACTCAATCAGAGAAGGGGCCAAAATCTAAAATCCAGCCTAAATCGCGGGCCGAATGGTTTACTGAACAGTCATAAACTGACAATGTCATAAACTGACAGCGGAGTGCAGTGATGACAGCACGGTGCGGGCCACATTGCAAGGCCTGGCGGGCTGGATTTGGCCCGCGGGCCTTGTGTTTGACACATGTGCTCTACAAGCTCAACCTGACCATCCCCACGTCAGATGACTTCTCTGTCTACAAAGGAAGAGACCAATCTCATTCCACAGCTCAATTCAACGTGTTTGCATGCAATGGAGGTATTTCCACTGATTGGGCATTTTAGTTTACAGAGTATTTGCACTTTATCATTACTTTGCATCCTAGCCAGATCCTGAGACATTGATAATTACATTTTTTCTCTAGATGAAGAATAAGATTTAAATGTAAATTGTTTTTTCAAAAGTGCTCATATTTTTATTTATCATACTTGTTTAACTTAGGATAATATTCGATTGTATTAAAAGCTTTCTTTCCCCTTTTTTCTTTCTTTTAAACTTTTTTTTACTGAACTTTAGAAAGAGAGGAAAGGAGAGGGAGAGCGTTATAAACAATAATGAGAGAAACATCATCAATTGGCTGCCTTCTGATCTCTATAATACTCTAGGTTATTGTAAATTTTCTGTTAAATGTTTCTTCATTCACTTATTTTATTTTACTAGAGGCTCAGTGCATGAAAGTCATTCATGCACTGGAGGGGAAGGAGGGGAGTGTCCCTCAGCCAGGCCTGCACCCTCTCACAGTCTAGGACCCTTTGGGGGATTTCCACTTGCCAGTTTAGGCCCACTCCCGCAGGGCCTAAGCCAAAAGGAGGACATCCTTCTCACAGTCTGAGACCCTTCGCTCCTCACTGTGCGCCTACTCGCTGTTCCTTACTGCTGGGCTCACTGCTCCTTAGTGCTGCCACAAAGGTGGGAGAGCCTCCAGCAACCACCACTGTGCTCACCAACTGTGAGCCTGACTTCTGGCTGAGGGGCTCTCCCCCTGTGGGAGCACACTGACCACCAAGAGGCAGCTCCTGCATTGAGCGTCTGCCCCCTGGTGGCCAGTGCGCATAATAGCTGTAATGGTCGCTTAGGCTTTTGTTATATAGATTAGCTGTGTGTCTGTTTCTGAGTAATGTTTCCAATCCTTCACTTTTTTACAGTATCTGGGAAGCATCAGCTGCTTCCATGGGAGGCTTCTATTTTCCCTGGGCCCTTATGTGCTCCATGCAGAGCAGTGCCAAGGTCTCTCCTGGCCACTTCCAGCCAGCCTGGGAAAAGCAAGACTGGGCAAAGTAGTCAGCTGATCACAAGGGTAGACAGGCACTACAACTAGAAAGAGCTTCCAAAGGAAACAACTTAACTATACAAGCTCACAAAGGCACAATTACTAGTTGTCTAAATGTTGTGCCAGACTGTACTGTGTATGACCTATCAATGACATCCCTCTGCAATGACTGAAGATCACTCCAACTCTGTTCACAAGTTTTTTTAAAAAAAATAATAATAATAATAGGTGCAGTAAAATCCCTCCTACTTGCAGCCTGGCATCAGGAAATGAGATAATGGTTATAACTATAATGGTTATAATTAAATGTTCAGGGAAGGGAAAGTACCTCAAATACACCATGTCATCCATACTTTTCATTTGTCTTATAATTGGCATTTTATAGAAAGGCAGTCAATTGATGATTTAATAAATTGATATAATTGATGAACTGATATAATTGCTATTTTGTGGCTTTATTCTTAATCACTTTTTTTTTCTCCTATTAGTAATCCTTTGTTCAGCACAGCTCTAAACTTGACTGGAGACAAATTAATCTTCACAACTTAAATATCCTCTCTTTCGATGGTCCAAAATGGAACTCAATAGAAATAAAAACACATGCCCAACGCAATTAGCAGATGCTATTTAAAATCCCCGCTACTAGCCTGGCAGGCATGGCTTAGAGGTTGAGTGCCGCCCTAAAAACCAGAAGGTCAGGTTCAATTCCCAGTCAGGGCACATGCCTGGGTTGTGGGCTGGATTCCCAGTGTGGAGCTTGCAGGAGGCAGCCGATCCATGATTCTCTCATCACTGATGTTTCTATCTCTCTCTCCCTTTCCCTTCCTCTCTGAAATCAATAGAAATGTATTTTAAAAATAAATAAGTGAAATAATACAGTCCCTGCTGCTAATACAGCAGTGATACTAGGCTCTGAGACCCAAAGAACTGAGGCTGACCCTCCACAGGGCCAGACTTCAGTTGGGTAAGTGTCTGCCTGTGCCACCTCCTGGGCAGGCTGGTTGGAAGGATTCATGAATCCCAATCTGAGAAGATGCCCAGCGCCTTACAGATGCGCATTAAACATCCTGTTATCCTATACTTTTTTCAAATAAACTTCACATGCATGACTTCATTGGATACCAGCCACCGCCCTTGGAAGCAGAGCGCTCAGGTGTTGTCTCCATTCTACAGATGAAACAGAATCAGCCTCTGACTCTGCTGACCTGGTGTGGTGTGTGTTCCACTGCAGGGCCCCTCACTGTGGTGTGTGTTCCACTGCAGGGCCCCTCACTAGACTCACTAATCTACCCAGTGAGACTCTTAGAGGACTTTAGCCAGCTGCCTGAGCCCGGGCACAGAGGCCACCTCACATTAGGGCCCCAGTAATGGAAAAGGGCTGACGATGTTCCATTGACTTAAAATTTTGTATTTTTAAGGAATATAATCGCCCTCTATAATTGGGAGGAAACACAACTGCTTAGGTAAATGGTGTGGGGTAACAAGGAGCATGGGAGCCATTGGGATAGTTAGAACAAACAGGGTCACAGGAATACAAAACAGTTTCAAGAGACCCAAACAGATGGTTGGTTTCAGGAAAGTGCGTTGGAAAAATGGCAAGGCCTTCAGGGCTGTTTTCTATTTATCTTATGAATATCCACAATCACTCGACGTGGTGCCTTGTACATAATGCATGAATGAATGAGTGAATGAATGAATAAATATTTTATCGTCAATGAGTTGTTCAATATATGATCAGGCATCACTCAAGCTGTTTTTAACCTACAGATGAATCAATGAGTAAATGAATGACATTTTGGATCTTCGTGTGACTTCTAAATAAGCAAAATCAGAAAACTTTATGAAGCAATAAATTATTTGCTGACAGCCTTTTATTTGCATTCCTATTTCAATGACCGTGACCTTTTGCTTCACATTAATTTTGATTGTTGACTCTATAATCAAGCAGCTGTTGAGCAGTGAGCTCACTGTTCTCTGAGCTCTGAGGAGCTCAACCTGAGGGTGCAACCAGGAAGTGAAGACAATGGACACCAGCTTGTCATTTTCTAACAGGCCTGTAGCATGAATTCAGGTTAGCCTCACAAGGATCAGAAAATCACAAGAAATCAGAAAGGAGGCTATGAAAGCATATGAGAGGTTATTATCTAGACATACTTCAGGAAACCAAAGGCTTTAATGCATTTAGCTCGCATTCGGCTTTTAAAAGAGAAAGCAAAAAGGAAACAGAAAAAGCACATTTCCTAGGAGACATACGTCATAAAATTGACTTATTTTTAATTAGTTAAGAATAAATGTTTACATCCATTTCCACATGACAGCAATATAGAAATTAATCAAATTAAGATTCAACGATGGTGAGAACAAAATGTTTATGGAAAATGTAAAATAGCACTTCTTTGATAAAAGTACAAATACGGAGCTGAAAATACCAAATAATGTGTCTCAGTAAGAAAAAGGTTTGGAGCTTCAACGGAACGGTTTTGAGGTCAGACAAAGCTGCTCTTCTGGGAAGCCCACCATATACCCTGATGTATTGAAGACATCTACAACTTAATCATTTCCTTCCTAAACACATTCCACCCTTTTAAAGGTGCAGGCATCTCCCCACACCCCCACCTGACATCAATTCAACAAGAAGTGCTTCCTGCTTAATTGCAATAAACTCTGTAATTTCACCTTCCATATCATGATTAATTAAAAAAGAAGCTGCAAACTATGACGATGTTGCATTGCTGTTCAAAAATCACATGACTATTCCCCAAAGGATACTGACTGGAATTACATCCCACAAAAGGTTCTCTAAAAACGGGGTTCTATGAACAAGGACTTTCGAACAATGCCACATCCTCTTCTTTTCAGGTTCCCTCCACACATTACGACACTAAAGAGAAAGAGGAAGGGGCCAGAGTCGATGGAAGGAGCCGACACAGGCCTACCATGGGGGGAGGAGAGAGAGAAGGACGGAGGGAGGATTGGGTAAGAAAGGACCGCGGTCCCAACACCGTTCTGGGAAAGTCTAAGATGGGCTGCTTGGAGCCCCCAGAGCACAGATTGCCCATGGGAGGAACCCTGCCCGGCACAAGAATGACCTGGTCCTAACACCTCAGCATTCCTAACCACCAGCTGGAAGCAGTTTGGACTGAGTGTGGCTTTGGCATGGAAACCATGGTGGGTCCAAAGGGGCAGCAGCAGGAAGCTGCCCATCAATGATGCCCCACAGCAGGCTCTCTGGAAGAGCATCCCATTGCCAGGCAACCAGATGTCAACAAACGGATGCTGGTTGAGCTGAAAGGCAAACCCAGAGTGGGGAGGCAAACCAGAGGTGAGGAGCAGCAGGAAGCCACTGCCGCCCTCAGTAGCCAACAGAGCGGTGGTGTCAGGAGAGAGCTGGGGCCATGGGCAGAATCCGGATCCGTGGCAGGTTCTGCCTGGTGGTCGATGGATGGTGTGGCAGCGGGAGGCACTGCCTGATGAAAGCCGGGCACACAGCAGAGACTGGCTCACTCCCAGAGACATCTACCAAAGCAGAGGCAAGAGGAGGCCCTCTCTCCCCCCTCTCTTCTCTCCGGTGCCCCTCCTGTGCCATCAGTGTAAGAGGAGACTGTGGGCAAGGGGTCCTGAGTGACCGCAGAGCCCGGCACCCTGCACTCCATCGGAAGTGTCAGCACTGGGTCTGGGAGGGAAGCAGCCCAGGACTGACACGGCAAATATTGTGATTAAAATCCTGGTTTATTCTAAATTACTAAGCAAATGAGTACCATCAAAATAATCAAGTGCCACACGTGATCTAAATAACCAAGTGCCCACAACTTATTGGGGAAAATACAATGTGTCTTAATGAAAAACACCCAACATCAAATCCTATTTTCAATTGGCAGTGAGAAGAGGCAATGGATATAGTATTTTTCAATATTAGATATTTAAAAAAAAAAAAAAGTACATCCTATATAATAAAGAGCTAATATGCTAATTAGACTGGATGGCAGACCAACCTTCCAGATGACCTTCTGGATGACCTTCTGGAATGACCAGTGTGCAGGGGGCAGGGCCTTGGGATTGCGAGGCAGCCTGGGCTGTGAGGGCCTCCTCTTGCACGTATTTCATGCATCGGGGCCTCTAGTAAGAAATAATCATGCTGAGTAATGAGAATTTATTCACAAAAATGTGTTGACAGTCAATTGATAGTTTGGAGAACACGGATCAAATGTGGTTCCACAATGGGTGGCTTTAGACATGGACTTAGCATGTGTATTTACAAAATTGTGGAAAATAGATCATGATGGAGAGCCGTACTTTTTGAAAGGATTGAATTAAAAAAAAAAAAAAATCCAAAGGTAGAAACCATTGCTCTTTAAAGCAGAATCCATGCCTCATCACTGTTGACATTTACAAATGACTGCTTGCCACAGGTGGCACTGGTTCCCTGGGCTCCCGTAAAGAAACTCCTCAAAGACCTGGCAAGGCAGAGGGTTTGAGCAAGGACTTGCTTATGGCATGGGTACTCCCCCCAAATTCAACGGCCACCGCACCCGAAAGACCTGAGGCCTGGCCCCAATAGGAGCACCTCCCCCTCTCTGCTCTGATGCTGCTGGGACCAAGCTCGGAGTATCTGCAGAGGAGGCAGAGAAGCAGTACAGATGTATCCCTGGACTAGCTTCCTGCTCAGCTGTTCCCAGCGCTCAGAGTGAGAGGGGAATAGTGAGGGGGGAGGGCCAGCTGCCCAGCAGGCCTGCTTTGTGAGGCGCTAAAAATACCAGGCCAGAGGGGAGAGCTGGGGGATGAAAGACCGGCCAGGTGCGGGCGCCCTGGGGTGCTGAGCGGCCCTGGGGTTAATGCCCACTGCCCCACCACACAGCTGTAATTGAGTGCCTCAAAGGAGATGACAGGCTTGTCGCTTCTGGAAAGGCAGGGTGCCTCCCACTGTGTGCGCCTCTCAATTTCACCACCGGCCCTCAGACCTGGCGCTGGCGGAGGTTTTGATGTGCTCTTCTCCAAAGGTCCATTGCGGGGCTCGGGCTTGGGAATGAAAAGTGGGGAGAGGAAGGTAATTTTCGGTGCTTGTTCAGCTTAAGCGGGCAGAGTCCTTTGATGCGGGGAGCACACCGTCTCCTGATCTGGGGCGAGGGGCTGTTTAACCACCCGCACCTCGGGCTCTTCGACGCTGAGCCTGAGAGGGGCCTTTGATGGAGGCAGGGAGGCAGCGGTAAGAGGAGCATCACAGTCCCCTGCCCATCGGCCCGGCGCCAGGAGGCATCCAGAGAGAGCGGGCAAAGCTTCCTCTTTTCCTTGTTCTTTTCTGTGTGTGAGAACCTTAACAGCGGCAGGAGAGAAGGTTAAAGACGTGAGAGCGCTGCTATGAATGTTGCTTCCGTTTATTTATAGAGCTGGAAGCCGGGAGCCCCCCAGGAGCAGGGAGAGCCAGCACACTGATGGAAGACCTGGGTTCCGGGGCCTTCTCTGCATCTCCTCGGGGCATTTACTAAAACAAGTACAATCAACTCAAAAAGCAAACCACTGGGCCCCCAGACAGCAGAGGAGAGGTTTGCTAAGGAGGCTGGCTGTGACCTGCGTGGTGATTGCTGGAAGCCCACACAGCACAGCGGCAAAGAGATGACAGACAGCACACTGGCAGGGGATTCTGGGGGGAGGAAAGGACACAATGCCATGGGGTCTGTAAAGGCAGGATAGTTATCACCATGGCCCTCAGGGAGGGCACACACCGAGCACACTTCTATTAACGTTCCAACACTGCAGGACGCGCCTGCTTCCCCACCGGCCAGGCTGGCCTGGGCACATGGCTTAAAAGGGTTGCAGTCGGCTATGCAAATCCTTCCTTATTAGGGCATGCACTGACACATTAGCTTCCTCTATGAATTTTCTCCCAGATTAGAGTTATTTCAACGTAGCCCTCCCTCCACACCATCTGGGAGAGTCCTTGCCTGGTTCTACTGAGGACAGGCCGCCTATGCCTGTGGAAATACGGGCCATCCTGCTCAACCGAGGGGCCCCTCCTGGGGTTTCTGAGGAAGCAATGAAAGGAGGGGCTATGCATTACTTACTGAACACGCTTTCCAGAGTCTAGACAATAAAGTTATTCTTAATCATGGGATTTTTAAAAATCTAATCATAGTTTTTTAGAGTGATATCTTATTATTTCTTTGAAAGCAGATAATCAATGACAAATAATTTTTAAGTTAGCATCCAGAAAACTCAGAGTCATGACCCACTTTCTAGTAGAAAATGATGTGCCCTAATTGCAACCCTAGTGAAACTAGAGGCCTGGTGCATGAAATGCATGCATTTGGGCGGGGCGGGCTCAGCCTGGCCTGCACCCTCTTGCAGTGCTGGAGCTCCGCCATCGATCGCCCCAAAGAGGTAGGCCCTGACCACCTGGCTGGGCTCCACAATGGATCGCCCCCCGCAGAGGGAGGCCCAGCCTAACCTCCGTAGTCCAGTGGTCGGTGTCCTGGGCCTCCCTCTTTGGGGCGATCGCAGAGCTTCCCCCGCCGACTGATTGCCCTGCTGGCCAGTGTCCTGGACCTCCCTCTACAAAGCGATCATGGGGCAATGTCAGGGCCCTCCCTCAAACTGCATCAAATCACACCCACCTTGGCCAGCCTGGTGCCAGTGGGTATCATAGCATGGTTGTCCAGAAGGTCATTCCTCTGTTCGGCTGTTCGGTCCACTTGCACATTACGCTTTTATTATTATAGATTATAAGTGAGGAAGAGAGTGAAGATACATTTTAAATATACCTATTCATGCTATGAAGACCATATTGATAAATCTACTAAATCACAGCTAATATATTGTATTCTTTAAAAATCCTTAATATCAAGCAACAACATGTAGAAAAGTTTTAAAATATTACATTAAAATGCATTTTAATATGCATGAAGTTAAGTTCCTTTTACTTGTGCATGCCACATTTTATGATTTACAGTGCCTTATGAACAGTGTAAGAAGTTGGGTTTTGTATTTAAAATGAAACAAGGAGGACAATAAGACTGGGTGTATGGTCCAGCGAGGGGTGCAATTAGGGCACATCATTTTCTACTAAAAAGCAGGTCATGACTCTGCGTTTTTTTGGATGCTAACTCAGAATTAGAGACCCAGTCTCCACTTCAGTATCTAGGAAATAAAAACAAACTATTTGGTCAAGAATAAGTATTCTTGATTCTAATAGTTGAGATGAAAAAGTCTCAGTGTATCTTTATAACAGCACTTTGCTTAGTGAAAAACCCATCCCTGCCATACTTAAAGCAAACAGAAGTCAATATGTTGCTTGGTGATGTTCCTCATAATGTCTCTCAGTGTGGCCTTACTATACAACCTCTAAGATGGAATTCAGTAAATGTGTTTTTTTATGATGCTCTAAAATTATGCAGTTCTTACCCCATGAGTCCTGATACTCTGACTCAATGCAAAAAAAAAAAAAAAAAAAAGTATTTTAGACTCCTTCTTAGGTGTTTATGTTATATTTATAATTACTTTTTGTGATTTACCTGGTGTTGATATATCAAAATTAAAGTCAGACTTTATGAAGAAAACCTGTATTAACTATCCTCCAGTTCTGAGGAGATGAGACTTGGAATGTGCAGATAAAAATTGGAAGTGTAGTCTGGCTGGCATGGCTCAGGGGTTGAGCATTGACCTATGAACCAAGAGGTCACAATTCGATTCCCAGTCAGGGCACGTGGCTGGGTCGCGGGCTCGATTCCCAGTGTGGGGTGTGCAGGAGGCAGCCAATCAATGATTCTTTCTCATCAATGATGTTTCTATCTCTCTCTTCCTTTTTGAAATCAATAAAATATTTTGAAAAAAACTGGAAGTCTACTTCAGAAATGGATATTGTAAGACCCACTAATATATGGTAACCAAGTCTTCAAAAGTGCATTGTATTTAAGAGTGCTCATTCTGTCACTCTATAGAGTTGTTTTGATTCTTATCATATTGAAAATATTAGCATTCAGATAATGCTATTAAGACAGAAATAGTGATGAGGCAGAATACACAATATTTTTTCTATCAAAGCCATCCAGTGGAAGTATATCAAAACTCTTAAATCATTTCACCAAGAAACTCATAAGTATTTTTAATCCATATAACACTATAATAGCATTTCCCAATTTTTAAATAACATAGAATAGCCTGGTGGGCTTGTTATAAGTAAATATGCCTACGTAACCCACTCATCTCCGTTCCTGAGACTTTCTGAATTGGTATCTCCAGGAGCCTGACCCACACAAATTAGACAAAACCAGTCATCCTGATATAACCATAGTCTGAAAATTACTTCTCTCTAATGGAATTTTTTATTGAAAATAGCTGTGAAGTTCTAAAATTTAAATGAATTTTAGGGTTTTTGGGGGGTTTTGTTTTATTTTTAGAATACTTCAGTATTTTTATTTGGAGATAAATGTTAAAATTGTGAGGCTCTTCCCCAAATACTTAGGACAAATGTGTGGGTTGGAGACATGGTATCTGCATCTTTACAGATAAGTCTTATGCAAATAGATTGTAAGGTGCCATTGTCATAACAGCATTACCGAGAATTTAAAAAATAAATGAAAATCAAGTATCATGTGGATTCAGCCACAATTTATCTGTCTCTAAGATTCATTTTAAACTAATGCACTCTGAACTCTGATTATCTGTTAATAAATACACATTTAAAAAAATTTAAATCCTGCCCAAACCGGTTTGGCTCAGTGGATAGAGTGTCAGCCTGCTGGCTTAGAGTCCCAGGTTTGATTCCGGTCAAGGGCATGTACCTTGATTGAGGGCACATCCCCAATTGGGAGTGTGCAGGAGACAGCTGAATAGATGTTTCTCTCTCATCGATGTTTCTAAATCTCTATCCTTCTCCCTTCCGTTCTGTAAAAAAATCAATAAAATATTTTAATTAATTAATTAGTTAACTAATTCATTAAAATCCTAAAAGTATTTTCCAAATTGCAGATGGATAGGTAAAACCCTGTGGCATCTATTAATCAGAAGTCACTCTTATCAACCTTCCACAAGTACCTTCATAGGAGTTCAGGGTTTGGCTCTCCTACTTGGTCTGCTTGCCTGGGGGCCAATCTCAGCCTCGGTTTATAATCTGTGCAATTCTGACCTCTTTGAATGTTATAGGGAGTAAATTAGATGCCATATTAAATGCTTATAAGACAGAAGAAACACACGACAATAAGTGTCAGCCATCTGCATCTGTGGTGGAGAGGCGCTGTATGCTCCATCACCAGCTTCAGACAGAAAGTCAGCACCTGCCATTAGGTCGTTCAATTGGAACTATTACTAAAATATCACATCTGAAATTTCATCTGACAGGGTATTAAAGTACGGCATTGCTATCGCTGGGATGAAACACCTTTATGAAGTTGTGAGCATTCTTAGATCTTTTAAGGATGAAAGGAACACCCAGAGTAATTAGCAATTATTATTTCACAACAAATCATAGCTGTCTCTTCACTAAAGCATTGCACTGGGATTCGGGAGACCTGAATTATATTCCCACCTCTGCTGTTCTCCAGTTTTATGACATTGGAAAGTCACTTCACCTTTCTGTGTCAGAGAAAACTTATAATTAACTTTCATTGATATATAAGCCACATTCTGCAGCAGCTGGATAACTAGAATTATATTTCCCACCAGAATGTAAAGTACTAAATATTTCCTATAAAGTATTTTGTGTAGAGTGAATTTTGACTTTTTTTGAGACTGCAATTTAATTGATAAAAAATGAACCTATAGGCTGAAACCAGCTTGGCTCAATAGATAGAACATCAGCCTGCGGACTGAAAGGTCCCGGGTTTGATTCTGGTCAAGGGCATGTACCTTGGTTGTGGGCACATCCCCATTTGGGGGTATGCAAGAGGCAGCTGATCGATGATTCTCTCTCATCAGTGTTTCTATCTCTCTATTCCTCTCTCTTCCTCTCTGTAAAAAAATCAATAAAATATATGTTTTTTTAAATGAACCTATATATGTTTTTGAACAATCTCATATTTGATTACATATTGCATATACAAGTATAACAATTAAAATAATCTTTATGTACATGCAAATGATTTTTATTGAAACTTTCTCCTATAAGGCAATAACTAATATACACTTATAGAAAAATGGGCAGAATAATTGAGTAGCCAATACAAAAAAAAAAAGAACAACTTAAGAAATATTCACTTCCATTATAATATAAAGTTCACATTTAAGAAAAAATAACTCTTAATATTTTACACTTAGATTTTTAAATAATTTCAGTGGTCATCCCCACAATTTCTATGTGGTGAATTAGGCAGCAAATATCAAAAGTCTTACAGTTATCCATACTCTTATAATATTTTCATTTTTAGAAATTTAAATTGCGTATAGACTCCAAGATACACAGAATATATCTATGTAAGAATATTCAAAGCACCGTTATGTATAAAACTGAAAAGGGCTAAACAAATAAATGCCCAACAAAATGATAAAGTTTAAATAAAGTATGGTTTATCTTGGCAATAAAACCCAGTCATTAGAATTGATATTTTCAAAGAATAGTGTCAGAATTGATAAACATATGACTGCTAAGGGTTGAATTGTGCCCCCTGCCCCCATCACCCCGACCTGACGTTTTAGTGTCTCAGAACATGACCTCTTTCCAGAGATGATCTAATTAAAAGGAGTTCATAGGGCCTGCATCCATGACTATTGGTGGTCCTCTGGCAAGGTGCGCTTTGGACACAGAGGCCTGTACACAGTGAGGTGCCCTGTGGACACGAAGGCCGAGTTCAGGGTCATGCACCCTGAAGGTCATCAAAGAACCACCAAATCTAGGGCAGGAGCCTGGAGTTCTCTCACAGCCTGGCAGCCCGCAGAGACCTCAACCCCGCCGGCCTGGGTCTCACACCTTATCTTCCAGAACCGTGCCACAGTCAGTCCCCATTGCTTATGTGGCCAGTTTGTGGTGCCCTAGCAAACTAACACAACCACTATGTGAAAAACTAACATCTTTTATATCCCACAAAAGATTAAAAAGATTTTATAACCATATGTGATAAACTAAGACAACCGCTATGATTTAACACAACCACTATGTGATATGTAGGAAAACCTACACAAAAATATATGCTGGCACAAATTCAGACAAACGTACACCTTTTTTTTAAAACATACAGGCAAAGTCATGTTTGTCAGCAAAAGAACACTTGAAATTATGTGAGCATCTCTAAATTGTAGCTCTTTTTAATTTGGGAGCATGTTCTGTACTCTCATACACACCAATTGTTTCCCAATATAAGAATAAGCATTGTCCCAAACTACGATTGCATTCTTAAGTCCTACCATTCACCATTCTGTTTAAGATTACATTTTGCTCATATTTTATTGGCGGTGGTGGTGGGGACAGTAAAACTATGGAATGTCCCAGAGAAAAGCACTTCTTCTGACTCAGAAATACTAGTAATAGCTCCAGGAAGCTGGCTGGCCCAAGGTCACTGCAGAGAGAGAAGTAACTCATACCTGCACGGAGAGAGCGGGCTGTAGGGAAATGAAGAGGCCACACTTGTAGGTGGTCTGCACTGGAATTGGGTGACCCTCCCTGCATCAGCATGGGGGTCTCTCTCTCCACTTTGTGCATCCTGTTACCTGCTGTCTGCGCCTCCTGATGTACCTGACATTCTGGATGGGGCTTCTGCCTGAATCTACGCTTAGTACCTGCCTGGGCCCTTCCTCATGATGCCGCATCCAGAGAGAGATCCGCGTCCGGCTCCTGGTATTTATCTTCTCAGACTCCTCATTCATTTGAGAACTTAACTGCTTTCTTTTCCAATGTATCTTTATTGTGGAAAATATTACACACGCCCTGTCGTTTTTTCCCCCATTAGGCCCTCCACCCTCCCAACCCTCTTCCAGGCCTTCGCTACACTATGGTCTGTGTCCATGGGTCATGCATGTATGCATATCAGGTCTGCATATAATTGCTGACCTTGATTTTCTTGATGGTTCACAGCATCTACAAAACCTTCCCTCAGTATTACTCAAACTCTTTGTAGTGAAGGGTGATTTTCTCACAGTCTATCACAGACCAACACGTGTAACATGAATTAAAATACTGGAAACGTAAAATTTTTAAATTTTTTAAAATTTTAAAGCTGAACTCATTTTCTATCATACACCAAATATTCTATAAGACACATTAAAATAAATGTTTAAATAAATGAAAATAAAAATTGAAGACAAATATACAAGATCATTTTTTGTCAATACTTTCAACAGACATAGAATTACTCTGCAAACTGCCACACTGTTTCCAAATGCTTGCTCTCGGTGTTCAGATTGGCTTTGTTCACATGGTCACACGGTGGTTGTGGGCCAGAATCTGTCCTGAGCACCTGCTTCAAAGCTCTCCTCTCTATGCTGTTCTTCTCCTTAGTTTAACATAGTGTCCAAGGTTATAAAATCAAGTTTAAAATCCAGCAAAAACTGGCATTCATTAACGACATAGCACTCCATCCTTCTCTGCCTTTTTCTTATTTCATCTGCTAAGAACACAGCTATCATTTGAACAGTTAACTCAATGCTAATATCTAGCTGTTCAAAAATGGATTAGTAATATTAAATTTTGGATTCTTACTTTTTTAAATATATATTTATATTGATTTCAGAGAGGAAATAGGGGAGAGAGAGAGAGAGAAACATCAATGAGAGAATCATTGATTGGCTGCCTCCTGCACTCCTCCTACTGGTGATTTAGCCCACAACCTAACATATGCCCTTGACTAGAATTGAAACCAGGAACCTTCAGTCTGCAGGCCGACCCTTCATCCACTGCACCAAACCCGCAAGGGTGAATTCTTATGTTTTAAAATCAGGTTTACCACTTTCCAATTCTTAATTTAGTTAACAGGACCAGCCAACTACTGGGAGAGATTATACAAGCAGTGGTGATGCTCATCACAAGGCTTTTACTATCCAAGGCTAGCCTCACTTCTCAGTGTCCACTGTTTATTATCTTCTTAAATCTGAGCAAGCTACTCAACACCACTGACTGTTGGTTTCTTCGTTTGTAAAAAGGACACATCACATATATCAGAGGGTTGGGTGTGGTATATGTGTATGTGATGTAAGACGCAGAAGCCTTTGAAATTGTGGGTCCTGAATTCGCGGATGGCTGTGTGGTTCCTGCTCTCTGTCCAACCAAGAAGACTCTGTTTCACTGTGATGATGAACAGCTTCCTAAGACATACCTTGGGCACCTTTAAGAAGCACATAGACTTGCAGCACCAAGTTCTCCTTCTTAAACCACATACCTTAACTATTTTTCCTCATTCAGAACCCCGTCTATGTTTCCTAAGTTCCATTTCATGTCATTCTAATATTACTGAGTAATCTCTTTCTCTTGCCTTATATCCCAAAGTTTACATTTACTACTTTTACCCTTTGTATAACATTTATATTATTATACATTATTAAATGTTTCTACAAACACATAGGTTTTCTAACATCCAAGAATATAATCTATTTCCTTAGATTATATCTTCCAATAAGTAATGAAGTTCCTGACAAGAAATGTGGCTTAAAAATGAATGCTTTTGTTTATAAATTATGACACTCTTTAGCTGTTGGTGTGTTGTTGTTTTTAATGTTAAGGAGTTTATGTACCTTGCTTATTTTTTTTACATTTCATTTCTTGCTGTTTAACTCTTTTCCTACTTAGTTATGAATGAGCATTGTATAGTAGAAAGCCCCAATTTTATTCCCTTCTTCCAAAGGGAATAAAATACCTTCCAAGTGGATAATTTGAAAATTAAAATTAAATCAGAGAAAAAAATAAGTAATTACTGGTTGACATGTAGCAAGTAAATAATAAAATAAAATCTTCAACATCTTACATCATGTATTCATATGAGCTGTTTGTCTACCTGACCCTTTCTACTTAACTCTAAATTCTCTCATAATAACACTCCCTAATTATTGAGGCACTTTGGAAATCATACATTATAAAACTTCAGGTTAAGGTTATAAAATATTTAAATTTCTAATTACTAGTGGTGTGTAATGTTATTCTGAAGATTCCTACTATAAATCAACAATTGATGCTGATTTATTTTTTTAATAACTACAATATCTGCTTTCCATGATTATGTAATTTACTGAGTAAGTCAGTAATTGGTTAAACTGTGAAAATTTGAATAATATTTTTGTCAATAAACTTATTTTTGCAAACCTTTTTTTGCCAATCTCAGTGCCCTCAGTAATCCCGTATCTGCCTCATTGATGTAACCTACTAAGTGCATCATGTCAAGTTCTATGAAAAAACCCTCTGAAGCCCAGCCTGTGTGGCTCAGTGGTTGAGAATGGACCCATGAACCAGGAGGTCACAGTTACATTTCCTGTCAGGCACAGATTTTAGGCTCCATCCCCTGTAGGGGGCATGCAGGAGGCAGCCAGGGGATGATTCTCTATCATCATTGATGTTCTATCCCTCTTCCTTTCCCTCTCTGAAATCAATAAAAAACATAGTTTTAAAAAAAGCACCTCTCAAACTGTTGTTTTTAGCCCTGATTTTATTTCTGTGACTAAGTGATGATAAAGACACTTTTGACAAGTAATGGTATTGCTGACAGTCTCAGGAGCTAAAAAAGGAAAAAACAAAAAACAAAAAACGACTAGCCTTCAATCAAACCTTTTCCGTTAAATGCAATCTACAAACAGATCTTTAAAAAGGTGTCCATAATTAATCAACTGGAAAAAAAAGAAGCTTAAAATGTGCTTGCACGGTATGACCCCTTTCCTGTCCACATTGAAATAGCTACCTCTAAACAGACCTCTTCAGATGAAGACTGCGATGTGTTTGTCAGGCGAGCGCACTTCATTAGCCAACCTCACTGACATGGGCTTGTTTACCAGGAAAACGGCAAGAGTTCGGAGGAGAGAATATAATGCATTAAAACGGAGCCCCACAGGCAGGTACTCATCCTTCACCAATAACCATAAAGCACCTTGAAAGTACAAAGCGCTGGTTAAATGATAAGGTGCTTATCAGGAACTGGCCACTAACAGAAGCGGAGTAATAGGTGTGATGGATGGAAGACTTGATATAACCTGCCCACCACTCAATTCCTACCAACATCGCGCCTCCGGAGAGAATGAGGGGAGCAGACAGAGGGCAGAGGACTTCATCGAGGGCCTCCCCAGCTGGCCGCCTGCCACCTCCCATCGCCTTGGAACACCGGCGCGGTGTGTGTTACTCTGGTTTCTAATCCCATTAAAATAGTGTTTTGTCCTGTTTCCCCCAAGATGAATTCACGGCAACATTGAAATGTGCATGATGGATTTAGCGAAGCGATACTGGAGAGCAGCTGGGATGAAAGAGCAAAATAGAAGCTTCATTCTGCATCCCACTCAGTGGCCCGGTAGATCACACATAGGAATCGCTGCTTTTAAAATACAGAATTCTGCCATTGTAGATACTGACATGGAAGTCTCTTCTGTCTTCATTTGGAAAATATTTATTTATTAATTACATTTATTATGGTAACAGTATATTTCCTCTTATTTGTACTTACATCATTTTTGTTTGCTGAGATGAAACAAGTTTTGAGTCTGTGTTACAACAACATGTAGATGGACTCAAGTTTCCTTATTTTTCTGTACTAACTCATTCCCAGTTGTTCTGCTTAGCTTGTGTGCCATGGTGGTCTCTATGCTTTGAATGTCCTCTGTTCATTTTGAACCCTTTCTCAAGATTGGAGGTGGGGAGGGGCAACCGGAGGCAGGCTGGCCAGGTGGAGGGGCCACAGGCAGTTGGTAGGCTGGCCCTGACCCCTGGTTAAAATCCTGTGGAACTCCTGATTGAGGGGACAATCTGCATATTAGCCTTTTATTATATAGGATGTTTATTTATTTATTTATTTCAGAGACACAAAAGGTGAGGAAAAGAGAGACAGAAACATCAATGATGAGAGAGAATCAATGATCAGATGCCTCTTGCACACGTCCTAATGGGGATCAAGCTGGAAACACTGGCATGTGCCCTGACCATGAATGGAACTATGACCTCCTGGTTCATGGATCGATGCTCAAACACTGAGCAACACAGGTCGGCACAGTCTCATCTTTTGCAGCCATGTTTTGCAATCTCATCTTTTGGCATAATAGTCTGTATAAAGCATGAGTCTATTCCATGATTCTCTCTCCTGAATATTTGTTGAATTGTTGTTCTAAGTATTTATGCACTTATAGGTTGATTTTTGTATGTATCCTGACCAAGGATCAAATCTGCAACCTTGGAGTATTGGGACAATGCTCTAACTAACTAAACTACCCAGCCAGGGCAATTAGCATATGTTTTATTTTTTACTCTACATTTTATACAACCTTTCTCTTAATAAAAAATATGACTTTTGACTTATGCTTCTAGCAATTTCTCTAAAATTCTAAAAACCTTTCTGCTGTTGTTTTTCTCTCAGTTTAGTTCTCAACCTCTTCAAATTTTTTTGGACAGAAAAAATTATGCTTTTTTTCTTAAATTAGGAATAAGGATATTTTAATCTGAAGTCAGTTTTGAACATTTCAAAATGACAAGTGTGATAATCAGACCATGGGAGTCTTTTTTAGGGGGTAACAATGAATAAACTTTTGTATTGAGATACACCCAGAAGTATCCCACTTTGCCCTTCCATTACATAACTAATGTGAACTTGTGGCTATAAAATAAAATGTGGCCTCATTAAATGATTCTCAGGCTTGTCTTGCACAAGTCTATCAGCATACAGCTATTCCCAGGTAAAAGAGAATCAAGGGCTAAGGAGGAATGTGTCTTGACCACTTGACAACTGTATTGGCATTAGTATTATAGCTTCTGCTGATTTTAACCTCAAACTGACCCATCTCTTTCCTTGAAGACATGCACTAGCAAACTGTAAATGTCAAACTCTCCAGGTGATGAATAGAGAAGAACAACATAAGACCAGTGGTAACTATATGCTGCAGAGCAGAATATGTGCATTTTTTCTTGTATTCCTACACTCAGAGAGAAATCTCAGTAATACACTGTTGGTTGTTTTTTAAACCTCTTATTTATCACACAAATGATAATACTATAAAAGCTACAGCAAGACTTGGTCTCCAATGAACTTACTGCACTGAAAAAAAATTGCACTTTTTTATATTATTGTACACAATCAAAGGGCCCAGTAGCTGTTCAGTAACACAAGATGCCATAGATCATTCTAGCAGTGACTACCAAAATATATAGCTATTTTTATTACCTTAGTTCTTTCCTAAAAAAAAAAAAAAAAAAAAAAAAAAAACTTTATATATAGCATATAGCCTTCCACATAAAGTCAATGCAATAGAAAAATCAGCAACCACCAGACAGAAATTTACTTTAAAAATGAATACATGCACACACACACACACACACACACACACACACACACACACTGTATATTTTTATTTTTATTTAAAGGAGAAAAACATTAATGTGGTCTGTTTATTTTATTTTATTTTTTTTGCCCAGACAAATGCAAACTTGGGCCTCTAATTATATACACTTGCATTTAATTAAATATACTCATTATAATCAATACTAATAATAGAGAAATATGCAAATTGTTCAGAATGCCATCACAGTAATGACCCAACAGCAGGCTGTGTGGGGTAACAAGGCCGGCAAAGGGGGTCAGTTAGGGGAGACCAAGCCAGCAGGGGGGCCAGTTGGGGACAACCAGGCAAGCAGGCTAGCAGTTAGGAGACAGTAGTTCGGATTGTAAGAGGGATGTCTAATGGCAGGTTTAGGCCAGATTGGGGTCCTGGATTGGAGAGGATGTAGGCTGGGCTGAGGGGACCTTCCCCCCTCCCATATGCATGAATTTCATACACAAGGCCTCTAGTTTTTAAATATAATTATATAAAAATTATGTGTGTAGGTATACAACATACAGATATAACTGAGATCATGGTAAACTAAAATTTTAGCTACCTAAATAATCAGTTTGTACCCCAAATGTCAGGTCTTCCCCTATGTCTTTATCTAGCTATCCAAATCACAATGTAAACATCAAACCCTTCACTGTTTTATTTTTCAATCCTCTCAGAGCCATGTTTTCAGGATTTGCAGTTGTAGTTTTATTAAAGATAGCTTTGAGGGATGGAGAGACGTTTACATCACACACCTTTACCATTCCTCTTTAGGCACTCCATTCTCCTTGCACTGCTGCTTCTTTTGTCTCTTTCTTTATATATAGATATGTATTGGTTTCAGAGAGGAACAGAGGGAGAGAGAGAGAGAGAGAGAGAGAGAGAGAGAGAGAGAGAGAGAGAGAGAGAGAGACATCAATGATGAGAGAGAATCATAGATCGACTGCCTCTTGCATGATCAGGGATTGAGTCCGCAACCCAGACATGTGCCCTACCTGGGAATTGAACTGTTACCTCCTGGTTCATATGTTGACGCTCAATCACTGAGCCACACCAGCCAGCTCTGCTGCTTCTATGGGCAAGCTCAGCCCCTCTCTCTGACCAAGCCCCTGTCTCAGCCCCTCTTCTATGGCCAAGCTGGCAGTCCCACCAGCTTCCTTTTTGTTTTCCATTAAAAAGAGCACAGCTCTCTTCCCTGAAAACCTTGAGCATCAGACCAATATTCAGGACAGAGAAGCTTGTTTCGGCTGCAGAGTGGCTCTAAGAGTAGATGTGACTCCCAGGCCACAAGTGCAGTTGTGCAAACAATCACTGCTTCTCTCTGCCCTAGGCACCACTGTGATTTTCCATGTGTGTCCTGCTGTTCCAGGCTCAAGAGAACATAAGACTCCATCACTGCAGAGGTTTCCCTCTGTCTGCATCATACCACTCATAAGGCTTTTAAAAAATGCTGGTGAGGCAGTTCTACATGTCACTGAGATGTCCCTCAGCCTCGTCCCATGACTGTTCCTGTCCAGTGATGCTCTGGGATGCGAGGAAAGGAAACCTTGTGAAGGGCATGGTACCCTGTGTGCCTAGATGCAGCAGCTTCCCATTCCTGCCTCGTGATCTCACACATCCTTGGTGCTCCCACAAGAAAGCTTTCCTCAAGACATCTGGGTTCCTCTATACTTCTGGGTCCCTCTGTACTTCTCCAGTGCAGGATAACCTATTTCAGTTTGGGAAAGATGGTTATTTCTACCCATGGATACTTTCATCCAATTGGCCAAACCTAAGTTCTCTTAGAATTTAAATTTGAAAGGACCCAAGCTAACGTTTCAGATTATCTTGGTTTTCAATCTGGACATATAGCTAGGAGTTAAGTGAAAAATGTCACCCACCCTTGTGGGAAAAAAATAATAAATTAAAATATAAATTGATATTTTAAAATGAGATCTAGCCAGAAAAAAAATTTAAACATTGCAATATTATATGGCCTTTTTAATTTCAGCCATATAGCTATAGCCTCCAATCATTGGGACTTTTAAGAGTAAAGATTATACTATTTCACCTTTAAAATACAAGTATGAGCTTTGGGTCTGCGGCATACAGACATTTAATAGTCACTTGTTGGATGAGTGGATGTGCACACACAAGTATTGGAGGCCTGTAGAGCACCTACCGTCTAGTCGATTAAGTTTGGGATGTGCATAACTGTTACCAGGTGAGTGGTGGCAACTGTTCCGAGTGTCACAGTTCGGCTTGCTCACGGCACTGTTCGAAGCACTGACATTTGACTACAACATTTGTTCAAAATCTGCTCTTTAGGATAGTTTCAATCTTGGCCTTTACATGATTAAAGAGCCAAAGCCATATTCCACATCAGACTGGGCAAGAGCTCATGGGATTAGGCATGTTTCAGAACCATAGCCTGATTGTCCATTTTCAATGAGAGGTATGACTTGGAGTGAAAAATCTTCATAAGTGCTTAATATGTTGAAATTACCAGCTAATTGAGGTAAAAACTAAATTGAAACTTAGAAAATGGAAACATATACTCATGCAAAACACTGTACACAAATGTTTATGGAAGCTAGACTGAAACGGCCAGGAGCAGGAAATGGCCCAGGTGTCCTTTCACAGGTGGATGCTCAAACAAGCTGCCATGACACATCCATCGCAGAGAACAAACATCAGCCGGCAATTAGAAAGAACACCTACCGATACCTGCAGCCACTTGGAGAGCTCTTCAGAGAACCAGGTTGAGGGAAACAGGCAATCCCCAATGGTGACACGGTAGATGATTCCACTTACATAACATTTTGAAAGGACAACATTTCAGAAATGGAAAACAGATGGGTAAATGACAGGAGTCAGGGAGAGTAGGATTGAGGACAGCAGAGAGGTTTTAAAATTGCAACATTTGAACCTTTGCAGGCATTGAACTCTTCATTATCTTAACTGTAGTGGTGGACGTGTGAACCTATAGGTAATAAAGATGCAGAGAGCTAAATGTACACAACACATACACACAGACAACCATAAGCAAAATTGAGGAACTGACTATGATTGGTGAAAGATATTAATGACATTAATGACAAAGCACTGTTTGTGATATCGTTAGTTAATTTTACAAAATATGCCATTGGGTGACATGGGTTAGAGGGGACATGGAATTTCTTTCTATTATTTTCTACAATTGCATAAAATATATAATTATCTCAATACAAATATAACTCTTAAAAGTTAGTCATTGTTATTGCAAGAGTAAAATGCAATAGGAAATGATTGTAAGAGCTGTTTTGTAAACAAAATCCATGAATGGTTACTTTAAAATAGTTAAGTAGATAAATAGATGGACATAAAACTATTAAGAAAGTGTGTATGCAAAATAATTTGAGGATAATTACTTTGTGATTCAACAATTATTTGTTAAAAATAGTAAAGCAGGGGGAAATGAGATCAGTAATGCAAATATTTGCAGAATCGTTTATATTGCTATACCATAATAATAAGTAACACTGTATAATAACTTATTAGATTTAGTTATTTAATTAAGTTGGGGGCCATGAGTTAAGTGACAGAAGAAGAAAAAATATTCCACAATTGTATATAACAATGTCCATGAGCAATCTTTTTCATTCTAGACTTAATAAAGAATATAAATCATCTGAAAAAAAAGAAGGAAATGTTTAAAGAAAGTGGGTTATCCCCAAAATAGCATGTTTGGCAATTGGTACCACTTGAAAATGAACCTATATTTAATCAAAAATGTTCATTAACGTGATTGCTAAGTAAATGTAATCAGTTGAAAGTGCTGAGAAATTCATGGGCCCACTCTATAACACCAAACTTAAAATGTGACTACTGAAAGTTTAAAAATAAACCTGTAATGAAAATTTAATTTTTTTTAATTAAAACTATAAATTTATTTTTGCAACAAGGAAGGGAGAGGGGGAGATATAGAAACATCAATGATGAGAGGCCCACTGCATGAATTAGTGCATGGGTGGGGTCTAGCCAGCCTGGCCAGGGAAAGTGGACATGGGCGGTTGGCCAACCTGCCTGCTGGTTGAACTCCTGGTCAAGGGGACAATTTGCATATTAGCCTTTTATTATATAGGATATACACTGAGTGGCCAGATTATTATGTGTTCAGAGATTATAATAATCTGGCCACTCAGTGTATACTGTGCATACAAATCACAGGAAGATTTTGTTCAAGGCAGGTTTTGATTTTATTGTCTGGTGTGGGTAAGAGATTATTTCTTTCTTTTATTTAAATACATTTTTATTTATTTCAGAGATGAAGGGAGAGGAAGAGAGAGATGGTAACATTAATGATGGAGAAAATAATTGATCAGCTGCCTCCTGCACACCCTCTACTTGGGGGGTCAAACCCGAAACCTGGGCATGTTTCCTAACTGGAATCCAACCATGGCCTCCTGATTCACAGGTTGATGCTCGACCACTGAGCCACACACCAGCCAGACGGGATTCTTTATTTCTAATAAGCTTCCTGAAGATGCCAGATGTGCTTGTCTGGGCACAATCTTTCAGAAGCAGTGTTGTAGGGGATGCCAATTCTAAGCAGATATTTTTCATTAATGATCCTATAGATATACTAGGGAGATAAGAAGTAAAGACACACAAAAACTTTTGTAGAGCTGAATGTCTTGATAATTTAATCTGTGAAAATATACAGGAGGGGGAGTAAAGTGACTTAGGGTTCTGAGTCCTATTGCCCCAGATTTCCTTTATGGATACTTTTTTTTTTGTATTGCTCTTCTAGAACTTACGCCAATTAAAGCCAAAAGGAAATAAACCTAATTAACATATTATTTTTTAAAAAGAACAAGGGAACCAGACACAACAAAAAAAGTGAATTTTAATTATGCCAACCATTGAGAAGCTTAGGAAAACATGGGGACAGTTTCCAAGAAAGAGCATCGGAGAGACACATTAATTCGGAAAAGAAAGATATTCTGTAGGGCCTGGTGCAAGGAAAGGCTTCCCTAATCAAAAAGAGAGACAATAAATATGGGAAGAAACCTACTTGGCTGAACTGAAAGTTGATGCTCATAAAGCCTGACACCTAAATAGGTAACTAGGTCAGGTTAGGAGGAATAAATACAAGGAAAGACTAATAGTTTGATTTTTTAAAAGGACAAAAGTGAATTTAAGTGCAACTCGCAAAACGAAAGAGCAAGAAAACAAACTCAGAAGAGGAAAAGCCAATAACGGAACTAAAGAAAAGAGAAATACGGAAAATGCCAAGTACAGAAAAATAAAGTGGCTATCTTTTTAGAAGCAAAGAAGTAAAAAAAAAAAAAATTAGAAAATGCAGGTCTTGAATTTTGCTAGCTTATTTTATGAGCAGTAAGACCTTTTGTTGAATACAATGTAAATGTATTGATTTTCCTGTAAATTATTAGTAAAGTATCAAATTGTTTTAAAATTATACAACATAATGTATAGGTAAAAAGAATTCAAAGTCAAAATTTAAAAAAATAAAATGGTTATGCTGAAGAATAATTCTGGATTGCATTAAATGAAGAATATAAGAGTTTGAAGCTTCCAGCAAAAATTACAACTGAGAAAGAATCTTCATGTCTAGAATGTAGAAAAATAGAAATATTTGTGCGTGCAAGAAATGTTTGTATGATATATTCCTGGGTCTAGAAAACACATACATTAAATAAACTCACCTAATTCTGATGAAATAACCCTGCTTTGAGAAGCTGGTAGTGTGATTAAATGAAGATTAATAAATTAATACATACATAATTACAGACAAAAAACAGAAAATTGGTATACAGACTTGGGAAATGGTTTCCCTAACAACCATAATTATAGAGAACCTAGTCTCCCTGCACACAAACACATGTGCCAGTAGCTCGGTGCTGCCCTCCAGTAGCTCTCTGCCCACTGCCCTGCCCTCCTGTAGCTCCCCCGATCCCCCTTATATTGTAGCTTGCTGCCATGCTCCCTTCTGTAGCTCTCCACTGCCTGCTTGTAGCTCCCTGCCTCACCCACCTGCTGATCCGTGATC
This sequence comes from Pipistrellus hanaki, assembly GCF_964339955.1. Classification (NCBI taxonomy): domain Eukaryota; kingdom Metazoa; phylum Chordata; class Mammalia; order Chiroptera; family Vespertilionidae; genus Pipistrellus; species Pipistrellus hanaki. The sequence goes on along the minus strand of NC_140510.1, from coordinate 68,910,966 downwards.
TGATCGTTACGTGGTCGGTTGCTGCATGTCAAGGTGTAACAACATTTGCATATTACATCTTTATTATATAGGATAACGGGTCTGATTCATTTGTATAGGTCATGAGATAGCAACTCTAGAGAAATTTCAGAAAAATTAATGTGTAATCAATCCAACAATATGACCATAAATGGGCACATAATTGACAAATTTGCCAAATTCCCAGTAGGTGAGAACATATAGATAGACATAAATGATAGGTAGATAGCTGGATAGCGAGATGATCGATTAGATAGACAAATGATAGAAGGACAGATGCCATCTGGAAAAATTGCACCATACCTATTCATACGCACATTTGTATTGTAAATTGTGTGTAGGAGACTGTTGGAGCCCCCGCCACACTTCCGTAACACTCACTAGTCTAGTACTTGTCAGTGATGCTCAACTGTAAGCTCCTGAAGACTTTCTCTAGATCATTGGTTGGCAAACTGTGGCTCTTAAGTCACATGTAGCTCTTTGGCCCCTTGAGTTTTTAGCAAAGGCTAGCTTAGGAGTACCCTAATAAAGTTAATAACAATGTGCCTACCTGTATAGTTTAAGTTTTAAAAATTTGGCTCTCAAAAGAAATTTCAATCGTTGTACTGTTAATATTTGGCTCTGTTGACTAATGAGTTTGCCTACAACTGCTCTAGGTCTACCCATGAGAGGCAAGATGGGAGGTCAGGTAGTCCTCTTGGGAGCAGTCCTCTGCCAATGACAGGCAGGTCTTGGGAAGATAGATTTCCCAGCTTCCTGGTTCCATAGAGGGAAAAACTCTTAGATCACTTATACCCAGTCCTTAGTTTTAGTTTCCCACAGGGTGTCACATGGTGAGTTTTACAATCAGGGAATCCTGCAACCACCCCTTAAGGTGATCCCTTGCCAGGGCAGTGTATTCATGGTGTCTTCTGGAGGAGCACAACCTACGACCGTCAGCTCACAGTCTAACCTTCCTCAACAATGAGTGTTACCTCCTTTCTTCTCAAGTGTTGACAGTTTGATGAGGAAAAGATTATGTATCATGGGTATATAATTGACATTTTAAAAATCACTAGTAAATGTCATTTGTTTTCTTATTGTTCATTTGAAATGCCTTTTTTTGAATTGCATTCGTTCGTTTTTCTTTATTTTTAGTGAAAACAATTATTCTTATTGACTCGAATGATCAGAGTATATTAAGGAAATAAATCCTTTGATTATATGTTCAGTGTGCTTGAGAAACATTTGTGTATCATGCATTTGTCATTACAGATTATGTAGTCAAATCAGTCAAACGTTTAATTTATAATCACTGGTTTTCGCCATCTGCCAAGAAAATCCTTGGTGAAGCCTGGTGTGTATAGAAAAGGGAAACTAATGATGGCTTAATACATGACTTAACTATAAATGGCACTTACATATTTATAATGTTAATCAAAATAATAGACTTCAATCTAACCAAAATGCCCATAAGAGGATGGTGGGATGGAAAGAGTGAAAGTGTATAAGATGGGGGTAGAAAAATGAGATGTCTTTCTTCCCTACGAGGAATTCAAACAGCATGACTCTCCAGAGATGTGGAGATAACTATTGATCAGATAATATTTCAAATCAGTTAGTTGTCTCTGCTATTTTGTTTTACTTTGTTAACAGAGCTACTGAATTTTGTAAACTGTGTGCACACCTAATTGTGATGAAAATAAGCTACAAAAACAAAAGGAGAATTTAGATGATATGTACTTAATTCATAAATAGCTATTTCACTGTATTCCTTTGATACTTACAGTGCATTTTACTTAATTTTCTTTGCAAATAATTAAAATTGTTATCTCCTCACTTTGGCTAGCTATATTGTAATTCATTTTGCCTAATGTCCTATGTCCAGAAATGATAAAAACTGACAATCTTAATGATAATGATAATCTTTAATGATAATGTTCCTGTTTTTCCCCTATTCAACATTGTACTTCCTGTTAGGAAAAAAAATATATCCTTTTGCCCTATTTCACTAATGACTTTTGTCACTACTAGTTTTGAATACTATCACAGGACTTACCGGCATAAAATTCAATCGCTCAGTTTATCTCATTTAACCCATTAATATAGTACATTCCAAAATATACTCATTATTATTGAGGCATAATAGAATTCTCAGGGATAGTAGGATGGGGTGGGATCAAGTGAGGTTGATTTTGATGTACTGCTGAAATTTAATTTTTCTTGCTACAATTAAATATTTCATGCTAATTTATATACTAGTTAGATATCAAAGTTATGTAGCCCTTCCAAAATAGGTGGAATGTTTTCTTTTTCTATGATTTCTTAAAATTGAATTTATTGGGAGACTAGTTAATAAAATTACATAGGTTTCAGGGGTACAACTCTATAATACATCCTCTGTACATAGTATTGTGTGTTCACCAGTCCATGTCCAGTTTTCTCTATTATCATTTTGCCATCTTTTACCCTCTCCTACCTCTCCCTGCTCCCCTTTCTGCTTAATCCCTTCACCTTTTCCACCCAGCATCCATTCCCCTCCCCTTTGACAGCTGTCATTCTGTTCTCTGTATCTTTCAGTCTGTTTCTACTTTGTTAGTTTATTTTGTTCATTAGATTCTACATGTAAGTGAAATCATATGGTCTCTGTCTTTCTCTGACTAGCTTATTTCACTTAGCATAATGCTTTAAAATTGCTTAAGCAGCCGCAGATTTATTTGTTAAATATTTAAAACTAACTGAACCTAAACACTTTAATTTGCTTCATTTTTTTTGTCTAGGATTTTATTAACAATGAGTATTAAAATAGATACAGTTCCATTTAATGAGATTTTGTGGTCATTTTTTTTTTCTAGAAAATGCTTCAATTTATAGATTTTTCTTCCTGATAGCATATTGTTATAAATATCACTTTAATTGTTTTTATTCTTCCTTTCTCTGTGATTATGTGCTTTTCTTCATTCCTAATTACAAATATATGCATTTTCTTTTCTTGACTAATCCAGGCAGTAGTTTATCACTTTCATTTTTTTAAGAATTAGTTCCTTACAGGCTGTCATATTAATTGAGATTAGAATTATTGCAAAAGTAATATATAATTCAAAGAATAATTTAAAATTTAAAATTTCACTAGAATTCAAAAATAAAGCAAAAAACAAATTTAGAAATACTAGTTTTTAAATTCATGACTTTTCTGTTTTCTATGGTTACATCAATGTCTTCCTTCTCTGTCTTAAATAACTTTTTTTCCCCCAAATCTGTGTTTGTTGTAATAGTTTCACTTTTTATAAAAGCATGAAGACGAAGGCTATGATTTCTCCACATGAATAATGTTTAATGTCTTTATTGCGAAGACTTTCCAGGTTCCGTGCAGGCTGTTGCCTCTGTGGCTACTATTTGCTTTGTCTTTGGTTAACTAGATCATATTGTACTGTTTCTGTTTTGCTTTGACACATGGTCGGGCTCAGGGTTGACAATGCATAGCTTCACAAGCACCATCGGAACACCAAACAACCTTCCGGGCATCCCTGGAAAGTCCTGCTGCTCCCTCCGCATCTCCTGGCTGCCTTCTCCACTCCTGCCCCATTTAGTCTGTGTTTTCTCTCATTTCCTTGCAAGAGCGACTTACCTGATAATCAGACCTTCAACTGCTTCTCGAAGCTGCCTTTGGAGGGGCTCTTTTGTGGGACATGCTTGTCCTGGTTCTTGTCCTTGGCTCTAACTTTTGTATTGGTGCCATGCATGACTTGCCCTCTCCTTACTGCTCACCTTCAAACCTGGAGAGTCTTGGCCCTCCCTGGCCATCCCTACAAAACCTGTGAGTAGAATGTCCGTGGATCTCCCCCTGGCACTTTGCTAAAGGAAACACTCTTCTTCTTCTCTCGTGTTTCATGAGCAGCCTTCTCAGCACAGGCAATCCACAGATAAACTCCTGGGCCGCTCTCCACCGGATTCAGGCAACCCGGCCCTCAATAGAGACAGACCCTCTGGCCACTCCACGCAGTGAAGTTAATATGGGAGCAGCTGTTGCCTGTGTGGCCCCATCTCTGAGACCCACCTCACAGCTACCACCGTGTCTCCTCCACACTGAGTGCCCCCAGGGTCCTCTGCGCTGGCCAGCTGTTCTTCATGCACTGCGGTGCCTAAAACCAATTCTGCTGGGCCACTCGCAACAGGGCCATTTGGTTCTAGGGCCCAAGCTTGGGCTCCAACTCTGAAGAAAAAATATCACTAAGTTCCCGCCTAAATCACTGATTGATTAATTGATTCCAAATCTAGAAGGTTATTAGTCAGGTTTCCTGGAAACCTTGAAACTCTTGATAATATAGATGGTCAGTTCTTACAGTTTTCGGTAAGAAAACTGGTGGGAAAGGAGCTGGGGCACAGGAGGCTGAATTATGGGAGCGTAGAAGAGTTCTCAGTGAATTTTGTAAACTCCAGGACTCCAGGGCACTTAATTTTAGTGGAGAATATATCATCTTCTATGAGTAATGGTGCATGGATGTGAGGTGTTCTCAGAGTTTATTTGTTCTCCCACTCTCGGATCAGCTTCGCTCTAATGATTAAACTTAGAGACTGAATGGCTATTGAAGAAATGCCACCCTGGCCTCGGGGAGAGGTAAGTTATCTGCTTCATCTGGATATCCTCCCAAGATGAGGCAGTGAGTTCCAGGGATATAACTTCAGGTGCTCCAAAGGGTGGTGAATATGAACTGGGAAATACAGGTGCTCAGAGGAAATGGCATGCGCTGTCAACTTAATCAGGACAAGAATGTTGACCGAGGCAACGTCGGCATAGGAATATCAGGGGGGTGAATATAACTGCTGGGAAGATGGGCTAGAATCTTTGATTCAAAGAGAAGGTCTGAGGAGAGAATAACACACCCAGTTCTTGTTGGGAGAAGAGCAGAGGTTAAAGTACAAGGAGCTTCTAAGTAAGCTTACACAAAGACGTTGACTTGAAGAGCAGTTGTATTCTACCCCATCGCCAGAGACTGAAGAAAAATTGCTTCAAATGACAAAGACGGATTTAGAACCAAAATTATTACAATGGCATATGTTAAATTCTTGGACATATATTATGCTTTGCAAGATGCTAAATGGAAGTCTAAAATCCAAAAGGAGAGGCATGCCCTCCAAGCAATGTATTTTCTCAGGAGATTCCTCAATGTCCAGGCAAACATATCAGAAACAGGTGTCCCGGGGCAGGCTCTAATGGGAAGATCTGAGTGAGGGTGAAGGGTCTGATTGATAACACCACTTCTTTATACTAAACATTGTTGAATAAAATTCCTCAAGAACCACGACATACTTACATCATCAACAAGAATACATAGTTCTGAGACAACTACAGGGGTCTGGGATAGTTTCCCACTGGCTAATGACTGGGGGTTTGGTTCTCACCATTCAAACTTCTGAGGCCTGAGAGCTTCTCTCATTGCCAGAAGGCAGGTGAAGAGCCTTTGCTCTGATTTCATTGCTCCAACAGTTTTGAAAAAACTAGCAATATCTCCGACTCAGAGGAAGTGAGCTAAACAGTTCTCAGTGGGTCTTTCTAACACCATCCTGTGAATCATGTCAAGTCATTTCTCTACATCTTGAGGGCTGTAGATTTTTGGAGAGGTTTAATGCAGACATGGATAACCATTATTATTTTTTAAGTCTCAGTATCAATACTGTCAAAATCAGAAGAACTTTTAAAATGGAACTAGAGATTCTAAATATCCTAGAAAATAGCAATTTATCCAAGAAAAATAAGGGAGACATTGTTAAGACTAACATGTGAAGAGTTGTTGCAATTTTTATATTTTACTTTTAAACATTTAATTTTCTTCTTTGCTTAAATCTAAATAAATACTTCTTGATTAGAAGGGACAGCTGGATATTGGAACAGGTGGTTGCAGAAGATTATGGAATAGCTTCTCAGGAAAATACTCCTAACTAGATACACAGCCATCTGTCAGATAAATTGTTTAAAAACTCTTATGTGTAGGGAACATTATGAAATGAGCTCCTAATAGTGTACATATTGATATTTTCAAAAATAAAACCATGGGCAAGGTAAAAAGAGGGAAGTGTGAAAAAATCCACACCATTTTTTAATTTTGAAAAAAAAATTTCTCCACATCAAAATTGTCCAAAGTGAGCTTCATGCATTCTCAAATTAGGATTCTAATACATGCTGTGAATTAAAAAGGAACTTTGGAAAATGCAGCAGGGAAATTCTTGGTTAAACAAAGTTAAAGAAGTTTTGTGTTTGCTTTATGGTAGAAATCCTCAGAGCAGTTGGGACATGTTATATATGTGTAATGTGACTTGCTCAGGAAGAAGTGAACTCTGGAGAAAACTGAGCATGAAGAGAAAGGATTTTGAAGTGGACAGGTTAAAAATCTAACCAGAATCCAGAATAAAAAACATCAGATCGGGAAAGATGGGACAGAGATCCGTAGTCTCATCCTAGTCTTATGAGATGGGGAGTTGTTCCCAGTCCTGATCCTTGCTGCTCCATCCCATCATCACGTCATTTTAGGCATTGCTCTCTCAGCAGGTAGAGCTGAGAGTACACTGTTATGCGCCCAGTAAAACAGATGGACAGTCTGGGAGTCATGTGGGTTAAAGGAAGAAGTCATCGGTGGTAATCAAATTCACGCTGGACACAGTGAAAAGCAAGATTGGTGTAGAAGAGCATTTGATCAGTGACATCAGGATAGACTTGCTTTGCGTATTTTGCCAATTTATCTATAATAATAAAAGCATAATATGCTAATTAGGCCAAATGGCCTTCCGGATGACCTTGCAGACAAAGCTGTGGCAGCTGGGCTTCTGGGGGCGGGGGAGAGGGAGGCCAGAGAGGTGCTGAGGCAGAGGCAACTGCTATAGCAGTGGGGGCCGAGCCCCTTGCACAAATTTTGTGCACCGGGCCTCTAGTTGTTGTGAAAGGTCTTTATTCTCCATAAGGTAAATTTACTCTAAAATATATCAATTAAATAAATCATTTTGTTCTTAAAATAAATAACTCTTCTTACTTTGAATTGTCTGTATTTTACATTAGTGTTGCCTTTCATTCTTTTCATTTTTTTTTAATTTTTTGACTTTAGCCTTTGTTCCCCAATTTGTTTTAGCCCTATCTTTAGGAAATACTCCATAGAAAAGTGAAAGTAGCAAACTTTAGTATTCTCAGAATTTTAATCATGGTGTTCAACATGTGTCCACTAAAATGATTACTAGTTTTTTTTACTTTTACTTCTTTTTATTCCATCTTATTTTTTTAATGAGGTGATTAAACAGCATGATGCTCAAAAGAAGGCAAATAGGTGGAATCTTTATGTTTAAAAACAATAAACTGAAACATACTAAATTCGGTAAGATGCAATTTCATTATTCTTTAAGTATTCTCCCTTGATTTTATTAAACAAATATTCTATCTTGGCTGCTGACTATATAGCTTAAGAACAAATATAAAGAAGCTGTAAGAGTCATGGTTGTGATCACGCTGGAGTTGAATCAATGGTGAATATCACAGCTAATATAGCCAATGGCCCCTTAGACTCCTGTCAGATGGAAAGTTAAGAGTGAGAAGAGTACCAGTATCCTTTTACATTACTCTGGTTGGAACATTGTGCAAGTTCTGTGTTCACTTTAGTGTTCATCTCATTTTAAGAAAACCTTTAACAAACTAAAATGTGACCACAATTGTGAAGATTCAAAACCATGAAGGGAAGTGGAGATTTATCAGAGATGGCAGGGTTAAATATGACTAGACAATCATTTTGCAGTGCTGTCATTCAGCGAGTGTTTTTCATCCAACAAACTTTCTTTGGGAGCCTAAGCTGGACTAGAATCTAGGACAACATAAGACCAATGGAGGGGTCTTTCCCAGTCATGGGCACTTACACAAACAACAGTGATATCATGTACACTATGACCAGTTTTATTAGATACACTCATATCCAGGTTAGTGCTACCAACAAGAAAATCTCAGCAAGTATTTCTTAGGATTTTTTGCTCTTGAATTTTTATAATGAGGGGGGGAAAAGGCTGCCATAAATCTTTTTTCAAACATTTCATAACTTTTAATCAATGTTTCTCCACCTATTTTATTAGCATTCCCCTATGAGAAAATCTATTTTACTTTCATTATTTTAAATTGAGTTGAATATGGCTCAGTAAATGATTTAATATTAAGAAATAAGATCTTGCCAAATATGGTGGGGCTTTGGATGACCATAAAACTTTGTAACTTTTAAGATTTTTTCTACCTTCATTCAGACCAATTTTGTCCTGATGAGGCAATAGCATTCCCACTGAGAATGCTTGCTTACACAATCATGCTTTACATGTTCACTCATCAGCATATTCATTTCCACCTCCCAAGCTTTATACATATTGTTCCTTCAATAATTTATATAGAATATGCCAATACCAGGGACACAATTCCAATCTCCCATTCCTTGTTAACATTTATTTATGATAATACAGATTTTTAATGGATTTACACATTTACATTTTTACTTAAATGTATTTTCGTTGTTTAATTTACTAAATGCATTTAATTTTAAATAATTATTCCATTGTAAAGATCAAGAAAGACTACGTGGGTAAAGCAAATACCAAGTGAACACATAATAGCAAGGAAATTGATCCCAATTATTTTTATATTAACCCTTTGTAATTTGTGTTACTATACTAAAATCATTTTCTCATTAATACTTCAAATATGTTTTGTTATATTAAAATTATGTAAGTTCATGTTCATTAATATAACTTCATTTCAGTCATTTCACAACATATATCAACAATGCTATAAGTCCCGGCTCCTCTGCTTCTTAGAAGTGAGACACACATTCCCCAATGCTGGCCTTATAGAGGTGGTTTAGCATGCACCTGATGAAAAGGTCAGGTTATGATTAATTCTAGATGACAATAGTAGCTTTTAAAAAAAAGCAAATTCAGCTGAAACTGGTTTGGCTCAGTGGATAGAGCATCGGCCTGCGGACTGAAAGGTCCTAGGTTTGATTCTGGTCAAGGGAACTTACCTTGGTTGTGGCCACATCCCCAGTAGGGGGCGTGCAAGAGGCAGCTGATGGATGTTTCTCATTGATGTTTCTAACTATCTCATTCCCTTCCTCTCTGTAAAAATTCAATAATATATATATATAATTATTATTATTATTATTATTTTTTAAATAAAAAGCAGTCGCAGCAAATTCAGACGAGATCGGGCGCGTTCAGGGTGGTATGGCCGTAGACCAGCCGCAGCAAATTCAAAACTAAGCAGAGAATCCATTGGTTCTGCAGAAGACTGCCAGGAGATTTACACTTTGGGAATATAAAAAAATGAGAAAAGGCGTTTTTTGAAATAGGAAAAGGCAACTATTACGGCTCAGACTTAGAGCAGGCTGCACTGCTGTGCGAGGGCTTGCATGCACGTGTGACTTCCCCTCCAGGACTTTGCATCCCTGCCAGGTACCTGACAGGAAGTTCCGGAGCTCTTCAAGGGGTAGTTTTAGCTGGCTTGTATACATGATTATTTGCTTATTTCATACATGCTTATTTGCTTATCCTATTTTTATCCATTAAAACTAGACTGATAAAAACAATTCTCCAAACCTTAACATGGGATTAGATAAAAGGGAGATCTTGTTATAGATATTATCTTTGTGATTAATGTAGTTGTACTGTATGCACAAGTTATCTATTCAGAAATGCTTTGAATAAAAACATTAGCCGTGACAAAACCAGTTTGGCTCAGTGGATAGAGCATTGGCCTATGCACTGAAAGGTCCCCGGTTCGATTCTGGTCAAGGGCATGTACTTTGGTTGTGAGCAAATCCCCAGTGGGGGGTGTGCAAGAGGCAACTAATGGATGATTCTCTCTCATAGATGTTTCTAACTCTCTATCCCTCTCTCTTCCTCTCTGTAAAAAAAATCAATAAAATATATATTTAAAAAAATTATTAGCCATAAAGAGTAAAACTGTGAAAACAATATAGCAATTTCTTTTCAAAGGTACTTTATAATTGTGAAGATCCTGCTATACTTCATAGCTATCTTCCTCAGAACTCTTGTACTCATCCTTAATCAGCTAAAATTACACACATCGTCTCTAGCCATGTCATTCAGTTGTATTTGAGTCAGGTACATAATTTTGAATAGATCTCAAGTCATCATCAACTGCAACTTTCACATAAAAAAATGATATTCATTTTATTCAACTGAATTAACTGGGTAAAATCTTTACTTGCAACTATGATTCAATAAGCAACACATGGAAATAATATCATAGCGATTCTATTAAAAGCAAAGTGCAGAGGCATGACACGTAGGCATGATACTTAACACATCAAAGAAAAGAATTAGCAGCACATGGGTTTCCAGAGACACAAAGCAACCATCTAATGAGACCTAAATTTGTACTCACAAATATTTGTATTTTCTTTCCATTGTTTGAATGTTTTTCTTCCCAAGACCTTTTAAAATTCAGGCCTCTTGTTTGTGACCTAAGAAACATTGAAAGCTGAACCCTCCCCTTCACTGTGGGAGAGAATTTAGAGCGAGAGGAAGGGCCATTACACTGCCCTGCCAGTTGTCACTTGCTTTCCCGAAAGGGATTGATCCCAACATGCTTTCTTTTCTTTTTTTAAAATTCTCACTTGAGGATATCTTTGCATTGGTTTTTAGAGAGAGTGGAAGAGAGAGGGAAAGACAGAGAAACATCGATGTGAGAGACACACCGATTGGTTGCCTCCTGCATGAGCCTGCAACCAAGGTACATGCCCTTGACTGGAATCGAACCCGAGACCCTTCAGTCCAAGGCCAAACTGGGCTTGGCCCAGTGACTTTCTGCTGCTGAATCAGTGGTCTCTGAAAACCTGCAAAGGCCAAGAGAACAGAGACCATTCCGAAGCTGCTTATACAAGGAGCTGCTGCATGTCACCATGTCCTCCCTCTTCACCCCGTCTCCCTTCTGCACCTCCCTCCTCTCATCACCCTTTTCAACTCCAGTATTTGCCACTGTTTTTGTTACCACCACCACCTCCCTCCTTTCCATCCTAATTATAAACTCACTAGTGTGCTTCTTGAGGACATGTCTGTACATTAAGCTCATTAGAGAACAGAAAAAGCACCAGCTTTACTTAAATTAGTCAACAGAGGTCTGCCTCTGAAGGCTGATGTTTATGAGAACTCAATTAGGTAGGACGAGGCACAGATGAGGAATCTTTGGTCTCTTGGCGAAAACCTCACACATGTTTCCCCACACCAGGTAAGGCTGCCCTGAGCATTGTGCCCTGCCTCCCACAGCTCATACACTCCAGGGCTTGGAAAACAACAGGAATGGCTTCTTCTCAAGTAAAGGACACTCCGGGTCAGGAGCAAGAACGTAAACAGCATGTATAATGAGCAATGAGGGGTGACAAGTACATCACATAATCAAAAATTAAGAATATTTATACAAAGCAGGTAGATAGTTAATAGATAGATACAAAGAACTGTGGTTGACTTAGATACAACTTATGAAAGGACATATAATTTGCCTTAAAACTTCAAAATGTAATAAGAGCTCTAATGGTAGAAAGAAGGCAGGAAAGCAAGAGATAGATATACAGAAAGGAAGAAAGGAGAGAATCCGAGCAAAAAATAAACTTTGTATGTAGTTATTGATTTCAGAGATGAAGGGAGAGGGAGTGAGAGAGAAATATGAATGATGAGAGAGAATCACTGATCCACTGCCTCCTGCACACCCCACACTGGAAATTGAGCCTGCAACCCAGGCATGTGCCCTGACTGGGAATCTAACTGTGACCTCCTGGTTCATAGGTCAATGCTCAACCACTGAGCAACACTGGCTGGGCACAAAAAAAAACATAAACTTTGCTTAAGATGGTGGAGTAGGTAAATGCAGGACTCCCATCCTCCCACAACCACATCAAAATCACAACTAAACTCCAGAACAACCATCACCGGGCATCGCCTGAAGTCCAGATGCTCTGACAGTGGTGGGGAAACTCATTAGTCAACAGAGCCAAATATCAACAGTACAATTGAAATTTCTTCAGAGAGCCAAATTTGTTAAACTTAAATTCTTCTAATGCCACTTCTTCAAAATAGATTTTCCCAGGCCGTGGTATTTTGTGGAAGAGCCACACTCAAGGGGCCAAAGAGCTGCATGTGGCTCTCGAGCTGCGGTTTGCAGACCACTGCCCTATAACTAAGGTATAAAGACGAAGCTGCATCCAGACTCTTAGCAGGGGAGGGACAGACTTGGAGCAGCCTGGTCCCAGCCCCACACACAGCAGTTAGAAATCAGGAGCAGGGAGAAGTCCACCCCCACCCCAGGTCCCCAGCCCAGGGTTCCAGGGCCAAGAAAAGAAGTCCCCCAGCGGAGATTGTGGCTGAGTGTGACAGAAGGAAGGGACAGTCCCTGGTGGTCCTCTTAAACTTTAAGGGTCCCTGCACAAACTTACTCAGATTCAGTGGATCTGAGCTCCAGCTATCCGCCCTCCCTCGCAGGAGCATGCCCAGGCCTCTCCCTTCACAAGGAAAGCAATTGTGGCCTCTCCTGCCGCTAAGGAAAAGCTATGGGTGTCTTCTGAACTCTGGTCAATCCTGTTACCTTCTAAAATGTGCTGTTAGCCTACTAGGTCTCGGGTTCTATTATGTCACAGCTGGAGGTATAAAGTTGATGAAAACGCTAAAGTGATTTCTATTTGAAAGCAGATTACATACTAGAACAGTGGTCAGCAAACTGCTCTTTGGCCCCTTAAGTGTGGCTCTTCCACAAAATACCACGACCCCGAGCAAGGCTATTTTGAAGAAGTGGCATTAGAAGAAGTTTAAGTTTAAAAAATTTGGCTCTCAAAAGAAATTTCAATGGTTGTACTGTTGATATTTGGCTCTGTTGACTAATGAGTTTGCCTACCACTGTACTAGAGAGAAGAATAAATATTCAAGGAAAACAAGGGCAGGCAGCTTAGAGTGAGATCCATGTGGAGAGACTGTGGGGGAATTTGGAGTGTGAGGGGAGAGTCTTCAAGGCGGTTAGATATCAAATAAACTTGAAAGACAGAGGAATGGGAAGATAATTAAAAGTATTTGGATATATTTCAGGTAAAGGCACTTTATTGGTGTTTTAAGACTACGTATTTCCATGAGTTTTCTTACCAGGGTTTCTACAGGAGATTGAATATCATCCATATAATATATTTCTGTATATACTCTCACCCTCCATCCCTACATGCCTGGAATTACTTTTAAGTCATGATAGTATAGCTTTGGAAACGTGGATGGTTGAATTCAGACAACTGTATCCTAGATGTTGGTATTAACTCAGACCACTGGATCCTGGTGAAACCTTGATTACTACCATTTATCTTGGAGTTTCCACTCCCATTTAACAGAAACAGTTATTTTCTCATGTCTACACAGCAATTAGTAGCAAACCTAAGTGGAAACCCAATCTTCTACTAGCTTTCTTTACTTGAGTAGTTCCTTGATTCTTGACAAATGTTTTAGAACCGTGGTCAGCAAACTGCAGCTCAAGAGCCACATGAGGCTCTTTGGCCCCTTGAGTATGGCTCTTCCACAAAATACCACGGCTTAGACTATTTTGAAGAAGTGGCATTAGAAGAAGTTTAAATTTACAAAAGTTGGCTCTCAAAAGGAATTTCAATGCTTATACTGTTGATAATTGGCTCTGTTGACTAATGAGTTTGCTGACCGCTGTTTAGAACAAAATGCAGTTTTATGCATGATACAGGCTTATGAGAAACATTAGAGCAGAAGGAAAACTGACAAGACTCATGCAATGGTTACAAAGCAGTATTTTCATCTAGAATGTTCTTTTCTTCATGATTCTAGTTTACTTGGCACCTTTGCCTCATAGGATGAAAGATTAAGAATCTATTATCACCCCAACTCATTGTTCATGTCTCCCACAGGATCTGAGAGGGTGTTAAATTTTTCAGCCACTCTTACTACCAGCCTAAGAGAAGAAGGGAAAGATGGAGACAAAAAAAAGAAGGAAATAGGATTAGAGCTGGGAAAAGAGAGACAAATGGATGTACAGTCATAGTACCCTCTTCACACACCACCTCCTGAGGAAACTCTAGAAGCTCCTTTAATCTTTTCTTTAGTTAAGATAGAGTCTTGCCTTTAAACAACCTGTGGTGGTTTCAAACCTAAAAAATTTAAGTCATTGGAAAGAGAGAATTACACAGGGAGAAATACTCTCTCTATATTTTTAAATCTATCTATGTAAGGAATTTTTGAAGATAAAAAATAATTGAAAATGGTAACACTGGTCTTTTCAGTAATTGCAGACATAGATAGGATTTGTGAAAAGGGAAAACGAATGGAGTTACATTATATTGGCCTGTCTGTTCCTTCCAATCCACCGCTGGTTTATGTAGGGCACAGAGTAATAGTCCTATTCATCTAACTCCACTCATCCTGCCGAGCTCACCGCTGTCCTCTTCCATGGGCTCCCATCCCTGCATTTGAATTTTCTCCATGCTGCTCCGCCCTCTCCCCCCCCCACCCCCCCGCCATCTCTGGCACATAGACTGATATTACATATGTACCTGAAAATACATTGATATTAATGTCATCTTCACATTTGACCTTTCAAATTGTTGGGTTTGAAAATTACTGTCTGCTTTCATAATAGAACTTTAAAGTTTGGGTGGTGAGCTTTCACTTCAGCATTTCAGATTATTTATATAAACACCCAGTAATATAGGAAGTCATTCACTGAATTGCCCAGAGAACAAAAATGCTCTATTTTCTTTAATCATGTTATTATTCAAGGAAAACATGAAAGAAAAGAAAAAAGACAATGGAGTAACTGTTGCAGGTGCTAAATTTTACTAGTTCTTTCTCTCACCTTTATCTGGTGTTTCCAAAAGCTCAGGACTCACAACGCAAATGTCAGGCCAAGGGTGTGCCCATTGCCATCTGTGTGCTGTGGAAAGATGCAGGAGGAGGAAATAAAGAAAACACGAGAGATTTTATTCTGTCAGGAAGAGTTCTTTGAAGTTGCTCATTAATCTTTTAGACCATTTTGACTTGTTAATGTCCAGCTGTGGAACATTAATTTTGCTAAGAAGGAGAAGTTTTCTCTTTTGCCCAACTCTGTGATAATTCTCCTTATTTGAGTCATATTTTAATTGACTCTGACTTGGAGCTGACTATTCCAGTGTTTGGGTAGCTACTTCATATTATACTACCTGGATTTTTCAAGGGAAGGCGGGAGAAAAATAAAATCTTGAAAAGTGTGTAACTCCTAAACTACCGGGACAACTTGTCACGGTGGATCTGGATGGATGGAGAACTTTTCAGGAGACCAAATGCCATTCATGGGAGGGAGTGTAAAATAATAACCATGTGCCAGTTCTCTGTGCCTGACACTAAAAACAAATAAATAAAAATTAAAAATTAAAGCTAAATAGAAACAAATAATTTTTCAGTGACTAACCTTGTATAATAAATACTGCTCTGGGCAATAGCTATAACCCCAATTTAAAAAAAAAAATGAAGATGATTGGCATAGTAAATTAATTTCCAGGGTAAAGAATATAGAACATTATACTAGAGTTTTCTTTGTATCTTACTAGAGGCCCAGTGCATATAACCTGGTGCAGGAATTCATGCACAAGTTGGGTTTGGCCAGCCCACCCCCAATTGGGGCCAATCTGGCTAGGTAGGCTGGAGGGAGGGGCAACAGGAAGTTGGCAGGCTGGCCCTGTCCCCTGGTCAAACTCCCGGTCCATCACCCAGTTGAGGGGACAATTTGCATATTAGCCTTTTATTATATAGGATGTTTTCTGTATTAGTTTCCTATCACCACTGTTACAAATTGCTCAACACCTAGTGGCTTAAAAGAAGACATAGGTATGACCTTATGTTCTGGAGGTCAGAAGTCCCGGAAACATGGTGTGGGTTAGACGACTTGCCTTTTGGATGCTCTCTTGCCTTCTTTCCCTTCTATAAGCTCTCAGCATGCTTTGTTCTGTGGCTGGCTCACTCCGTCTCTGCATCCTTTGTAACATCATGTCACCTTCTAAGCCTCTGCCTCTCCCACCTCCCACTTACAATACCACTGTGACTGCATTAGGGCTGCCCAGCCAGTCCAGGATCACCTCCCCTTTTTCAAGGTCCTTAATTGAACCACATTTACAAAGTCCCTTTGCCGTGTAAGGTGCCATGTTAATAGGTTCTGGGAGTTAAGGTTCTTCTGTCTGCACATTTGCAATCACACAAACATTAACCTCTGTTTACCTTTGTTATTTCATCTCCAGCAGCTCAAACAACAGCAGGTTATTTACAGATGTGGGAGCTCCCACTCAGACAGTACACTGGGTGGTTTTTGGGTACAAAGAGGCAAAAGAATAAATTTGAAAAGATCCTTTTCTTCCCTCCTGGGTTCAAAGATTTCCTTTGCAGTGATTAATGAGTGACTTCTAAGTAGTACTTACTAAAGAAATACAATTGGTATAAAGACCCTAAAATTAAAAAGTGACGCTACTTAACCTTTATTCTGAAAATATGCATCATAATATTTCATAATTGAATGATTTTTTAAATGCACATTTTCCTCAAGTGTTTCAATGCTCTCATCTGGAAAATCCTGACACTATAAACTCATGTGGAAGTGAGATGAATTTCCTAGTCCTTATTCATCTTTATTCCTAGTAATTTTTATAGTTTCTATTCTTTTGTAAATTCCACCCAATTATTCATTGACTTAAACTTTAGTGCTCATAATAAAGAACACTCACATATGCACATCAAGAAAGATGTATCTTTGAAATGGTTCAAAATTAGAGAAAGAGACCAGTCAGCATCCAGGGAATGGTGACAAGCTAATACATAGCTTTGCAAATAGGGCAGACCCACAACATTTTTTCTCAGGCTGGGCATTGGCAAAATTGTCATAAATACCATTGTGTCTTTAAGACTCTTTCTTATGGTTATCTGTCTATGCACTCTCACCCTCAGAACCATGCAGTACCTGACTGTCTGATCAGGGGCACTGACCTCTTTTTCCTTAGATTGTAAAACAAACAAACAAAAACAGCAGCCAATACCACAATAACTGTCCAGTGTGAATGAAGCAATTTACACCAATTTTTTGTCAGATCAGCAAAAATATAATCTGTATATTTTTGATGGGCTGCAGAATTTTAGTGATTAGTTTACATGTGCCATGAGATGAACACATTTGAAAATCATTGCCCTATATATTGTCCTTTTACCAAAAAGATTTATCATAGATTGTTAAAAAGACTATTACAAAATATTAACAATATGCATATTCCCAGTGAAAAGTATTTATTCCATACTGCTGAAAATGTAATACAAATTTTGAGTATTTTCCTATCTGTTAAAAATGTCCAATTCTGTGTAATCTTTTAATCTGAAGAGTAGCATTGTTCTATAAACAAACATTGTCCTCTCTTTCTTACTTCAGAGGAAAATAAAACTGAATGATCTCAAAAAATTCAATTTAACACTAATTGTTCAATGTCATTTATTTTAAGCCATTTAAACTGTGTTTCTCAGATATTTTCTTAAATGAGCTCTGTTAGAATAATGAAGACTTATACAGTCTGTTTTACATAAAAATTAACCAAAAGACATCTTTCCATTGGGCATTTATTCAGAAATTTATTAAGTCATTCCTGAATAATTTAATTTAAGGCTCAGACTCTGGGAAAAGAGGGGAAATAATCTGGACGTGCCAATGATCTGAAGCTCCTTTAAATTGCGGTCTGGAGAAGAAAAATGTTCAGAAGGGTCACTATGTTAAAAAATTCCATTCCTCATGAATATTAAAACTCTTAATCATTAGCTTGAATTGGAGTTGAACCAATAATATAAGTCAAAATGCTGCTTACTGCCTATTTAGCCAAGTGCATTTTTATCTTTTTAATTATGGGATTGCCGTATTTTCCGGTGTATAAGATGACCCCCTAATTTTTCAGTTAAAACATAGGTTTAGGCCTATATTCACTGTATAAGACTACCCCCCACTTCCGAGGCAACACCAGTTCTGTTTTTTAATAGACCGCCTCTCTAACTCAGCCAATCCAAGCAGGCTTTTTATGCATGCAAATTATACATGTTCTGTACCCGAAGCTACACTGTGTACTAGTAAAAAGCCTGCTCAGATTGGCCAGAGTCAGAGAGGTGGTCTATTAAAAAAAGAACTGGTGTTGCCTCGGAAGTGGGGGGTAGTCTTATACAGTGAATATAGGCCTAAACCTATATTTTAACTGTAAAATTAGGCGGTCGTCTTATATGCAGGAAAATATGGTAAGCAGAAATTTGTTAGTTTCTTAAACTCTTGTCAGTATACTCAAGGATGTACAGTGACAGTGCCCCTGTGTTCATTTTATCTCAGTGTTTAAAATTCATTTTGTGTATCTCTATGAAAAATACTCCATAATTAATCATTATTCTCAGGGGGGAAAAATTATACCTACCTGTGAAGGAATATATATATATATATATATATATATATATATATATATATATACACACATACATATATGGTATATATGTATATATATATATATATATTGTCAACAGTATTACAGATGTTTCTCATTTTCTCACACCCCACTCTACTGGACCTCTTCCCCCCTCCCCCAGGCCTTCACCACATTATTGTCTGTGTCCATGGACTATGCATATATGCATATCGTTTTTGGTTAATCTCTTCCTGCTCCCCACTCTCAGATCTGCCAGTCTTTACACTTTAACCAGAAATGAAAAGCCTAAAGCATAAATGTATTTTATTTTTTCACAACTTATTTTGAGCTCAATAAATCCCTTCTATTCATAAAGAAGGGATTTTCTGTGACACAATAATAAAGTCATTTTTCTGGAATAAAATTTTGGTAAATCTATTAAGGATTATAATTTATAATAGAAAAAATAAAATACCTTGAGTATAGCTTGTAAAAAAAATCCAAGAAGCATACTGAGCAAGTATTATATGTATAATATACAATATTTCTGAATGCCCTTTCTTAACTACTTCATAATTGTTCACAAATGTACATTTATAGATTTTATTTAGTCACATTCTAAATACTTCTGAAAAAATTTTTAAGTGTCTATTTCTGCCAATAGACTCAGAAAATTTGGCACTACAATGGTGCTATCAGAGTAATTACAAAATAGAACTAACTAGGCTTATCATACAAAATGTTTTGGCTTTATTTTTAAGTTTTAAATGAAAATGGCTAATATAGTTTATTATAGATAACTTCAGGGTTTTTATGTTTAAATTTGGCATAAGGCAGGCATTCACATACCATCTATTGCTAGAAATCTTTGCTCCACCAAAACTTATTGTGAATAATGCAATAAGTATGACTTAATCTTATGCCTTTGTCCAAAACAATGAAAAATGAATTGGAATTCTGCTTTCTCTGAGCTATCCTAATTTTTTGGACATGGTATTTTATTTTAATATTTCACTAGCATAAAAAAGAGATAGGAAAGAGGCAATTAACATTATTATCTCTTCTAACATTATTATCTCTTTAAAAATAAGACTATAATGATAGCCTGAATTGTACAATAATTACATTTATTTTCATGCTCTCAAATAATGTATGGTTGAGTAGAGAAGTAGCCTAGAACCTAATGGTGCTTTCTTTTTCTATTATGACATTTGCATCTCATAGCCCTGACATTTTGAGATATCTGAAGGAATTTAGCAGCTTTTTTGACTGTATAATTGCCATACAATAAACCTCACATTTAACTGGTACCATTTGTAAAGCTCTGCAGATTTGTATCACCATCACAATCAAAATGTTGAACATATCAATGCCCATACCAGTTCCTTCATGTTCTTTTGTAATCTCTCAGACCCACTCGCACCCTTTCCCTAGGCAGTCAGTGAATTGCTTGTTGTCAGTATAAATTAGTTTACATTTTCTGATATTTTATAAAAATAGAATCATACAATGTGTTTCTCTTTGCCTGCTTTCTTTCATGCAAAATAAAAACTTTTTATATTTGTTCCTGTATTTTTATTATAGCAATAATTTATACATTTTTATTACTGGTTAATATTTCAATGCTAAATATACTTCAGATTGATTCTCCATTTACCAGGTGATAGACCCTTAGGCTGTATCCAATTTGGGAACATCACAAATAGAGATTTGTAACCATTCATTTACAAATCTTTGTATACACATAAATTCACATTTCTCTTGGAAAAGTATTGCTTGGGTACATTTGCTTGTAAGAATGAAGATCAAGATACGAAATCAATCCTATCTATAATAATAAAAGCAAAATATGCTAACTAAAGCAGATGTCCTTCTGACGACCTTCTGGATGAAGCTGCAGAGGTGGGGGCTAAGGCAGCCACCATGGCAGAGGGGGCTGAGCCCCTTGCACAAATTTTGTGCATCAGGCCTCTAGTTTTTATGTAACGGGAAGGAGAAGTCAGGAAATAAAGTTTTAAAACTATCATTTATAATAAAATATGTAGGGCTAAATCTGAAAAATATGTGCTAGTCCTGTACTGTACACAACACAATGTTGAGAGAAATTAAAACAGATGGATAAATGGAGAGATGCATTGTGTGATAGCTCCAAAGAGTCAACATTGTTAAGGCAACCATAAATTGGCCAATAGAGTCAACAAACTTCCCAAGAAAATGTCACTAGGCCTTCTTTGGAGAATAACAATTGACAAAAACAACTTTGTAAAAGAATCTTAAATGTGCGGACTTCGGTTATCTAATATCAAGACGTTATAAATCTACAGTAATCAGGAAAGTGCAGAATTGGTGTTAATATTGACAACCTGACAATAGAAGAGAATAAAGAACCCAGAAATGGTGCCATGCTCATGGTCACTGATTTTTTTTTTTAAATATATTTTATTGATTTTGTACAGAGAGGAAGGGAGAGAGATAGAGAGTTAGAAACATTGATGAGAGAGAGTCATCAATCAGCTGCCTCTTGCACACCCCCTACTGGGGATATGCCCGCAACCAAGGTACATGCCCTTGACCGGAATCGAACCCGGGACCCTTCAGTCCCCAAGCCGACGCTCTATCCATTGAGCCAAACCGGTCTCGGCTGATTTTTTTTTATAAAGTTGAAACAAAAAGTCAATAAAGGATAACTATTTTAACAAATTATATTGAAACAATTCAATGTGAATATAGAAAAATAAACTTCAACTCATATTTTAAACTGTAAACAAAAAAAAAATCAAAATGCATCATTGGTCTGAACATAAAAATCTAACCTATAAATTTCTATCAGAAAGGGGAAGGGGCAATAAAGAGTTATTCATTCATGGACATAAAGTTTCAGTTAAGCAAGATAAATAATTTTTTGAAATCTGCTATATAGCATTATATAGGACAAAATCTTTTAACCTTAAGTGGGCAAAGGTTTTTAAATAGAAAACTGTAAACATGATCCATAAGGACAGACATGTAACAATTACTAAAAAATTTAAGTTTAGAAAATTAGTCAATTTAAAATCATCTATAATATACTGAGTGGCAGGAAGGGAGGGAAAATGGAAAAAGGAAGTAAGCGAAGAGACATTTAGATATTTCTAATTGTTAGACACTTAGCTTATAAAATTAACTGGACATTAGGCCCAAATATAAAGGAAGGAAACATAAATAAGATAATAAATTATTTTAATAAAAATACATCAGATTAAATATACAAATTTAAAAGGGATTATGCTATTTTAATTGATGTAAAAATGTATTAACTCCATGTATTGTAAATAACACTGCAGTGAACATAGGGGTGCATATATTCTTTGAAATAAAAATGTATAAAAAGAAAAAAAAAAGAAAATGCAGTATATATACCAATGAAATGAAATATTTCATTGTGTATGTACACAATGAAATGAATAATATTTAAATTTAAAGATGTTTAAAGTCCCTTTAAAAAGAAGGGAATTCTGCAATATATGACAATATGGATTAACCTGGAGGGCATTATCCTCAACGAAATAAGTCAGACACAGAAGGTCATATATTTCTTGATTCCCCTTTTGTGAGGAATGGAAAACAGTAAGACTCCTAGAATCACTGTAATAGCAGATTCCAATGGCTGGGGGAGGGGAAATAAAGAGTTATTCATCCATGGACATAAAGTTTCAGTTAAGCAAGATAAATAATTTTTTGAAATCTGCTATATAATAGCATTATACCTGAAGTTAAAAATAGTGCATTATGCACTTAAAAATTAGTTCAGGGTAGAATTCATGTTAAGTGTTCTTTCCACCAAAATAAACGGAAAATAAAAGCAATGTAACGAATAGAGATTTATTAATGCAACCCAGAGCATTATAACATTCCTTGGTTCTCAATATTATAATTACGTTAATGAAGATCAAATTCCCGTTTGCTCGTGGGGGATCCCATCATGCTGTTCTCACACTTAGCATTTGGAACTCTAAAGCCTCTCATGGCTAACAAGTAGGAGACATCTGAGGAAGGCATCAGAAGGAAGCGCAATACCTCCAGCGTTCAGGCCCTAGAGGGTTTCCAGCTATGCACGTTGTCATTTGGAAGTTCATTCCCACAGTTTTATAGTTACATTTGGCTCCTAAGATCACTGATCATGTCGTCTGAGAGCCAGGGAACGAGAGCTGAGACAGAAAGGTTCCTGCCAGCATATTCCCCAGGGACTTCAACCTTCATCTCATCAAATGGACCTGCAAGCACTTCAAGCAGTAATATTTTTTTTATTACATGCAATGATTTCCCACCGGTGTTCATGCTCCATAAGTGTTGGGTCATGAGGGATGGGGAGCAGCTTTTCCGCTGGAACTGCCACGGTGTCTGACCCACCCCACCTACTTCGGAGACTGGGCTCCCGTCTGCCTGGGAGCACACAAAGCCTCCATAATGAAGCTACCCTGTCACCGAGTCCTTACTTCAGAAACAAGAAACATGCTTTTAAGGAATTAGGGCATAAAGGGGTTCAGTATACCGAGATAAATATCTATGTTATGAAGCATCTCCTTGCTTTGAGATTAGTTACATTTCAGTTTCAATCCCAATAAACAAATCTCAACCTACCCTCTCCCACCCCCCCCTTCACACACACACACACACACACACACACACACACACACACTCTGTTTTGTTCTGGAAGCAAGAGGAAAAAAGAAACTCACAGTTATTGTTTAGCTACAGAGAGAAATAATATGCTAGGGACTTTTAAAAAAAATGTATTCCATTGGCAATATGGATTTTCACCCAAATTTAAACTTAGAGTTCATACAATGGAAGAAAGAGAACAATAGTTAACTAGTGTTTTATTTATTACTAGTAGCCCATCGCTCGATATCACACACAGTAGGTTGGAACCACAGCACACCACCAGGAGCCACTCTGCTTCCACAGAAGCCATGCTGCTTCTACGGGAGCCCCGTAGCTTCCACAGAAGGCAGAAGTGAGCACCCAGGCTGCTTCCATGGGAGATAGGCCTACTATCTCCTCTCTGGGCCTGTCCCCCATCCCCCAGAGGCCCTTCACAGCTGGGGAATTGCTGTGACAGTGAAGCAAGCATTCTGACAGGCTGTTCATGCTGCCGGCTCTCAGCAGCAGACCTCCAGGACTGGGGGACTCCGGCGAGGCTGAGGGAACTGGACGCCACCATCTTGTGGCTATGGGCGCCACATCTTTGTGATGGAGTGAGGGTCAATTTGCATATTATCCTTTTATTAGATAGAATGATTGCCAGCTACATACTTATGTCAGTTTACAGCTCATCTGTATATCTTTGTTCATAAGTAGATTATGAAAGCTTTTATGATGAACTGCTTTTCTCTTTAGTATATTTGAGAAAATAATATCCAACTTAGTTCAAAATGTTTATGGGGAAATAGAAGATATAAAGAGAAGACCAAGTCAATAGGCAAAGTAGGTGGTGTGATGTTTCTGTACTTACAGCAATACCATCGTTACATTAATGAGGTGATAGGGTGAGTCGCAAGCTTAGAGCATGAGACCTGTTGAGAGGCCACAGAACGATGGAGGCTACCTCTCAGACTCCATAATAATGCTTTTGCTCTTCAAATCTGAAAGTAGCCAGTAAACATTGCTTAGAGCAGAAAGCTCACAAATTGAAATCAGTAAATACATCCTGTAAAAAGCAGTTATGAGTGTATTATTGTCTAATGATTTTTATTATGACCATAAATTGGGAGATATTGACAGTAAGTATTTTCTGTTACCTAATGATATTTGACACAAAATTTGGTTTCCTTCTTTCTTAACAGGCAGTTCCTGAAACTCCCAGGAAAAGAAAATCTCTCCTTAAATTCAGAGGATGAAAAGATAAAAGCAAGCCCCTTTGATCAGGTTAGTCGGAAGCCTCCTTTCGGGAATTTATCTTGGCAAACACAATGGTATTTACTCAAACACTTGAAAAACTCTTGATAAGCAAATACTATGTAAATGCTAATATTGCTATCTATGGTTGATATTTTTCTCAGAACTCTAGGCACAATCTCCTTAGAAATGTAATTAAAATTTGCATACTCTTATTAAATGAAACTGCTTAAAGGTTGCTCTCAAATAGAACTTTGTTTTCAGAAATGGTTTATGAATGTTATTTAATACATCCCCACGACTTCCAATGCAGAGAGTGAAGGGACCTCCAACAGAGACAGCCTAAAGCACCCATGTATCAGATTGGGTTAGCAAGCTTGTTTAAAATGGGGGAATGTTTCCTCATTGGAAATCAGCAATCTTCATCCAATGTAAGACCCATGAGGATTTGGATTGTATAATCTCGTGTGTGTGTGTGTGTGTGTGTGTGTGTAAAATATGTATTGGCCAAGTCAGCTAGCTACCTCTGCGTTGAAGAAAATTGAAAGATCAGTGGCCTGTCACCTGTCACCTTCCCACACACTTGGGGCCACGTTGCACTGTTGTGCAGTATAATACCTATTAAAAATTGACTCTTGACTTAGGAGTCAAATGAAAAAGAAATGGGGGGTGGGGGGCAGGTGCGCACAGATAAGTGAACATACTTCCAAGGTGATTTCCAATTGTGAATCTATATCTGGAAAAATTGTTCAATATAGTAACGGGAGGGTTGCCATGCGTAACCTGGCCAGCCGAAAAGGCACACTGATCAGGAGTATTAAGGTGGTGTTCCTCTAGATTTAAGCAGAACGGAAAGGAACTGCTTCCCTTTAGCTAAGATAAATAGAGCCTAGTGAGTGGTGTTCCCCAATGTAGCTCCTTGCTGTAAAGTGGAAGGTAGCATTACACATACAAAGACAGAGGGGACTCTGTCATCACTTCAAACACTTCCAGCAAAAGTGAAAAGACAGGAAAGAGGTGGAGAGATATCAGGTCTGTGTAGCCCCCTCTGAGCGTTCCTATACGTTTCACAGAGCAGGCAGGTGGGTACAGCCAGCTCACTTAGCAATGTAGGCACACGTGTAGCCATTGGAACATTTGCACAATGTTCCTTTGTTAAATTTCATAATCTTCACATCGGTGCAATTTACCTGAGTCCTAAAAACAAAGCATAGAGTTATGTTAACGAGGTAAAGAGCAGGGGAGGTGGGAGAAGAAAACCCACAATTTAGGAAACAGATGTAGAGGAATTAAGCAAGGAGGTAAGCAGAGATTTATACTGATCTTAGCCCAGAGGCCACACAGTGATATACAGAGATTTAAAAGTGAAAATAGATCCATGAGAGCCTCAGGCAACTCAATGGAGGAGATATTGAGCAATTACGATAATGGCACATCTGACTAAACATAGGGCTTTTCCCAAGCCTCAGAGTATCATTCCTTCCCTTGGAAGGCATTTTTGTGCTGTCTTAAAAAAAGTCTAAAGAATGATTGCAGACTATACATTATAGAGCCAAGGTTATGTATTGATTCTTTCTGCTTAGTGAATATCTAAAAGTAGTAAAATATGAGAGGAATCTGTGTCATTCTCTGATTTTCCAATCAAATATTAGCATATGTGGAAAAATTCATTCCTTGGCAGTGCTAGTAATCTGAATTATTTATCCTGTTTATAGTAGTGCCGTTCAATATATCTGAGCAACATATATAATTCAAAATTTTCTACTAACCATAGTGAAAATGTAGAGATATATTAAGTAGATTTAAATGATATAGTTTGCAAAACCAAATATATTCAAAATATTTGTACTTTTTTTTTTAATGTCACTGTGAAGCAAAATCCTAATCCCTTTCAAACCTATGTCTGTCCAAGTTATTTCTCTAGCTCTTGTGTCAATTTTGTGTTATTAACTTTGAACTCAACGAGTATTCGGTGGGAAAGTAGTTCTAAATGTATGGGTACCAAAAACTGCCCTTCAAATTATTCTCGTAGTTTTAGGAGTCAACTCACATAACACTAGATTACAGCTTAAATCTCCTGTTCAGAGATTCATGTTACACATGGAAACCCTTTTTTATTGATATCTATTATGAAATTTTATTTCAACATAAATTCTTGTACTTCTCTGGATAAGTGACCAATCCACTTTTCCTCTCCTTGGATCTCTGAAGGTATCTTGTTTATATACTAGTACAGGGGTTGGCAACAATAGGGTTATAGTTGTTGCTGTGCAAAATAATACAACCACTAATAAATAATAACACAAGAATAAACTCTGTTTCATGTACTCACAACTGTAGGTCTATGTTTGTCTAGCCTGTGTAGTGTGATACAGGGAAAGACTTTCTGTGCGGTGGCCCAAGACACTCTTCCGGCACTGTTCTTGCTTAGAAGTGGTCTGCCCCTTTCTTACCTGGCTCTGCTCCCTGCCCTCCAAGGATGGGGTGCTTTTAGGTTTCACCCAGAAGCTCCCAAGATTGAAAGCTACCTACAGGGTTCCTGCTCCAAAGCCAGACAACCCAGTCCTCCCGCTATGTGTCTGTGTCCCCCAGAGTCGCTGTCTGCTGCCAAGTGCCCAGCCTGGAGGTCAGAGGAAGAGGGACCTTATAAATTCAGTGCGTGGGCTGCCCTTTAAAAGGGACACTTGGGACTCTCACAGCCTCCATGTCACTGAGTCTCAAT
The DNA here is from genome assembly GCF_964339955.1 of Pipistrellus hanaki. NCBI lineage: Eukaryota > Metazoa > Chordata > Mammalia > Chiroptera > Vespertilionidae > Pipistrellus > Pipistrellus hanaki. The sequence continues at coordinate 68,883,900 of NC_140510.1, read as the reverse complement.
CCCCACTGGTTTTACAGCCTGTAGTTTGGGTACGTCTTTTCCAGCTCTGGGAGTCAGAACTCGGGGGCTGGTGTGGGGCTGGGCCCCCTTGCCCCTCCAGGCATCCTCCCCAGAGATGACCTCCCTCCTGATTAAAACAGGGGCCCCCATGGGTGCCCCTCCAGCTGGGTTCCTGCCTACGCCCCTCCTCCCAGTCTCAGTGTGCTTCCTTCTTTACTTCTCCCATTGTAGGACTTCCATTCAGCCAGCTTTCCAGCGGATCTGGATGATGGTTGTTCTGCATTTTAGTTGTAATTTTGATGTGGTTGTGGGAGATGGTGAGACAGGCATTTACCAAGCCATCTTGGTTCTCTCACTTACATTTTTTCTATCCTTATACCACACTGTTTAATTAAAGCTATTGGGGATGAAAATGAAACCCATGTAAATTACTATTTTATGGTCTTAAATTGCTGTATAGTTCTGTAAGAGGCATCATGATAAATGTATTTATAGATTTACTAGAGGCCTGGTGCACAAAATTTGAGCACGGAGTGGGTGGGGTGTCCCTCAGCCCAGCCTGCACCCTCTCCAATCTGGGATCCTTCTCCCAATCCAGGACTGCTGGCTCCCAACTGCTGTTTGCCAGCCTGCCTTATTGCCCCTAACCACTTCTGCCAGCCAGCCTGATCACCCCCTAACTACTCCCTTACCAGCCTAATCAACACCTAAATATTCCCCTGCTGCTCCCCCCCAGCTGTCTTCACCAGCAGGCCTGGTCAACACCAACTGCCCTCCCCTGAAGGCCTGGGTTCCCCACTCTCAACTGCCCTTTCTTACAGGCCTGGTCACTCCTAACTGTCCTCCCCTGCAGGCCTGGCTGCCCTAAACTGCACTCCCCTGCCGGCCATCTTGTGATGGCCATCTTGTGTTGGAGTGACCATCAATTTGCATATTTCCTCTTTATTATATAGGATAGTAATAATCAGTAGATTCAGGGTATCCTAGTCAGGACCCTTTCAGCATTAAGTGAGATAAACCATCTCAGCTTGCTTAAGCACATAACAAACAGCAGTTAAGTGGCTGTGGCAGAATGAACTTTATTAACAGATATAACAGAAAATTTCATCAGCACACAGTTCTCTTCTTAGACTTCATTCTCAAACTCTACATGCTGCCTCTGCACTACAGGATTGCATCCTAATTGTTAACAGACATCCTCTCCTCAACAAGAAAACTCCTATTTCACAATATTTCTGACAAAATTCCTGAGCTTGACCACTCTTTATTCCAACTGGGTTGCTTGTTTATTGAACCAATCAGTGTTCCTGTGGGAAAGGAATACACTTGATTAGCTTGGGTCAGCTCAAATGGTTGCTCCTTTACCATGTGGAATAAAAAGTGGGGAGTTTTGCCGAAACCGGTTTGGCTCAGCGGTAGAGCGTTGGTCTGCGGACTGAAAGGTCCCAGGTTCGATTCTGGTCAAGGGCATGTACCTTGGTTGCGGGCACATTCCCAGTAGGGAGTGTGCAAGAGGCAGCTGGTCAATGTTTTTCTCTCATCGACGTTTCTAGCTCTCTATTCCTCTCTCTTCCTCTCTGTAAAAAATCAATAAAATATATTTTTTTAAAAAAAGTGGGGAGTTTTGATTTTTCTGTAGAAAAATTATTGAGCTGTCACCAGAAAAAAAGAGGAATGTCTGATGTATAGAATATCAATCAAGCCAAAATAATGTGTGTTCTACAATTAAATTGTAGGTGTATTTAAAAAAAATTATTTCTCTTCATATCTTATCCAAAATATTTAAAATGTACATAATTAAATAATGAGTTATATTTATTCAATATAGCTTTAGTTAAACAATATCAAAACCAGGTAAGTAGTAAGGACAGACTGGAATCTGGTAGCTTTACCTAATGTAAGTTTGCTTTATGCAAGGAGGATTTAATCAGTGATCAGAGGACATACTTGCTGTGTTTACTGGTGCCTTCCTTTCAAATCGGTATATGAAATGTGTTGGGTACCTTATCTCTGAAACATTTATTTACTTACAAAATAGAAATAACAATGATACTGCTCCTTTTTGCAAACAGGTATTGTCAGAATCAAATGAAATTAATTTAATGTCTAAAGCTCCATACAAATATGTAGCAACTGCTGTTAATTTTTAATTATAAATGAATGCAGTATAAAATTTTTATATCATGTTGAGGAACTTTTTAATTATAAGATAGATTAAATCTATGTAAGTGGCCTGTTCCAAATTTATGCTGTAATGTCAGGCCATTCAAGACCATTAGGCATATTAACACTACTTGAGCCAAACAAGATTTGCTCTATCTCCATATGTTGGAGCCACGTGGTCATCTCCTCTTTGTACTGCCTAAGTCTTTAAGGACACCCCACATGGAGACTGCCTCACCTGCCAAGTCAGTGACTAATAGCCCAAAGTAGGTCACTCCTAAAATAAAAGAAATAATCCCGTATTGAGTATACATTTAACAAAGTATTCTACCTACACTGAACATAAGGTTTTGTTCTTAATCTTGGCCTTGCCATTCTCAGGTCTCTCGTGCCCAGTTAATGCCTGGCCTCTGTTCTGTCCTCTTATGGTTGAGGGAAATAAAGCTGTCCTCTATCCTCATGTCCTCCATCCTCATGTCAGATTAGGTATCCCCTCCTTGGATTGGCTCTATATATGCATAATAGTCAGCAACTTCTCATCCTATACTCACCCGTATAGATCTCCAGGATAATGACTTGAGGTAGAGACACAGACATGGCTATGTAGATATAGATACAGATGTAGTCCATAGCTCTGCTCAACCAAACGTCCCAGCTTTAGATTCTGGACCATCTTGTTCTTGCTTCTACATGACACCAAAATTTTCATGACCTGATAACTGCATTGTACTTTGAAATAATTATTGAATTCCATTTTGGCCTACCACAAATAAGAACTTATATATATATAAGTTCATCGCAGGAAGATCATGTCGTCTCCTCTTTCCAAATCATATATATATATGATTTATATATATATATATATATATATATATATATAAATCATATATATATATGATTAATTTATTCATTTGTTTTAGAGAGAGGAAGGGAGGGGGGGGGGAGATACCAACATCCATCAGTTGCCCCCTGACTGGTGACAGGAAACAAACCAGTGACCTTTAGGTGCATACAACAATGTTCAACCAACCAAGCCACACCAGATAGGGCCCAAGTAAGAACTTGAAAATGTACTTTTCTATAAGTCAATTTTGAAAGGGTTGAATTTGGTCCAATTTCTCCATCCATAGATAAGTTTTTGTGATGATGAATAGCCTAAGACCTAAGATCATCCAAGATAGAAAAGTGGATAGATTCTGGATGATTCAATAGTCCTATTTTCCTGCAGGAACCCTGGTCTACAGAATCTCCTACTATGTTAAGGTTCTGTGGCTTGAAACAATAGGTAAACTAGGAAATCAGAAAGTAAGAATCAACAGTTAATGCTCTGGAAAACCAAGAGAGATGCCATACTCAGAACTTCTAAAGGAAGCTACCTGCTAAAGAAATTAGGTTAAAACTGAATAAATAGTTACTGAAATTTTTTTTTCATATTATGTTAAAGCTAAAGAAATCAGGCTGAATTATTTTAAAAGGTTATTAGGATCCCAATTGTGATTCCAGTGTGAAAGATAACTGTCTATATATCAGGTAAAGTAAGACTCGATTTCAGTGGTGAAAACCATTATTAGAATTTAAGTAGCAGCTCTTCCCTCTTGAGCCCATTGTAGGAGCGCCAGAGGTCAAAATGAAGTTCAATCCTTTTGTGACTTCTGACCGGAGGAAGAACCGTAAAAGACATTTCAATGCACCTTCCCACATTCGCAGGAAGATCATGTCGTCTCCTCTTTCCAAAGAGCTGAGACAGAAGTACAATGTTCAGTCCATGCCCATCCGAAAGGATGATGAAGTTCAGGCTGTTCGAAGACATTACAAAGGGCAGCAAATTGGCAAAGCAGCCCCGGTTTACAGGAAGAAATATGTCATCTACATTGACTGAGGGCAACGGGAGAAAGCTAATGGTACAACTGTCCATTCGAGAATTCACCCCAGCACGGCGGTGATCACTAGACTAAAGCTGGACACAGGCCGCAAAAAGATCCTTGGACATAAAGCCAAATCTCGTCAAGTGGGAAAGGAAAAGAGGAAATACAAGGAAGAAACAATTGAGAAGATGCAGGAATAAGTAATATTACATACAACTTCCATTACAAACTTAAAATGAAAAAAAAAATTTGAGCACTACATGATGAAGATGAAAAGCACTAAAGGATTAGTATGTTCAGGCTTGCCTTCTTCCAAGACATGTTCCTGGGTATATCCACTGCATCCACTGGTTGTGAAACACCACTTTAGAACAATACCATTTTGCCGAAACCAGTTTGGCTCAGTGGATATAGTGTCAGTCTGTGGACTGAAAGATCCCAGGTTCGATTCCGTCAAGGACATGTACATTGGTTGCTGGCACATCCCTGGTGGTGGGTGTGCAGGAGGCAACTGGTCGATGTTTCTAACTCTCTATCTCTCTCCCTTCCTCTCTGTAAAAAATCAATAAAATATATTTAAAACAGTACCATTTTCTGGCCAGTACAATGAAGGATTTTTTTAACTTTAGAGAGAAATTCAAATATCTTTGCTGAACTTAGTTTTTAAAAAGCATATAAATATGACCTTAATTAATTAATTTCAACATAAGATGGACTGACCCATAAACTGAGAATTTTTGTACTTTATTCCCTTTCTTAAGATAATTAAATAGTGGGATATCAATACTTCCTCCCACATAATAAAACTTAGAGCATTTCTCAGAAGACTGTATCCCTGTCTTTTGTTTCTACTACAGTTATTATGGTAATGCTTTTGATAAATATATTTCTATTTTCTGTGAATGAAGAATAATAGAAGCGATATATACACTAAGGCAATGCCTTCCAAATAAAGGATGTGGCGCTGAAATTGTGAATGCTCTTATAACTTTCTGATCCATATAATTGGAGACAAATGATACTGCATGTAGCTCATTATTTTTGAGACCTATAAAAGGATTTCACAAGGTGCATATTACCCCATAAAAAAAAATAAGTTCCAGTATCATTCATCTAGCCTATAAATAATTAAAACCCCTATTTTCCAAATTGGATTACTTTGATACAAATGCTTACTGTTTCTGTTATGGCTCACATTAGGTAAATATTATGATCAATCAAAACGTGTTAGATGTCTTAAATGGCTTTATAAACCACACTATGTGCTGGCATGGGATTTTTAAAAGCTAACCAGCATTTCTGTTCTCTGGGGGAAGCATCTTTGACTACGGAAGCAGAGCTAAGAAAAATTTCTTTTAAAAGATTGAAAAAAACTGTTTTTCAGAACAGCATTAGTGACCGCTCTGCACCTCCCACCCCATGAGTGTTGAGATTGATCACCCCTTCACTGTCTCCTATAGAATATGGGTGGGGTTCCTTGCAGAGAGGTATAAAAAGGTATAAACAGAGCACAGAGAGAAGGATGATCAGACATCCATGCATGCAAGAAGTATGGAAAGTGAACTGTCATTTCAGTCATTCTGCGTATAAATTAAATGCTCTCATGTTTGTTTTTAAAGCAGGCCTTGCATAATAGAAAGTGAAATTCATGCTATATTTCAAATGCTTAACTTTTCTTCCCTTAGAATGACACCAAGCTGCATTTTTTTTTCTAGATACTTGACATGTTTTATTGCATTGACTCTTTTATTGACTTTATTGGGATGACATTATATAGGTTCCAGGTGTATGATTCTAGGATGCATCATCTGCATGTGGTATTGTGTGTTCACCACCCAAGTCAAGTCATGCTCCATCACCCTCTGCCCCCCTTTGCCCTCTCCTCCTCCCTAAGGCCCCTCTTTTCTCTGATGGTCACCACACTGCTGTCTGTGTCTCTGAGTTCTTATGGTTCATTTTTGCTTAATCCCTTCACTTTTTTAACTGAGACCCCCCAACCCTCCTCCCCTATGATAGCTGTCAGCCCATTCTCTGTATCTATGAGTTTGATTCTATTTTGTTTGTTAGTTTATTTTGTTCACTAGATTCCACATATGAGTATGGTACTTGTCTTTCTCTGACTGGCTTATTTCACTTAGCATATGCTCTCCATGTCCATCCATTCTGTCCCAAAAGGTAATATTTTCTTCTTCTTTATAGCTGAGTAGTATTCCATTGTATAGATGTACCACCACTTTTCTAAAAGAAATGGAGAGAGATCATGAAAGAAAGGTAAAAGTGTTATAAAGGCTCAGGGGTTGAGTGTCGACCTATGAACCAGGAGGTCATGGTTTAATTCCTATCAGGGCACATGCCCAGGGGGTGGGCTTGATCCCCAGTGTGGGGTGTGTAAGAGGTTGCTGGTCAATGATTCTCTCTCATCATTGATGTTCCTCTCTCTCTCCCTCTCCATTCCTCTCTGAAATAAACAAAAATATGTTTTAAAAAATCAAGAAGCAGAGTCCACTCGACACTCTTGCTCAGGTGGCTCTAGAGAAGGGAGCTGCCTCCAGAGCTGATTCTCAGTTTTAAGTGAGAACTTTAACAATATTTCATTAAGTTTTTGGAATGATGCAGGAGCGCTTTAAGAATATCTGTCACAGTCACACAGCTCTGTAAAATCCTTTCCATTGCTCCCAGTTTGACATGTTAAAGCGGATTGACTTTCTCATTGTGAGACATTGGGACAGGGTGATGGCGGTGCCACTCCCGCACAGGAGTTAGTTAGTGGCCGGAAACTCCGAGGCACTGCTTGCAGCCATGGGCAGAGCACCGTGGGCAGAACCCTGTGTGCAGAGAGAGCCCCATGGGCAGAGCAAGCCCCATGGGCAGAGGGAGCCCATGGGCAGTGGTGGACACTGGGCAGCACACCTCCTCCAGCCTGCAACCCCGGCTCAAGCCCCAGCAATGGGTCTGGGCCCACCTCTGTCCCCTCTCCAGGGCTGCTTCTTGGGTGTGTAGCCTGTGCAGTCCCACGGGGTCCCACACTCAGAGGACCCCCAAGCTTTAAGAGCCTCAGACTCACTTTACTATTCTGCTGTCTAGACCTTGAAGCCCCAATAATGTTTCAGCGAAGGGCCCTGCATTCTCACTTTGCTGGGGGCTGCAGACTGTGGCTTCTCTGGCCCTGCTTCCAAAATGCCTGGTGGGGTCAGAGAGTGAGAGCTGACCTCACAGAAATGTTGGCATCTGGAGGCAAAACAGCAGCCTCCTTCCAAAGACAGAATCCTCTCTCTGTATAAAAGAGACAAAAGGGACTAGAAGAGGGAAATCAAAGCACATGTATAGCCCTGGGCATGGACAATAAGGGGGGTGAGACCTGAAGGATGAAGAGGAAAAAGGAGGAGACATAAACAGGAGACATCTATAACACTATCAACAATAAAATATACCAAATACATCTACACTGCAAATGGAATACTATACTGTGGTGAAAAATGAGTTCTTACCATTTGCAACAGCATGGATAGAACTGGAGAGCATTATGCTAAGCGAAATAAGTCAGCAGAGAAAGATAAATATCACATGATCTCACTCATTTGTGGAATATAATGAACAACATCAACTGATGAACAAAAAACATATCCATAGACAGAGAAGCATCGATCAGACCGTCAAACCTCAGAGGGAAAGTAGAGGATGGTGGGTCGGGGGTGGAGGTGGGTGGAGGGGGCGGCAAGGGGATCAATCAAAGGACTTGTGTGCTTGCATATAAGCCTAACCAGTGGACACAGACAACGGGGGGTGAGGGCATGAGTGGGGGGATGGAGAGATAATGGGGGAATAGGACACATATGTAACACCTTAATCAATAAAGAAATTTAAAAAATAGTAAAGGAAAAAATATATATAGATATATACCAAAAAAGAAAAAGATAAAAGTGGAGCCTCTCTGGCAGAGAAGACATGGATCAGACCCATTTGGTCTTTACATCCTGAGCCCTAAATTACCTCTGCAAAGTCTTCCAAATTGAGGAAACACAGTGAGGAAAACCATTGCCTTAGGGTTTATTCCAATGACAATGGGGAAATAAATATCCTGAAGGTAGTCACTCCACTAATCTAGCAACTAAAGTTTGCATACATTTCTTTAAGCCATTTGTGGTTTGAAGGGTTCTTTTGTTTTCTTTTGTTTTTTTCATTTTCTAAAATGTATTTTTGGCCCCCTCCCCCAAAAGATGGCACATAAAAGATACTAAAAGTGTTTAGATGACTTATGATAGCAACCAGGTGGTGGGTGCTTCATCCATTGTAGTAAACTCTTTTTATGATTATGTCACTGAATTCTCACAACTCTGAGGCCTAAAGAAAGTGTCTCATGCTACACAACTAACAGATCACAAAGCTAAAAAGTGGTAGAATGGAATTTTAATCCACTGACTCCAACGTCCTTGAATTTAAACATCAATAAAAACTGGAATTAATCATCTGTTTGCATATGATTAAAACCTCTGTTAGTAGCTGTAGTAGAACTAATTGTAATTAGAAAGAGGTCATTGCACGGAGTAGAAATGGGAGTGGTTTCAAATGTGCAGGAATAGAAGTCATTAGAGGAGAAAACTGAGAGTCACTGAGATCTAACTCATGCTCGGGCTCTTGACAGTAATTCTCATTCATTTGTAAAAGGAGGGGGGGGGGAACATTTAGTAAGTAAGAAATTTGGTCTGGATCCAATGTTTGTTGATTTGCATGAGCCGAGTAGAAGAGAAAAGGAGATTAGAAAGAAATAAAAGGATATTGAAATGTCAGTGATGAAAAAATATGAGGCAATTCCACAACTGGACTCTTTCTATAACGTCGGAGAGTACATTTGCATGTGAAAACTGACTTCTCAAATATATAAATATTTTCTTTTGAAAACTCCATCCACAAAAATAACTCTTCCTACTGAAATCATGATGCTTCTGGGAATTGGACAAGTCACATCACTTAGAATTCATTTCCTTGGGTTCGTTCACAACCAAGTAATCCATTCAGCTCAGGAAAGCCAAGGATTTGATGACTGGCACCATCTGCATCATCAGATGAGTGGGTGAAGAATAGTAACCCTGCCCGAGGTTTAAAATATGTACATCTGTACAAGGAAGCATGCAGGGGGATTAAATGGGCAAATTATATATGCACACATGTTCTAGAGAGGAAACAAATCATGGAGTGCCATTCCTTTTACTGATGCAAATGAAGATTACAAAACAACACAAAGTTTTGCTTAACAAATTGACAAAGTGTTAGTTTGGCTTTTGTTTGTTTGTTGAAATACCCAAGAAAGAGGCAATGCCGTCAAAAGCCTACCCTCATACAGAATTTATAGAAGGAAACTTTAGTTCAGTGTCTTATAAAAGCAATTTACAGTGGGTGTTAATATGCCGTAAGAATACTTAGTCCCTTTGAATCAATATTTCTATTCCTGGGAATCTATCCTCAATAAATAAAAAGTTAAATAATAAACACATGTTAATGTGAAGATATTCAGAATGCTATCCTATGAGAGAAAAACTGATGGAAAAGCAATTCCATCATTAGAGAATGACATGAGGAAAGTATGACATGTAAATAAAAGTCATGTCATCATGAAAATTATTTTCACAAGGAGTTTTTAGTTAACATGCTGCATTACCTTAAAATGTAACTGGTAACGAAGCCATGTAAATTACAGATGTACTTGGATCTCAATTATATGTGAAAATATGTTTAGGTCTAAATGTACATTTAATTTACAAATGAATACATGTATAAATTTTAGCATATTTGTGAGTAAAATATCATACAGTAGTGAAAATAGGTGACATATAGCCCGAAGCATCATATTGGGAAACCTATGTTTAAAGGGTGGGTGAGCAGGTAAAGATGCTTCTTTAACCAAAAGGGGGTGGTCCCCCCCTCACAGCTGGTCATGTCTGGAAAGCAGGGGTTAGTGTTTGCACTTCCAGTGATCCAGACACACACACATTTGGGAAGATAATTTCCTTTAACCCTGTGGAATACTATGTAGCAGTAGAAAAGAAGGCTCTCTTGCCCTTTGAGACAGCGTGGAGGGACCTGGAGTATACTGCTGAGTGTAATAAGCCAATCAGAAAAGGACAAGTAGCACGTGATCTCACTCATATGTGAAATCTAATGAACAAAATAAGCTGATGAACAAAATACGTAGATCTGGAGACATAGCATGAACAGATGGATGAATTTTAGAGGAAAGGCAGGGGAGGGTGGGTGGGAAGAGATCAACCAAAGAACTTATATGCAGATATGCATCATCCATGGACACAGACAACAGTGTGGTGAAGGCCTGGGGCCTGGGGAGGGTATACAAGTGGGATGGGGAGGTTCAATGAGAAAAAAAGCAGGGCGTGAGGAGGACATCTGTAATATTTTCAACAATAAGGATTTTAAATTAAATTTAAAAAGATTTATTCCGAAGCCCTTTCTCTTCATCATTTTGTATTCAGGACCAGGTTTGGGGGAACTGGTCACTTTATCCTAGCCACTCTCTATAAGGAACATCTTCCAGTCTTGTCAGTAACCAAGATTGGCTGAGGAAGAATTCTGACAGAGGTTTAATATTTTCTTTACAGAATGCATACTGGCCATAGCTCATGTCACATTTCCAAATATAATAAAGAGCTACCTCTGACATTTGAGTTTTTACCATTGCAATAATCTTCATAAAATATAAAAGCAAATTAAATCATTTTGAGTATTCAGCTATGTGCCTGGAGGATGTGTGGTAATTCTTTATATGATAAATCAACAGAATATAATATTTTTGTAAATACTTATTGTAATTCTTGTGCACTATTGTTTTGTATGTTGCTGTTTTTTAAGACTTTTAAAACCTGAGCCATGACTAAGGTTTTTTCCCACATTGCACCACAGGAAGTCATGGTGGGATCTTTAATAATACTCCAGGTTTTTGCTTTGGGTTGTTTTTTCCCTGGCTGCTGGCACCGCCTTTCCACTCTGGCCTAGCCCCTTTCTGTTCAGCCCGAGTTGCCTCTTTCTGCTCCAGTCCCGCCTTCCCATGCTGCCCAGAGGCCATGAGAGACCAGAGGTGGGTAGAATGTCTGCCCCCATCACTCAGCACCTGTGTATGCAAATTAACTGCCATCTTTATTGGGTTGATTTGCATATCACTCCTGATTGGCTGGTGGCATAGCGGAGGTATAGTCAATTTACATTTTTGTCTATTATTAGGTAAGGTAAGCCCAGACAAAAGCCCTGTTTGAATAGTTAAGTTATTCTGAGAGCCATCAATGATTCTTTTGATGAACCAAACAGATTTAAAGTGAATTTAAAAACAAATATAATTTTGATTTCTAGAAATCATTGTAGAAGCTATTTTAGAACTGCATTACAGGTGCATTTCTTATGTATCAATTTTCCTTTTGGAGCCATTTTTCTCGAAAAGGTCTGAGTAAAGCCTGTTAGCCTGGGAGAAGACGGGGAACATGATTCTTACTTGGAGCATCAGGGAACAATTAACAATTGAATTGTGCTTCTAAATGTACTACCACTATAGTACGTTCATTCTATTGAATTTGCTGCTTTCCACCTAGAAGGAGACCTCCAATTTAATTGTGTAATCTTGTTGAAGTTTTCTCATCACTTGAGGTTGATAACAGTAATTAGAATATACCAACATCATAGGGTTATTGTAAAGATTAAATGAGATAATGCATGAAAGGCATTTAACATGCATGCTGCCTTTAAGACCCTGGCTGGGACGTAGTAAGCACCCAATGTATATTAATCATATTTGGTACTAGATGAAACAATGTTTTATACACAATGCCTAGGAAAAGATTATTTTGACACCTTTTTGAGGTATAATTTCTATAACACACAATCGCCCATTTAATGTGCACAATTCCATGGGTTTGAATGTCATGGCAGAGTTGTGTAACCATCACCACAATAAGTTAGAAGACGTTTTCAGCTGGGACCGGTTTGGCTCAATGGATAGAGCTTCGGCCTGCGGACTGAAAGGTCCTGGGTTTGATTCCGGTCAAGGGCATGTACCTTGGTTGAGGGCACATCCCCAGTAGGGGGTGTGCAAGAGGCAGCTGGTTGATGTTTCTCTCTCATCGATGTTTCTAACTCTCTGTCCCTCTCAATTCCTCTCTGTGAAAAATCAAAAAATATATTAAAAAAAGAAAAAAGAAAAAAAAAGAAAAAAGAAAGACGTTTTTATCACCTCAAAAAAATATTCTCCACGTTAGCTATTGTTCCTTAACCCTGCATCATCCTCAACCCCCAGCAAACATAATGAACCCCTGCCGGTTCTGAGCACAAGCCATGATGGATAGGCAAGAAACGCACAAAGAAAATTAAGTTTTCAGTTCAATATAACCTGTATTCAGTGAGTCCAGACATAGTGAACCTTAATGAATTTCTTAGAATTCTTAAATCAGAGCCTATAATAGTCTTTTCTCCCCCCTGCAGAATCCTTCCTTTCAACAAAAAGGGAACAGCAAGCACCAGGGACTTGGGCCATTGCCCAGAGCTCTGTGCATAGCATGAAAAGCTGTGACCTTCTGACCCCTGTCCCGCAGACAGCTGAAAATGTGACAATTGGGTCCTTAGTATGTTTCAGGTGAAGCTTCCTGCCCTGTGCACAGTACAATAAAGAAAAAGGCAGAAAGCTCCTTTTCTAAGAATAATGATCAGGAAGCCCAGGGATTGGGATCCACCGAAAGAATGGATATTATGAATGGCTTGCTGAAAACCCATCAGAGGGTGAAATCAGTTCAAATGGGACATTGACCTTGTGCAGATGGGCAGCTCACTCTGTAAGTAATGTTCACGGCTCGGATAACAAACCCCCATGTTTTCCTGGAACAGACTACCTCTTGCAATAACAGTCTCCACAAAGTTCCAAGCACAACATTACATACAGTGCAAAGAACTGAATATCTGAAACAATGCTCAGATTCTTCTTACGATGGTTCCTAGGTGTCTGGAACCTCTAGAGTTCATAGGCAGCAGTAGGACACCCAGCTACTCCCATGACTGCAAATCCATGTTGAGATGATTTCCCTATAGGAATAATGTTGTTACAGAAAACTGGAGAAGAACCAAGCAATGCTTAGAGAGTTGGAGTTACATTTATTATTACTACGGGTGGGCCCAGAGGAATGTCTCTCAAATTCTGAGCCCCAACATGGAGGAACTTTCCCTATTTATATGTTTTTACCTTCTTTGTCTCCCAAACATGGGGTGTTCCCAGTCCCCTTTCCAAGTTTTTAAAGAGCCCCTAAGTGCTGGGGCCTTGAGACCTCAACCAAAGGCCTGGCCTGGTGCCAGCACTGATAACTTTGTCGGGGGAAGGTTTAATGGCCTCTCTGAAGTGGGAGTAGTCTTATTTTCCTTATTATTTAAGCAAGCAAGCAAACATTTACAGAAGCCAACTAGCAGGGTTAGAATTTCAAACAGCCGTTTTTATAGAAGATGGATGCTTCCCTGTGTAGGCGCCAGGACTCTCTGCCACTGTTTATTTCCATGTCCTCCCTCTACTTCAGTCACTACAAGCTCCTTAGATGTTTTCTAAGACAGGCACGAGGAGACCACAGAGCAAAAGCAGGGGAGTCTGGGCCCGTCTCCCCTGCTCCGTCCTGCATTCGGGCACAGCAGTATCCCTCCTGACTTTGCCTGTCCACTTCTGTCCAGAGGCCCCTCCTCAAGGTCTTCAGTTTTCACTATTTCATAATTTCTTCTTCCCTGCACCTGTAGAGTGACCCTTCCTTCCCTGCCAACTGCCTAGGTTTTCATAGGTAATTCCTTCATTTCAAGCTCTGGATGGAGTTTATCTGAACAAGATTCTGCTTCTTGGCAGAACTGACACAGGAGGGTGTTTGCAAACAGCCTTCCATCTTGCCAGGAGGCATCTTTGTGGTGCCATTATCTGCTTCTGAAATGCTTTAACATGATAGTGCGGTGGCTAGCCCCTGGAGACACACTTGTTAACTGAGCGCGTGAAATAATCGACAGATAGGTAGGTGTTTTCTCTTGAACAGGGTCAATCATGCAGAGAACCAAGAATAAGTTGGGTTAGCCCTAGCAGGTGTGGCTCAGTGGATAGAGTGTCAGCCTGTGGACTGAAGCATCTGGGTTTGATTCCAGTCAAGGTCACATGCTTGAGTTGTAGGCTAAATCCCTATTGTGGGGCATGCAGGAGGCAGCCAATCAATGATTCTTTCTCATCATTGATGTTTATCTCTCTCTCTCTCCCCATCCCTTCCTCTCTGAAATCAATTTTAAAAAAGAATAAGTTTGGTTAGATTTGGACCGTTTCACTAAACCTGAATCATTCCAATACACATACCATATCAAATGCAACCCTACAACAGGTACATTTGAATTGCTGCTATGTTGCTCTACTAACAATTCCCGCTATTATTTTAGGTAAGAAGAAATTTGAAAATCTGGGCATACTCTAATTGAACTGTATAAGGAATAAAGGATTTGAAAATTAACTGCTCAATAGGCACCACAGAAAAACTTCACCTTCTGAAGTGTTGCAGGAGTTCTTTTAACAAAACCCAAGTGTCAACATTTACCTCGTGACCCAAATGTTCTCTTTCTTAAAGCATGCTATGCACTCTACTATTTGACACAGTCATCAAATTCCATAAGGACAATGACAGCAAACAAAACTGTAGTGGCATCTTGTCATTTTGTGCCCATCATAAAGTCAGAAACTGAGCACAGAACGCTCTCTGGGGGAGGTGGGGGGGACGGGCGGGGGGGGTGTGGATGGCGATTGACATATCCAAAGACACCTCTGGCTCCTGAGAGGCAGCTCTCTGGTACACACACTCACATGCCTCACACACACATGTTCACGTATTGTTTTGGATCTCTAATTGTTTCTCTCTCGTTCTTTATCCTGTGATATTTTATGTATGGAAACAAGTCTACCCAGGCTTTAACATGGAAAATAAAAATGGTAAGGAAAACAAGATTCAGAGTAGTATTTTATCAAAGGGAAATAAATAGCCTACTTGAGCACAAAACAATTTAGGTTTTGTTTTGTTTTTAGATACAACACCAGAAGAAAAACAATAAGGAAGCAGCTATAAAGTGTATTCCACTGTAGGCCTTTGTTCAGTTCATTCAATCAACTTTTATACTGAGTCCATATCTATTTCCTCAGGGTGACCTACATCATGTAGATTCAAGGGCAAGCAAATTCCAATTCTACCATTCAGTGGTTTGCACATCGATGTATAGCCATTCAAAGTCCCATAAGTTACATAATACTAGTTGAGAATCTCGGATGTGTACATAACTAATTTTATTTAGAAGCATCCGAGTAGATGGTATGTAAAAATGAACAGCGGTTAGAGTCTTAGAGTGTGAAATCATTTCAGTAGTAGGAAACATCAGCCTGAATGTTGGTAAGTGGAGATCTAAGGGTCAGGAGAGATAAAGACATGGGCCTGACGATGCGTCATGTGTTCTGGACATAAAAAATCCTTTTCCTGTCCCTGCGGCTTCCTGGTGAAGCTCAGGCATCCGGGGTACAGACAGACATGAGGCCACTGACTGAGGGGGCGCAGAGTTTGCACACAAAAACATGTTTTGGGGGAATCATGATTCTTTGAAGCTGCCAGTGTTAAGAAACAAAACGCTCAGGAGGAACCTGTTCCCTCCCTGTAACAGGCCTAAAGGAAATCAGACAGAAAACCCCGTTCCAGGAAGAGAGCTACACGCACAGATAATGTTGTTTGCATATGAACCTGAGTGTGTCAGACAGCGGGGAGCCAGCACAGGCTGTGCCTTGGCCTCCTCTGTGTCCCCCTGGTTCTGTGAGGCCCAGATGTTCACCAGATGTTTGCTCCTTCCCATCTACCTGTGGATTGCCGACCTTCCCTTTAAAGCCCAACCCAGGACTCCCCTTCCTCCGTACCTCCAGGTGGCAAATGGGCCTCAACCGCTCCATTGGCCTCTCGGTCCTCCATTCCTCTGGGGTCCCAGGAATACCTATGCACTCACATCGGTCTTTTCCTTCTCTTACTCTGTCTCATGTTTATTTGCTTATTAGACCATCCAGAAGAGCTGGGGAGAGTAGGAGGAAAATCATGTGTCCTACCCTCCACTCTGCATGTAGTGCAAACCCTGCATCCTCATCACTCTGTCTGAAGATGAGCAGTAGATTACCTAGCATACAGGGTGACAAGAATATGCATAAGACCTCGCCCATCAAGCAGCACATTTAATTGTGTGAAACATCCCCAGCACACGGACTGCGGGAGTGGGTTTTGAGTCATCAAGTTGGATAACAAAGTATAAAGTCAGAGCTGGAGTCAGGTTGGGAAATCAACACGATCGCAGAATGCTCCTGGGCACACTCCTCGCACCCTGCTTAGTTCAGTGCCGGCAAACCATATCGACTGTAATCCCACAAATAGCCGAGCACGTCGTGTCTGAAGAATCCAATATCTTCATTATCTTCCCAACTGACACTAAGCCTCAAAGAGATTTTTTTTTAAAAAAAAATCTCTGTGCCACTGCATAGCTGGCTCAGGTGATTCTAGAATAAACCAATATATTGCAAAGATATTTTTTAAAAATAAAACATCTTATGTTGAAAATAACAACTAAAAAAAAAGTAACGGTTTAACTAATTCGCTTGCAGAACTTGAGACATTCAAATAATGATTCCAGCCCCTTTTCTTAAAATTACAGCGTTAAGTTGCTGGCAGTTGAAGGCATTTATGGTTCCATGCAGAGGATCTCACCGGCTCCTATGATTACATGAGATATGCAAACCACAGGGTGTAAGGAAAGGGCTCTTTGGAGTTGGAAGGAAAAGAGTTCCTTATCTTAGGAGATCTGTGAACTTGAGCACAGAACTTGACCTTTCGTGGCTTCAGCTTCCCCTTGAGAAGCATAATCTCTGAGTTGCCTTCAAGAGCCGGCGTTTGATGATTCTCTGTTCTCGATCCTTTCACAGATCTTCTTCTGCCAGCCGACATTTAGAGAATTCCGGAACTCCACAGTGCCCGCATTCTCTTTGTAGCCTTGCTGGTGATGCTTGCCCAGCTGCCAACAGAAACCCTAATTAGAACCATTGGAATAGTTTGCCCTTCTCCACCCTCTCCCTGAGCACACCCCTGTTCTGAGAGTGCACGGCGGCTGTCTTTGTGGTAAGAGCTGTGTCCTTCGCTGCCTCTGTGAGGAGGAGGATTTCAGTTTCTTCTGAAGCATTTGGTGGGACTGGGATTCCATGCCAAATGGTTGGTTGTTCATAAGCATTATGAACACTTTATAGTGGTAAATATACACTGAGTGGCCAGATTATTATGATCTCTGGCTGGCCACTCAGCATATATCCTATATAATAAAAGGCTAATATGCAAATTGTCCCCTCGACCAGGAGTTCCACCAGCAGGCAAGCTGGCCAACCACCCATATGCCCTCCCCCTGGCCAGGCTGACCCATGCATAAATTCATGCACCAGACCTCTAATCTCTAATATATATATATATATATATATAATGTATATACACACACACACACACACACACACACACACACACACACTGAGTGGCCAGAGTCATAATAATCTGGCCACTCAGTGTATATTAGTTATTCAAGAAAAACCTGGGTGGAACATTGCACTTTTAAAGAATTTATCTCATTTTAGTAGATGTCCTTATTTTCACTGGGGTAATTGATTTTATGTGTTTTATGTTTATTTGGTTCATGTTATTAAAGGAAGTTAACAAAGGCTTAACAAGAGCTCAGTGGAGTTTACCACACCCTTTCTTGTCTCTGTTTGAAATGCTGCTACCTTAAGTAACTAATGTTAGAAGAACTTCACAGAATATCTGTGTATAACTGAAAGTGAGCTCAAGAGAGCATATAAGATACTTTATGCAAAGAAATAAAATCTTAGTAAAATAAACAGTCTGTATTTTAAATGATTCCTGTTCTCCTAGTAATCTCATATCTTGATTTTCCAAGTCTAATATGACATCTGTGTTTATATATGTGCTGGAAAATATGTTTGAAGTTAAGTTTTGTATAATGTAAATATTTGGGTATTGACTTGAGCACTCAATTCAACTTTGATTCTTCTTTCTGGGGAATGTACGCTCCCTGACCTCACAAGGGAATGTATTGTATCTTGTTTTTTATATTCTATGACCTGGCAAGGTTAGAATGAATTCCTGTATGCATAAATTTTGTACAGGAAATGAGTAATTTTATTTCATCTCTGTATAGAGAATTAGTCAGATATTGGCAATGAAACAGTATGTAATCAGGAACCAAACTGTATAGAATTTCTAAGTTCAAAAAAAAATAAAAAACAATCTTCTATAATAGAGGTTCAGATCAAAGCACACCAATTCTAGGTTAATACTATTGTATATTATTGCTATAAATTCTTTATTAGTATTAAAATATTAATTCTCCAAAAAAAATATTTGCTAGACTCGAACTATATCTGCAGTTCAAATTAGACATGAGGCAATATGGGATGTGGGAGTAAAGAATAAAATTACTCAAATACTCACCCTCAATTTTCACAGAATTCATTTTTAGTTTGTAATTTTCTAAAGTATAGATATGACATGCTAAATGGTGATTAGGAGTGATATCAAGTGTTGGAAGCTCCTTATTAGTGGTGTTTTAGGGAGTTACTAAACTCTGCTTCTGTTTCTTCATATGTGACATAAAGAGAAGAATAACACCTTTTCCTTAGGTCTCCAGGAGGATTAACTGAGAGGATCCATGCAAGCACTTAGAGAGGATCCAGAGATGCATGTCCTGCTTAGCAGATGTGTGTTCTTCTTCTTTGTGTCTATTGCAGCACGCAGGTTATGAGGAAAGCTAGGTATCTCCATGCATGTATTTGCTGTTCCGTAAATGCTGAAGGAAAGATGGCAATAAAGGAAACTGGGATGGAAAGACAAATAGAGATCAAGGAGGAAAAAAGAGATATTCAAAAGTATGGAGCTATTGGACCTGCTCTCAAGTAACTTATGGTCCCACTAAGGTCAATGCCAATACCTTTCTGGAATCAATGAAAATGTAGTCAAGTAACATGGAATGGCACTAACTCCAAACAGAAGCAAATTCGGAGGAAAGAAAGGACAGAACAGGTTGGAATTGTCAGGAAAGACTTCTTGAAGAAGCTGACCCTGGTCATCTGATGATTTCAAGTCATTGGTAGCAGAATAATATTTGCTTTCCATTTAATATTGTCTTCCATTTTTTCTGAAATAGAGCATAAAAATTAATGAAAAGACTTCAGTCAATAACCTGAATATGGTTAGGGTATCTTAACATTCTTGTTCTCATGTGCAAGTTGAATTAGCCTGTTTGTGAAGTAACTTCCTAGAGAGGAGAGTCGTTTCTGTTTTGTTTTTCCAGAATTATTACAAGGAGAGCGCTGGATCTTCTGTGCATTGATGTGACATGACTCTGCACCAACGTTTTCAATATTGAAAATAGGAATGACTTCAAGTTGAAGGCAAAAGAAACCAGACCCATTCTTGGTTACCAGCAGATAGGACCCTGCAGTTTCACAGTAACATTTTCTTTTTCAACGTATGTGTGTGGGTTTTCTGCTCCTGTGAGCGAAGCAACACCATGTATTAGGTACTGTATAGGCTGTCTCCCCAGCCTTTCTTTTTCTGGAAACTGTCTCTGCCCACACACATTCATGTGTGTTCTTACAGCACAACCTCATACCCTACTTTCAGTGCAATGAATGAGCCAAAATGACCCAAATCATTTTCTAGAAATTAGAAATTTGGTACCAAAGAAACAATTTTTCTTTCAGGTCTGTCATCTAACCTGTAATACATGAATACCTCAGCTATATATATTTTTTACCATGTGTTAATCAGCTTAACAATAACCCACAACCTTCGGACCAACTTATTTTTTACCATGTGTACTTAAAAATCATAAGGCTGTGAAGAAAGAGGAGTAAATATATATTTTTTTAAAATTTAAGAAGCAAATGAGAAACAAAGGGGAAGTCCTCTTGTCCCTGGTTCCAGTTCATCCTGAGACTCAACCATACGCCCCTTGCATTGGCTTTCCTGAGCTGCCCCATGTCATGATAATAAAGGGATTGTTTCTTTTGTCTGTGCCATCTTGGTTAGATTTTCTTGCTTGCAGCCAAAAGCATTAATGTGGATGATATAAAATTCAGCAGGACTTGAGGTGTTTTACTTGTTTAGTCCAATTTAGTTCTGGATTGGGCACTACTTGACAGAAGGAATTCCAGGAGTTAAACCAACATGCCACGGAGCATCTCAGTCAGCTGGCAGGGAATGGAGGAGACCTGGTGTGTGGAAAGCAAGCCTGACCTTATTCTAAGTTTAGACTTAACGGTGAACAACTCATGTTGATTTGCCTGGGGATTCCCAGTGTCAACATTCAAACTCCCATGTTCAGGAACTCCCTGGACCTGGGAAAATTGAAATACCTGGTCACCTTACTTATTCTAAGACATGACTAACACTAAGTTATTTCCTTAAAAATATTGTCCTTGAAAAATATGACCATCTCTCTCTCTTCTCTTCAGTCCAGTGCATTAATCAAATTTTTAAAAGTTACCTATTAATAGCTCCCTTATTTTTCATGGACAAAAACCAAGACTAAGAGAATGCCTTGGCCAAGATGAAAAAAGAACCAAATTCATTTGACTCTCCGGGGCTTCTTATAAATCCTGTTGCCACATGTTATTGAATGAAAATTGCTCCTAAGTAACTGGAATCTCTTTGTCCCGGACATGTTAAACCTGTAAGCGTGGAGCTTCTGTGTGCAAGTCCTCTCAATAAGGCCAAGTGTCCTCAAGAGCATGGGCTCCATCACAAAAGTTGGGACCTTGTTGTGGCTCCGCCCTCATCATGTGACCTGAAAAAATTGCTTAAACTTCCTTAGGCACATGTTTTTCACCAGTAAATAGTGTTGAGGGAATTAAAAGTAGTTGTAAAAAAAATACGTGTCTTCTGGTAGGCAGCCAGTTAATGTTAGTCCGTATGCATTATTTCATTTGATCTGATCTTTACCATCAACCTGTGGCCCAGGGAACCCAGGGTGTTGAGACCGGTTTTACAGCTGAAGAAACTGATATTCAGAGAGAGGAAGTGAACTGAGGTGTCCCACTGCGAAAGGGACAGAGCCTGTACTTGAACTTCGGTTCTTTGGAATCCAGGCGCAGAATGTGTTCCTCCACACTCTGTTTCTTCTTGTGTAAAAAAGCACAGAAGACCTACATTTTTTTATTTGCCTTTATTTTTGAGGAAATATGAGTTTAATAATGGTCCTGTCTAAATAATGCCAAAGTAATAAAACATAAAAAAGAAGATCACCTACACATTGTATTTGGCTTTTTTTTTTTTTAATTAGATGCCAAGATTCATGAAAAGATTCATAGAATGGAATTTTTCACTTTTTAATCTCTGTTGGGAATTATGAGGAAATAGTTATTGTCACTTCAATTGCCAGGCATTATTCAAAATGAATCACCATATGGTCATGAAACATTTTCTGGGAACCAAAGAACAGCTACTCAGAACAAACAAAATAAGTGATGATGGTATTTGATTTTTTTAAAAAACCCTGAAATAAAAAGAACATATTTGTTGAATTTATTTAATATCAAAACCAAGACGTTCATATAACTAAAATTTGTACCAATTGCATTTTGAGGAGATAACTGGTATGGGAATTGAGTTTTCATGATCTAAATTCCACTTCAACACTCACATTTCAAAAATCATTTAGGAAAACATACGTGGAAAGTCTAAAACAAATTGCATAGTGGGAATTTACATGTCTTTTTTGGCTTTCTGATTTGAAATAGTCTCAAGGGGAAATTTGATTTATTAATTCAGAAGACCCAATCAATAGAGTTTATGCTGCCAGTAAATTTGTTTGCAACAGTTTTAATTGAATGCTTTTTATGCTTCTGTATAGCCTCTATCACCTATAGAGTAAGATATAAATCTTTCAGATAAATAAAATATAGATGTGCACCAATACACAGGACATGGAAAAGCAAGAATTGTTTATCTCCCTTCCCACAAAATAGTTTGCATTCAGGTTATAGATACAAAACAGATTATTTACTTTTAAGTGTGGTGCTAGGAGAAAACCTCATGTTGATTTTGGAATAACGTTTATTAATTAGAGGCCCAGTGCACGAAAATTCAGCCCTGCCTGTGCCCGCTCGCAATCAGGGAGTCCTCAGGGGATGTCCTACTGAGGACTTAGGCCTATCCATGGGGAGTTGCAGTCTGGCCTCCCTCTGAAGGAAGAAACCAGGCAGGCTGATCAGAGGACAGCGCTGCCCCCACCATCCCATTGCTGCTGTGAGCCTCCCTCTGTGGGAAGCAACTGGGCTTTTTTTTTTTTTTTTTTCTATTTGCCTTTTGCTTTCTACCATTATTGATAGTGCTTTGATATAGAATAAGATTTGAAAGACATGAAATTAATAAAGTTTTAATTTTGTTATTAAATCAATAAATCATGGATAACATAAATAAGCTCTATCTGTTCCCAAATACTATGGTAGCTGTTTATATAGTTTATCTTATTTAATTTTACTACAGCCTTACTAAATACATATTTCTATTATTTCTATTTTATACATAAAAATGCTAAAGCTTTTTAAAGAAGGTCACTTAAGTTCTTCAAGTACATCCAAGTAGGACAATGACCCTAAACCATTATATTGAACTAGAGGCCCAGTGCATGAAAATTCATGCACTGGAGGAGGGGGTCCCTCTGCCCAGCCTGCCCCCTTTCACAGTCTGGGAGCCCTCAGGGGCAGAAGGTGACCTGGCAATCAGGGGAAGGCAACACCCCATCACACCTCTGCTGGTGCCACTGCCGGCAGCCCAAGCCTCAGCTGGCCCTAGTTACCCGAGCCTTGGGTGGCCCTCAGTGGCTGGGAAGCCACCATCAGAGGCTTTCCTGTGCTTCAGGCTGGCCCTAGGTGGCTTAGGAGCTGAGGACTGGGAACTCCAGAGGCAGGTGTACGGCAAGACTGGGCCTACCTAGGAGTGGGCGCAGCCTTGCTGCATGCCTGCTGACCCAGCAGGGTTGAGGGGACTGCATGCCGCCATCTTGTGGCTGTAGGCACTGCCATCTTTGAGGGTGGGACAGTCAAAAAGCATATTCCCTCCTTATTGGCTGTGGGTGCTGCCATCTTTGCAACGGCATGAGGGTCAATTAGCATGTTCCCTCTTTATTAGATAGGATTATCCTTATGTTTTCTGTCTGAGTCTCAAGTTAGAAAACATGAATGACTTCAGCGAAGTCAGAGAACACAAAATGAGCACACAAACATCAATTGCACTTCATTTTATGAGCAATGTAAGATTTGGAAACCAGACACACACACACACACACACACACACACACACACACACACACACACAATAAACATATGATGCAATGGCTTCAATTTTTTTTGAAGCCATTATACTTAATATACTTAAGTTTTGTTTGCAAGCTCAGGAGCTTCTGGATGGAATGTGCAACCTGTTCATATGCAGAGGGCTGAGACAGACTCCAGAAAGAGGCAGATCACTGCAGACAGGCGGGTAGACAGGTTTTGTGAGCAGGGGGCCTTAGTCCTTAGCAGGTGTGCCTTGGTAAGAGCATCAGCCCTTGGAAATCTTAGCACTTATATGGAGGCCTTAACGGGGCTTCATGACATCCAAATGGTCTCATGCCACTCCATCCTGTGGGTGTGAGTTGGCCCTGCACAAGGCCCCAGGCGAGCTTTACTAAAACTGTAATGTTTGGCTGTTAATAAAAAATTTTCTTGACAGTTTAACAAAATATAGAATCAATTACAAAGCCAATGGAAAAGTCCTTGGGAATTTCAAATGAGGACATGGCTATTTCATGAAATGAGGCTGATTCTCAGAATAATGTCATTAAAGGTCAGTGCCACAGCTGTGCATTTGATGAGCAGCTGTGTGAGCTCCCAGGAACAATGAGCAATCTGATTGGCACTGGACCCAGCCGTGCCAGCAGTGAGGGGGGAAGGATTTCGAATGAATTTAGAACGAGTAGCTACTGGGTCCTGCTGTGGACCCCCGAACTGCTGGAGAGTTTAAAGTAAGTGGAATAAAGATAGTGCAATTTGAATGTAATATAGGCTTCCTATAGAGTCCAGGGTTAGACTGGGAAAAGAAGGACAGAGAATGTTCCCTGGAAGCAACAGATACCTCCTCTTCAAAAACATTAAATGAATTGAAATCTTTTTGGGTTTGAGAATATCGAAGTAGGACGCTTTTGACAGCATTTATTGAAATGGTGGGAAATTTCACACAATCCCACTTTGTACTGGCAAGGAGACACTTAAATCCTACTTACTTCGGTCTAGAATTTATCTTGGATTTTGTGAGCCTGGGTTAACATGGTAAAAGTCTCCTTGCAGAAATATGACTGGGAAATAAAGGACCATGTGATGTGGGTGCAAGTAAACAAGTTAGCCAGCAGCCTCTGGACGCATGTGTGTGCTTCCTATTTGGAACTAGGTGTTTCTCATTGCATTTGTCATTATTTTTAAGACCGTGTGTGTGTCTAGATTAATTTTAGAGTTGTTCTCCAAATACATAATACCAAACATGGGGGGGGAAAAAACCTCTCAGTGGCCTGTTCTACAGTGTTTAATGCCCATCAGGACTGCTTGTTGGCATTCCTATTTTGGCCTTCATTACAGATAGTTTACATGTGCTATAGTTGTTCTCCTTTATCCATTATCACCATCTTCTGGCCTCATCTTTATCCTTTATCTTCATCCAAAGCAGACAGCCTTTGGACTTGAACCATAGCATTGGTCCTTCTCTAGGTCTGCAACCTGCCAGGCCCACCAACAGGTTTTGGATGTGCCAACATTCACACACACACACACACACACACACACACACACACACACTATTTGCTCCATTTCTGTGGAGAACATTGACTGAAGAGTTAGCATTCTGTGCAGAGGAGGTTGATTACATGTGTGGGAAAAGCATCATGGGAGCTGATCAGCCATGCAGAGGCCCGTGTGCTGGTGAAGCTGTTGGATGCCATGGACAGTGGGGATAAATGTCCTCCTTACTAAGCACCAGCCAGCAGTATGAGAACCTCATGTAGATAGTCTTCGTGCAAACTTTCTTCAACAAATATGAATTTGGCATTCAAACTCATGGAAATCTTTATCTTTGAACATGGAATTTAGATAGCTTTTTTTTGATGAAAGTTTCTCTTGTACCAACACATTATTCTTTGCTCCTTGAGTCTTTTAAGTATTAAAATACCTCACTCTAATTTCTATCACTTTGTATTTAGGGAGAGACCAAAGGTCTCAATCTTCTGTATCCCAGAGGTGTCATTCCACTGAATGGGAGCACATATCCAACTGCAGAAAGCAAGCAGTAGAAATCATGTGTGATTTCTATTTTCTGAAAGATCTGGAGGACATTGAGAAGGAAGAGTTACACAACATATCACAAAGCCACCCAGACTTACAACTATGTATTTTGGGCTTTTAGTTATCCCTCGCTTCCTAAATCTCTCTCTCCCATCCCCTTTGCCCCAACTCATTCCTCTGCAGCCTCACATACTCAGACACACACCACACCATCTTTAGGGCATCTTATTTCTCCAAGTAACTAAAGAATTGGCAATAGGGTCAACTTTCCTTCTGCAACCCAGGTGTCTTCTCACCTAGCAAAACAAAAATGTCTTCCTGTTAACCACAATCTTTCTACAGCCAAAACATAAGGATTGTATCTCTTTATAACTAGATTTTTAGGCATAAAATAAAATATTTTTAAACTACTTGGTGACATTTCCTTATTCTGGTCTTTGGACCTCTCAATAGAGTACCTATGTGTTTCTCCTTACTTCCCCAAGTGTCCCTACCTTTCATGTCGATGTATTCTTATGTGAGCCATGAGGCTTTACCTTCCAGAAATGTCTAATAATCATTGATGTTACAGTAATCATTGATCATGTTTTTTTTACTATCTATACTGCCGGCCTGCTTAATGTTTTCATCCTCCTGCATTGTGGTGTTCACACTTTTATTCTTTATGGAGATAGAATACATGCCACACTACTTATTTCTGCTTCTTAAATTCCTATATAAGCATATAACCAAATGCACTGGTGAGTCAATCTTTCTTTCCAGCATCTTAAAAAGTTATCCTAAGTGCTATCAGCTCCTGAAATCCTCTGTTGGGAAGATTCCAGGAGAAGAAGGCTGTTGTAGGCGGCTTGTAGAGTGAATTAGCTCTCAGGGAGGCAGGCATCGACCTCTGTGGAAGGCAGATGGCACCAGGACTGTGTAGGCTGGAGCTACAGTGGATGAGAGCCGGAGTTCAACTCCTAAGTTGGCCAATAGATATGCTCCAAGGAGTGACATATTTTATTCTCTTTTAGAAAATGTTTTTATTGATTTGAAAGAGGAGGGGTGAAGGATAGAAACATTGCTAAGGGAGACATAGATTAGCTGCCTCCTGCATGCCCCCTACTGGTGATCAAGCCTGCAACACAGGCATGTGCCCTGGTCAGGGAATTGAACTGGGGCCTCTTAGTTCCTGGGTCAACACTCAACCCCTTAGCCACAGTGCTTGGGCATATTTTATTCTTTTGAGAAGAAGAATGAGCTGGCACCTTGGCCCTCTTATCCTGAAGGATTACATAACAGGCAGTTGTCAGTGGTAACAGAGAATAGAGGTGAAGAAATTCTCAGGAAATCTTTGTGTCTCATGTTAGGCATAGTTTAAACACCTATGATAAGAAATATTTAATCTAGTTTTTGCTGAAGTCTTTTCTTTGGAACGTTAATTCTGTTTTATGTTCTGGAAAAAGGGGGAGAGGAAAAGAAAAATCCTCTAGAGAAATAAGTTTAAGAAACACTGGGTTCAACAGAGTTTAAGCCAGGCTCTTTACTGCAGGACAGTTCAAAGCTTTTAATCTCCAGCGTATACTACGAATGTCTAAAAAGGAGACACAATATGCAGCATTTCTCCAACTGGTTGGATTAAAGCATCCTCTTTTTAAAAAGAAGACTCTGAGAAAAGTCGTTTATAGATCACACATTGGGAAATACTGCTCAAATCAGAACTGGTCATAGAGGGAAAATGTATATGGTGGCACTAAATCTTTTTCATCATCCTTGATAAACCTGCCCACAGAGCAAAATCCCTAAGGGCAAGTAAACTTAGGGGAGAAGGAATCAGAAGTCCTGATAACTGGCCTGCAAATGCTTCTGGGTGAATTATATGTTCAGTGATGACTGGCCTTCAGAATGGTCAGCGAATGTGCTAGTCACGGGAAATGTACATCAACACATGCCCTACCAAACACTTTCTACGAAGTAAGCTTTTCCAGCCCATGAGCAGCCAGGCTCCTTCTCTCCCTCCAAAGCCCAGAGGCTCTGTACCACCTCAGGCCTGTGAGAGCCCTCCCCACTGAAGCTTGGGACCGCCTTGCTGAGGAGCTGCTCCATGGGAGCTGCAGGCAGATGCCTTGTTCTAATTCCAGTTCCAGCGCCTTCCTTTCCACAGCTCCCCGCCGCCCAGGGTGCTGCAAAGCCTCTGCAGATGCTCACCACCACCAGCCACATTCCATCTTGAACACAAAGGAGTGTGATTACCTCCCAGGATCTCAAAGCACAAGCTTCCTCCCCCCGGTGCAGCCCATGCATGCCCAGAGGAATGCACAGGACATCTCTTAGTCCCTCCAGGACAAAGAGAAGGGCAGCTCCTGGGCCTCTGGTTGTCTCACAGATCTGCTGCTGCATCTTGAACAGAACAAGCGAGCAGGTGTGAGATCATCCCCGGCATCGGCCTCCATGTTCATGAGAGACGCTGTGGTCAGGGGTCAGGGTGGGAAGAAGCCGTGGCAGGTCTTGCAGAAGGGCTCTCTTCTCAGCAGGTCCCTTTCCCTTTAACCTCATGCCAATGCTGGTGTTTTTGCCTAAATCAATCACTCTTGCTTTTTAACATGTATTTAGTTGACCAGTTTATTACAGGATATGATAAAGGCTACAGATGGAAGGCAGATGAGCAATACGCTGGGGGAGGCCTGGGAGGGTCCTGAGCAGAGAAGCTTCTGGAGTTGGGGTGTGTCACCCTCACGGTGTGAGTCTGTCCACCAGTCTGGTAGCTCTCCACCCACACCCCGCACTCCACTACTCTTGGAATATTTATGGAGCCTTCCTTCCTCCACAGGCATGCCCAACTCCATTTTAGCCCCTCTCTGGAGAATAGGGATGGGGTGGAGCATTCTGAACTTCTAGTCACAGTTTGTCCTTTCAGGTGACCAGCCCCACCCAGAGTCACCTGAGTTGCATAGCAGATGCCCTTAGTGCTTTTCCCCCTTTGTATTGAATTATTGGAGTGACACCGATTCCCATTGGAGCAATACAGGGTTCAGGTGCCCAATTCTACAACACATCATCTGTGTACTGTTTTGCATGTTCACCAACCCAAGTCAAGTCTCCGTCCATCACTATTTATCCCTCCTCCTCCTCCCCACCCCCCTTTCTTTCTAAACACCCTCCAATGAGACTCTAATCTACTCACATGGCTTTAGCCACCAATTCTAATTGGACAACTAACAAAATTGTGTCTAAATCCTCATTTCTCTCATGAACTACAAAGTCATATTTTCATCTTCTTGGAGAATATCCTCACGTGGATATTCAACTGTTGACTTAAATTAAGACATCAAAAGGAAATGTGTCCATCTCCCCCTCCTCTAAGCCCATCTTTCATTAAAAAATAAAGTTTTATGCATTTCACATATTTGCATTGAATTGAAGATATAAAATAAGGCCATATATTCAAAAAATATTAAATGATGGCCAATCATAGAGAACTCTCCTAGGGGTTGAGAATATCGCAGAGACCAAGACAGAAAAACAATCCCTCCCAGAGCTTATATTCTACTGGATTGTGACAGGAGATAAACAGCCCAAACATGTGCTATGACATAATGTAATAAACTTGTGGAGGAAAATTAAGCAAATGAAAAGGCTCTGAGGCAAACAAACGTTTGATGTGTTTTACAAATAACATAGAAGCCAAATGGGACTGAAGCAGAATGAATTAGGAGGAGAAATGTGTTCAAAGATAGAGTGAGACCAGATCATGAGATACATTATTCTCAATCCAGGCTGTTCTTTATAGTGACCTAATAAAACATTTTTTTTAATATCAATACTCAGATCTCAGACAAGTCTTGTTAAATTAGAATCTCTGAGTGTGAGATCAAGATACCTGCATCTTTTATAATTTCCCAAGGTGACTTTAATATGCAGCCTACGTCAGGAACCACTGAAATGTGGGCTCGCTGGCTACCATAATGGCATAATCTACTCTGAATAAGATAGAATGTTTCTATCAGAGAAGTAGCAGGGCCCTGCTTACATTTTGAGAGGCTGGCTGATGTGAAAAATAAATTGTGGGTAGAGTTAACAGGGGGTTAAGTAGGTAGACCACTTATGGGCTCTGGCAGTAATTCACGTGAGAGGAGGTGGTGAAAAGGATCAGGGTGGGAGCAGTAGAAGTGGTGAGAAGTGGTCATTTAAAAATATATATTTGTAAGAAAAAGTCAACAGGATTCATTAATGCATGCATCAAATGTGTGTGACAGAAATAACTCAGCTATAACTCCAAAGTTGTGGTCTAACAAGGGTGGAGTTGACAAAACTGATTTGATGAAGGATGAGGGAGAAAACTTATATTGGGGGTGACCTTTCAACTGTAGCCTCTTAAGTGTCTACTAGACATAGAAGAAAGCAAAGATATCGAAGACTCTGAGGTGGACAAACATCTGTAACTCAGAAGGGGGGGGGGGGGCCCTAAGCTGGAGAATATATTTAGGAGTCATCAGCATATAGGTGTTTTTATGACCAAGAGACTGTATGAGAATACCTAAGGATTGAATGAAATGAATAAAAATACATTCAAGATCTGAATGTCATTGAAACAAGGAAGATAAGTGGCCAATGAGGAAGGAAAGGAAGCAATAAATTAAAGAGAAAAAAGAGTTTCAAAGAAATCTGCTTCTTCCGGTACTATTGCTAAGTCAAGTAAGATAATGAGTG
This sequence comes from Pipistrellus hanaki, assembly GCF_964339955.1. Taxonomy (NCBI): domain Eukaryota; kingdom Metazoa; phylum Chordata; class Mammalia; order Chiroptera; family Vespertilionidae; genus Pipistrellus; species Pipistrellus hanaki. The sequence continues at coordinate 68,853,744 of NC_140510.1, read as the reverse complement.
AGTATTGGTTATTGCACTAATATTTTTTGTGAACTTGATAGAAGTGATTTTAATGGAATTGTGTGGCAAAAATAAATATTGGGATGATCTCAAGAAAGAGCACAAATAGATAAATGGAAAACAACAGTTTTTGGTAATTTGTGTAATAAAGGGGAACAAAGAAATATTCTTATAACAGAAAAAGAAATGTAACTTTAAAAAATTGTATAGTAGACTGACTGGCATGGCTTAGTGATTGAGCTTTAACCTATGAACCAGGAGGTCAAGTTTAATTCCCAGTCAGGGCACATGCCTGGGTTGCAGGGCTCAATTCCCAGTGTGGAGCATGCAGGAGGCAACCGATCAATGATTCTCATCATTAATGTTTCTATCTCTCTCTCCCTCTCATTTCCTCTCTGAAATCAATAAAAATATATTGTTTTTAAATTGTGATTAGAAGTATTATAGCATGTTTTGTGTTGATAGAGAGTTAGCTAGAACAATTGTTGGAGCTACATCCTTGAGTAGAACCAAGCAAATGAGAGAATTGATGCATAAGAAAAGGGTCTGAACTTTGCTGAGATATCAACCAGTTTTCCAAAAAGTTGGGAAGACAAGGATAAGGGGAGATGATGAGATTACATGGAAATTTTTTCTAAAGAAAACACTAATTTTAAAGTGTTTCAAAATTCCCTTCTCCCATGATATTAGGTCAAGAAAAGTATTGCCTTACAAAATGATTTTCAAATTCTTCTAGGTTAAATTAATATACTTTTAAAAACTGTGATATCTTGTTTTTGCAATGCCAAAGTAACTTATCTCTCTATTCATATTTCTCATAATTTAGTAATTTGATAAACAATTATTGTTCAAAAATAGCTGAAACAACATCCTATGTGAGTTTACTATGAGAAAACTATGAGTCAAATATAATGAGGTTTTTTTCTTTTCATTGAAGAACCCTCACAAATGCTCTGACCCCAACCTCCCAGCTTTCTAAAAGAGCCTTAATCATCTGATTGCAATGGGTTCCCATTTAAGCCGATGTAAATAAGGGATAAAAGACTCGTGCCTCCTGCTCTAACATGGGTTAGACTGATTATATTCTTTCCAAAGGATCTACTAATAGTCTCCAGATGGGACTGCCGCTCATGTGAAAAAAACATTTCACTCGTTTATAGGAGAATTTATTAAACTGCTGATTATATGTATGTATCAATTCATGGAATACTAATATTTGTGATTACAGAAACTTTCTTCCATATAATGACTAAAAATAATTTTTATACTAACTACGTTTTATACCGTAAAACGACATTTAGAAAATCCTCCAATGAAGGTTTTGCTGGTCATTTTATTATGAAGGCAACGTTCCAATCCTCCCTCAGGTCTCTTTGTTCTCTCACTGTGCCTGGTGCTGAGATCATATTGAAGAAGGCCAGACAAACCCAGGATCCACAACTTCTAGGAGCCCCAGAGGAGTGAGAAGGCAACAGGAGCACCACAAACCTAGGGAAGAGAATGTGGTTGGAATTGGAATTGATAAAATCCAACCCATAATAAGTGGACAATTGATTACATTTAATAAAATTGAGAAGAGAATGGTCAAGAGAATCAAGAGGATTTTTCACCGATGAGATTCATTAGAATATAAACTTTATGTGGACAAGAGCTTTGGTTTGTTTTTCAACAGCTCTCTTCCCGATACCTATTTAACACCTGGTCTATGGCTCAATAAGCATGAAGTGCATAATGGATGATGAGTGTGTAGCTATTTTTCCTGTGTACACACATTAGTCCATGGTCTTTAGCTGCGACATAAATGCCAAAAGCTGAGAAAAATGTTGTCAGTTGCAGAAACACAGTTCCTTATCCATCTCCTCTGTGGTCAGTTTGAAGTTATTATTGGCTGCCTCTCTTCCGAGCCCAGTTCTCCAAACATCCTAGGAATTCTCTGAGCTGCCCAACATGCTTTCAGCAAATGCCTTTTACTTCTTAAATTTGTCAGAGACGATTTTTGGTGTTGAAAACTCGGGATCCTGACAGATAGAGATCCTCATTCTCCTTAAAGCTCAGAGGAGGTGTCATCCAAGGGACATGGCTACATGGAACAGCGGGGCTCCCATCTCTTCTTCATCGGAACTTTCTTACCTCAGGGCAGAGAGAGAAAATTTGGAGAGAATTGGAATAAATTGTGAAGCTGATACTAATAATACTTTGTACTTGGCTTGCAACTTTGTTCCCCACAGAGTTCAAAATGTTTTACTAACCCAGCATTTTGTTCTGTGGCTATTATTCCCGAGGATATTACACTGGAGAAGGCTATGTATTTCTAGAAAAATTGCCGATAAATTGGTGTATGTAAATGGAAACCGAAGAAAAGCTTGTGTCTGGCCCTCATCGAAAAGGGCATTCTTTTGCTTGCTTGATGACATTAATAATCATGAGGGAGATAGTTTAACGCTACATGTGTGCATTTCAGAAGAAAAAATTCTAGAATCAGTCCTTTAGTTATTTCAACCACTTGGACCCTTAGGTGAAGAACCAATATAGACCTAAGTTTTGCTATATTCTCTATTGTTTGGAAAGGAACTGTTTTGATATGCTGTATTATTAATGGTCATAATTTCAGTTTTAATTTTATTCAAAGAAGGCAGTATTACCATACACAATGAAAAATGACCATCACTTTTATGCCTCTAAGTGTTTTTAGGAATATAAACAATTTTTAGCAAAAATGAAATGGAAAAATAATCATACAAATATAAGCACAGGATCTTATCGAGTTACACAGCAAAACTAGAACATTCATTTTGGCCTCCCCCTCCCACCATCACAGTTTCCAAACCCTTCCTTTAAATTGGGTGATCAATCATAGTGTCTGTCAGTAACTAACAAATATTGACCAAATATTTCCATAGTAGGCCTAACGACCCTTTCTCCTGGTATTTTACTCCTGTGTAGGTCCCTTCCACACTGCATTAGGGATGGCTTGTGTGACCAATACCATCCTATATAATAAAGCGCTAATATGCAAATAGACCAAACTGTGGAACAACTGGTTGCTATGATGTGCACTGACCACCAAGGGGCAGACACTCAATGCAGGAGCTGCCCTCTGGTGGCCACAGGGAGAGCGCTGCTCAGCCAGAAGCTGGACGGAGGGATGGTAAGTGCAGCGGTGGTGGCGGGAGCCTCTCTCGTCTCTGTGGCAATGCTAAGGATGTCCTACTGATGGACAGGTCTAAGCCAGCAGTCAGACATCCCCTGAGGGCTCCCAGACTGCTAAAGGGTGCAGGCTGGGCTGACCCCAGGTGATGTCAGGTTTTGTCCTGGGACAGGATGCTTGCTGTGTTGTGTGGAAGTCTCTTCCTAAGACTGGCATTCCTTCAAATCAGCTTCCCCTCTAAATGGCACACTGTGCCCCCTCTAATACATGGCTGCCCTTTCCATATCCAAAGGGAAGCTCTGACATTTCCTTATCGTATCTCACCCCACCCCCATTATTCTAACCTCCAGTAAGTATATGTGTATTTTTTTTAATCCAAATATCTAAGGTTTAAAGAACGGTGGTTGCTTTAAGGCTAGGCTAAATGGATTTTTATGTTTGCACTTTTTTGCTGGAGGATAAATGCTAACATATCATAGCATATTATTAAGTTGCTCCCCTCACACACATGAATATGGCAGGTGCTACATGCAGCATATGCTTTTAGATGTTTCCTTGTTGGGAAAGAGCATTTTCCACTGTTCTGCGTTCTAAAGAGGCAGCTACCTGTGCAGGGCTCAAGGCTAGAGCAATGTTCTCACAGTGTTGCCTGGTAAGGAGGTGGTTAGGGATCTAACACAGTGCTGCCTGGTGAGGAGCTGTTTAGGGATCTAACACAGTGCTGCCTGGTGAGGAGGTGGTTAGGGATCTAACACAGTGCTGCCTGGTGAGGAGGTGGTTATGGATCTAGCACAGATGACCCAGGGTGGTGGGAGGTCTCGTTCCCTTCGCCATGAGCACAGAACATCTGTAACAAGCAGCCCTCTGTAAGCCATGTCTACTATGATGCACTGCACCTTGAGGACAGAGAAAGATATTTATGAGCATGGTAAAAAAAAAAATAGCTCAGGTGCCAGATGAACAGGATGCCAAAAAGAAAAAGGATGGCTTGCATCTGAAACAGATCTATCACTCTGAATGGGATGCCTGCTCTCCATGGCTGCCTGCTGTGAGGAGGAAGGCAGACTTGGAGGCCATTGTCAGAAGAGAAAGGAGAGTGATCAATTTTCTTCAAGATGCAAAGCAGCTCTGCGCACATCCTCCTGGAGATTTCCATTGTCTGTCGTGACTCACACTGGATCCAATTGTAGCTGTGCCTTTTCTCCAAATTTGAGAAGACAGCGTATGACTCACTGACAGACAATAGCAAATTCTCCTCAAGACAGAGGCTCTGGAAACAGACACCTGGGAGCCAAGTTGTAAAGAACTGATTTAGAAGTTCAGACGCCACTGTCCACCTCCATCTGTGCATCTGCTCCTGCAAACTGTGCACTTGTTCTTCCTCAAGGAAAGAAGCAGAGACTGTATCTCAAGGGAAGTAAAAGCCCTAGGACAGTTTTCTGAACAAGTGTCCCCGGTCCATGGATTTCCTTATCACAGGCAAAGGTGAAACACACCCATTTGTGATTGATATTGTTTTTAATGCATGTAACTTAAATTGTAAGTATTTTTAAAACCCTTGCCGAGGACATGATTTTAAAGAGTGAGGAAGGAAGAGTGCATGAGAGAGAAACATCAATTGGTTGCTTCTCATATGCACCCAGACCAGGGATTGAACCCACAACTTAGGTATGTGCCCTGGCCAGGATTCAAACCCCTGACTTCTGGTGTATGGGTGATGCTGCAGCCAACTGAGCAAGAGCCAGTGTTTGTTGTTGTTGGTAGTCCACACCCAAGGATATTTTTTTTCCATTGATTTCTTAGATTAGGAGGGAGGGAAAAGAGTGAGAGACAACACATGGATTGGTTGCCTCCTGCACTAACCCTGAACGGGGTGGGGATTAAACCTACATCAATTCCAGCCTCATGTTAATAAGTCAACTGCTCCAATATCTCTGAATAAACATGTGCTTCCTGCATGAGCACTTCCATTTTTTACACTTAAAAACAAACAAAAATAGATTTAGCATCAACTCTGTTTCAGACTTCAGTCTTACCGCTTCAGTAATCAGCATTAATACTGTGTGTGTTGGCTCCCAGAGAACTCTCTGTCTCCTCGGAGAAATGAATCGATAAATCTGAAAAGAAAGAAATATCTACTGAGCTATCAAAATGTATGTGTATACATTTTTTGGGACACCCTATGTATTATTTTCTTTTAAATCTACCATTTTTCAGGCCAGATATGTTTATTTCCTGTAATTATTTATCATATGACATGGTTTTCACTTTATCCTTTTGATGGCTGTCCTCCAATTATACTCCATTTTTTCTCAAGGTTCTTCTTAAAATCTTAGACTCAAATTGGTATGGTTTTATTGATTCATACTTCCTATTTATAGTTATAGTTTTATACTGTATAGTTCGATTTCCTATTACAAGAAAATAATACCTCCTTTGTCTGTTTCAAAAATACACACAATGACAATCTATTTTTTCTCTGATCTCCTTCAGGTTGTCTAGCATAAATCAGAGAATGGTACCACAAAAGCAGTTGTGCAAGGGGTAGTTGTAGCCAATGAAATAGCCCATCTAAATGAACGGTAACACACACCCTCATATTGATAAAAGACAATAAAGGAGCTATAATTAATTAGATTAGTGCTTTTTAGAAAACAAGGGGTTAATAGTCATAAGTAATATGTCTCTCATCCTAAAGAAATCGCTTGAGTTTTTGATAATTACGTTTCTTTACATTTTCAGTTATTCAGAGGCAGAAAAGAGCATGGGACTTGCATATCCAGTGTTTCCACATCACACTTTTAAAAGTAAATAGTGAAATGAATATATGAAATGTTTAATTTTAAAATGACCAAGGTTATTTTAGAGTAAGAAGCATTATTTTTGTAGGAAGTTGCCTCTGTAGGCCATTGTTTGATTGGTGAAATATTAATTTTAACTTAAATTACCTCCAGAAATACTCCAGATGTCTACCTGTTAGCTCCCTCTTCCTAGGGCCAATGTTCCTCCACTTGATGTGCTTTCTTCCTGGTCCATGGCTGAAGCTTTTATTACCTCCCTCTGACTCTCAGAAACTGACTTCTTAGTGGGACTTAGCGAAGTGACTACTGGCCGGTGCGCTGCTTCCTCCGGAAGGCCCGCACCCCGTGGGCAGGTGAGGCAGGGTAGCAGCACCTCCAGGGCTCCTCTCCACGTGGGCAGCTGGCCCTTCCTGGCAGGAAGCACAGTGTCTGTCCTCAGACACACTAATCTGTACACCAGTAGTCCCATTCTCTCCCGTCCGTGTGGATAGAGATCATGGTAATATCACAGATGTGCAGCTGTATCTCTGGTCATGGCTGCAGGAAAGGCCCAGGAGTTTCCTGGCCAGGGAGCGGTTGGAGCAATGGGCAGAATCTTAATTCCTCCCTGTGCTCAGCAGCCAGGAGGACAGCTGGCTGTCCGCAGACCAACGTGTGACCAACTGCGCCTCAGGAGACTACCACTGGCCATGCCCGTTTTCTTCCCAACACAAACCAGTTTTGAACTCTTTGCACTTGAAGATAGAATCACTTTCTTTAGCTATGCAGCCAAGAACTTTATCTCCAAAGAGCATCAACGTCCTCATGGTTTTTAAAAGTGACTGCCTGTATGTCTCCCCACAGATCTGGGTAAGTTTGACTTAGCAAAAGGGACATATGTCCTGATGAGTGATCAAGAGCCTTCTGTGGGGCTCTGCTTTCTCTGGAGGAACCACAGCCTGCCTGCCTGCAGAGGTAAGAGGCAAGAGTAAACCCTCCAAAGCGCATTCTTTCACCTCGGTGAGTCTGTGACAGCCCATAATACTCCTGGCACATCCTACCTCTGTGTGCGACCAGACAGCTGGCTGTGAGGCTTGGCCCTCATGAGTGGAAATAATAGCAAGTCAGGACTATAATCAATATTAGGAACCAATGTAGGCAATCAAACAGGATTAAGATCTGTTTCTCAATAAAGATAACTGATGTCCATGATATAGACTTTTGAGTAAGTACGATATATATGAAGTAATATTACTTTACAAATGGTGAGCAATTTTTAGCAAAATTTTAATGACAATACAACTCTGTGTGCATGTGTGTGTATGTGTGTATATGTGTGCCTGTGTACAATATAAATACACTCTGGAAAACATGGGTTAGGCAGCAAACATGTCTTATGATGATCTTGTAGTTCCGCTATTTCTCAGGACACACGTGTATTGTTCACATGTCTTATGCTGTTCAGTAATCTTTATCATTCCTTATTCAAAAATAAAACCAACTGCTTTATGGTTATAACAGTCTAACCTTGTAAATGAGACAGATATGAGTGGTCAGTATTAAATCTCCTGTCTTAGGGACGCCAGCTTCCCTGCTCTAAAGAGTAACTTTTAAAAATATATATATTTTATGGATTTTTCACAGAGAAGAAGAGAGAGGGATAGAGGGTTGGAAACATAGATGAGAGAGAAACATTGACCAGCTGCCTCCTGCACACCCCCCTTTGGGGATGTGCCTGCAATCAAGGTATAAGCCCTTGACCAGAATCAAACCTAGGACCCTAAATCTACAGGCTGATACTCTATCCACTCAGCCATACCAGTTAGAGCTAAAGAGTAACTTAATAGTTCAGTGTTTAATTTTCCAGACATTTTCTTTGCAGTTATAATTACATCTGGTATAAATTTTTATAAACATAAACATTTTTATGTTTCCTAATTTCAATTATTAATAGCACATTTAACATTTTAAAAAATATTTTAAGTATTAATATTATATTATGAAAATCATTATTCTAATGTAAAGTAATTACAATTAACTTAGTCAAGTTTTGTTGTCACAATATATTGTTGGGTACAGTTTTAAGATATAAAATGAGCATTAGAATTTCAAGTACAGAAGAAAGGGATAACAAAATTATATTAACTTACTTCTGATAGGCATGTATTTGATGCATCAATATGAAAAATGCAAGTTTTATTTTAGGAAATGTTATATTAGGAAACTCAAAGCCAAGGAGGACACTCCATCCTAAAAATACATTGTTCAACAAGTAGAAAAATACTAACAAAAATGCGGTGAAAACAAACCTCTATATAACTTCATAGTTTCCCAGGAGAAAACAATGACCAGTACTAAGAATATGCTGGGAATTTGGGCAGTTACTTCAAAAAACTGAATCAACATATAAGGATCTAACGGTCATGTGTAGACGTAGTCTTCTTTGTTGGACATGAGATAAATTTATAATTAGTTGTGCCAAAATATTTTTCCAAATATTTGTACTATTGACAGAGAGAAAATGATAAATCAGTATCACAGGAATAGGAAAACACACACACACACACACACACACACACACGGAAATGCAGGAGACAGAGGGATGGTGATTTGAAGACCTGAGATCCTGACAGTGGAAGAGCAGAGGCTCAGAGGAGAGGTCAGGGCAGAGGCATGCCTCTCTCCCATGGGCAGCTCAAGCAAAATCAGAGAGAGGGAAGCGTCTCTTCAGCCCTCACCTAAGACCCAAAGGAGGACACTGATCCCTGGCCTTTCTCTCCCAGCTAGCCCCAGTCCTCCCCTCCCCGGGAGAGAAATCAGTGGTTCCGTTAGAGCATCTCATCTACCCCTTTCCAAATAATAACAAGAAACTATACCCACAAAATAGAAATTATTTCTAAGTTGTCCCTAAGGACTCTATTTTAGGCTGAAAATATTCTTGAAAAGAGTAATAGAAAATTTGATAATTATTTTATGTTGATATGGATAACTCCTTAAGAGTCAAAATTACAGCCGAAACCAGTTTGGCTCAGTGGATGGAGCATCAACCTGTGGACTGAAGGGTCCCAGGTTCGATTCCCATCAAGAGCATGTACCTTGGTTGCAGGAACATCCCCAGTAGGGGACGTGCAAGAGGCAGCTGATCAATGATTCTCTCTCATCGATGTTCTTAACTCTCTATCTCTCTTCCTTCCTCTCTGTAAAAAGTCAATAATATATATATATATATATATATATATATATATATATATATATATATATATATTAAAGAGTCAAAATTACAGCCACTGAGTCAGACGGTAGAAGAGAAAGCAACCTGATAATGCTTTTTAAATATATATATATATTATTGATTTTTTACAGAGAGGGAGAGAGAGGGATAGAGAGCTAGAAACATCAATGAGAGAGAAACATCGAACATCTGCCTCCTGCACACCCCCCACTGGGTATGTGCCCGCAACCAATGTACATGCCCTTGACGGGAATCGAACCTGGGACTTTCCAGTCCGCAGACCGATGCTCCATCCACTGAGCCAAACCAATTTCGGCAATGCTTTTTTTTTTTTTTATGGCTACTATTTTTTTTTTTAATTTTCATTTTTTTATTGCATTTTTCTTTTCTTTTTTTAATATATTTTTATTGATTTTTTTACAGAGAGGAAGAGAAAGGGATAGAGAGTTAGAAACATTGATGTGAGAGAATCATCGATCAGCTGCCTCTTGCACACCCCCTACTGGGGATGTGCCCGCAACTAAGGTACATGCCCTTGCCAGGAATCGAACCCGGAACCTTTCAGTCCGCAGACCGACGTTCTATCCACTGAGCTAAACAGGTTTCGGCATGGCTACTATTTTTTAAATGTATTTTATTGATTTCAGAGAGAGAGAGAGAAACATCAACAATAAAAGAGATTTATTGATTGGCTGCCTCTTGCATGACCCCAGCCTGCAACCTGGGCATGTGCCCTTGACCAGAATTGAACCTGGGTCCCTGCAGACATCAGGCTGACACTCTATCACCAGCGAGGGTGTGCTTTTCACATAACACCTATGGAATGAGTCCCTATTAAATTTTAATTCATTAAACATGTCAGGAATCGGATCTTGAAAATGGCAAGCAGCATTCATTTGTATTTGGAAGGGAGAATAAGTATAGGAAATTTTTTGAATTATTAAAGGATTGTTAATAATCAATGAAAATAAGTATAAAATGTTTAAATATTTAGGAAATTGAAGCAGAATTAAAACATCAAGTAAAAACTTCAAGATTAGAATATAAGTGAAGGGGAAAAAGATTTTGTCAGTCATTACAACTGAGGGAATATATTACATTCGGCATTATCTTATTTTGTTCAAGGCATTAAAATAAACATTTCAGATTATAGGAAGAAATGTGCTGTTTTACAGGACTATCAAGTTAACTAAGAACCAGTGTGAACAATGCAATGACAAAGAGTAAAATGAAAGAAGAGGAAAGTTCTTTGTTAGATTGGAAAAATCTTAAATTAAAACAAAAAACTGGGAGCCAGATTGGTAAAAAGAGACAGCCAAGGAAAATGAAATAACAGGATGTAATGAAATAAGAAAGTGTTATAAGAAAGAGAAAGCATGACTTTCTACCCCCCAAAAATCATAATATAACAAAATTTCATAGCAGATTTGCAGTTTTGCTCCTATAAAATTGGATCTATCTGTCTAACCTAGACAATCAATCAATCAGTGAATGTCAATAACTTCCAAACTTTCAAATGCCAACGGAAATAATGTGTTTTCATGCTTGCCCATTCTGAGCTAACGAGGTAATTGCATAAAGCTTGTGTTTGGGATAAATTGACTACCAGGAAATGCATTTCAAGTTAGAGTCTACATCAACTGGTACTGATGTTGCTGATTTAAAAGAAGTGATTTTAGTACATCTATGTGTCACAGTTTTCTCTGTTCATTAGAATGATGGTTGACTTGATAGATTTCAGTCTGAATATATTGGCTGTTTTGCAATAAAGCTTTGAATAGAAATGACCAAGAAGGTTCTTTTCATATTTGATGCCCTCACAGAACATATGGAATCTATCATTAGGATTTTTCAAAATACCGAAGAAGTATAGAGACCAAAACAACTTGGTTTTTGACAGCTATGCTACACTCACAAATTTCTTTCTGAATTCCACATGCAAGGCTCTGTGTTAAAGGTGAGCAGTGGTTGTAGAAAACGGTTAATTTAGAAGTGACTGCTTAGGGTAATTGCGATAAACATTTACTGAGTCCTTTGGCCTGCGGCAGGACGGCTGTGACATTGCTAGGAGAGTGGCAGTTCTTATTTGAAATAAAGAAGAAAAGGCCACATCTGGCTGAGAGCAATGATCACATCGTCTCTGACTGTCCTGGAGGATGGCTCGGCAACCTTTATTTTTCTGAAACAAAATGTTAAAGCTGTGCCTGTCTAAAGAACTGGGCAAATTTAAGTGGGGAATTCTTTAGAGGATTGGAAGGAAAGAAGCAATATATAGAGGTTTGATAAAAATCCTCATAGTTAAGAAATATATATATTTTGAACCAGGGAGATCCCAACTGATTTGGTAAAGAATGCAGCCCTACATACAAATGCACATTTTTGAGTGCTTGTACATAGGGCTGCATTCTTTACCAAATCAATACATTTTTAAATGTTGGGATAGGCTCATGAGATCCCTATAATTACTGAGGGCTCCAGTCTGGCAGTCAATAAATTCCTACTAATATAAATGTATGCTATCATTTTTTTTTTTTTGGGGGGGGGGGAGATCAAATGAAAATTTAGTTCTATCTAACTATAATGCTTAGAAAGGCATACTTAAGTTGGGCCTACCCACTTAAAATAGCCAGACTTCAGTTTAGCAATCATTCTGCCTTTACAGACACAAAACAATATATTTAGCATGAAAAGTCAGGGGGAGCTGAAACCGGTTTGGTTCAGTGGTAGAGCGTCGGTCTGCGGACTGAAAGGTCCCAGGTTCCATTCCAGTCAAGGGCATGTACCTTCGTTGCGGGCATATTCCCGGTAGGGGGTGTGCAGGAGGCAGCTGGTCGATGTTTCTCTCTCATCAATGTTTCTGGCTCTCTATCTCTCTCCCTTCCTCTCTGTAAAAAATCAATAAAATATATTTTAAAAAAAGAAAGAAAGAAAGAAAGAGAGAGAGAGAGAGAGAGAGAGAGAGAGAGAGAGAGAGAGAGAGAGAGAGAGAAAGAAAGAAAGAAAGAAAGGAAGGAAGAAAGAAAGAAAGGAAGGAAGGAAGGAAGGAAGGAAGGAAGGAAGGAAGGAAGGAAGGAAGGAAGGAAGGAAGGAAGAAAGGAAGGTCAGGGGGAGAAGATGCTAAACATTTGGGAGTTGGTGAACAGGTGGGTCCTGGAAAGAACCGGAATAGCCTCTCATGACTTCACCCACCTTCACATCCTTCCTGGATCATGATGAGCAGATTCAGATCTCAGAACCTCCAACTATTTTTTTCTGATAGAAAACTCACTTCTGACTCTACCCTGTCTAATGCCTCCTGGAATTGCTTTAGATCCCAGTTGAAGGGCTACTTCTTTAGGCACTGCTTCCCTTGAGATTAGACGGGATCCCAGAAATAGGTACCAACCTTTTTCCATTTGCCTTTTCTTAACAGTACCCATCACAATTGCAATGAATTATAATTATCTGATTAATGTGTTTTTGCCAACTAAACAAGGAGTAGAGGATGAGCACCATCACTATATCTCCAAACATGGTGGATTCTACAAAATATTTTTTTAACTTTTTATTGTTGACAGGACTCTGAATAGCCACAGCAATCTTGGAAAAGAAGTACAAAATTTGAGGGATCACAATACCGGATATACTGCAAAGCCATTGAACATCAAAGCAACCTGGTACTGGCACAATAACAGGCATATAGATCAATGGAATGGAACAGACACCCCAGAAATTGACTCATGCCATTATGGTCAGTTAATATTTGACAAAGGAGGCAAGAGCACAGAATGGAGTCAAGAAAGTTTCTTCAATAATAGTGTTGGGAAAATTGAGCAGGTACAGAAAGAAAGAAAGAAAGAAAGAAAGAAAGAAAGAAAGAAAGAAAGAAAGAAAGAAAGAAAGAAAGAAAGAAAGATACTAGACCACCAACTTACCCCATACATAATTATTTTAAATCTATGTTGGGTGAATAGTTTATCCATCAGGATTTTTACCTTTATTTATTTAATTATGACCATTTATAATAGGAAAAGGGAAACTCTACAGAGTAATTTATTCATGATCATGAAGTTATTAAGGGGCATAGCATGTTTTTGTTTTTTTAATCCAAAACCCACCTCCCTTTCACTACACAGGCTGACTATGGTACTGTTGGCTCGATATTATATAATAAACTAGAGCCCTGGTGCACAGATTCTTGCAAGAATGGTCCTTCCCCTGGCTGCTGGTACCACCTTTGCTCTGGCCAGAGCCATCTTTCTGCCTTCCTGCACTGCTCAGAGGCCCGGAGCCATTGAGATGGTACAGAACACCTGTGTCATTGCCCCAGCCACTCAGCAGCCTGCACATGCAAGTTAACTCACCATCTTTGTTGGGTTAATTTGCATACTTACTTCTGATTGGCTAGTGGGTGTCATGAAGGTATGGTCAATTAGCATGTTGCTCTTTTATTAGTATAGATATAGTCATAAAGTAAACCTTTCCCAATTTTTGATCCAACATTTTCTATAAATCACCTCTTTTTTTTATTTAGGGTAATGTCAGTTGTGCTAAACATAGAACATGGTCACTTTTAGAACTGCAGTAATGCCTCTTTATTAAGAATCAATTGTAGTGTCTGGTTGAATAATGCATTTATTCCAGTAGGAAAAAAACAAAACAAAAAACTAGCAGTGGGACTTTTATCTGTCTGAAACTCTATGTCAAAATATTATTTATATTTATTAGGTTAATTTTTTTTCATAATATTGTATGTTTTTATCCATAGTAATCTAATGCTGGCTGTTAATAATTACCAGTACAAAAGGCAAATTGTTAGTAAGGACAGTGAACAAAATGAGAGTGATTACCCATCTCCATATTTCATGGTAAAGTATTTATTTGATTCTGAAGTAAATGCATGCAGTTAGCATTTTCCATTACAATCCAATGTTCTTGTGGGGAGAAATGGAGACATTTGCAAAAATGTAAAAATTTTATTTCATTAGAGGACATTGTGTTGATACCAAGAAAACCAGTAAGCCTAAATTTCACAGATAATATAGTGGATCTCCTGAGAAGAATAATGAATTATAATAATTACATTGAAAGAGGTGAAAATTATTAGCATTTCAGAGCTTGAAGTGAAAATTACTCAACAAATTATAAAATGTAAAGACATTAGACTGTTCATTATTGAAGACATGCCTTGATAACACATAATTAGTGCACAGATTGACGAATTGTTTGAAGTAATATCCTTTGGCATGATCTTATGGTCATAAGTGTAAGCTCTTGGACACAGCACAATTAAGTGCCTACTTTGCAAACATAAAGAAAGCTTTCCAGTTTAGTTGTTCCATAGAAAATTACAGGTTAAGTGAGAATGTGTAACTCATTTCACCATATTCATGAGCGGGGAGATGGAGGCAGAAATACAGAGAGGCATGGAGAGATATGATGGTGCTCGCTCACAAAGCTTCCTCATTGTGCTTGAGACCATTTCTCCAAATCTAGTCCCCTTCCCCAGCCTGATGAAGTCATTCCTTGGGTCTGGTTACTACACATTCTGGATTGAAAAGCATTCACAAGTTTACTCCCTGTTTGTACAACTGTAAGGAAGGAAAAGAGAAGTCTGCTTGGGAAGCTGTGGGGAAACAATGGATAGCTGATGAAATAACAATTTGAGGAAAAATAAAGAGAGCCATCAAAGTGAGAGGTGGCAGAGAGGAGTGGAAAGCACACATTCACACACCATGTTAAGCCCTTTTCTCAGGGCTTAAAGAAGAAAACAGCAATAAGCAAGGAAAATGCAGCCACCCGGGCATGCTCATCTACTTGGTGGGGTTTTCTTTCTTTTCTTCTTCTTTTTTTAAAAAAAAATATGTATTTTATTGATATTTTACAGAGAGGAAGAGAGAGGGACAGAGAGTTAGAAACATAGATGAGAGAGAATCATCGATCAGCTGCCTCTTGCACATCCCCCACCGGGGATGTGCCCGCAACCAAGGTACATGCCCTTGACCGGAATCGAACCCGGGACCCTCAAATTGCAGGCCAACACTCTATTCACTGAGCCAAACCGGTTTTGGCCTTGGTGGGGATTTCAAAGGAAAAACACGAGGGGAAAATTTGAAACACAGCAACCAATCCACAGAGAGCCAGGTCCCCTCAATGGGCCATTTAAGAGGGCAGCAAGCAAAGAGAGGAAAACCAGGCGGGAATGGTAACTATGACAAAGGCTGCGTTCCCCTGCAGGTGCACAGTACCGCTGCATGGAGTCGGATGCATGGCGTTTCTGCCCACACTTGACCCCACTCCAGGGCATTAAGAGAATGAAGAGCCTGGCACAGCACAGATTTAGTGTAATGACTGGGCACACCTGGCAGCCAGGCCTCACTCAGTGCCCGGCACCATCCTCTTGGCAGAGCGGGTGGCAGTCTATGAAAATGACTGCAGGTCCATCAACCAGGAAGAAGGCAGAGAATGTAGAAGGGTCCCAGGTAAAAGGGAATTAGGGGGAGTTCTGAGGGAACATGAAACAGAGGCTGAGCCCAGAGATGTCGGAGAAGCTGCAGAATCATTAATCTTTGAACCGATGGTGGTTTGTCCCTCCAAGGAAGCAAGTCCATCCTGTTTCCTCCTCTGGGCATCACAGAGGAAACGAACTGAAATTGCACCAGGAGAAATATCTGAGTTAGAGCCAGAGAGGTAGTAGTTCCAGGTGGAGAGGAAGGGAGTGGTTTGAGAACTGGCTAAGTGGCTTTCTCCGGAGGTCGTTAAGCATGTGCATCTTCACAGGGATCAGCCCAATGCTGTCCCTACTTCTCTGTCACATCTCCTCCCTGCTCCTAGGTCACTGCCTCTGTTCTGCTAGCTGATAACAAATTATAGTTTGAATATGACAGCACCGCTTCCTGTGACTGAATGCATTTCACTCTCTGCTCTTAGTATGTGCAACACATACAAGGAATAACATCCAAGTGACCCAGGCAGCCCAGTGTGCTTTGCTTTATTCCATGCCGGGGAATAGTCTGATCTCTATGTTGATTTCACTTTCAGAAAAAGTGAAGACAGCTTGACTGCTTCCAGGAAGATGGAATTCTGGAAAAATATGAAATAACTAGAGGCCTGGTGCACGAAATTCATGCACAAGGGGTAGGGGGGTCCCTCAGCCCGACCTGTACCCTCTCCAATCTGGGAGCCCTCAGGGGATATCCTACTGACGATTTAGGCCTTCTCTCCTCTGAGGCCAACAGGCTGGACAACCTTGGGCAAGTCCTCATTCAATTCATTCACTCATTTTTCTCATTAAGGATTTCCGGAGCATCTACTGTGAACAAGGTACTGTACTGAGCACTGGAGAGAAATCAATGACCTACCCTAAGTTTCTGAGCTCTTAGAACTTACACCCCAGTGAGGGGAGGGGAAAAAAGTGGTATGCAAAACAATTTATAAGCCCAGCCAGTGTAGCTCAGTGGTTGAGGATTGGCCCATGAACCAGGAGATGATAGTTTGATTCCCAGTCAGGGCACATGCCCCAGTTGTGGGCTTGATACCCAGTAGGGGGCATGTGGGAGGCAGTCGATCCATGATTCTCTCTCATTGATGTTTTTCTCTCTCCCTCTCCCTTCCTCTCTAAAATCAATAAAAATATATTTAAAATGAAAACCAATATGTAATACGATATCACACAGTAGTAAGTGCTGCCTTCAATATCAGGCAGGGTCAGCCCTCTCTAGAGAAACAACATTTGGAACCTCACATAGAACCTTTCGGCCCCACTTGTCTGGGTCTTTTAGACACTTGTTTCTCCCCAGCTATGAATGCGTAAACTCACTTCACATGGACTCTGGCCAACTTCCCACAGACACAGGAGTTTTACACAGAAGGATTGCTTAATAAGCCTTGATGAACTGGCTTAATACTTTTGAAATTTGAGTGAGATTTTCTTCCCTCCTTTTCTGACTTAATAGGCCCGGGTTTCCCAAACCTTTGTGGGCATCTGCTTTCTTTGGACAGGTTCTTGAGTGCTTATATCCACCCCCAATCCCTCGTCTAAGATATAATGTCAGCTGGTCTGAGAGGAAGCCCCACGCCTGAATTTTTAAGCAGAACTCCAGACCAAGATGAGAGAGTCTTCCAATGGCTACACTTGCGAGTAACATTATGTCAACAACAAATAGTGGGCCACATGGAGCTCTGGCACTCTGGTGGGTTGAAAAACCTTGGCTGTAAATACGTTTTCCATAAAGGATTTACACTTCCATCCTACAGGCAGTAGTAACATAAATGGTTATAAAATTTACTGTTAAAATATTATTTGTCAATAAAAAAAATTCACACACCATCTACAAAAAGCAGACTTCAATTGGCATGTTCAAAGGTAAAAGCACTGGGGCTATTAGTAGCATAGAACTGCCTCTACTAACGTTATCCTGGGTTTAGTAT
This sequence comes from Pipistrellus hanaki, assembly GCF_964339955.1. Lineage (NCBI taxonomy): Eukaryota > Metazoa > Chordata > Mammalia > Chiroptera > Vespertilionidae > Pipistrellus > Pipistrellus hanaki. Next base: position 68,836,175 of record NC_140510.1, on the reverse strand, counting down.
TTAAAATGTTTCATCATGGTAAATTATAAATCCATTAAAATAATGATTTTAAAGATGGATGATGGCAGACCAAAACAGTAGAACCATTATTCCCAGTGAAGTTTGGCATTCACTCTCTTCAAGAAATGCAAAATTCCTTGTATAAAATAAAGGTGGAGGCACTAAATGTTAGCAGAGGTTGTGATGTCTGAACAAATTATTTCTGAAATATCTGTAATTATTATTAAATATTCAAGATACATGCGATATTATAGGTATTCTCATATATGAGGTATTCTAAATATCACTTTCTTTCCCGAAATTCTTCAAGAATTATTTCCAACTCTTTTACACAATGAAGTCCATTCTCCTTAGCTTCCACTGAAGCCTCCGTGATCTGGTGATCATCTCTTGATTTTCTCTCCTGAATTCTTGACAGTCTACTCATGCACTCTACCCTTGTATCCAATAAGGTAGTGTTTCTGCAGGATGTCCCTGAAAACACTAATTTTGGGAGACTAGAGGGTGTTATATTTTAATGAAATAAAGTCTCCAAGGTAAAATGCATTTGGGAAATATGATAAGAAAAGTTAATCAGGTTTCTTTCTTTTTTTTTTTTTTTTTTTTTTTGTAATTCTGAGACCCTTTAGGATGTTAGTGTGAATTAGAATAGGAAGAGAGTGAATATAGAGTAAAATATTTCCCAAATGAATTTTTTCACCGAACACCTTTTTTTAATGAAGCATCTACTGAGAACAATGTTCTGAAGGACACAGTTTAGGAAAAATTGAGATGGAAAGAAAAGCATAGGATTTGGAATCTAATGGCATTGGGGTCAACCCCCAGCCTTAATATCCACAAATGATTGGACTCTAGACAGGCAAATTTTTAGATTTGTGTAATATGCAAAAGGGAGAGAGAGAGAGAGAGAGAGAGAGAGAGAGAGAGAGAGAGAGAGAGAGAGAGAGAAGAATTATGATTAATGTATAAGGTCATTGTAATAATTTAATAAGGAATCATTAAACAGCTAATAAAGATCTTGCCATATGTTGTACTAGAGGCCCGGTACAGGAAATTAGTGCACTCATGGACAGGGTTGGGAGATCCCTCAGCCCAGCCTGCACCCTCTCTGCCACTGTGCTTGCCAGCTAGCCATGAGCGCTCTTCTGGCTGAGTGGTGCTCCCCTGTTGGAAGCACACTGACCACCAGGGGGCAGCTCTGATGTTGAGCATCTTCCCCCTGGTGGTTAGTGTGCATAATAGCAGCCGGTCATTCCACCTTTTAGTATATAGGATAGTCAGTAAATATTAGTTTTGTTACTTTTTCTCAACTTCCAGCCTAAGTAAACTCTCCACAGTTTTCTTGAAGATACGTAACTGGTTTTTGGAGGTGTCAGAACTCTGAGAATCTGCTCCTTCTGTGGGCCCCATTCTCCTTTTATTTTTAAAGAGTTAATACATACACGAATGTTTCTTCGTGTGATTTTTGGCTTCTCTTCCGACTTTAATTCTCCAAGTTCGCCTTCAGTATGAAGACTTTCCTTCAACCTTCACATTAAAACTATCTTCCCAGTGTATATTCCTGTGGAATTCTGGCACCACCACTGCCACTCCGTATACCCCTGTTCTTCATAGTCTGCAGACTGCAAGAAATGCTCAGACAGCAATTCTTGTCTGCCTAGCATCAAATTACGTTAATTGAGATAAATGTATAAATGACAGAAAAATGTACTATTTCAAGGAAAACCACAAGCAGCGAGATCCTTCTTAATGACGTAGCAGTGAGGTTGACAGAGTGGTTGCTGCCAAGGACAAGCACCTGTTGATCCACATTTTTAAGATGATTTTTATTTCATTTTATTGATTCCCTTGACTTTTGGATGATGAAAAACTTCATTTATTCATTCCTCTTCCATAAATGTCTTAATCACCATGGGCCCAATATCCTTCAACATTTCTATGTGTTTTTGTGTGTGGGTTTTTTTTGTTGTTTTTTTTTTTCTCTTAAAGTTTTCAAGAAGTAGTTAAGTTCTCTACTTTCCTGGATTTAATGTAAAATACATTTGACTGCATTCAAAGTCTGTAAATTATTTAATAAAATTAACATTCCTTTTCTAGTGTGGTGCTTACATCTTACTGTTGAGCTGCATGAGAAATTGGGCATGTGGATTTTTAGTCAAACATTTGGGCCTAAAATCTTGACTTCACTGCTCATGTATACCTATGAACAAGTTTAGGGAATTTAAGCATACTCCCAATTTTGTTATGCACAGGAGGGGATGATGCTACTTCAGAAGGTTATTGTGTAACTTGGATGGTGTGACACACTGGACTTATGAACCAGGAGGTCAGAGTTCAATTCCCGGTCATGGCACATTCCAAGGCTGTGGGCTCGAACCCCAGTAGAGGGCATACAGGAGGCAGCAGATCCATGATTCTCTCTTATCACTGATGTTTCTCTCTCTCTTCCTCCCCCTTCCTCTCTGAAATCAATAAAAAATATATATATATTTTAAAGGTTATTGTGAAGAGTTAGTAAAATCATATAGGGGATCCCCCACTATCTGAAGGTAAATGTTCCTATGACACCTTTTGTTAGTTGCAATGGCTTAAAACAAAGAAGCAACTATTGTGCAAAACTGTCAGTGTTCCCAGACCCCCAAAATAACCTCCAAATCTTATCAAATAAAACCCAAACCTCTAATAGCACTCACATAGCGTCAGCAGAGAGCAGTTTGTCACGAAGATCATGGGCTGTTGGGTTCCAGACAAGACTGAGAGGGGAGCCTTGCAGCCTGAGGGGGGACGAAGGCGGACATGGGAGCTGCTCCGGGCCAGCACGGCCTCTACAAGGATTCAGTGCGAAGCCAACTCGCCAAAGGCTGCTTTTGCATGTTACCCTTTTTTGATAAAAGTGAAAATCTTCAGATTCCTCTGGATTAGCCAAAACAGCTACTAATGTAGGTCTTTTATAAAAGTGAAGTGGCATACGGCAAACTTTTGAAAAGCAGGGAATGCCTGTGTTGTAGGTGGCCAGATGCATCAGGGGTCTGACCCTGACCCGTGGGGTCAGTCCAAACCCAGGTACAGCAACCTGGGTACTTGGGTTCTGGCTGGGAAAGAATTCAGAGCGAGGCCCACGCTGTAGGAGAACATTTATTGGGTAAAACACAGAGGGAGAAGAGTAACTGGTAAAAGAAAGGGCTCAGGAAACAGATTGTGGAGGTAAAGGGAGGGCCTAGGAGCTTGGGAGTGAGGAAGCCAATGGAAGCATGGGTGGGGGTTGGGGGGGAAGGGAGGGGAAGGACCTGCTCCCAGGAGAAAGAGACACTGGTTCCTAGTCCTAAGGGTTTAAGGGGGGAGGTGTTAGGGGACATCCTAGGAGAAGATCCTTACAGCTTCAGGGGGGATAAGGGGGGTAAGGGGAGAATAGGAGATATCTGTAATACTATCAACAATTTTTTAAAAATAACAAAGGCTGCATGTTTAGGGGAGGTCTTAAGGATGGATCAATAGAATATTCATTAGCTCTATGCTGATGTACCCAAATCAGATTTATTCTCTTAATTTGTCTGTGGTTGGCAAATGGCACTTAATCAGATTTCTGTTCTCTGTCTCCGTGAGTAGGGTGATTTAAGCTCGTTACCCTCTGGTTGGGAGAAATGCAAATACTTTTCTCATCAGCATCCTTGGATTAGGGAAGAGAGGATTTACCAGGTGGCTGGAAACTGCTGGTTGTCTGTCTTGACTTCTTACTCTGCTATCACACCTTGACCGGGGACAGAACCTGTAACTGTGGTGTACTGGGATGATTTCTAACCAGCTGAGCTACCCGGCCAGGGCCCTATGTTTAACTCATTTCAATCTTACTCGACAAATAGGAAAGCCAATGGCTCCACACTTGGATTGAGAATGGTTGAGAGTCCAGAGTATTCCTCATGTTCATCTCTAGATAACAACCGCAGGCTCTTTGGAACTTTCCAGTCTAGGTCAATGACTGGACATGTATTTGTGTAGAGATGACCCTGACCACCCCTGCGGGCCCTGGATCTGACTGACCTTCTGGTCTCTGTCTTCCAGACCCTTCGACATCTGGCAGACCTCTGTCCTGGACCACGTCTACACGAAGGATGCAGAACTGCTTATTCCTCAAAACACACTTTTTACTTGAAGAACTCTTCACTTTCTTCTTCAGAGCAATGTCTGGGTGTCTCCCACAATCCAAATCAGCACTTTTGCCCATTCTTTGGCCTTTTATTTTTAATTTAACACTAAAAAGACATTTATTTTTGATTAAGAAAATAATTTTTTATCCCAAGAGACAGTTCATATTGAAGGTCATCAATTAGGGCTGTCTTTCTGTTGCTGTTCTACTCCTCTCTCAGTGTCCTATTTGTTTATAGTATAGAAAACAGAAGTCAAAGTTCTGACAAAATATTAAATAGGGTCAAAAATAAATGAAAATAGCCATAATAATGACTTGGCTTAAAAAAGTGCATTTTAAACTAAACCAAGCATGCAAATTTCTACCTGACATTTAAGCTCCCTTGGTCTCTAGGAGAGCAAAATCATTATTTCTATGGAAATGATTTTTCCCAATGGAGAGTGAAATGCCCTATTTATTTTATCAAGTCCAAGTTCTTTGTGCTTCATTCGAATTATCAGCAGACTACTGTTGCTTTACAGCTTGCCTGCTGCCTGAGACCATTTAAACCCATGTACCACTGAGGTAAACTTTGACTGATTCTGTCCTTATGGTAAAAGGGGCTCAGGTAACCTAAGTCCAATAGTCTAAAAAAAATAAATAAATAAAAGACAACAGCCCCTGATCTTTTATACATCAACCGTGTCTGCCCAGGTTATGCTTGTCCTGGTATCTTCACAAAGCACGTAAGTGTAGGCCTTGTGTGCAGGTGTCATAACGTTTATGACAAGTGGTCAGCAAACTGAGGCTCGCGAGCCACATGCAGCTCTTTGTCCCTTGAGTGTGGCTCTTCCACAAAATAACACGGCCTGGGCGAGTCTATTTTGAAGTTTAAAAACTGTGGCTCTCAAAAGACATTTCAGTCGTTGTTCTATTGATAGTTGGCTCTGTTGACTAAAGAGTTTGCCAACCACTGGTTTATGACAAAGGAAAAGAGCAACCTCTGAAGTCAGAGAGAATGGGAAATGTGTTCTCCAGGGGGAAGTGGGGAGGGAAGAAGAACAGCGTTTTCCCAGGAAGGGCCTTGCTCGGTTGGATGTGTAGAGTGTTCCCACCAACCTGCCCCTCTCACGCCCCGGCACATCTTGCACCTGCACCTGTGCCTTTGCTGGTGCTCTGGTCTTCCCTGCTCTGTGTTGTGACCGCCTGGATGCCATCCAGTCCTCGGTCATGGGATAATGCCTCTCTTGTTCAGAACTGAGCCAATCCTGCAGTTCTCTAAATGAGCTCATTATCTGTTTCATGGGAGCTGCTGCCCAGTGGCCCAGGACCCCACTTCCTTTCTCATACAGGCTCCTTCCTGGCCTCCTGCTCAGCCTCATGGTCCAAGGTGAATTCAGCCTCTTCTTGCAAATCCCACTGTCATGTAGCCAACATAATAAGCACCTGGGCCACACCAGGCCAATCACATTCTCAGACTCCCTCGCCTGGACAATTTGTTCTTTTCTTGTTGTTCTGTTAGCTGGTGTTTTTGTCTTATTTTGCTTTGTTTCTAACTTGGTGCCAGAAAGAAGGTCATTCATAGTCTTTATAGCAAATCCAAGCAATGTAAACTTGAGACCCATCTCCCAGTAGCCACATGGAAGAGGCTGATACCAGAGGATAATATTAGCAGGTCAAGAGGAGATAGAGACAGAGAGTGATGAGAGTTTGGGAGTGCAGTGTTTGTCATCTGGTTTTAATCACATATGAGCTCTAACTATACCCTAGGACCCCTGTGGGATTTCTATGTGAGAGAATATCCACTTTTGGTATAAATTAATTCAAAATAGATTTCTGCACTAGAAATTAATGAAATTTGCAAATGCATATGCCAGTATCACTCTAAGACACTGAATATCATGCTTTTCCTGGTCTTATAGAAGGGGACGTCTCCGGTTATTTAGCGGTCTTTCCTATGTTTCCTTGCATCTTGTGTGGTATCACGACAGCAAAAGGAACTCAGTGGACACATCTCTGCTGACCTGCGAAGACTCAGTTGTACGGTTACTTTAGTCTTTTGAAGCTGAGTTTGGCCACACTAATCTATTATGATGCTAGTATTAATACACCAAGGTGAAACACATCATAAGTTACCTTGTCTTCATTAATAGCAATGTATTTGGTATTTGGATAAAGCATACTCTTTTTTTTTCTTTAATGATAAAGGTATTACATATGTGTTCTTATCCCATCCTTGCCCACTCCCAACTCCCAGCACATGCCCTCACCACCCTATTGTCTGTGTCCATTTGGTTAGGCTTATATGCAAGTCCTTTGGTTGATCTCTCCCCTTACCCCCACCCTCCCCTACCTTCCCTCTGATGTTTGATTGGTCTGATCAATGATTCTCTGTCTCTGGATCTGTTTTTGTTCATCAGTTTATGTTGTTCTTTATAGTCCACAAATGAGTGAGGTCATGTGATGTTTATCTTTCTCTGACTGACTTACTTTGCTTAGCATAATGCTCTCCAAGTCCATACTCTTTTATAAAGAGATTGTAAAAGCCAACTCTTCTATCTTCCCGGTAAGGAAACTACAGTAAGATACAAGAAGATTAAGTAACTTACTCAGATGCTTGTGGATATAATCAGAATAAGGATTAAAAATCCAGTTCCAGTTCATCCAAACTAGGATTTCTCTGAGACAAATAATCATACTTCTCTCAATAGTTAAACTGAGCTATAAATGAACTATTTGAAAGTACTATCAAAATGGGTTCCTCAGGTAAGTGTCTTTATTGCTGACATATAATTTGGTGAGTCAAATACATTGCCATAAATCAGATAAAATAAGCCAATTGATTTCTGTACATTTTTAAATTTCCTACACAAAAAAATACCTTTGGTGTCTTTACATCTAGATTACCTTTTATTCTATTTCCTAGTCACTCTTATAAAAAGCTTTAACTTTACACCCATAGAATAAAGTAGAAAATAGAGTATCAAATAAGACCAAGGGAACATTTATAGTAGCAGACCCGGAAAAAAATATAGACAATGCAAATCCATTATCTTAGCATTTTTCCTATTGTGATTTCTTTGGAATGCAATCAAGTAGCCACGTTTACGTCTATCAGGGTAAAGTACTAAATCATATGATTACTCTTACCAAGATGAAAAGCCTATCTCTGATTGCACACCTGGCTTTCCAGAGTTTAAATCTTCCTTGCTGTGGTATTTCAGAATATAGGAAGTTTATACAAAATTGGTTGTTTGATATTCTAACCTGAGTATCAGAAAGAATGTCTCCATTTGCTTAATTGATGGCAATTGTGTTGTCTGGGATTTGGAATAAGATTAAGTGTTTGGAAGCAATTTTGATAATATAAATTCCTTTTACTTACAAAGGTAATAAGGTGTTGGAAAGAACTACAAATTCAAAAATTTTGTTTTCAGGCTAAAAACAGGAAAGTCAACAAAATACTCCAACTGTCAAAGTGTCTGTTCTATTATGTATTTCACCACCGGGAGGTCGATTGCTCTTGGCTGTGTTTCCTCACAGGTGACTTTTAGATTTCTTCAGAAAATCTTTTCTTATCTGTATTTGACGTTTTCTTCTCGACACCCCACTCTGGTCTGCATAAGACTTATGAATAATGATCTCTTTCTCAAAATGAGGCTCCATTGACCTCCATGTTGGCTTACCTGTAGATGTCACTTTCATGACAATTACTAGTATGCACACAATGTCGTTAGGCATGTCAGTATTTTAAGATTGCAGGGGAATCATATGTAGATATGCGTATGTATGTAAATATAGAGAGAACAATTTGGTTCTCTGAATGAGATTCTTACCTATTTTTATTGACATCTACTGAGTGTCCATGTACTTAACAAGATGGGAAGGAACATGATTCCCAGCCTCACATGAGTCCTGGGAAGTTTCTATTTTATAGCTTGACAGTAATTTTCCTTTCCTCAGAGAATGTCCTTGTCTGCCTTGTGCATGTATGGATTGCTATTCAGCCAAAGTCTCAAGGGAACCTCTGCAGATTTCTCTCTCTCTCTCTCTCTCTCTCTCTCTCTCTCTCTCTCTCTCTCTCTTCTATTCTACACTGCAAATTCCACCTGTCTCGACCTCTACAAACTCCAATCTGGGTTTCTTCAACTTGTTTAAGTACCATCAGATTCGAATATAAAATTTCATTTATTTTAATTAATGAAGAGTTTGAAATATTACATAATGGATTAAAGACATGTTAGCTTATTTTAATGTCAATATTTTAAAATAGATATAATTTAGGACAATTATTTTAAAATAATTGTTACATAAAAGATCTCTTTGTGTTGGGAATAAACATTGTAAAGGTAGTGGAGTAGTTTTCAGCGTGTTATTCCAAGAACAGGACAGAGTAGGCAAGCATTTTTGTCAGAGAAACTGGGTTTGCTGACATTTAAGACATCATCTTTTTATCTTGTCTGTGAATGTGAGTTATAAAAAAAAAGGAATGCAAAAGTAATCAGGGCCAACAGAAAAATATGACTTTTCTAAAATTGTAAGTCTTTTCTATATAAAAACACATACTTATTTTATAATGATGGTCTTGAAAAGCTGATATCATTACTAACATACACATGATCAAATTCAGGCTTCATGCTGCCACTTCTCATCTAAATATATGTTTTGGTTTTGTTTGTTTTTTGCTATTTTTATTTGAAATTACTGAAGTTTCTGTTTAATTATATAACCACTGAAATATTAGTGTATTATTTAATTTTCATTATTCATCATAGTATCAAGTCGGCAAAGAGTGATTTAGTGTCTCTAATATTCAGGCAATGCAACAAACAACAGGAATGTAGTAGAAGTCCATTATTGAAGAGTTCAACATCTAAGTTATGATTTAGAAAAGCAAATAGGTGGTTATAATTGAGCATCCTGTCACCAGGATACAGCAAAGAGGACAATGACTTAAACTTTGGAGACGATGCTGTACAATATTCTACGTAGAAGTAACATACAGGTGGGACTTTGAAGAATGAGAGAAGTGATTTATACACACACACATGTATTCTTCATTCATATAAATATGCATATATATGAGGGAGAGAGCTCTGTGATATCTCCATTTGCAGAGAGATGTGACAATGCTTGTTGGACACCTCTTGGTAAAATGGCAATACAAAAATTGGGGGGAAGAGGGGAGGCAGGATTCTTTAAAATTCAGCACTACATCTTAAGTGTCCCAGACTTGGAAATCCTAGTATGGTGGTCCTGACAATCCCCTGAAATTAGTTCAAGTTTCTCTTTCTTGAGAAAGTCATGTGAAGGGAATATAAAATCGTATCTAAAAAGATTGGATAAGTGATGAAGAACTTCACAGAATTAAAAACATCAAGGTAGTCAGCAAAAAGACATCAGCAAGGTAGTCAGCAAAAAGACATCAGCATTTTTAAGCATTGCATATTTTTTGAGAAGCTTTCTTTAAATGGGTATGAGAGGTACATGAGCTCTTACCACACAGGATATGAACGTTTGAATGTCTTTATTCACAAAACACAATAAAGGCCATTGTTCAAAGTGTGCTTAGACCTTGGCCTGTATGAATGGCTTTATTCTGCTTTCATGCAATGGATGAATTGTGGTGTATATAATTAACACCACCGGAGTGTCACTCGGTGAATAAGTGTAACCATGTACTGCGAGGAACGGCAACAACAAGGGGTCAAGTCCTCTGAGACCTTTATGAGATTATCAACAGCAGGTTGTATTGGCACGCAGAGGCTTCATCTTGGCTTTGTCACTGGAGAGGTATGTGACCCACAGCCCTTTGCTGGAAATGTCCTGCCTCATCTGAAAACCAAGGGGTTATGGCTATATACTCTATGTCTCCCATGGGCTCTAAAATTCTATGATGCAACAATTTTTATTGTCTTTTGAATGAATATATGATCATTGTTCATAAAAATACTGTATGAGATAACACTAAACTTTTTTAAAACCTCTAATTAATGCCCTAAATATCTTGAGATATACTCGAAAAGACTCTCAAAGTATAAGGACATAAAGTACATTTTTTGGCAAATGAGAACTCAGGAGATTCTAAGTTATATCACATCCAATACAGGAGACATTCTGAAACTTAATTATAATGATTTATCCAGCAAAGAGGGGAGTAACAGAAATCTTTTACGACTCACTAGTTGATAGAAAGACAGAAGTTTAAAATAGCTGCCAAAAAATACAATCATAAATTTAACAACTTATAATCTTTTCTTTCCTCCTTCTTAAGGAAATAAGAAATAAATGAGAGTTCATTCAAGCTTGGTTCCAAAATAGTTTATTAAAGTACCTTCTTTTTACTGATGCCAGCTTTTAACAAAGTTAAGTATTTTGTTGAAAGAGCATTTGGAAGTAAAAAAGGGAGAAAATGCCCTAAAGAAAAAGAGAATCCCTATTAATGGCTTCCTCAGAAAAAAAGAAATACAACAAAGACCTAGATACTGAATTTGCAGCTGCAGTTAACACTCCATCCTGGGCAATGACGGACCCTGTACAGACCCAGGCTACATTAATGCTGTTAGTTTTTGTTTCTAAAGACTTTTTTTTTTAAGTGTATGAGACAACTTCCGTTCTCACTAAGCCAAATGTGCGATCCCATCTGTTTGGATTTCATGCTCTAAAATCCTAATCAACCTGAAAAGCAAACCTCCTTCATCCTGATATGATTAAGATGTTCATCAGGAAAATGAGGCAAAACTCTTGGAATCATCGTATTCCACTTGAACAACTTCCAGTGGTGAAGCAACCAGTGTTCTGCCATCTCAAGGGCCACCTGCTCTACTCAGGAAGCCTGGGGACGAAGCCTGGGCCAGTGGTGCCACCTCTTTTTCCTGGCATAATCCAAGTCGTGAACTACACATTTGAAGGGTTTGAGTAGAGAACTACACATTTTTTAAGATATATTTTTATTGATCTCAAAGAGGGAGAGGGAGAAAGAAATAGAAACATCAATGATGAGAGAGAATCATTGATTGGCATTGATTGGCTGCCTCCTGCAGGTCCCCTACGGGGGATGGAGCCCATAACCCAGACATGTGCCCTGCCCAGGAATTGACCTTGACTTCCTGGTTTCTGGGTCAGTCAACTCTCAACCACCATTATAGCTAAGAATCCTGCTAAATTCTTTCCTTTTGCTAAAAGTAAAAAGTTGATGTGTCTTAAACTGTGAAGTAGAAACATCACATTAATTTTTCCTTTTTACTTTTAAGTGACATTTAAAAGGAGTAAATAAATATTCATCAAAAATGTTACTGCTTCTCCTTTGTTTCTTAGCAGGAACAAAATTTCACATAAACACAAAATGCTATTGCCTAATGAAATGCTTACTAGAGAATAACTAATTGGCTGAAAATAGTTTAATTATAGGCTTGATTAAATTTTTCCAGTCCCTGTTTGTATTGGCTTCCTGGGTGCAATAAGTATTGCATTTCTTTAGGATTTATGATGTTTGTGAATATCCCACTCCATAATTTAAAGCACAGTCAATGAAACATTGTTCAATTTTAAGAAAATGCTCTAGATTCTATAACTTCTCAGAATTAAGATTTATTATATCATTATTGATTATGATCATTAAACAGGTTCCAGTAAGGCTTCAAAATAGGTGATACATTAATGACTTTGCACTTTATTAAATACAATTAATTTTATAACCCTCTTTTGCTATTAATCTGGGTATAAGAACTCATTGTTTTAATGTTCCTATTATCATGACTTACATCTATTTTTTTTTTTTTTTACAAATGAAAATCTAGAAAGGAAACTGAAGGCCTAAAAGCCCCAGAATCAAGTACCAGGAACTGGGTGAAGAAAGAAAAACAACAAGGAAAAGCCTGTGCGGGGTTAAATTTAACCTATGCAGACTCATTAAAAAATGCTAAGGAATGGTGGTTGCCAAGGGCAGGGAAGGAAGGAGAAGGTGGTCCTAATATGTGGTGATGGGAGAAGATTTGACCTTGAGTGGTGGGCACACGATGCAATATACACATCTCATAACGTAGAAACCCACACCTGAAACCTATAAGTTCATGTTGACCAATGTCACCCAATACATTTAATTTTTTTAAATGTGCCGAGTAAACTAATCTTTCATTCTTTATGCTAGTATATATGATAATTATGACATTCTGTGATATAAAGGAAATAAGATAATTTCTCTTTTAAATGTTGCCAAGTCCCGCCCTAACAGGTTTGGCTCAAGTGGATAGAGTGTCAGCCTGCAGACTGAAGGGTCTCAGGTTCAATTCTGATCAAGGGCACAAGCCTGGGTTCCAGGCTTGATCCCCAGTAGGGGATGTGTAGGAGACAGCCAATCAATAGTTCTCTTATCATTGATGTTTCTATCTCTCTTTCCCTCTCCCTTCATCTCTGAAATCAATAAAGATTTATTTTATTAAATTTTTGCTAAGTCCTTATAATAAAAACAGCAGCTAACATTTAGTGAGGGCCTACTGTGTGCCAGAAACAAGGCCGAGATCTCTAGTATTGTTTATTACAGTATATGTTATCCAGTGTGTTTTTGTTTTTTTTTCAGCCCTCTTATTATCCCCATTTTTCACATATGAAAAATATCAAAAATAGAGAAATTAAATAACTTGCTTAAAGTCATATAGCTACTAAGTGGTAGAACTGGGATTCACACCAAACTACCTGGTCTATAGAATTTGATGTCTAACAGAGGACAATATAGTAGTAAGGATGTTTTTCAAACAGGTAGTTTTATTAAACAAGAAAAAGAATCAGAAACTATTAAGTACATTTTAGGTTATTTATCCCACAACTCACTTTTCAACTAGTATTCAGATCATGTTAGAGATGATCTTCAAATCCTCCAATTTTTTTAAAAAAACACCATTTTCTGTAGTTTTGTTTAGGTATGTTTCCTCAACAATAAAAGATCAATGAGAATTGAAAACTAGCACTTGAAGACCGCTACTAAAGAAGTCTTTTGTTTGGGGGAAAACTCAACGCATTTTATTCATTAAATATTTATGTTTTTCTGTCAGGCAATTTAATATGTAATACACATAAGTGTGGGAAAAGTTATGTACTTGTTATGCATCATAATCCTTAAAATAGAACAAAAGATTGCTTTTAAAGAGCAAAAATTAATAATCCAGGAAACAAAACAAGTAGAAGAAACTAAACTTACCTCCCTACTCCCATGGATAGTACCTGCAACAATGGTTTGCTTACCTTGGGATATTTGCAACTTTGCTGCTTCACCTTGGTAGCTTTGTGTGTAGATGCAATAAGCTTAATAAAAAAAAAACAAAAAAAAAACATGTCGTATTTCAGCTTTCCTCTGGAATTTGGGGACAGCTTTGGCATTGATGATCTCACTTGGTCAGTTAAATAAGAGCCAGTTTTTCTTCCTACCAGGCAGATAGGTGTCAGATGAAGGTTTTTTAAAATAAAGAAGCTTGAAAATTTCTTTATTACAAGGTAAATTTCAGCAGCTTAATTCAGATGGGGAAGTCCCTTCTGCAGGTAGAAGAGTCATGACAGAGGTTGTTTTTTATATTTTTTATTAATTTCAGAGAGGAAGGGAGAGGAGAGATAGAGACAGAAAGAGACAGAGAGAAACTTCAACAGGAGATGTCTTTCTCACATCAATTGGTTGCCTCCTGCTCATGTCCTTATCAGAGCCAGGGATCAAGCTTGCAACTGAGGTACTTGTCCTTGACTGGAATCCAACCTGGGATTCCTCAGTCCATGGACTGATGTTTTAGCCACATAGCCAAGCCAGCCAGGACTCACAGAAGTATTTTCAAAGTCACCATAATTTGAAAAATGGTATAGAAAATTATTTTAATAACATTAATTTTTGTTAGATTTATTTCTATAGAGTATTGGATAATGAAAAAATGAAAAAAGTGGAATGCTGAGATATATATATATATATGTGTGTGTGTGTGTGTGTCTGTGTGTGTGTGTGTGTGTGTGTGTAAAATGTTTGTAATATAAATTTTGTAGGTTATACCAGTGTATATATATATTTGCAATATAAATTTTCCTCTTATCAAAGTTAGATTGACATATACACAAACAATGAAATGATCACAGATATACTATGCAAATATATTCTTTGGTAATAAGATATGCATTCAACATAGTTTTATATATTTTCATATTTTATTTTACCTCCAAAATTCTCCAATTTGAAATATTATACAATTTAATAATAACTATATATAATTCTAACTAGTTTATTGATGTGCAACCGACTTCCTCAGTTGAAATGCTTGAAATGGCTCCTTTTAAAAAATTCAAAAAATAGACACATATAATAGACATAGAAAGTGAGCCATGTAATTTGGAAATAAATTGTTTCCATACCAAATTGCTCCTTTTTGGAAAATGGTTCATGTAATTTGGTGATGTTATTTTCCCCACAAATAATAAAAGATGACTCAGATAAAACTGAGCGCTTATCCTAAGGATCATAAATGGGTTGTTGAGAGTCTCTGAATCTCCTGAAACTATGTGCAAAAATATCCTGGTTTAAGTTTATGAGTATTTTTCTGGGAGAACTTTATCTATGAAACACTGCTCAGTTACATGATCATCTGAAATATAAGTACCAACAATAATTGAAAAGGGCCCACAAGGCCACAGTGAAATAGGGAATGAAGTTGATGAGACTCCAGAAGACTTTTGCTGCAGGCTGTCATCATAATGTTGAAATGGGGGAGACAAACGAAAGATCTATTGCATGTTTGAATTACCATTATTCAGACTTCCATATGTTTAAAACGTGTGTGAAAGCATTTTAAGATCAGGAATCTGTACCTGAAATAACTTTAGGCGTGTCTGTAGGGGTCAGATCGTAAGATGGGTGAACTGATTGATTGCTTCCTCATGGCTACAATTTCAGAGGCATCAAAATGAGAAGCCAAGTGGCTTAAATTTCTCTTAAATCTCTGAAATGGAGTGGAGCAAACATAAGGAACATTTACAATTTGAACTGAAATCTTAAGCTATATGAAGATGACCTGCATCTCCGGACAGATAACTCAACGCTTCTTAAATGTACATTTCTATGAAAGGTAACTATCTAATATACTCTTATGCAATACAAATATATCTTGTACACCGAGTTGAGGGCATTGTGGTGCTGTCAATAAAAGCAGCATTGTCTAACCCTTTATCTTTCTGTCAGATGACACTGGCAAGACAATACGTATTTGATTAGCGAAGTAGAACGAGTGAGGGAAGTAGGTTATTGTTTTTGGAATGAATGTAAGTCTAATGCTGTAAATGTATCTTCACATGTGTCACGTGAGATGCATTAGTGCCCATTAGATGCAGGTAGGAGCTGCACATTAATGGAGTGATCGCCGATACCTTTTCACCACAATGTCCTCCCAGTCGTGTGTGCAATTCTCTCAACAGAGCTTTCTTCTCAATAAAATGCAATTAAGAAACGTGCTCTCCTCCCGCATGAGGCACAAGCCAAGTGCAGGTTATTAGCATCCATTTCCAGTACCACTTTGCAAGTGAGAGAATGTGCGTAACTAGGAAGCAATCACTTACCTTATAACGTCTTAAAAAAAAAAAACAAAACACAGACATTTATGTTCATATAATCTGGTTAGGAAAGCTTTCTTTCAGCTCTTGGTAGTTATGTTGATAATACAGAACATGTGTTCTTCAAGAACATTACTTCTCAGCTTAAAAAACCTTGGATAAATGTCTTAATGTTAACGACCAGACCCCTAAAATGGAAATAAAAATACCTATGTTCTCAGGGTGATAAGAACTATTGAAATAGTTTTGTAAGAAGCAAGGGCCATGCAAAAGGAATTGGCATTGGTACTACTGCATAATGAAACCGCTTACCTACTAAAAGTATATTCCGTCATAAAATTGACCTTGGCTTTTCCCACATTCACCAATGACATTGTGTGTCTTTCCTGACCTCTTCAAGGTATCATATATCACAGATTTCCTAAAGATGCATGTTGATTACAAAACTCCTACTTAAAATATTAGAAACATCTGAATTATTGTTTCACTTAAAGGGAAATCATAGATCCAAGTTTCAAAAAATGATGATTATGAAGAAAGCCCATTATTTTCTGCTTTAGACAAAGTGACTTATAGTTAACATATATAGATCTTCTAAAATGTCCTACTCCTCATATTCATTAGCCCACATATATAAAATCAGCAGTCTCACATGTAAAGGGATTTGCAGTACACTTGACCCTAGCATAGATCCACTTACTGGTATTTACATTGTTTGTGTCCACTCTGACCTTTAATTCGGAGTCATTTCTCAATCTGACCTGTCAGGGGCTGGGATGTCACCCATCATGGTTTCTAAGTCAGACCTCAGCAGCAAAGAACAAGTCACATGAACTTCCTTTGTTATGTACACATCTGAGCAGGTAACAAATAACACCTTTGCTACTGCAGAGAGCCTTGCAGGTTACAGAGAGCTTGTAACAGATTGCAACTTCAAGTTACGTGTAGAGAGAGGATCAGTGACAAGTTATGTGTAGGGAGAGGACCCCTGAAGTAGCTTCAGGGGTCAGAACCAGAACTTGAAATCGGATTCCAGCACAACTTCAGAGTCCCCCACTAGTCTTTGTGTGATTGTCAATTCATAGTCAACTGTCCGTGTGGGAGGAAAAGTCCCATTTTTTAAGTTGTGCATAACCCGAAATAAAGAAAGATTTAGCTTTATGAGAGGAAAGAGCTAATGCATTCTGTCTACACTGGGGTGTCATGATAAACACTGCTCTTTGTGTGTCTAACAGATGCAACTATCTTGGTATGATATAATTAAACTCTCTTGGAAAGAGTTCAAGACCAACCCACATTTCCTTGGATTTTGTAATACGGCAACTAATATTACATAGATTTCAGGGGCATCATTATATGCTATGGTGGAAAACGGATTATATTTAGCTTGTAAGAAGTATGTTCTAACTGCAACATTTGTGTGCATGAATGTCAGAATTAAATTGGAAGCATACTTCTAATATTCCCTATTTGCTAAGAAGCAAAGTAAGGCATTGTTTGCTAGCTGCCTCGGTTTCTCCACTGAAAGCATACTCATGCTGTCATTATGTCGTTATTGGGGGAGTGGGGTAGCTAGCTACCTGCTGAAAGACAGTATGTCATCTATTACTGTTGATTTCATTTTAATTAGTAAATAAAATAAAAAATGTTTATAGAGAAGGGACTGAATAAATTATGAGACATATTAAATGGAATTCTACCCAGCCAAATAAAGTAGATCTCTTTGTATTTATTAAGTGAATAAAGTAAGAAAAAGAACAGTGTATATATAAGAAGCCACTTCTAAAAATAATATACACTTATATACACATAAATATAAGAAAACTTATTTATATATCCTTTTGATTTATCATATATATCACACACATACATAAAGAATGAAAGATCGATATATTTATGGCGTGAATTGTATATCATGTGTAATATATACATGACCACAAACACATATATGTATACTAGGGGCCCAATGCACAAATTTGTGCACCTGGAAAGTAACTGCAGGCCACAAGGCTACGGTAGGCACAGGGGCAGGTCTCGGCCCATCCTCCGTGCCCCCACCCAGCCCCTCCCACCACAGTCCAGGTCCTCTGACTGTCAGCAGCCCCACTCCCACTGGCCCCACTGCACCCACTGAAGGCACAGAGCAATTGGGGCTGCTGCCAGCAGCAGGTGGGAGCAGGGCCAGGACATTTAGCAGGTGCAAGTGCCAGGCAGGACAGCAGCATGCAGTAGCAAAGAATTTTCAGTAACCACCAGAGGCTCACTCGCATCCTGCCTTGGTCTGGCATCCCTGCTCACCTGCTCTACCATCCTGCCATGGCCAATGCCCGCCATGGTCCATACACACCCCCTGGTGGTCCATACACCTTAGCAACTTGTTGTTCGGTTGTTCCAGTTGTTCCACCTTCGGTCTATTTGCATATTAGCCTTCCATTATATAGGACTAGAGGCCCAGTGCACGAATTCATGCACAGGTGGGGTCCCTTCACCTGGCTGGCGATCGGGGCCCATTAGGGCTGATCGGGGCTGTTGGGGGTAGAGGGACCACAGAGGGTTGGCTGGCCACAGGAAATTGGCTGTGGGCACGCACTGACCACCAGGAGGCAGCTTCTGCATTGAGCATCTGCCACCTGGTGGTCAGTGTATCATCATAGCGAACAGTCATTTGGTTGTTTGGTCGACCAGTCATAACAGTAGCTTAGGGTTTTATATATATAGATATTATATGTATGTGTGTGTGTGTATGTATATTAGAGAGAAAGACCCGAAATATCACCTGCTGCCTACCTTCCTCTTTCTTCACATCACATCACTACAATATTTTACATCAAGATAAGTTTTAATTGTTTTATGGTCTGATGACTTGGGTGGTTAATACGGTAATTTGAAGCAATGGGAAATGCAAAAGTACCAAAAAATAAAGACATGATTATAGGCTGAGACTATGAATGAAAAGCGCTGCCCACCTGAGAAATGATGCACCATTTCTCTCCACTTATACCAGATGTACACCACTCCTTAAGGAGGACCCAGGAGGAAGAGATGGAAGTTCAAGGCCAATGTCCACGGCTGAGGGGCTCCCTCCCCTTACCCTAAGCATCACTTTCTCATACTAGCTCTTAATTCCAAAATAAGTCTTGCTTAATAAAACAGGTCTGTACCAAGCTTTCATGTTATTCCAAAGTGACTTCCCTATCTTTGCATGTACTCTCTAGAGCAAGCATGTCAAACTTGTGACACGTGGGCCGCATGCAGCCCCACAAGGAATATTTTTGTGGCCAGGAACAAGACGTCTGGCCAGGAACAAGACATCTGGTCAGGGCAAAAAACTGAGGCTGGAGAAAGCAGTAACTGATTGGTCCGTTGTCCCACAGATGCCTTTCTGCCTGATGGCCTTATCCTGTCGTTAAATCAGAAGCTTCAGGAATAGCCCCTGAGTGGCTCAGGGTCCATATTTATGTTGCAAAGCAAAGCAATGAGTATGATGGCATGAAGAAGTCAATGAAATTCTCTTTAAAATCTTGTGAATGATTCTTTCTTAAACTCTTTTTGCATCTTCCACAGTGTTAGATACAACTTTTCAGAAAGTAGTGTTATTGGGCACAATATGTATTCAATTTTGTGTTACCATCGCTGCTAGAGAAATTGGAGGCTTTGATCTAGCTTTCCATAAGACCGTACTGTGGGAACTTTTAATGGTGGAAGTCGGTGGGGCTGACATTTTAATCACCTCCCCAAGATGTGTATGGTGTCAGGGAACACCACCTAGGAACACATCCCTGTGGAGTATCTACCCTCCTGGGAGCTGCAGTGCTGGTGTTTCTGTGAAAATAGAAGTCGGGGGAATGATCAGCATTCTCCTCTCAGAGGCTGACACATTTTTTAAAGCCTCATTCCTTAGGGTGTGTGATGGAGAAACCCATCACCATAGTCTAGCTTGTGTTTTCTTTTCTTTTTTTAAAAATATATTTTATTGATTTTTTACAGAGAGGAAGGGAGAGAGATAGCTAGAAAAGTCGATGAGAGAGAAACATCGACCAGTTGCCTCTTGCACACCCCCTACCGGGGATGTGCCCGCAACCGATGTACATGATGCCCTTGATGGGAATCGAACCTGGGACCTTTCAGTCCGCAGACCTACGCTCTACCACTGAGCCAAACTGGTTTCGCCTAGCTTGTGTTTTCTTGCTCAAAGAGCATTCATGATCAAATCATATTGGAAAAAATATGAGCTCAATAAAGTTAAACAGTGATAGATCTTCCCTTCCTCCAACTGGTGGGTTGAGTATGATGTAACCTGCACCTGCAGCCTAGACATTCCTGAGCACCTAACCAGGCACCTTAAATGGACTGTACATTGAACCACCAATCAGCACCTGCCAAATACCCTAAGCCCTTGTCCCTAAGTACTGAGTGACCATCTATGTACCTTATATGGACCATACATTAAGCCACCAATCAGTGCATGCGAGTCCCCTAAGCCCCATCCCTTCCCATTCCTCCCCTGCATGTGCTGCTGCTCTCCCCTGTGAGACAGCCCAGCAGGTCTCTTTCCCTTAATAAAGCTGGAGCCCTAGCTTTCGGCCTCTGTCTGATCTTCCAAACAGGAGTTTAGTTTTACTTGATGGGTCTTGGCTTGCTTTTACAGCAAGCCTCCTCAGAGCCTTGAAAATGCAAATGTGCATTGTGAGCTACCAGTGAGCTGAGGGGTCTTTATCTTCTACCAGAAGCCACTCGCCTTCAGCTTTTTCTTTTTTAGGGGGGGTGGAGGGAGGAGAGAGAAACCCTTGGGTAGAGGAACAGCAAAGATGGAGGACATTAGTTGTGAGTGGCCTACAATGTCATGACGAGGAATAGGAGGTCATAAACAAACAAACAAATTCAATGTGGCAGATTGCAGAGGGACAGCTGATTGAGGCTTTCTGTGAGAAATAAGTGAAATGCCAATAACACAAATTGGAAGAATGACTGTGACTCATGCTTTTCAAAAAGCCAGGGAGTAGTCTGCTTCTAGCTTAGTTCAATAGAAGCCCAAGTCAGCTATGAAAACAGTTTCTTCCCAAACTGATTTAAGCTTCTGGTTTGATTGAGGGGATTTTTTTTTTTTTAAAGGAAGTCCTAAGATAAGGCTGTAATTAAATTAAATATCAAATGATTGGCAAACATTAACTTGCTGCATATTGTTTCGGTTAAATATCTTAATCAAAGAGCACTTTTTGTGAGATGTTTATTTTAAAAGCTTTAAGTCAAAAAAATCCCTCGTTTTACCTGCTGAAACTTGGGTAACCTGTACAATGAAGAAACACCCATTCATTCCCTTCCCATGTGTGAAAAAATATATAGTTTTTTTTTAAGTTTTCTGGGGAAAAAATATATGTGCTATTTCTACATAAAAAATATGACAATTAGATTTTACCTCCTTTGAATCAATTCTAGAGTGTGTATGCCATGAATAAACTGTGATACCTCAGAAATTTGAAAACAAATACCGTGTGCAATTTTATTTATTTATTTATTTAATATATTTTATTGATTTTGTACAGAGAGGAAGGGAAAGAGATAGAGAGCTAGAAACATCGATGAGAGAGAGAGTCATCGATCAGCTGCCTCTTGCACACCCCTTACTGGGGATATACCTGCAACCAAGGTACATGCCCTTGACCAGAATCGAACCCTGGTCCCTTCAGTCCCCAAGCCGATGCTCTATCCACTGAGCCAAACCGGTTGGCACCGTGTGCAATTTTAAAAGAGAGAGAGAGAGAGAGAAGAATTCTGCAAATCCATGATATGATTGTGTTGTATTTCTAGAAATCACGGAACACCCAAATGCAAAGTACAATTAGTAGCCCTTGTTTTGAATTCAATTCCAAGAAGTAATAGGATTAGACCCCGTGAGGGGAGAAGTTGAAGTGCTAATGCCCTCACTCAGCTGATCTTCATTGCTGTAAAATGTAATGCCTGTCTACCTCCTTTGTACGAGTGAGGAGGCTAAATAATATCTATATTTACGTGTTCCAGAGCACTGTGGTCCGCTCCGTGAATGATGTTCTTCCGCCACTTGGTGGTGCTTGCCAGTTTCGGATGGTGTTTCTCAGCGGCCCTGTCACACTCCACTCGGAGGGAGCCGAGCACAATCGCAGTGTTCCTGTTGCAGAGGCTCTGCTCCCGCTGTTTAATAATTTAAAGAAACCGTGGCAGCCCCTGCATCTGCTCACCAGTCACAATTGGTAATGACCTCCTTCAGAGGTTTAAGTTACTTTGGGCAGGAGGTCTGAGGAAGAGCACATATTACTAGAAAGCGTGCCAGCAATGTACTTTGCAGTTTGCTCTGCAGAGAGAGGCTGGGTAAAACCCTACTGATGCAGCCGAGGCTGACACTGCGCAGTCCTGCTTCCCTATCATGAGGACTGCATGGCGCGTTTAAGGACGTTGCCTATAGTTTCCAGCATGACCTGCTTCCCATAAGCCTGGTTAGCTACCAGCCCAGCGGCCCTGGGAAAGGACTGCTCTCACTCTGAGCCTGGTTGTTGAATCTTGATCTGCATCTGCATTAACCACAGACTTAGGCTGCTCTTTCTGCTGACAGGGCCAGGGAAAGGTATCTCTGATCCTTTCCTCCCTCCCTCCCTCCCACCCTCCCTTCCTTCCTTCTTCCTTCCTTCCTTCCTTCCTTCCTTCTTCCTTCTTTCTTTTTTCTCTCCTTTCTTTCTTTTTCCCTTTTCTCCTTCCTTCATTTCTTTTCTTTTTCTCTCCTTCCTTTCTTCCTTCATCTTTTCTTTTGTTTTCTTTTCTCCCCTCCCTCCCTTTTCCCCTCCTTTTCTCCCTCCCTCCGTTCCTCCCTCCCTCCCTCCCTTTCCTTCCTTTCCTTCCTTTTCTTTCTTTCCCAACATCCACTGGCAGCTCTGTCTAATGGGCATCCGATTTCCTTGAAGAATTTAGCCACGCTGTCTAGAAGCCCATTTTCTGATGCCCCGACGTCTGGTCAGATTGATCTGTTTTAATGGAGCCTCTGGGGGAGAGGAGCGGACAGGGCTGGGTGCTGGGACTGCTGCCTAATTGCCAGGAGGGGAAGGCCCCTGTGGAGGAGTCCCTGGAGGTGGGCATGGGTGGGGCCTGGGAGGAGGCAATGCTGGATAAAGGAAGGGTTTTCGCATAGAAAAAAAAAAAAGAGGCACTGAGGGTACTGCAAGATGGCATCTCGGAGAAGTTAGGAAACACCAAGTGGGAAGAGGTTGGAGGTTAAAGTACTTGGAGGGATCCCTGGGTACAGTGTGTGTGTATGTGTGAGTGTGTGGTGTGTGTGTGTGTGTGACTGTGTTTGTGAGTGTGTGAGTGTGTGTATATGAGTGTGTGTGTTTGTGAGTGTGCGTGCTTGTGTGTGAGTGTGTTTGTGTGAGTGTGTGTGTGAGTGTGTGTGAATGTGTGTGTGTGTGTGTGTGTGTGTGTGTGTGTCCTGGCGGTGCCACAGGGATGGACACAGTTCCTGCTTGCCAAGTGCAGTGGCGCCTCTTTGAAGTGATTGGTGGTGCATCAGCTGCCCTGAACTATCTGCAGACAATGCTCCTCTGCACAGGAAGGAAGGAAGGAAGGAAGGAAGGAAGGAAGGAAGGAAGGAAGGAAGGGAGGGAGGAAGGGAGAGATGAAGGAAGGAAGGGAGGGAGGGAGGGAGGGAGGGAGGGAGGGAGGGAGGGAGGGAGGAAGGGAGGAAGGGAGGAAGGGAGGAAGGGAGGGGATAGCTGGAGAGACGGATGGAGATAAGAATAGAGGGAGGGTGCAGAAGAGCAGGAAAAAAATCCTGAATCACGGACCGACCGCACACTAAACCCTGGATAATCACATAGAAAACTCATCCACTCGCTGACACCGCAATGCCGACCCGGGCCCGGGGGAACGGTGCCCTCTCCGCCGGCCCGAGGAGCCCGGGAGGGAGCGGGTCTGACCAGAGCGGGAGGCAGCAGGCGGGGGCGGCCGCGGTGCCCTGGCCGGGACTGGCTGCAGGAGAGAGACGCAGGGAGACGCTCTGCCAACTTCGCCCTTCCCGCTCGCCTGGGGCGCGGCGTGGGCCAGACCTGCTCAGCCCAGGGCCACCCGCGCTGGCCCCCTGACAGCCCCTCTCCTGACGGAGCTGCTTCCCGGGAGGGGGAGCCCCCCTCCTCTCCCGCCCCCCTCTCTCAGCACCTGTCCTGGCCAGTGCTGACCTTCTAACCGCCGAGCCTCACACAGGCGTCTGGCCGGGCGGCAGGATGAGGGGAGATGGCTTGGAGCCGTGCGCCCCGCGGCTGGGCCTGGGCTGCGGGGCAGGGAGGTTGGGAGAGAAGCCGGGAGATGGGAGAGCCTGGGAGGCTGGCGACCAACTGGGCGCGCGGCCTGGGGTCTCGGGGTCCTGGGGGAACCGTGGCAGCCTCCAGGCCCGCCAGGCTGTCCCCACACTTCGTCTCTCCTTCTCTGGCCCCCTTTCCATGGCCCCGTTCTCCGCGGCGCACCCCGCCCTGTCCCAGCCTGCATCCCAGCCCGCATTCCCGCCCGCATCCCAGCCCGCATCCCGCCCGCATCCGGTGGCAAGCAGGCGGCGCGCTCCCGCACCCGGAGCGAGCGGGGCGCCTGCAGGGCGCCCTCTTCCCTGCGCCCCTGTCCCCCCTCAGCTCAGCCGCCTCCTCCGCCCTCCCTGCTCCGGCTCCGGGGGCCGCCACGCAGCCGCTCACAGCCCCGCCGGCGGTCACGCACCAAAGTGGGGCGCTCGGTGCGGGCAGAGAGCGGAAAGCACGGGTGCATACTAGTAAGGTGTGGGGTGCACCCCCAGACGCCTGCGGTTTCCACTTGCGCCCTCCCTGCCCGGTACCATCCGGGCCAGCGCCTGGCGAGCGAGCCCATCTGTGGCATCCGCGGCCCTACCCCCCCCCCCCCTCCTCGCCGACCCCGCCCTCCCGGGACCTGCATCCCGCTCCGCCAATCAGGGCGCGCCTGCCTCTCCCCACGTGACCCGGGCGGCAGAGGACCTGCTGCTTCCCGGCGCCGGAGGGATGCGGGCGGCAGAGCGCGAGCGGCGGCGTGGCTGCGGGGCGCCCTGACTTCCCTCCGCCGCCGCCTCGGGCTGCCCTCCGCGGCCCTGGACTCCAGGCCCCTGGCCCCCCGGCTCCCCTGAGCCCCCCGCCCCATGGCCGCAGCTCCCCGCGGCTCCGGAGGGGCTTCTCGGCGGACGCCGCCCGCGCCGCGCCGGGCCGCTGGATGTTGCTGAAAGTCCGGGGACCATGCGCCGCCCCGGCCGCCGCCTCGCCGCCCGCCCCGCCTGCCCCCGCCGCCCGGGCCGCCGCCCGCGGGATGCTCAGTAGCCCGCTGCCCGGCCCCCGCGACCGCCCGTTCCCGACGAGCCCGGAGCCGCTGCGGAGCCGCGCCGACTAGCCATGGGGCCCTGGGAGTCCCCGCGGCCGGGCGGCTGGACGCCGGGCGAGGGCTGGTGCTGGCTGCTGCTGCTGCCCGCGCTGCTGCTCCTGGTCGCCCGCCCCGCCCGGCTCGCGGCGTTCCCCACCTCCCTGAGCGACTGCCAAACGCCCACGGGCTGGAACTGCTCCGGTGAGTCCCGGCGCCCCGGCCCCGGAGCCCCTGGACCCCGCGCCCCGGCTCCGGCCCCTGCATCCCGGACCTGGACCCCGCGTCCGGGCCTCGGACCCCGGTCCCCGCACCCCGGTCCGGGCCCGAACCCTGCACCCCGGCCCCGGACGCTGCACCCTGGCGCCCCGGACCCTGCACCACGGCCCCAAACCCCACACCCCGGCCTCGGACCCCGCACCCCGGGCAGAGAGCGCGCCTGCCCAGCCCAGAACCGCCACACCTGGCGCGCGCCCAGCCCTCCACTCCTCCGGCCCCGGACCCCGGAGACGCCGGGACGCCCTCCACCCGGAGGGGCTGGGGAAGCGGTCCCCGGCCGCGGGGAGGGCGGGGGCGGGGAGGGGTGCCGGGGAAGGGAAGGGGAGCTCAGGTGTAGGACCCTGAGCATCCTTGCGCCTGGATGCGGACTGCGTAGCTTTGGAGGGAGATGAAGCATGTTGGTCTTGTGGACTCGCTGAAAAGAGCATCTGTCCGTGGGGAAACGCTAAACAAACCTTTAATATCGTCAGAGAAAAAAAGTCCAGCTAGAATGAGCTAGAAATAACTTTATGAGCGAGAACCAGCAAGAGAGCAATCCATCAAATGGTGACCGCAGGGGACGCGCTGGTTCCTAGCGAAAGTGCAGTGAGGGGCCAGGTCTCAGGTCCAGGCCAGGTCTGCAGAGTCTAAGCAGCTTGGTTTCCAAACCTTCAATTTCTTCCCTTCCTCCCTCCTTCCCTCCTTCCTTCCCTTCCTCCTTCCCTCCCTCCCTCTTTTCTTTCCTCCCTCTCCTTCCATCCCTCTCTCCCTCCCTCTCTCTCCATCTCTCCTCTCTCTCCTCCCTCTCTCCCTCCCTCTCTCTCCATCTCTCCTTCTCTCTCTCTCCTCCCCTGTCTCTCTTTGGCTGCAAAGCCGCTCTCTGCCCCACAGCGCCTGGTGGTGCAGGGAAGTTGAGGGAAGAACCATTCGTGCAAGGGGCTCCCAGGCCGGGCGTGGGCAGCACCGAGCCGGCCAGGCTCACGCGCGACCGTGCGGAGAGCGGGGACCGGGGACCGGGGCTGGGCGCCGCCTCCCTTTCTGAGCGGACCTCCGGGCGGGGCAGCCTCTGCCTCCCTGGGCCCTCGGAGTCTAAGTGGGAGCTGAAGCATCCCGATGACACCGGCCCGCCAGCCAGCTCGCTGGGGTGGAAGTTGCGGCTCCCAGAGCCCGCTTAGCCTTTGGGGTGACAGCCCTTAGCGCACCACGGGATGGCGGTGCGATTCCTTTGGCATTGTCAGCTCCATTAAGGCGCAGGGTATTGTCCCCTTGGTATGGGCTGTTCTGGCTTTAGCCAGTGGGTATGTCTTTTCCATCCTCCGTGGATGTGACCCTCTGTGGTTCTCTCTGGCCTTGAATGAAGCTGCGTCTGAAGGATGTATGGGAGCTGAAGCGCTGGAACTTGGAGAAGGATGGAATGACCAGCTGTAACTTCCAGGGCGAAAGCATACAGAGTCCTGGGCTCTTGGGGATCTAAATTACCCGAGGAAAGTCCCTGTGCCTCACTGTAGTTTGGGCTTTGCAGATACCGGTTGAGATCTGCAACCCTGCTAGGTGTGGGTCAACAGACTGCTTTTGTTCTGTGAACAGTTCCTAAATGTGGCATTTTTCTAAAACTCATCATGTTTTCTGTAACTTACTTGTGCCTGGTTCACGTGTGCATGCATGCCATGTCTGAAAGACGGATTTCCTCTTAGCAGGTGCCCGGGCACTTGCCAGGCACTTGATCATAGGAATATCAAACCAGCTGCAAGATCAATTGTTTGAGGTGTTGATAGCTTTGTAGTCCAACACGACCGGTTTGCTTCGTCCCTAACTAGAGTATTGTTTCAGAGATGGAGGTTGGCAGGGAAGAAATTCATTATCAGCCGGATATCTTAAAGGGATCTGCAGAAGCTAAAGAGAACAGACTGGCTTTCCAGGCAGGTTGTCAAGACCAGGGCACACCCCCCCCCCCCCCCCCCCCCGCCTCTATCCCTGTTAACTTATAGACGATCAATCTTCCTCTGGGCCAGACAGACCATCACAGCAAACACTGTGCCTGTTTATCTTTATTATTGGGGCTTTGTTTCCTCTTTGTCTGGAGAAACTCCAAATAAGGGGTTGTTTCAGACCGTAAAGCAAAAGGATGATTGAAGATGGAGCACTGGTGACATGCCATTCGGAGACCATCACAGTTCTCTTTAAAAATGTGGCCTGTGGGGGTCATCAACTATAGTTCACTTAATGAGAAAACAGTAAGGAAGCTGGGAAGCCAGTGTTAAATATCCATTCTGCATTGTTAATGTCAAACCTCGCTAAAATAAAAGAACACCACAAAAAAAAAAAAAAAAAGAAAGAAAGAAAAGAAAGGATATTAAAGAGAAAGGCAATATGAAAAAAAAGAAACAAATATTGATTCCTTAATTAGATTTTCTTTTCTTTCTTTCTTTCTTTTTTTTTTTTTTTTTTTTTTTTTAGGTTATCAGTAGAATGACCTTGCAATACAGCTGTGGTTGTCCAAATTAAAATTTAGGGTAGTTCTTTTAAAGCCTCAAGATACTACGATGTTTGTCAAAGTCTATGACATTTTGTAATGACTGGGGTGTTCTCTTTACATCGGAGGCTATGACGACAGAGAAAATGATCTCTTCCTCTGTGACACCAACACCTGTAAATTCGATGGGGAGTGCTTAAGGATTGGAGACACTGTGACTTGCGTCTGTCAGTTCAAGGTAAGCCTGATATTTGCATCTTCTCATTCATTGATGGGACTGCCAAGCCAGGATCTCCCTTTACAACTCATCTCCGGGCGATTTATAGCTGTGCCAGCTTAAAGGCAAACTGGCACCGACACAGGCAGTGATGTCAGGAAGGCACCCTGTATTCAGTTAGTTATCTGTCTTTGAGACATGCATATGCCACAGTTAGACATGCCATGGAGGTGGAAGGCTCAGGTTGTTTCTCTGCTGAGCCAAAGGAAAATCTGTGTCTGTCTCTTCCGGCATGCATTTTATAAGTCAGCTACTAGGATATTAGTCAACAGCCAGTGGAAGTGTGGGCTTGTACTTCTTTTCCTTTTTTAGAATGTTTTATTTTTTCCATCACCACTGGTCCCCTCTATGCCCTGTTCCACCCCAACCCATGCAGTTACCATACCGCTGTCCATGTCCATGAGTTCTCTTTCTCTCTCTCTCTCTCTTTTCTTTTTTTGCTCAATCCCTCACCCTCACCCCTTGCCCCAGGAGCTAGCTACCTCCTCTCTGTGAGTTTGTCTCTATTTTGCTTGGTAGTTCAGTTGTTTGTTACATGCCACATAGGAGTGAAATCATATGGTATCTGTCTGTCTCTGACTGGCTTAATGTCATGTACATTCCCGTTTGATTGGGGCTATCATCTTTGATCATATTGCACGCTCTTTGAATGGTCTTGGGTTTTATTGTCCTGGCAATCTGGCTAAGTGTTTAAATGAACTCCCTGATAATGTGACTTTAAAACTATTGTATTGTATTAGTTTGGGAAATCATGGAACTTGCTAATATATGTCAATGGATCATGTGTGCCATATGCAATTATAAATGAATCTCCCAGAAATCCAAAAGAGCACAGATAGCCACAGGTGATTTCATAAGCTGTAGGAAGATGTCCTTTGCAGCATGTTAAAATAAATAAATAAATAAATGCAACTACAAAGAGATATTGCAGCACTGTTGTCATCAAAACTAAATTATCAGTAATTATTAATGATAGAGCTATTAGTGTCATTAGTATAGTCATCATTTAACAAGGCTTCCTACCATGTAAATTATAAACCTTTATTTCTCTCAAAATGTTTACATAATCATACAGACTTTCAAATATCATGCTAATGTCTTATATTCATCTTTTGAGTGTTACTGAATTATTGTAAATACACATGAATTCTCACATAAAGTTCAACCAGGAAATATTTGCATTAATAAAACTATATCGGTAGGATTGGGGGAAAATTTTTTCAGATTGTAAGAGCAATTAAAAAGGATATAGAACAAATAAGGACATTAAACATCAAGCTCAGGTCTAAATGTTTGTGATAGTTGGGTAATATTTAGATTATTGATGTATCTGTGAGAGAGATAAGAGAATTCACAATTAACTATACTTTGGTTTATAGATAAACTAAAAGCTTCTTGGATATTATTTTCTTCTTTCTAAAAAAAAAAAAAACCCACAATAAAACTGATACTTGTTAAAGCACACTACCTCCTGGTGGGTGAGCATTGCTATGACCATTCCCTAATCTTTAAGTTTAGACCATTCTATAGTCTTAGAAACATATCTGTGCATATTTAGTATGCATGTGACACCACCCTGCTGGTCTCCAAGCCCATTGAACAATGTAATGGCGTTCTTTCAATGAACTACATACTCTCTTAAGAGAGATAGAACATGAGAATTCTCAATTCAGACTTTCCCCAAATGTTAACTGAAGGGAAAATAAAATTGGAGAAGTCATTAAAGACCCACAGAATTTGGTGGATTTCTTCCACTTTCAGTGTGTGATTTCTATAAATGTGTCTTATTTTCATAACCAAGGGTAGCCCTAGAAGGGAGATCATAAACAGTGTATAATGAATCAAAAGGAATGCTCCTCAAATGGAGAGTGATAATT
Source organism: Pipistrellus hanaki (assembly GCF_964339955.1). NCBI lineage: Eukaryota > Metazoa > Chordata > Mammalia > Chiroptera > Vespertilionidae > Pipistrellus > Pipistrellus hanaki. The sequence goes on along the minus strand of NC_140510.1, from coordinate 68,806,227 downwards.
CTGCACATTCTGAAAAGAGGTGGGGGGAGTAGGGGACATGGCGAGGAGTCCTCAAAATTCTGAAGGACGCACACTACTAAAGGGAAACATGCAACTTTCTTATGAAAGGAATGGTGCTCAGTTTTCAGGTTCCACCGAGGGTTTTGGTAAAACCTCTAATAACAAAGAGATTTGTGTTTTTCCTGCGTTGTCAGCCAGCTAAACGTGTCATTAACTTAAACAGTCCTGGAGTGGAATAGATGGAGGGAGGGATGACGGCAACTTTGAATAGGAAACAGGAAATGTAAATGTTCCTTTCCTACTGTCTGTAGCATTTTAAGTTTATTGTTACATCACTACTGCCGTTAGGTTATGCTTTACAGTAGTTGTCTGTGTGTCGGGAGAAAAGAGACATTTTCCTGGTGGAATAGACTCTGTGCCTACCAAGACCCTACAATGGCTGAATTGTAGATCAAAGAAAATGAACAAGTTGTACAAAGTATGATAGGAAGGCTATTTTAGGCCAAGAATCTTGAGTCAGGCTTTTCCAATACTTTTCAATGGATTTGAATGTTTTTATTTAATTCCCTGGTATCTGATAGAGACACTTCCTGAAAATCTATTGTCCCGTGTACTATTCTGAACAATAGAAGGTCATAATTCTTTCATTCATATACACTGACACCTTTTTGGCTGAGAGATAAATTTCAAAGAGGAAGGGGTGTATGTGTATATAATCTATAATGTTTTCCAATTTAGATTTTTATTGGAGCACTAAGGTGAACATACAGTAGCCTTTATTTCTTTAATTTTTATTTTATTTAGTGATATTTATATTTTTTATCGAATTGATCGGGGTGACACTGATTAACAAAATTATATAGGTTTCAGATGCATGATTCTACAATACATCCTCTGTATACTGTAAGGTGTGTTCACGCACATCAAGTCTCCATCCATCCCCATTTATCCCCCTACACCCTCCTCCACTACCCCCCTCCTCTGCCCCCCAACCCCTACAAGTACCACACTGTTGTTCGTGTCCATGAGTTTTTTTTTCTCTCTTTTATTCCTTCTTTTTGCTCAGTGCCTCCCCCCCTCCTCCCTCCCCCAGCTGTCAGCCTCCTCTCTGAAAGGAGCCAGTCAGAGGAAAGACAAGCGCCACATCATTGCCCTCGTATGAGGAATCTAATGAACGAGCGAACCAACCAGCGAGATAGAGGCAGACGCACAGACAGAGAGCCTTCATCTCTCTTCTGATTTGAAATCAGTGCATTCTCCCCTTTAGACAGATTCCAATAGCCCCTGTATCCCGGTGGGAAGGAAACCGAGGAGAGCACCGAACCCTACATACTGTGCCTTTTCCTATGTATACACGCCTCTGGCAGTTTAATTTATAAAGCAGGCACAGCAAGTGATGAACAACAGTCACTAGAATAAAACAGAAAAGTTAAAGCCTAGGCTGTGGTAGAAGTTATGTTCATGTGTGTTCTCTCTCACACACAATGTCTTGGACTGTATTTACCTTGTATCCGAATTGCCAGCATCCCTCCTCTTGTGCTTGAGGCCATTTAGTAAAATAGGGGTTATTTGGATACAAGTACTGGGTACCCCGGCAGTTGAGCTGATAGCCAAGATCGCTACTAAGTGACTAATGGGTAGGACAAAGGGGTGATTCATACCCGGTGGGATGGCATGGGTGAGTATGAGCTATTATCACGCTAAGCAGAAAGGCACCCCCTTTAAAAGCAATGACTTGGATTTCAAGAATTTTCAATTTAATATTTTCTAACTGATATTAACTACTGGTAACTGAAGTCATGGAGGGACTTCTCTATCTCATTTATTTCTCACAACTGCGTGAAATCATTATTTTCTCTCTTTAAAGATGAGGAAGTTAAGGCCCATAAATATATATTATAATAACTTACCACTGAGTGGTGATCCTAAAGCAAGAATGGAGTCTTTTGACACCAAACCAAATATTTTCCTAGAATATTATACATGCAAATAAAAATAGTAGTGATAACTACAAAAGTACACATTTATTGTGGAGGACTCTTAATGTCAAAAGTAGTGCAACCACCCTGGCCAGTGTGGCTCAGTTAGTTGAGCATTGCCCCATGCACCAAGGGGTCTCTGATTCGATTCCCCTTCAAGGCACATGTCTCAGTTTTGTACTCGATCCTCAGCAGGGGGCATTCAGGAGGCAGCCAATTGGTGTTTCTCTCTCATTGATGTTTCTCTCTCTTTAAAATCAGTGAAAACGTATTTCTTAAAAAGTAGTACAACTAATTATTAGGTGATGATATGAGTTCCAGAAATGAGTTTCAGTTTCCTGTATCCTACATTCCTATCCATATACCAAGTGGTGTGCTGGTTCATCTGGTAAATCATTTGTGGGGAGGAAAATTTAGAGACAATGGAGGAATGGATAGATGAGTGAACAGATGGATAGATGGATGGATTAAAGGAGAAAAAGAAGGAAGGAAGGAAGGAAGGAAGGAAGGAAGGAAGGAAGGAAGGAAGGAAGGAAGGAAGGAAGGAAAGAATAATGCTGGACAAATAATGATTAATTATCACTTTATAATTTAAAAATATGATGATGCCTTAATGTGTTTTGGATATTACTCACCCAAACATTAAACTTTTTTTAACCTAATAAGCCATGCTTTAGATCTGCAATTATTCCACTTACTAGGACTGCATAACAAGTTTTCCAGAACTTAGTGGCACAAAACAATGAACAGTATTTTGCTTATGAACCTGTAATTGGACATGGCTTAATGCAGACAGCTCATCTCTTCTCCGCTGGCGCTGGCTGAGGGAGGGAGGGGACGGAAAGGTTTGGTTATGCACTCATGTCTGACTGGCAGCTGGGAGCCTTGGTCCTTTTCTGTGAATCTCTCTGTGTGGACTAGTTTGGTTTTCCTCAGGGCGGGATTTCAAGGGCAAGCATCCAGAGAGAGAGAAAGAACCAGATAGAAGCTGGATCCTTTAATGACTGAGTCTCAGAAGTCACAGAGTCACTATCACCATGGTCACAGGCCTGCCCACTCTTAAAATCATAAAAATGTTTCTATATACAGAAACATACACAGATCCAGAGACATAGAAGCATGGAACAGACTGTGGAATCTCAGAGGGAAGGCAGGGGTGGGAAAAGGAGGTATACATAATATTTTCAACAATAATTTTTTTTAATTTAAAAAATAAAATAATTAAAAAAAATAAAAATCACTCACAGAGAAGTAAGAGATAACTATGAAATGATCAAAGGGTTGGGCCATAAGGCAGGCTTTTTCTCTTTTGTAAGAGAAGCACACCATGTCTAAGAAATCATTCCCAAGCCTGTAACAACTGGGCATGTAGCAGAATTCACTAACATCTGTGGAGAGCCTTCTACAGCCAGATTCTAGGGGAGGTGCAGACAGTATGTAAAATAGAAGTTGCGCATCGTTCCTAGATGCTGAAATCTCCGCTCCATGAAATCCTTACTAACCAAACAAGCGATCACTCACATAGAAGCGTCTCACATACACTTTTTGTCCATTTATAGCGCAATGAGTTCCATATATTCTAGTGTCAACTCATGAATCTGCCAGTGTGGCGCGTAGCTGCTTTCTCCAGCAATGTGGGCATTTTGGAACAAGACCATTCTACTGAAAAACACATATTTGGAAAATAAACTTAAGAGTCTAAAACATCTTACAAGAAATAGAATCACTGTTTCCCTGAGAGGAAGTTGGTACAACACATACATTTATGGGCCTAACCATCTGGGCCTGAGTCTTATTTCTTCTCTTACCAGCCAACTCTGTAGCCTTCAGCAAGTCACTCACCATCTGAATATGGCCCTTCCTTTTCAACTGAGCAGTATTATGATTACCCCGGAAAAAACTATTCCAAACAACTTGGCATATTTTAATGTAGCAGTTAGCTTATTTCTATGCTAGGCTTCTCCTGTTGTAATTTATTTTTCTAATTTTAGACATGCATGTTTAAGAGTCGATGTGGGATGGTGATGACTCTGCCAGTGAAAACACAAATTGTTTCTATTTCTTTTCATAAGTAAACAGTGCAAAGTGTTTTTAAAACATGACTTTGTTAACCCTCCTGAATGCCCCAATGAACCATTTCAGATGGGGAAACTGAGGTATGAACTTGTTAAATATGTCATCCTTGAGTGCTCTACACAAAGTCCTACACCAGTGGTTGGCAAACTCATTAGTCAACAGAGCCAAATATCAACAGGACAACGATTGAAATTTCTTTTGAGAGCCCAGATTTTTTTCACTTAAACTATATGGTACATTGTCATTAACTTAATTAGGGTAATCCTAAGCGGGCCTTTGCTAAAAACTCAAGGGGCCAAAGAGCCGCATGTGGCTCGCGAGCAGCAGTTTGCTAACCACTAACCTATACCAAGGCAGTGAGAGAAATGGGAGCACCTGGGACTGGACATCACTCCTGCGCCTTAGTGATTAGAGTGTGCTCCCTCCATGTGTGATTCTAATCAATGAGTGCAAGGTCTGGCTCTAAAGGGCCCACAGCATCTTGTGGTAATCTTCAGCTAAGCTCTCTCCCGCTCCGGACTCCTCTGCCTTCTGGCATGTGTCTGCAGGGAGCTCGAGCTCAGTTTTTAGCATTGCTCGCATTTGGCATGCCACTCCCCTCAGCCGTGGCATATGAGCGCGTTATCGGTTTATCGGATATTTTAAGATGCATGCCAGCCTTGTGGACTAGCACTTGCCAGAGAAAATAAACACCTCCCACAGCTCACACCCAGTCCATTCCTACATCTGAGTAATCTGCGGAGGTAGAGAAGAAGGATAAATAGGGAAACAAGGAATCAGAGAGAGGAAACCTGGACCCCAATAATCAACGCCTAAAGGATTGTAACCAGGGCTGGAGGTAGAGATGGCAAGGTAACCAGTGACAAGAATACTAGGACCCCAGCAAGAGACTAACTAGTCCAGTCATCTGCCTGGGTAGGTCTACTGACTATGATACCAGCTGTTTACTTCTTCACAGTGTCTCCTGCACTTGTTCAGGTGCCATTGCAGTGTTGGTGCGTCCTCATCAATCTCCTTCAGGTTCTCCTGCCCCTGGTTCTGAACACACCACTTTGTCAAGCTCCCATCATTCACCTGGCCATGCCAATGACATGCGCTCCAGCCCCACTCATTGCATGTCTCCTCAGCACCGCTCACTGGACGATTCAGCTTTCACTGACATTGTGCTGTAGCCTTATTTCTTCAGTAAGGATGAAGACGTTCAGTGCTGTGGTTGGTCGATTTTCAGATGTAGGCTAATATACATGTTTATATGTATGTATTTGGAAAACATGTGGAAGGCTGCCTTACATATGTATCACCTGACCAGAATTACTTATTGAGTTAAAGATTCTCATTAGCAGAATTTTCAATCAAAACAGTTTGTAAAATATAATCACGTAGACAGACTGAGCCAATAGTGTAACATGGGAAGGAATTATTATAGAGAGTGTTATCCAGAATGACTAGATTAGAAATTGTTGAAATAAAGATTTCTAAAATATGCCATATTTTAAATATTTAAATCACTTTAATAATATTCATTTGCTAAATGAATATGATTTAATGTCTAAATCGCCATATTAGCAATTACGGTGATTCTAATATTAGTGTCATTGAATTTGGATTTACTATTAGGAGAAAAGTATATCACTGTTAGTAAAAAACTATATTTAAGTTTTCATTAGTTGGTACAAAATACGGCTAATAAAATGACTGTCTTTTCAGAGAACATTGACTTATATCATTGTGAAGTGTTAGGATGATTAAGCCAATCTATATATATAATAGCCTAAGCCACCCGTATGACTGAATGGCCAGAATGACTGGTCAACCAGTTGCTATGATGCTCGCTGACCACCAGGGGGAAGATGCTCAATGCAGGAGCTGCCTCCTGGTGGTCAGTGTGTTCCCACAGCCATCCTCTTGAGGCCCCTCCCCCTGGTTGGCCAACCTCCCGCAGTCCCTCCCTCCTTCCGGTGCTCCCCATCCCCACAAATATAAGATGACCAGACTTTTTTTAAATGCTGCGGGACTCGGGACAAATTGTTAAAAATCGGGATTGTCCCCCCAAAAGTGGAACGTCTGGTCACCTTACACAAATAAGCCCTGATCTGGGAACCAGAAAGCCAACCTCCCAGGATCCCACCCCCAGCCAACTGGCCCCTGATAGGCTCAATCTCTGGCCAGGCCTAGGGGCCCCACCCATGCGCGAATTTGTGCACCAGGCCTCTAGTGTTACATAAAGGCAAAGAGCAAGAGTTAACTGGTTGATTGGGAAGGAGAAATTACAGATATCATAAGGAATAGAGTAAAAAAGTAAATCTCAGGTTTTTATCACCAGATTGTAACTTTATTGAGCATTTCCCCTTTTGTTGCATAAATCCTTGAGTTGAATTTACCTTATGGTAGGGTTTTAGGTTTATTACCATATATATTAAACCTTTCCTAGCCATCTCACTAGATCATTGGTTTGTTGCAAAGTGTTATGCATTTACGACACATTAAAAATCCAAAGATTTTAGCCGGGACCGGTTTGGCTCAGTGGATAGAGCGTCGGCCTGCAGACTGAAAGGTCCCGGGTTCGATTCCGGTCAAGGGCATGTACCTTGGTTGCGGGCACATCCCCTGTGGGGGGTGTGCAAGAGGCGGCTGGTCGATGTTTCTCTCTCATCGACGTTTCTATTATAATTCTCTGTCCCTTTCAATTCCTCTCTGTGTAAAATCAATAAAATATATTTAAAAAAAAAAAAAAGGGACAAACTTTAAAAAAAAAAAAAAAAATCCAAAGATTTTAACAAGAAGTAGAAGACAACAAAGTGTTTTCACATACCTGTGTATGCCTGACTGGCTCTACTCAGTTTTTGGCATAGGCGGGGTATTTGTAAATAATCATCTTCATCCTTATATTTGTTGTGATTAAACAATGAAGCACATCTGTAGCAATCATCAGGCGATAATCATCTCTGGCATGGTTAGCAGGCCTGGGATGGCCAAGTACCTCCATGGCCTTAGGCTGTGTTTATATTATGTTGAGTGTCCCCTGCAGGTTGCCAAATGTGTACTTCTTCATAATAAGACTGCCTTTAAACTGAACTTTTCTCTTTACGAAATATGTAGTAGTCATATTTTTGAATAATCAATAAAGTTTACATGTATTTCAATAGTTGCTAAATTTTTTCCCCTGTATTTCATTTCTCTCAACACTGTATCTACATAGCATCCCCTATCTAATGATATAAAAAATTAAGTGGTAATCCAAGTGTCTTATCAAATATTTAGAAATTTGTAAAGATTTAAAATCAACAGAAAATCATGCTAAAGAGTGGCTGAATTCTCTGGCATTTCACTTATACACATTTGCTCTCCAAATATAGACATTACCTGTTTTCTAACAGCTTTCAATACTGTAGCATGTTTTATTTTCCCCACCGAGCCAGATGGGCCATATATCAGAAAAACAGTACTCTACAGTATTGGTAATATCTGTTGCTATCTCTTTTTAGTATTGCTTGGTCTGATCACTTTGCTCGAACTGCCCGATCAATTTAGAAGGCTCCTTTTCAATCTGAATCAAAGGACGGGCTGGCTGACGTGGCATTGCTTTGTGTGCCTTTTGAATGATTCCCTCACAAGGTCAAAGACGATGGGAAGACCGCTGAGAAGGAAGACAGGCGCTTTCTGCTGTAAATGCTTTTTCCTGTTCCCGAAGTCGGAGCTGTCTGACCCGGTACTAACCAAGGCGCCCCTCTGTGTGTCCCCCCCAGTGCAACAACGACTATGTGCCCGTGTGTGGCTCCAACGGGGAGAGCTTCCAGAACGAGTGCTTCCTGCGCCAGGCGGCCTGCAAGCAGCAGAGCGAGATCCTCGTGGCGGCCGAAGGCTCCTGCGCCACCGGTAGGCCCTTGACCCTGACGGCTCCCCGCACCTGTTGGGGGGTTCCCCATCCCCAAACCATGTCCTGCTTTCTGTTGTTATCTTCAGACTCTACATTGGTTAGATAAGCCTCTATTTCTTTGCACAAAGATACATTATTCTCAGTCTGAGCCTTTTTGCATTTCAAATCATTTCCGGAAGAGAAAATCTACCATCAGGATGTTGGTGGATTTTATTGTTTTTAATTGACCTTTTTGTTGAAGGTATTATGGATGTCCCCCTTGCCTCCCTCATTGACCCCCTACGCCCCACACCCACCCCCTCCCCAACCGTCCTCAGCACGGTGATACTGGTAGATTTTAATACATATGTGATTCAACGAAGTGCAGACAGTTGACTAATATAATTAAAAATCTAGATTGAGCACCCCGGTTCAAATATACAGACACCTATCTATTCGGATACATTTGTATGTTTTGGGCAATAGCATCTTCTGCTGGATTTGGGTTTGGAAGGCAAGATGATGCTAATGTTAGCAGCTCTGCCAAATGCCCTCAAGCCATTGAGTAGCTTATTTTGGAGACTGGATTGGTGGTGGACATTCCTTCCGATGGCCCTGTCTTCCCTGACACAGGCAGCCTGGGACCCCACAGCGCCCTGAGCTACAGTGTGAAAAACACTGGACAGAAAGTGAGGGAAAGAATAACTTACAAAGTCACAGATGATGCTCTTTAGCTTGTCACGTCTCCCTTTTGTGTGCGGTAGCTCTCAGAGCTAACCAGCACTGCAGGCAGGGAAAACACCCCACCACTGAGCAGAGCTGACTCCCTAAAGCAGTGCCTACAATGGAGCCACTTTTGCACAGTAGCTGTGAGACACTGAAATCACACGCGTGGTAGTTGTCTCGTGGTAGTTGTCCTTAATGGCAAATATGCATCTTTCTGGAAAGTCAACATTTCTGAGGATGATCGAGGCATGGCCAGGGGAAAAATAATATTGCTATAAAATATGAATTTCCTTTGAAGATGCAATCATGGAATAGTGCCAGGAGAAGTCTAGTGTCTTGAAAATACCTCTTGGATAACAGGTATTTCCATTCTAGGGAACTGTTAACAGTTGTGTGCATGCTGGCTGGGGCAGGGTGGCAAATGAGAAAAAAGAAGGTCTCATTCTTTAAAAGCTTCTCTTAAGCCTATCGTTGATCGATTGTTAGTAATTGATAATGTTCTGATATTGCACTGGTGACTCCCAAAGTTTCTGAGAATTAGCAGGAGAGAGAAGCATCCGTCCTCAGGGAGAGGAATGTAGGTTTTCTGTTTTGGGGTTTTAGTTTCTAAGTGGTTTTTTTCTCCTCTGGGATTCTGTGCCTCACGATGTGAATGTCCTTTTGGAAGGGTGACTGGGCTGTGGGGGGCGGGGACTGGACTAATCGGTGCTGCACTCACTTCTTCTTCGCCAAAGCAAACCGATCGTTGCCATCCACCTGTGAGTGGAAGTGACAGCAAAAAGTGAGAGTTATTGGACCACCTTCCCCAGGAGGAGAGGAGGAGGATCAATATGCTGCTCTCAGAGCAGGGCTGGGGGAGCTAGACAGGAAGGCACAGAGCAAACAAACTATGAAAAATCAACCCATCTCCCATGTCTGATGAAGAAAAAGTGAAAAATAAGACACAGGGCAAATGGAATAGACAAAGAGAAGAGGAAGTAACAGCTGACTCCTGGAAGCCAAGTCCCATGTAGTCCAATACCAGCAAGGACTAAGGGAGATGTCTGCTTATTCAGGACCATATAGGACGGCTGTCCTGACGGCAGCCACGTGAGAACCAGGGGACAGTCCTCCTAAGGAGCACTCATGAAGCTATGAGCATGGCTAACAACATAGCAAAATCTCTCACCTGCCAGCCTCGGAGTTCTTGTTGGTGGCATGTGCAGTTGCATTCTTCTGATTCATTCAGATCTCCCCAATCTGGTCCCTTCTGTGTTGGTTCATACTATGAAAATAAACACCTAACCATGCAGAAAACTTACTCACAGTGGATACTCCATCCCTAGCCCATTCATAGCCTTAGATTTCTCCAGGATTTAATTAGCAAGCCAGGACTGCTGAGCGCCTCTTCCATGGACTTGTAAATCTGAAAGGGCTTTGATCTGGATAGTGATGGAGGGGCCAAAGTAGCTTTGATTAACCAGATCTGACTCTAAATAAATTGGAATTCTGACTTTCAGTCTAAAGGAGATCCGCATTCTCTTCTTGGTGGATTTTCCATTTATTTCCTAATGCTGTTTGACACTGAGTGGAGGGGGCCAGGTGTGGTCTCCAGGAATAAAAGGCAGTAAGAGATGTAGCTGCATCTTCATCACACCGGGGTGGTGGGCAGAAATAGGTTTACAGTCATGCGCATGCAGAAACACCAGTAAGAAAGCTAATTAATAAGCCTAACCTTCATGTCTTTTTCCATAGGAGCAACTGTAAATCTACTTCTGCCCATCTCTTATTTCATTGAACGTAAACATAATTTTTGGTCCAGAAAATGGTTTTCTATCGGGCAGTCTGGTCCACAGCCTCCCTGTCTATTTCACTTTTTTTTTGCCTTAAAAGAAATGCATTGACTAGGAGCCCAAATTCAAGTCCAACCACATGCCTTTTTTCTTAGGTGTTTCTGTCTCACTAATAACGTTTTAGTGGCTAACTTACCTCTTGTTTGCCAAAATGACTCATCTTACAGTAATCATTAAAGCTTTCCATCACTAGTTCATAATGATGCCATGAACTTCAGTGACTGTTTTTAAAATCTGTTGTTTCTTTCTTTCCTACATACTCATTATGGGTCAAATCAAATGCAAATTAGCTTATGAACCAAACTGCATGAATTTTTTTTTGAAACATACACGGGAAATACAAGCCGAAATTCTACTGCCATTTTCTTGATTTCCCCCCAGCAATGTATATTTATAAGGAAACCTATAGATGAATAGGCAATATGTTTATTCAAAATTTTAATTATTGTGTTTCAGATGCAGGGTAAGCATTTACAATATGATATTGTGTAGTAAGTCTCAGAATAGCCCAATGGGATGCACTTTTACTATAGCCATTGATTAGAGGATGAATAAGCTTAGGAAGGTTGAATAACATTCCTTATGTCATCTAATGAGTAACATTCTGATGTTTGGAGCTTGAAATCCTTAAGCTTTCACACATTTCCTCGTATATCCATGTAAGGATGGAAAGCTAAACAATATATGGGCCTTGAATTAAAGAAGCTTATGGTCTAGTGGGAAAAGAATAAGGAACTGTACACATTCAATTAAAGCACAGGTAAAATGTATTAGTGCTGTAATCATATAACCTGTTGTTAGCCCCTGATGATTGTAAGTAGTAATACTGAACTAAGCTTTCAAATTCATTCAAATAAAATTGGTTAAAATTGTACTTGGGAAGGTATACAAAGAGGAGATTTGCTAAGCGCTGTCCCGTCCAAAAGTGATGGTGCCATGGCTTATGGCTATCAGTTAAGTGGACAGGACTGTTCTACTCTGGAGATGAATGCTTCAGCCTTTTTTGATCTGTTGCCATTAAACAGTCAGATTATATGATTACCCAAAGAACTGGTATGCATAACACATGTCCCTGCAAGGCCTGAAGGTGGGGGGATGTGGTGGAGAGGGCCAATGGGAGAAAAAAAGGGGAAATCTGTAATACTTTCATCAATAAAGATGAAATTTTTAAAAATCCTTATTTTCTATACTTAATACAAAGGGTTTTTATTCTAAAGTAGAGGCCCAGTGCACGAAATTCATGATCGGGGTTTGGGGGACATCCCTCAGCCCGGTCTGAACCCTCTAGCAATCGAGGATCTCTTGGGGGATGTCTGACTGCCGTTTTAGGCCCAATTCCATGACTGCCTCATGGCCCTTAACCACTCTGCCTGCCTGCCTGATTGCCCCTAATCCCTCTGCCTGCCTGCCTGATAGCTCCTAACCACTCTGCCTGCCTGCCTGATTGCCCCTAACTGCCTCTGCCTCAGCCCCTGCTGCTGCGGCTTCATCCGGAAGGTCATCCGGAAGGTCATTGTGCTGTCTGGTCTAATTAGCACATTACACTTTTATTATTATAGATTGTTTTACCACCTAGCTTATCTTTCAAGAAAGGATATGATGGCCCAGAAACATGAGCCTTAGTCACATTAGCAGTTAATTAAAGATGACATTTTATACAGTTAGATCCTGTGAATTTCGTTAATACGAGTTCCCACCAAGGCTGGCAATTCCAACTACAGCTTCTTCATGGCTGACTAATGCGTAACACGCCAAGGAAGGCTGTTGAGGAGGCATCCATTTTCCATATGTGTCAGCCTTCTGTGGATTTTCATCCACTCTGCTTATTTCTGTGCAGTGCCTCTCCATAAGGTGTCACGGTGGCAAGTTTTATTTTCATTAGAACAAAACATCAACCACAAATTTATAGAAGTGGCATTTGATATAGGTCTTAAACTCTGATGAAGATTTCCATGTGAGATGAGGGCGTATCAGGCAGAGAATACCAGTACTAGTCTTATTCCCAGTATTAATATTAAAGGTACATAACCCAGTGCATTTAGATGGGAAAGAAGTATGGAGGTAGAAGGAAGACAATGTCTATATACTTAACAGGTGGGAGCAGATGGAATCTCAGTGCTGTTGACTCCAACTAAAGAATCGCGTGCTTCTGGGAACTGTCAGAAATAGACAGCTCTGACCAGCTGTAATTATGTAGGAAGGAGGGAAGAGAAGGAATGGAGAAAGGAAAATGCAGAAGAGAGATTATTTCTTACTGCGAGCACCACCTAGGGTATATTGAGTTTTAAGCACAAACACAAAGTTAATGTCACTCTTCCACTGATTTCAAAAACAAGAATGCTGTTGGTGGCTGATAGATTCATTCACAATTGTGGCATTTGGAATACATATTAACATTTATATAAAAAGAGATTTATGTTTAAACTGTTTTTTCTCTTTGTGCATATGCAATTTACAAGAATATAAAGCTTAATTATGATTTTACTTGCTACATGTCTTAGACTATGTAAATGCTAAATCTCAGTGATTGTCATAAGCATCTCATTTTCAAACTTTTTGTTTTTGTTAATGCCACCAGATTTATCCTGATTAAAATTAAAATGAGAGAGTCTTACATAGTCAAGTTTAGGAATTATTTTAAAACTAGATAATCCTTTTTAAATAAAATTTAAGTATGAAAGTAATAGAGAATTTATTTTATAAGTTGTGCTATAGAAATTTAATCAATGTGAATACACGTTTTCAGATTAAATAATAGTAATTTTCTCAATTATATTACTGTTTTAGTGAAGAAAGGAAACATGAACTAAAAGAAAAAATGTCGTAAATAGTTTTAAATATGTTTTTCAAGCAAAAATAAAATATTTCTTTCTTCCTCCCAGATGCAGGATCCGGATCTGGAGATGGAGGTAGGAGTTGCCTGTTTACATATTTGAAGACTTTCATGTGAATATTATTTGTGCTTGTTTACTTATATATTTGCTATTATAAATATTTGAAAGGAATTTAGAAGTTGCATTTTAGTAAAGGAGAAAACAAAAATATATCATTATCCTTAATAAGTAAGTGTATATACTATGTAAGTTGTTTAGTATATTTAGGAATTATACTTAAGAATGCTATCTCTAGCTAATCCTTATTGTTTGCTTATTTGTTTGTGTCTGAGTTATCTTTGAGATATACATATGCATGTCAAAACTTCCTGAAAGAAGATAAGTATACTTGTCAAGGCAAAAAGAACTCATGAAAAAATAATTTAAATATTTGTTTTTTATAATATTGCTACTAATTACCAGGTATTAATATTAGCACATACATAACTACCTTGTAAACAGGGTTGACATTATCAGATTAATAATTTGAAACTGAAGGAAGTTGTGCTCCTAAGAGGAAAGTAAAAGAATGTTTAAACACAATTTAGACCCATGAACATAGGAATAGTATCTTTACTTCAATTAAATCTGTATTTATTTTCACTAAAATAAGATACATATATGTTTTCACTCTTTAATTGTATGTTTAAGGAAGTGTGTAGGATAAGAGAGAGCCAAAAACTTCAAAAATTTGATCTCAAGTATTTACTGACAAGATTTTATATATGGATTGAACCTTCATTTCCCAAAATGCTTTTCAAATTAAATTAGGCAAAAATTCCAGCTTTATGGCCAAGAAGAAGAAAAAAAAATAACAACTAGATGTAATTTCAACAGGAACAATAAGAAAAGAATGAATAAAAACATAAATATTCTCAAGGCTTTGCTTAAGGAGTATAAAATGTTTAAATATATGATTCCCAATAAATTTTAGTCCTTAAATGTGGGGTTTGATAATGTAAAGAAAAGAGGGCGTTGGGTTCAGGAGAATCTGCTGTCTATGGCATACCTTATCTAGTTCAGTCAGCACATTACAAATTATCAAGTAGCCTTATGTAATGAAAGGCTTAAATAGTTCAAATAAGCACTGCCCAGAGAACACAATTAGAGCAGCCGATTAGAGCACAGGTTTTTTTCCAGGAAGACGAAAACGAAACAGGATTTAAGATTTAATACAGTGACAACATAAGATATATTTAATATTACGTGGCATTGGACAATCATTTGATGTACGGATAAGGCTTTCACTACTTCTAAGAAATGTTTTGTCTTTTTATTTCCTGCTCTGGCTGAAGAATATAGTATCTCTAAGAAAGTTTCCCTAGCAGTTTGAAAAGAAGAGCTTAGTAGAAGAACAAATTATATTTCAAAGAAATAGAAAAAGAAAGAAGATAGTTTCTTGATTAGGTATTTCACTATTAGAATGTTATGAAATGAATCAGTTTTTAAAATACTGCTTTTTTAAGGAAATGGTTTCTGTGAAAAATGCTGTTTAGTTCCCAGCTATTTAGGCTTATGTGTGAACTACCTAATTTTACAAATATTGTGTTGAGCTTCAGCTGTTCCGCTATTCACAAAACAAGTCTTGGTAATTTTTTTAGCATCTTTGAAAACAAAACAGATTACAGAACACAGAATACCTTCATTGCTCTTTCTGTTAAAACAGCACGCTATACTTTTTTTCTGTTTGACTCTCATATCATATATCATTTTTTAATATTTAACCTTTTAATAACAAGACGTGGCTTATGTTTAGTTCCCAGCGTTCATTCATCCCCATTAGTATACTCCAGTGAAAGTGAAGTCAACCTCATTCTTTGATGTTGCATTTTCTGTGGAAATATTTGACTCATTATGCTGTCCTGTATTCTGAGTAAAGTGATTTTGTTTATACAATAATCTTAATCTCGTGAATATGATGTTTATAACTTAAACTTAGTCACTAGTTGGAATCACTTTGTTTTCCTTATTTTCTTCTGTTTTTGTTCTTTTTACTCTTCCTTTCAATTATAGGTGCTTTATCATAGCTTGGGAGGAGGGGAGCAACTTCTTAAGCAATAACTGCTAAAAAAAAGAAAAGAGATAACTAGAACAAAGCATCTAGTCCATTTACTTCTGAATTATATGCTTTTAAAATAGTTGTTCTATAACTGTGTTAATGAATATTTACTCCTGGTCACATGAACTCATTTTTAAATAAGAGACTGAAGGTTTATTTTAACTGATTTTTTAAAATCTTTGTGTCCCTTTGCTCTGAAATACTAATGGATTTAGTTTTCTTTAATTTTTTTTTACTACAAGATGCCAAAAAAATTCAGTAACTTGAATCTAGAAATGCAGGCTAGAGTAACCCTGCACCATGCCAATTCACATATACATTGGTGGTACATGAAGCATATTTGACTCGCTACCTCTGCTATACGAGATGGATCTGCCTTTGTGTTCTGACAGTTCCTATTTGCAAGGTGTTAGAGGAGCCATAATTCATTTCCTTTGAATTAACCAGAAGTTATTGAATTGGTTAATTTAATCATTGGGTTTGGTTAATCCCACAATCCTCGCTTGTGATTGTTCTAACTGATCGTTATAGGATGTATTCTCAATAATGTGTATTTAATTACTAATGGGGGCATTTTGCAAGCACTTCCAATGGTTAATGGTTAGATTTTTAATTTATTTTTAACCAAGTTTCATATAATTCTCAATGGAGTGCATTGATCTGAATACTTAAGTGAACAGATTTATTTACAAAACACTTATATTTGTGATTATCATAAATGACATCATTAAACCTCCAAATCCAAAATCACTTTAAAATGTATCAGTTTTTACTTTTTTAGATCGTTCTACTTTTTTTTAAATGAATGAATATTGCATTAGCAATGAAGATAAGATCTGATTAGTTAATAATGATTTAAGTTGAACTTACCTGCTCTATAGCGCACCTGTTATTGACTGCATTTGAGGAAACCTTTTTATTACAATATAAAAGGGATATAAAGGGTTCATAAAATGTATCTTAACTTGTTAGTATACATTTTATAGGAACCTGTAAAATCTTTAACTGTTGATCTAGTATTCAGATGAAACTATTTGAAGGGCTAACTTTATTTAGGGAAATGGTTCACTGTCTCCAACATGATCTGCAAACGTGCACTCATTCCTAATGGTCACTGTAGTGCAGTAAGAAACTAATGCTGCATACAGATCTTGGCCTTTCCCACTCCTGTGGTCCCATCTTCTCTAAGTGTTTCAGAAAACTCTCCAATAAAAGAATATTTCTATATTATTAGTTTTGAACCTAAGATCTGTTGTTTATGGAATTCTCTTTGCAAACAAAAGTGTTCAGTTGGAAAAATTCAGGGTAAACTATGACTGACTATATATGTGCATTCTGTAGAAAGGTAATGTGTGGCAATATATGGACCACATTTCAAAAACTTCAGAAAGTAGTTGAAAGAAAGGGATTGGTGCTTCACCTACCTAATAAAAGAGTAACATGCTAATTGACCGTACCTTCGTGACACCTACCAGCCAATCATGAGTGAGTATTCAAATCAACCCAACAAAGATGATGGATTAATTTGCATACATGGGCACCAAACGTTCTGCACCACCCCTGGGTGCTCTGGGCCTCTGAACATCGTAGGAAGGTGGAAGGGGGCTCTGGCCAGAGCAAAGGCGTTGCCAGCAGCCAGGGAAAGGAAGGCCCGTTCTGGCATGAATCTTCATGCATTGGGCTTCTAGTCTACTTATATCTATGGAGATTGAATGTTGTAAATACGAAAAAGGGTGTGTGTGGGAGGGATAATAACATCTTACCCACCCACAGACTTCCTTAAGTAACAAATACTGCAGTAAGAAGTATTAAAGAAGCCTCCTCTCAAAATCTATGCATGTGTGGGAGGTAACAAGATAATTTTTAACCCCTGCTTTTCTCTAAGTCTTCCAGTCATAAAGACAAATCTATGAATATCTTTCATTACTCTTTTTTTAAAGCTATTTCTGGATGGATTTGACTTTTGATAGATTAGATTCGTAAAAACAAAATATAAGTCCAGTAAAATGAAAACTATATTTTAACTATTAAAATAATATAAGTGCATGGATACAGACAATAGAGTGGTAAAGGCCAGGGAGGGGAGGGTGCAGGTTGGAGAGGGCCAATGGGGAAAAAACAAAAACACAAAAAAAACCCAAAGGGGACATCTATAATACTTCCAACTACAAAGATACATTAAAGTAAAAAAAAAAATAAAAACAATATAAGTCTATTATCCTGCTATAGAAGTGGAGGAATTCACAATCAAATTTTAATATCACATGGAAAGTTCTATGATAATGTCTATAGAAATAAAATGTATCCAAGATACATGGCATAGATAAAAGAGTATATTTTTATTTCATAAGGAAAAATGAAGCATTGTGCTTTATTGTGCAACTTATAAAAGTACATAATTTTAAGACAATTCTTTAATAGAAAAATGCCAGATATGTACAGCAATAGATCAAATTAAATTTGTGTCCATTACTTGTAAAAAGAAAGCCTGATTTTTATTTTAATCATTCAGGTAGTTGTTATGATAATTTTGGTGTAGAAAACCAGTTACAATATGCTTTTATTTAATACAAAAGTGTCCTATACAATTTTTCTTTAGATGTATTACTCAGATGTCCATAATTAAGACATTCACTTCACATGCATTTTGGAGAGAACATGAAATGTTTACAACAAATTGTAGACCTTAGGTTGCCATTGTTGATTATGAGGATTGCTAAAAACAGTATTTTAAGAAGTTTGAGAACTTGAAAATCATCTTGTTATTTCTAATGTAAATTTGATGCTATTCAGAAATCCTATCAAATTTAACAAGCATAATATATCCAGGGTGTTGTGGCAAGATTTTTG
Organism: Pipistrellus hanaki; assembly: GCF_964339955.1. Taxonomy (NCBI): domain Eukaryota; kingdom Metazoa; phylum Chordata; class Mammalia; order Chiroptera; family Vespertilionidae; genus Pipistrellus; species Pipistrellus hanaki. The sequence goes on along the minus strand of NC_140510.1, from coordinate 68,787,976 downwards.
GAGCTGTAAAAATGAATATGACACAGTTCTTTACACTAAAAGAGATTACATGTAAACTCTCTTCTTAGCACACAAAGGAAAAATTATTATTCTAACTATAAAAGAAAAGCAATTCTCTGCAGAAGAAAGACGTTCAATATACTGTAAATAACCGAGAACTGTACATGTTCATTTCATAATATATTCTTACATAAGGCGAGATAATTTGTTTCCATGTTGCTGTATTCCTTTCCTGACCTCATTCTTACCTTCTTCACCTTAACTGTCATGGCCAAGTTCTGGCAAACACAATATGCCTCACCAAGTATTTTCTCCACTGAGTTCACATGACAACAAAGTCTGATAGGTGTTCATCCGTAGCAGCTTGGGTGGGATCTTCCTGGAAACAACTCGGGGAGGGCGCTTCAGGGCCCGTGGAACTGATGGAAGTGGGTGTGTGGCATGGAGGTGGTGCCTGCGTTTCTGTGAACGGGACCAAGCAGAGCCTGCAGGCCGAGCTGAAGCAGCACCTGTGGGCCATGAGGAGCGCTCACAGCTGCCCTGGCCATGTGGGGAGTACACAATGCCCTCGGCTGGGCTCCACCTCCCCTGCCCCCATCCCCATCCTCATCCCCACTGCCACAAGTCCCCACCCACCAGAGCCTTCTGCATGCGCAGCCGGGGCATTTGGTTAAGCATTTGGTCGTTTTGCATGTTACGGACCATGGCTCTTTATATATATGTGTATGATGAAGCATTTCAAAGAGGAAGGGAGAGAAAGAGAAACATCGATGATGAGGAAGAATCATTGATTGCCTCCTGCAAGCTCTCCCTCCCACCCCACCCTCCACCCCCGACTGGGGAATCAAGCCTGCAACCTGGGCCTCTGCCTTGACTGGGAATCAACTGTAACCAACCACTGAGCCATGCCAGCCAGGCCATTTTGCTTTCTCTTTACCCCAAAGAAAAACAATATTGCAACAGTAATGAAATAGAAGTAGAATGAATGGAGAACATGTAATAGGTAATGAAATTGGAAAATAGAAAAAGAACACAGAAAGAGGGAAACAAAGTGGGAATGATGGAAAATGAAAAGGGAGGAGAAAGGAACCTTTGCTATCAACATGGCTGTACTTGGTTTTCACATGTGGCCACTGTCTGAAAAATGAAAATCACCTATTTTTTTCTCCTAGTGGAAGAGTAATAATTACCTGAGTTTCCAGAGAAGATTGCTTGGGAATATGAAGTGGATTCTACAGACTTTTGTCTGGACCCTCCATCTGGGTTTTTCAAACCAAGTCTAGGAAAAGAAGGGTACCCTGAGCAGTGACAGAAATGACTTTGGGTTTCCAATCAGGAGATCTGAATTCAGATTTTTATTGGCTCAAAGGCTGCCTATCTGATTTTTTCTCTCAGTCTCCTTGGAGACTCACTTATTTTATCAGTAAAAGGGAATAATATTTACTTCTAGGAAAGACGATTATAATAAACTAATGTAAAGAACTTTGAACTCTAGAAGATTAAAAATGAAATTAAAAGAATTTATATTACCTTTGCTCTTTGGTCCCGGTTACTCTGAGAATATCATTTCTCGGAAGAGTTTAATTAGAAGTTTGAATCTTTTAATTAGTGATTTCTAAGCATGGTATTGATGCTGAGATAGTAAGGACTGATGAGCCCTATTTCAGTTCTCAGTATTTAGGGGAGGCACCTCACTCTGAACCTTGAAAAGAAGTAAAATCACAATATTAATATCAGAGGAACTATGTGTGCATAAGTAGGTGAGGAATATGAAATGATGTTGAAATGTTAAAACAACAAATAATTACTCTTAAATAATTACTTGGTAGACATATTTCCTCAATGGGGGTGGGAAGAGGAAAAAGAAGAAATAGGAAGGATTTACAATACGAGAGACTCCGTGTACTTACAAGGAAGAATTTCCATTAGGGCTCTGAGTGTTGTGAAGTTTTTCTAAGGGGATTTGAGCTTTTCAGAGAGAGATTCTTTTAAAATAGAGGGGAAGATTTTATTACAGTTCTGCTTGATAGAATGAGAATTAGACAAATCTGGAAGGATGCTTACCCGTATGTATAATTATTTTTCAAACAATCTGTTTTCTAAAAAGCACTATTGTAGTATCCCCTTATTTCATCACAATAATGGCTTCTGGGTGTGTGGATGATGATCAAAAAGAGAGAACATCTTGCCCACAGTTCCAACAACAGTGGATATGGTAACTAAGCCAGTCCTGGAACTTCAAGAAGGTAGGAGACCTCGATAGTCTACACAGGGTTACCTACCTCTTGCAGTGGCTTTCTGCAGTCACTATGCTAGGCCCCTGTGTTCTGTGGTTTATATAAATGAGAGACCCTATCAGCAATCACATGAGATTTTCTTACCCCATCTCCTGACTCCCTTCCAGCCTTCATGTTTGTTTCCAAAATCATCTGTTCTATTCAGAGTAGAACTCAAACCCCTGTGGGTTCCTGTTGTCCGTTATCTGAGTTCATCACACTCCTCAGTCCATAGCGCATGCGGATGGCCATCTATTCTCTTCTGTCATGTCCTCTTCATCCCCAGGCCTCACCTCATTCCTTTGCTTTCACACATGTTTTTTCTAAAGTATTTAATAGACTTTAGATTCTGGGGCTGGGGGAGTATGGTTATATGCTCCCCAGCAAGGAGTAGTGGCTAAAAACGGGCCTGGAGCTGACCTGGGCGGGTTTGGCCCCGGCTCCACCCCTTACCAGCAGGGTGGCCCTGGACAGGTTTTTAGTGACTTCACCAGCCACCCTGCCAGGGCTGCCCAGGGTACAGACTTGAGGCTGAGGTTTGGGCCTTGGAAGCGTTCTAAGCAGCACCTATGGAGGAGAAGGGAGCAGGACTGGGCTGAGAAATCGGTGTGGTGGAAGGGAGGTCCAGGGGGGTCCCCTAGAGCTTTCGGGTGGGATGATCCCTATGTGCTGTGCTGACTTGGGATGATGGAGCCGGGCCTTTGCACCCACCACTACCGTTAAGGTTGGCAACCGCAAGGAGGGGTGTTCCTTTGGGTAAGGGGGGGCTGTCTGCAGCTGCAGACTTGACCTGGACAGGGACTGGGCTGTGAGGAGTCTGTGGGCAGCACAGCCAACCCCGGGAAAATGGGGACGTTGCTCCATGGAACCTATAAAATTTAAAAGAAGGAACAAAACACAGAAGTCCCGCCATGGGGGAGCTGATTTCCTGTGTAGTGTGCCAAGCCGTAAACAGACAAACAAGGACACGTTGGCCCACAGCCCATCCTGAGTGCCCTGTGGGCGGAAGGCGGGGGGAAGCAGGTGAGAGGTGAGGCTCCATATTTGTTGGGGTGCAGGAAGGCCTGGGCACACCTAGGAAGAAGGGAAGGGGCAAACCTTGCAGATAAGCGAGGGAAGGACCTTCCAGGACCACCAAACCTCGGCAGCCACTACAGAGCTGAGCATTCCAAGATCAGGGACTGATCTGATGTGGGTGAGAGGTGACTGAGTGTGAGGATGCTGGGAGATGGGGAAGGGAGGTGTGGGGGGAGGAGGACCTTTTGGAGCCTTCAGCAGTGGGGTGACTTCCTGTGGGGAGCTGGAGCTGAGACCTGACTGCTGATGTCACAGGATCACTCTGGCTGCTGGGTTGAGGACCCACTGTGTCAGGGAGAGGAAGAAAGCAGGGGCGCCTCCTGCAGTTAAAGGCAGTGTCTTTGGCTGTCTTTGATGCTGGGGAGTTTGTGGTATATTCTCTAGTGCAGTGGTAGGCAAACAGCGGCTCGAGAGCCACATTCTTTGGCCCCTTGAGTGTGGCTCTTCCACAAAATACTACAGCCCAGGTGAGTCTATTTTGAAGAAGTGGCGTTAGAAGAAGTTTAAGTTTAAAAAATGTGGCTCTGAAAAGAAATTTCAGTGGTTGTACTGTTGATATTTGGCTCTGTTGACTAATGAGTTTGCCGACCACTGGGCTAGCGTATTCCTTGCCATCTCACATCTACCAGTCTGCTCCCCTCTGAGGGACATTGTCTGTGGTTCTGTATTGAGTAGATCCCTAGAGTTGACTATAGTGAAGCTCAAAGTTTTCCTTTAAGGTATTTTTATTTTGGAGTTTTATTTAAGATGCCCTCCTCCTGTTTTGATGTTTTTAAGTCAGAACATTTCACTTCTTCCCTGATAGTATTGAATACGTAGGACTCTCTCTGTGTGCTGCAGCACATGCCAAATTGTATTTAATTTGATTCAAATTTGGGTTTGAAAATATAGCTTTGTTGCTGTACTAAGTGTACAATCCATATTGCAGCATATGATTTCCAATGTGTACTTAACAAAGAGCAATTTCATCTTCTCTGGTAAATTATACACTTGTTATCGTGTTGGGATTTTTTTTTTTTTTAATTTAGGAATAAGTAGCAAACAATATGTTTAAATAATGTTCGCATCCTGGCTCAGTGAGTCAGACCGAGGGAATTATTCCAGTTAGCGCCGGTTAGTGAACTTGCTCTGGAACATCTTCTGGCTTCGTATTACGTGCTGTGCCTCCTCTGCAGAATAGCAGGGATGGATCGGGCTCTGAATGAGCTTGGCCCGATGCGTCACAACCTGTTGTGCAGGTGGATCGCTGAAACTGGACGCGTTCCCGATTAAACACTATTTCTCAAGAATTGAATCTCTCTCCTGTTCCCTCTCGTTTTCCAGCTGCGGTTTGCACCCCTCCGGCCTCAATTTGAGCTGCCAGGGTGGCTCTTCGACTATTACCCCTCTGGGTCAAGGCCACACACAGAAGGATTTCAAGGAATCGGTTAAAGAGGGAGCCCATTCTATGATGGTGTCTGCCCCAAGCTGAGGTGCCTACACATACCTGGTCCCAGCTGAATTAAGAAATGTTGCATGGCCCTAGCTGGTGTAGCTCAGTGGATAGAGCATCAGTCTACAAACCAAAGGTTCCCAGGTCAATTCCGGTCAAGGGCATGTACCTCGGTTGCAGGCTCCTCCCTGGCCCGGAGTTGCCTGCAGGAGGCAACCCATACCTACATTTCTGTCACAGCGATGTTTCTTTCTATCTTTCCCTCTCTCTTCCACTCTCCCTAAAAGTCAATGGAAAAATATTCTTGGGTGAGGATTAACAAAACAAAATAAAAAAAGAAAGGAAATCTCACATGATCCTGTAAGCACTGAACAGGGCGAGAGTCCCTGCAGAGGGCTCACTGTCCTGGGCCTGGTGCTGATGGCAAGCAGGCCTGGGGCACGCAGACCTCCTGAAGGCAGCGCTGTGGCCGGAGCTGGATGGGTGAGAAGATACGCTAAGCTGTCCAGTCATCTTTCCTGAACCCACCCAGGGCTGGGAGGTGCAGTTTGCCACCTAACCCTTGGAGGTCGGAGAGGTTGCATCGTGGAGGGAGCTATTCAGTTGCTCAAAAGACAACCATAATAGCAGCTTGAACGCGGTTATCTCTGCAAGTAGGTGTTATTTTTAAATAGAATGGAAGAGAAACCCAGCTGGCAGTTTCGAGGAGAAGGGGATTAGCTGTTCCGCTGCATTCTAAACAGGGGGACGAGGCCAAGGGTCATCTTCTGGGGCGCAGGCTCTCACTGCCCTGAACTCAGCCTCCCCAGCTGGTCCCATGTGGATTCAGGGATGTCCCTGGGCCTCAAGAAGAGAGACCCCCTCCCCCTCCCCATGCCAGGCTCTGCTGTGAAATGGGCTGAGGCAGAACATCAGGCTGGTCCATCCTTTAGGTCAGCACAGTCTGCGAGTTAGTTCTCCCTGGTGAAGAGCTCTCAGACCCCGGCCTACAGCCCGTCCCCCGGTCCCCTGCACCTGCCCTCATGTCCGTATGATGCTGTACAAGAGCCTCCTCCCTGGCCCCCTGCTTCTAGGCTTGCCCTCATTTTTTTATTTATTTATTTTTTTTCGTCCTTGCACAGTCAGAATGATTTATGGAAAATACTTAACTGAGCATTTCATTTCCCTGCTTACAACCCCACAATGGCTGCCCATCCTTTGTAGAATAAAAGGCGGTCTTTGCTTTTGAAGCACATGGCATCTGAGATAGTAAATCACATCTTCACTCGTGATCCCCCTCATTCTCATCCCGAGAGCAGTGTGGAGAGGGAAACCAAATTGAAGTTATTTTAGGACCCTGGTTAGTTAGTTTGTAGGTAATTGAGGTAATTTTACCCTCTGCAACTCCTTTATTCCACATCCAAATTACTTATTAAAATACCAAATGGCTTTGGCCAGAGAATAGAATCATTTGGAAATTCATTTGATGCTTTCATTTAATGTGACCCGGAACTGGTGACAAAAGCTTGTGGTCTTTGAGTTTTCAAGGAATTACAGGGACTGCCCCCACATAATATGTACTTTCGCCATACAAGAATATTATTTGGGAAATAAGACCCTGAAGATTAGTTCCTCACATATGGGAAGTTTCCTAATTTAGTGAAATAAAAGAATAGACCTCTGTGAGCTCCAGCTTTTGCCGTAGGAACGATGCAGTGGTATATGGAGGATGAAGATGGAGCCTTGATGTGATGCCGTGGAGATCCTAGGCCCATGGTCAGCAAACTGCAGCTCTCAAGCCACATGCTTTGGCTCCTTGAGTGTGGCTCTTCCACAAAATATCACGGCCTGGGCGAGTCTTATTTTGAAGAAGTGGCGTTAGAAGAAGTTTAAGCTTAAAAAATTTGGCTCTCAAAAGGAATTTCAATCATTGTCCTGTTGATATTTGGCTCTGTTGACTATTGAGTTTGCTGGGCTAGGAAGAGGGAAAGGGCTTCTCAATGCAAAATGTCAGAAGAAATGGGACAGCAATGTCGCTCAGCATTTTGTAGAAAAGGAGCGCTAGGTCCAATCAAGGAGCAATGGAAGTGGGATTTAAACAGCTTCAGGCTTGGGTGGGCTGCATGGGTTTTCATACGTTCCACCCCTTAATATTTCTTTCCATATGAATACATACAATGTTCACTCATCTAATGCATTTCTCCTCTCAGTTGTTTCTCTATCCCCAACATATATGTTTTGAGAAGAAAATCCAGGAAAAGAGAAAGTGTTCCAGACGTGGGCGTTCTTCCTAACTCTCACCCATCTAAAACTGCATTTCATGCTGCTGGAGGCTACTTCGTTAGGAAAAATAGGTTTGGTTCTTGCCAGACAAGACCACGTTTGAATGAATGTTAGTTTCATAGTGCTGAGTAAGGGAGCTGACAAACTTTCTCTAGCCCAGCACTTTTGAAAATGTGTTCTGTAGAACTTAAATGCCTCCGAATGCCATGAAACCAGAGGATAACCAGTTATGTGAGACTGAGAAATGCTGCATTTTTCCCTTCCCCTTCTTTTATCCTGCCCCCCTCCATCCCCACCCACTCCCTTTCCTCACTGACAGCTGTTGGTCTGTCCATGTATCCATGCCTCTGTTTCTATTTTGTTCACTTCACATCATAATCTCCAGGTCCATCCATCCTGTTGCCAAAGGTATGGTTTTCTTCTTGTTTATTGCTGAATAGTGTTCTGTGGTGTGGATGTCCCACAGCTTTTTCATCCATTCATCCACTTATGGGCACTTGGGCTGTTTCTAGATCTTGCCTATTGTAAATGATGCTACTGTGAACATAGCGGGGCCTGCATTCTTTCTGATTGGTGCTTTGGGACTCTGAGGATATATTCCCAGAAGTGGGATCACTGGATCAAAAGGCAGTTCCATCTTTAATTTTCTGAGGAAGTGCCACACTGGTTTCCACAATGGCCGCACCAGTCTGCATTCCCACCAGCAGTGCACGAGGGTTCCCTTTGCTCCGCGTCCTCGCTGACCCTTGTTTGTTGACCCTTGTTTGTTGTGGCCATTAGCTGTCCTGCCAGATGTGAGGGGATACCTCATTGTGAAGTCACAGAGAGGAGGCCAACTTGTTCCATTTTGCCCCGGCCCCTTTTCCAGGGTTTAGCACTGAAATTCCTCCATCTGTCATGATTGGTAACCTTGGTTACGCGCTAAACACTGAGAACTCATATAGTAAAGGAGCACGCTGAACTCTGTTAAAATAAAAGAACACCTTGACCATGAAACATTTTTTTTTTTTTTTAAACAAAGATGTTAGAAATGTTTTAAAAAGTGATCCACGGTGCACGCTTTGGGAAACTCTGCTTCAGCCCTGTCTCTTTGCCTCCTGGCCCCTGTGATGTGTTCAGTGGTCTTTTTTTCTGTTGCTGCTGGTTGCAGGACATGGAGATGTGAGGGATGGTCTACCAGTTGGACTGCTTGGGTCTCCTCCTGAACCTTAGACTAAGAGGACTGAAGCCTCAAACTGAAAATGTGAAAGAATTCCCATATAGAAATACATTGAAATAATTCTTCTTTCTCAGTCTCTTTCACAAATATTTATCTGTCTTAATGCAGACCTTTCCTTAATGCATTCATTGCGAGGAAAGTCTTGAAAAGATCTCTATTCCAAGTTCTTTAGTGTTTACTATTGTATAATGCTGGATAAGTCTCCACTCTATGTTGGGCAGCCTGTGCAAACTTAACCAAAGGAACCCCAATGCATGTGATTAATAAAAAGCGCAGTGGAGAGTTTGGGGGCTGCCATTATGTAGCATAGACATTCGTGAAGCTCTCCTCTATGCCTCTCTCTATAGGAACAACACTATGGGAGAGTTGGACAAGGAGATAAAGATGGATAGGATGGAATACACACCTTTTCATTGTCTGCAAAGGGAGAGAGATTGAGATCCAGAGCCTCTTAGTTCCACTCAACCATTTTTTTATAATAACCATCAGAATGTTATTATTTTAAGTACTTTTTTTTTTTAATTTCAGAGAGGAAGGAAGAGAGAGAGAGAGAGATTGACATATCAATGATGAAAGAGAATGGTTGATTAGCTGCCTCCTATACACCCCTGATTGCCCCCTATGTGCCCTGACCGGGAATCAAACCAATGTTCTATTGGTTCATATGTTGATGCTCAACCACTGAACCATACTGGCTGAGCCCAACCTTTTTTATTTTTTTATACCAGCAGTTAAAGGCTTGCTTGGTTGAGCACATACTATGCTTGCCACTGCCTCTCAAATGGGGACAGGTGCCTCTCCCTACCCCTGCAGATGCTCACAGAAGGCATAGCTCGTTTTTGTGGACTCCAAAGGACTGGCAGGATGCATCTGTAAAAAAGGTTATGTTCCACTGAAGAACGCATTTGTTTCAGCAAAGACTTAAATTTTCTAAATCCGGAGATATTTTTCTCACTTTTCCTGAGCGGTTTTTAGCTCTAAATATCTGAGCATTAAAGAGTCCTATTTTTGACATTTCTAGCACACGGTATTTACTGATAATGCTGAAGGAGCACTCCCTTTGACAGAGTTTCTAATTTTTGTACCTCTGGGACAAGGCCAAGCAAAAGAAAAAATGCAGTAGCTGCATAATACTCCCTGAGGTTACTGGAATGAAAGGGGGTAGATGGGAAAGCACTTCCAGTAGTGTCTTGTTTTTAGGCACGTTTCTTTTAAATCCAGCAATCACAGAAACACCCATAAAGACATGCCACTGCTCATTTACATATGGAGATTTACACAAATCACTTAATGTGCATGCAGCTCATCTTCCCCAATCATTGATAAGCCCACTGTAACCCTCTGAAGACTGATTTATACTGTCTCTAATTAAGACATTTATCATGAGTTCCTACTATATGTCAGGCACTTTAGAGGCCTACAGTAAAAACTGCTATAACTCTTCCAGAAAGACATATCATCTCCATTGTCTTTTTTTTTTTCCTCCTTTTTTTTTTTTTTTTAATGCAAGTACATACCCAGCTCCTCAGGACATTGTCCAAAAACTGACTCCTTAGCTAATTCTTTTATTATTATTATTATTATTAAATATATTTTTATTGATTTCAGAAAGGAAGGGAGAGGGAGAAATAGAAGCATCAATGATGAGAGAGAATCATTGATTGGCTGCCTTCTGCATGCCTACCACTGGGGACTGAGCCTACAATCTGGGTATGTGCCACTGACCGGACTCAAACCCTGGACCCTTCAATCAGCAGGCCAACACTATATCCACTGAGCCAAACCAGCTAGGGCCTTAGCTAAGTCTTGTTTGTTTGTTTGTTTGTTAATCCTCATCCTAGGATATTTTCCCACTGATTTTTAGGGAGAGTGGGAGAGAGGGAAAGACAGAGGGAAACATCGATGTGAGAGAAACACATCGAATGATTGCCTCCTGCATAAGCCCTGACCAGGGCCCAGGCAGGGGAGGAACCTGCAACCAAAGTACGTGCCCTTGACCAGAATCGAACCTGGGACCCTTTGGTCCACAGGCCAATGCTCTATCCACTGAGCTAAACTGACTATTTTCTCCAGTGAAGAAAATAAAAGACCCAAAAGTTAAGTGACTTGCCCAGGACCATCTTGTCAGCGGCATAATCAGGACTTAAACCCAGGTCCCTGGATCTCCAAAGTTCCCTTCGCAATATGGTTCGATTCTGGTCAAGTTAGGGATTTAAAACGAACACCAGTCTCAGCTTTAAATATATTAAGCATGCACTCCTTCGATTCAAAGGGTGATACTGCTCTTAAGTAGGAATTTTGCACTAATCAGAGAAATATCTACACCTTTTGTTTTGTGGACGGAACCAGCTGGCTTATTCATGCCCTGTGTGTGCACACGCACTCGCACACATGTGCATTTTTTTTATTAAGGTATTCTATGTGTACATATCTTACCAATCCCCACCCCACCCCCACTCCCATACATTACCTCCCTCCCCGGAGTTTTTCGTCCATTGGTTATGCTTATATGCATGCATACAAGTCCTTCTGTTATCTCTTATCTCCCCCATATCCCCCTACCCTCCCCACTGTAATTTGAAATTCTGCTTGTTGCTTTACTGTCTCTATATCTATCCTTTTGTTCATCAGTTTATAATGTTCCTTATTATTCATAAATGAGTGAGATCATGTGGTATTTTTCTTTCATTGACTGGCTTATTTCACTCAGCATGATGTTCTCTAATTCCATCCAGGTCACTGCAAATGATGAGAATTCCTTCTTTTTTATGGCAGCATAGTGCATATTTTTTATTCAGACTGTATTCCTGTAGCATTTATGGATATTATAGTGCTCGTGCCTTTGCTATTCTAGCCTTCCGTATTGATAACATGGCATAACATTGTTACACTTTGTCCCAGCCATGTCTCGCTAGTAGATGCTGAGAAACAGGGAAAAAACACCTTTTTACATGCAACTTAATTCCAAAGGGAAGGAACAGACATACCAAGACAAGAAACGGGAACATTTCAGAAGTGATGGTTTTTATTAAAGTAAAGCGGGGTGACCCAGTTCGGAGTGACAGGGTTTGTGCAGGGTGAGGCTTGCACGGAACGCCTGAACTGCAAGCCAGGGAGGTGCCCCAGACCCCAGAGGCAGGGTGTCCAGAGCCAAGGGCCAAGCAGGCGCCAGGCCTGAGGGACCGGAGTGCCGTCCAGGCCTGGGGAGGAGGAGGTGGCTGAGCACAGTGCTGGGCAGGAGAGCGGCAGAGAGGAGAGCGGCCGGGGCAAGGCACTGGGCAAGGCACTGGGGTTTTCCTCGTCGCGTCAGGGAAGCTCTGACAGAGGAGTGAGAGACTCTGGCTTATGTTCTTGGAAGACTGCTCCGGCCGCTTTGTGGGGGATGAATTATAGATGAAACGAGAGGAAGCAAAGCAACCAGCAAACGGGTCACTGGAGTGGAATGAGTACAGATAACTCTGACCTGGCGGCCAGGAAGATGATGTGCAGGTGCGGGCATGCTGGGCTCCGTGTCTCCTCTGTTACTTTCCAGTCGCTTCCTGTGGATATCGGTGAGCAAAACGCTGCCTGCCCACGGGCACTGGGGTGTGGAATGGGGGTGGGGAATGAGAGCCATCCTGTCCCTTCCCTGTGCACTACTCAGACCCTCACCACATTGGCCACCAGCGAGTATAGAGTTTACTCTGGAATTGACAGTGTTTCCTAGAAAGCATCACAGATCTTGCACTTAGCCTGCTGTTTTCATGTAAGGCGGTTTCCCCAATTTGAAGGCAAAAACAGGTGGATGTACTTTGGGGATTTCCAACCGGTGACTTTTCAGCACAGCTCGCCTGTATGGATGCCTTTGGTTTTCTTTCTTTCTTTCTTTCTTTCTTTCTTTCTTTCTTTCTTTCTTTCTTTTTCTTTTTCTTTTTCTTTTTCTTTTCTTTTTGTTTTAGCAAATTAGGCTTTTATTATATAGGATACATGCTTATAGTTCAAAGTTAAAAATATGGAAAATATAAAGAAAATAGAAGAATTTAAACATAACTTTTCTATTCAGAGAAACTAATTTGCATAATTTTAGTACATATGTTTTTGTATGTCATCTCTGTATACTTGACATATACTGCTATGTACATGTAAACCACATCACCTCCACCACCACCACCATTTCTACTAAGAAAATTTGGCATTTCTATTTTTCCAGCTCTGAGTTCCACTTTTCTTTCTTTTTTCTTTTTTTCATTTGCCATTTGAAATGCATGCCACTGCAGCGTCACCACGGGGGTGGCAGCGAAAGCTATCAGAAACAGACAGCTCTGCCATGGGGTCTTTACGTGGCTTTCTGTACTTATATCCCACGTAGGATCTGGAACAGATTGTGATAACGGAACCAGATCTGATCAAACCGCAGCCTCACTGAGATAGCAAATATCAGGAAACAGCCCTTCTGCTGACCCGGAGTGGGCGTCCATCACTCCCATTGCGTTTGCTGGCCCCAGCCCCTGCGGCCGTCCCTGGCGCTGCCAGCATGAATGGCCCGCAGTGGACTTGCTTACACTCGCCATTGATTCTCAGAGTTTCTTCTCTGAGCAGATTAAAATAGAAAGCGAACGGCTTCCCTCTTTGGCTTCCCGGTTCACAGGAGTCGCTTTCAAATGCAGAAAAACCCAAGGCCCTCAATAGATCGTGTCCCGCCTCCGTGATGCTCCTGCATTTTCTTTCTCTAAAGCCTGAGCCTCCAGCTTGTGCTGTTAGAGGGAGAAATCCTGCGTCTGTTGGAGGAGGCCTGTGGTACACTGCCTGTCCCTGTGCTGAGTGCCAATGAGGAGGCCGGCGGCCTGAGTGCCAGCCCTGTGGTGTTCTCTGCCTGTCCAGGCTCTGCTGTCAGAGGTGTCCTTGGCGTTTTCCTCTCATGAACACCTTAGGGACTATTTCGCAGTAAGAAGAGCTGTTCTTCTGTTTTGGTTTTTAAAAGCTGCTTAGTGTTTCCTCCCCTTGAACCCTCAATGGCCATCCTACAACTCAGGCCCTTGCTGGATTCCTGGAGAGGGAGCGGCGCTGTGCCAGCAGGGGGCGCTCACAGCATGCCTATTTTGTGGGCTGTGGAAAAGGGACCTGGAGGTTTGTGTAGTTGGGGGGTTTGTGTAGTTATTTTACCTGGAAGGCCCGCAGAGATTATGCCTTGGATTAGAAGTGATTTCCTCCCATTGAAAGGTTTAACTTTCCTGAAGTTGTAAATCTCAGCAGCAGAAAGTGTTTTGGTGTCTTCAGTTCATGAGCCCAGGTGCTGGGGTGAGCATTTCAGAAGTGCAGGTGGGGGAGGGAGCAGAGAGGAACTGGAGGGGATGGGTTGGGTGAGCCTGGAAGGTGGTAAAATGTTCAGGCATTTCCTCAGCTTCCTCGGGGTGAGTTCCACAATTATCCAGCAAGCTCCTGGCAATGAGAGAGCTGTCCTATGGTTGATCCACCTTCAGCCTGACAGGTGATGGCCCTAGACCAGGTCCTGAGGCTTAAATAACTCCTTAGTTCCCACACGGTGAGCTCTCTTCTCCTCTGTTCCCCGCAAATGAGACTTCTTTCTCGCTGTCAGCGTTACTGCTGCTCATTGTTCCCACCTCAGGGCGAAATCGCCGTGGCATCATCGCGACCACGGTGACCTCTTTTCTGGTTCTGTCTACACTTCTGTTCTCATGTGTCTTCCTCTTCCTGACTCGGATTTCCCTGAAAGAGCTGCCCTATCGGCATTGTGGGTCTTCCATGAGTAGATGGGTCTGGGGCGATTGTCATATTATGAACCAACTGGTGCACAAAATTCATGCATGGGTAGGTTCCATAGACCCAGCCGGAGATCAGGGCCAATCAGGTTCCCCAGCTCCCTGCCTCCTCCTTCCCTCGATGCCCTGCCGCTGGTCACCCACCATGTTCCGCACCACCTTCTGGTGGCCAGCACACATCAGAGCGAGTGATCAAACTCCCATCCTCCCAGTCAAACTCCCGAAGGGACACTTTGCATATTAGCCTTTTATAGATAGATGATAGATAGATAGATAGATAGATAGATAGATGATAGATAGACAGACAGACGTCATATGTAGCTTCGCCTTCTGAGCCCCTAGCGTTGTACAGCCCTTTCCAGCCTCTGTACATAACTGTGTGTTTGAAGTGTCCCCCTCCTCTAAATTCCTCCTAAATCGTGAAAGCTCAGGCTATGTAAAAATGGGCTCTGTCTCTGCCCATGGGTTTCAGTATCCAGGTCTTTGGTCCACTTTTCAGTTCCTTGTTATTTTGTGGTTCTGTAAGGGGATTGCTGCTGTGCTGGTTGACTCCTGAGTGAATATTCCTCATTTTCTTTTTTTCTCCTAAGCAGCTTCTGAGTCCAGAATTGTTGAAAAGCCAGGCCTTCTAAAAGAGTTCAGCAAGGGTTCATCAGCAGTTTTTATAAGTGCGCCATCTTAAATCTCTATCACTAGATATTATGACGTAGGCATCGCACGGACGGTAGTCAGCAGAGTGCACAGTGTTTGAGCCAAGCCAGATGGGGATGTGCCCCATCAATACAACTCACCAGAGACTCATGTTTTGGGCTTGGCAGACATTTGAAATGAGGCTCCTTCTAAAATCAGTCAGGTGTTCTTTCAAATCCACCCACTTCGAGACCCCCTATCATCCCTCTGGCACCTTTCCCCCCTCCCCACACACACATGTGTTCCACCTTTGAGGTCAAAGGCTCTCAAAATTCTAGAAGGCCCGTTTCCCAGGCAGTGATACCACAATGGAAAATATCCTTGGAATACTCAGCCTCTATATATAGAGTCTGGCTAAGCTGTTGCTAAAGGAAATGGTGACCCAGTAGTTTCACGGGCCCTGTTACTTTTCACCATTAGGCCTGATCCTAAACAGACTGAAGCTCAAGGCTTTGACCTAGGCTTGGAGCTTTCCAAAGAACTATAAGGTAAATGACTCCTACATTAGTTCAACATTTTATGTATTGTTCTGGGGATACAGAAAGGAATGACAGACAATAATCATGTTAACATGGCATGAAGTTTGGCAGGGCAGGGAGGGAGGAGAGACAGACGGCCTGAGAAGGACTTTTTAATGATCTGGAGAATTTCCTTGAGCCAGATCTACAAACTTTCAATACCGAGCCCTTAGAGCAGCCCATCGCTTCTCACAGAGGTTGCTGTGATAATTCTTCACATTATTACGTTTTATGAGATTGAGTTATACAATGGCTGTTAACTGCACACAAAGTCATTAAAAATTAAGTTTCATGTTATTATTTTGGGTGTCATGAGAGTAGCGAAACTAGCACATTTGATTCCCAGAATAACTGCTTCATCAAAACGATGAGTCATGGCGAGCTGAAGGGACCGTGCTTTAATGAAGCAGTCTGGTGACGTGGCTCATCTATGCTGAGCAGCAGACTGACAAGGGAATAGGAGACAATCTATTTAAAAAAAAAAAAAAAAAAAAAAAGAATTAGTCCCCGATGCTGTCCGTCTGTCTTTACTCCCCTCTCTATACCATCCAAAATGCCCCTTCTCGAATACACTCTTGTCTTGGGGCTTTCCTTAACTACAAATAATAATATGAAAGAATCTCAATTATTTTAGCTGCTATTCCCCACTTGGCATTTGTTAACAAGTAAGAATCACCAAACATTTTCTTATGTATCTGCTGTGTTGACGGCACCATGGGGCCAGGAAAGACTCTTTCTAAGATCATCTCTTCTTCTTGCGGAGGAGTGCCGAGCCCTGTAGGAGCACCTGGCCCTTTTGGAAGTGTGTGTGTGGAATAGTCAGACCCATGGCGCACGTGTAGCCAGCAGAAAGGAATGATGGAGCAAAGGGTGGGTCATCAGTCCCTCAGAAAGGAGAGAGGACATGAGTTCAACTCAAAAGAATAGTTTAGATTTTGAGTAAATTGCCATTTTTAGCATTTTCTAATTTGTTTCCTTCTAATTTCACAAACTAAAAATGTCCTATGAGCAAATGGTAGTGCACAATTATTCTCATGCCGGTCTCAGCTGACCGTGGTATGAGTAGTTTTAGTTATTTTTCTAGCCCTGGGAGAGGACTCACTTGAAAGGCGGAGTTTTAAGTCTCACTGGCCCTGGAGGTGTGAAATGGTGGAGTAGTAAATTCTAGTGTCAGGGAGCTATAGCCAGACAAGATGAGAGGGAAAATTAGCAAGTAGACACACAAAGAGAGGGAAAATGAGCAAGTAGACACACAAAGAGAGGGAAAATGAGCAGTGTTCAGCCTCAGCAATGTAATCATAGGTGATTTTTATGACTTGTGATATTCTGATATAAATGTTTCAAGGTAAATTTCAAGTGTATTATCTTCCACTGAGTATCATGTAATATTATTTTTTAAAATACCTTAATAAACTCCTGCTATGTGTCTTGTGATGTACTTAAGTGATGGCTAACATGCTTGGCCAGTACCAGCTGTCTTGTTTTCACATTAAGCACAATACATCTAACTTTGCAAACGTCTTGACACACAATATGTTAGAGGTGTGACCTTTCAAACATACATCCCAACAAGGGCTGTCCTTTAAATTCGGTCCTGCATGAAGCTGTAATGGCCCGTAAACCAACGTCATCCACCAATGACTTAGTAAGTCTGGCCCCAGTCTTAGAGAGCCGGATGGAACTGCCTGGTGCATTGCCTTCCACCAGCGTGAGCTCTGGAAGGAAGGAGGGTGGGGTTGCCCTGTGGTCCTCCACCTGGTCTGCTCAGGAAACACACATCTGTGTGGCGCTCCCACACTCACGGCTCAGGCCCTGTGCCAGGGAGGCCGGGGCCTGCCTCTCAGGCTTGCCACGCCTGCAAGAAGACGGGCAACAGTTGGCAAACCAGCAAGAAGGAAAGGGCTGTTGGAGAAGGAGGACATGGCATGTAAATACATGGACGTGGGGAACAGCCTGGCATTTTGGGAACAACAGATGGCTTGGCATGACCAGGGTGTGAAGTGCACCACCGAGAGGAAGGCGCTCAGGCTGCTGGAGCCTTATTTCAAGCCGGACGAGAAAGGATTTTCTTAAGCTTGAAAAGTCTCCATATTATTAAGGAAAGCTGTTATCTGCCCTTGCCGCCATCGTCAGGAAGAAAGTTCTAGTAAGCTGCTCAGGAACACTTACTGAAATTGGAGAGATTTAGGACAGGAGGTCCAAAGGCTATCAATAAGCCTAGAAGGGCAACGGGACGTGTCAAAGCGATGTCTTCTTTTCATAAACTAATTATTTCTCTTTTCGGTCAGAATAATTAAGAAAACCACAGAGGGCCCTGGAATATACCATTTCTCTGCCGTTTGTATTGTTTTAATACTTGAAACGCATTAGCCTGTTTAATTTATACAACGACCTTACTGATAGATGGTCATCCCCCCCATTTTACAGATGGGAAAACTGAGGCCCAGAGCAGAAATATTCCCAAGATCTCCAGGCCACTAGGAGACAAAATGGAGATTTAAACACAGATCCATTTGATGCCAAGGTTAATGGTTCCTACTGAGCTGCCACTTCCCTGAGTCAGACTTAACCTGGGTCATACTTGGGTGTGACACTCCACTGCTCTGAAGAAAATGTAAATCCTTCATTAAACTGCCCCAAAGCGTTGGATGTTGGCACTGACTTCCCTAAACCAAAATATCCACGTGACCCATTCTGGAAGTTGCTAGGTTGAGAATTTCATAGCCGCCTTACCTTCAGCTTTTGGTACACACCCCACCTTGGCCAATGAATCCTCAAGTTGGGTTGAAGAGCAAATGGGGATTTTGTAAAATCTCTAAGTACGATGAAGCTTTCAGATGTGATCTCAGGAAGCCTCTCTCAACCTCAGCCCCTCGTCTCCAAAAGGAAGATTCTGGACTAATAATCCCAGTGGTCTGTTCTTGGCTCCAAGATCTTGCACAAGCTCTGAAATAGAGGGCATTGGCTTCTATAGGTACGCTGCCTGCTGGCTCAGAGGTGAGGAGGCTTTAAGTATGATTACTTAACAGCTGCCAGATTCAGAATCAGACTGGCGAACTGTGCTTTCTGTATTTCTCTTTAAGGCCTCCCATGGTCTGGCATCTGTGGGATTCGTTACTATTGATATAACCAGTTTATAAACAGAAAATAGTTCTTTAAAAGCAGAGTCCCAGTGTGTTTAATGTTTAAAGCAATAGAAGCCAAGTAGCCAGAGTAGCTGTTAATAACATTACAGAAAGTTTGCTGCATGGGGAGAGGAGGAGCCCGGGGTCCAGGACATGGCTCTGCAGCCAGAATCTGGGGTTCAGCTCCCTGTGCCGCCACTTCCTGACTGTGGGCCTTGAGTGACCCCGTGCCCATGCTTCCGTGTTCTCACTGTGAGACAGTCACTGTGCTGTGTGTGTGTGGGGGGGGGGGGGTTGCTGCGAGGATTAAGGTGCCAATGTGGGCAGAGCTCCTGGAACTAAGCCTGGCCCGTAGGGGTTGTTAGCGTTTTGGATGATAGGCCCTAATGGAATGGAAGAAACTATTGAATTAATGGGTGAAGGAAGAGAGAGGAGGGAAGTTTCAAGAGGGCAAGAGCTTTTGTCTCTGTCTTCTACAGCTGTATCCTCAGCACCAGCCTGAGGGCCTAGCTCAGAGTAGGTGATCAGCAGACTGTTGTTGAATGAAGGAAAGGTCAAGTGTAAAGAGTGTTGAAGGGTCTGTTATCCTCTTTGTTCCAGACTTTTCCCATGTATTTATTTTTCATTGTATTGATTTCAGAGAGGAAGGGAGAGGGAGAGAGAGAGAAACAATGATGAGAGAGAATCAATGGTTGGCTGCCTCGTGCAGTGCAGGCCCCCTACTGGGGATGGAATCTACAACGTAGGCATAGGCTGATGCTCTATGCACTGAACCAAATTTTCTAGGGTTCCCCCTGAAATTTTAATGTTTGCTATGTTCAAAAACATTACGCCATATGCCATAAATCATATACCATAATGAGCGATAGCTAGCAGCTTTGGTCTCTGACTGACTCCCATTCCAATTTTTTCCTGATACTGGAAACAGAACTATCTGAACATTCTAGCTATGATAAGAGCAACTATTGCACTTCATCTTTTTCTTTTTTTTTCTTTTTGACAAGTGAAAAAAATCAGACCTCCAGTTATGTAGACATTTCATGGGCCTTGGCATCCCCTTTGTTCAGGCGGCGGCTGTCCCGGGCCAGCTGTCAGAGCTGCTGCTTGGGCAGCTGCTGGGCCGCACTGCCAGCTCCCTCGGGAGATTTAAACTGATTTCAAAGAGAACAGCAATCCGGGGATTCCAGAAATATGACAGGTCTCCGCTCACCCTGTTGGACTAGAAGCCGTGACCTAGAACCATAGACTCTAGGGAGTCAGCCTCCTCTGTGGACCCAAATGTAGGCCTGTCTTGAAAAATCTGAGTTTGATAAAAATCTCACACGCAGTCTTAGTGTTAATAATAATGCTTCAGAATCAGTTATGTGACCCAAGTGTTTGTAGGATTTTCACAATCATTATTTTATTTTTATTTATTTATCTAGTGTTAATCCTCACCTGAAGATATTTTTCCATTGATGTTTAGAGCGAGTGGAAGGGAGGGAGGGAGAAACATCCATGTGAGAGAGACA
This sequence comes from Pipistrellus hanaki, assembly GCF_964339955.1. Classification (NCBI taxonomy): domain Eukaryota; kingdom Metazoa; phylum Chordata; class Mammalia; order Chiroptera; family Vespertilionidae; genus Pipistrellus; species Pipistrellus hanaki. Next base: position 68,768,107 of record NC_140510.1, on the reverse strand, counting down.
CATCGATTGGTTGCTCAACCAGGGCCAAGAATGGAGCCTTCAACCAAGACCCTTGACCAGAATCGAGCCCAGGACCCCTCAGTTCCACTGAGCCAAACCGACTAGGGCTATCTTATTTTATTAAACACCCATGCTTTCTCCTCTTCATTCTTTCCTACGCAGACACTGCTCCCAAAACACTGTTCATTTGCCAGGGGGACAAAAACAGTCACTTTGGTTATTGAAATAAAATTAATCCTCCCAGTACGCTCTGAGTCACAAACTTGCTGATTTTTAAGGTGCCTTCCAGTGTCATACTATCAGCAATATGGAGGCACATACAACACACAGGGATTATTAGAAAGAGATGCTGATTTCCTCATTGCTCCCAAACAAATTAAATAGAGGTTAAAAGGTATTCAAGTTGATAGGAAGTTCTGCCGGTGGTCCTCATAAGACACACAGTCACTGAAGTGATTTCTAAGTAGAAACTCTCTACTCTTCTGAATCTGTGGAATCTGAGCGGAAAATACCAGTCACATCTCAATCAGAGGTTGATATTGGCGTGCTTACTGCGTGAATGTGGGAAGTACATGCTCATGTTCACACTACATGCTTGTGTCCTCAAGCCATACCCCAACCAGACCCATCTCTTCCCCACCCACAGCTCTGCCCTGTCCATCAAAGATAGCTGACACACTATTATGTATTATTTGGTCACACATACACACACACACACACACACACACACACACGTAAACCTCACATTTCTGTTGGATGCGAGTCATAAACCTGGATTCTAAACACTGAAATGTAACATGGCCGAGTCAGGTATGTCGACTCCTCGAATTAAAGGACCCTAGAGAGTCTGTGAGAACACAGAGAAAACCTTCCCATTTTCAAAGCAACCAGGTCTCTAAGCAAAGCCTGGTTCATGGGGTTAGCATTGCATGTAATTCCTTCTGCCTTCACATTTAAGATGTAGGTGTTCCCCCTCCCCACCACCATGAAGAAAGATGAGTTGGATTTGATAGAATTGTATCTAAATCGAGGAAGCTGTTGTATGTGAATTTCCCCGTTGGATGTGGGGTAGTGGTCTGGTGGGTCCCCCGTGGGCATCGGCCTTGTCCTGCACGTTCGAGCCGCATCAGCACTCTTGCCCTACTCGAGTGCACAGTGCTTCAAGCACTGGAATGCATCTCAGCATCGGAGGCAGATCAGCATCTTTCAACACAAACACTGTAGACCGTCTAGAGTCTAGAGTGTGCATTTTTCATAGCACAGGTGTGGATTTCTCCCCCAGGACACGAGAATGGTAAACCAACAGATCTTAGCCATCATGAGTTATGATCTGTCTTCTGAATGTTGATTTTAGATGGTCTAATTAGAATGTCACGTGGTTGGCAGAATGCATGATGGGCAGCCTGCTCAGTCGCGGTTGGTCTGCTGTGTACAGGGCGACGCTGGCCCTGGCACCTGCCTGTTGGCCCGCATTAGTGTGTCCACAGTGCTGTGTGTTGGCTATGACAAATGCATCAGCAGATGCAAAGTGAAAATGTGCCAGGGAAAATGTAGTGGGGAGTTGGGTGCAAAATTACCCATGAAAATAAAAAAATTTTCAAAAATAATGCCATTATTGCCTGGCAGGCATTGCTCAGTGGTTGTGCACTGACCTAGGAGGCGAGAGGTCACGGTTCGATTCCAGGTCAGGATATATGCCCAGATGTGTGCTTGATCCATAGTGTGGGGTGTACAGGAGGCAGCCGGTCAATGATTCTCCCTCATCATTTGATGTTTCTCTCTTTCTCTTCCTCTGCCTCTCCCTTCCTCTCTGAAATCAATAAAAATATATTTAAAATAATAATACTATTATTTAGGCATATCATGCAGTATAAAATGCACCCAAATTATGTATGTTAACATTAAAAATTATATGACAATATAATTTGGTTTAGTCTCTATCTTTTATTCATAGGTAAAATGTATTTCTTTTATATATTAGTGGCCTAATATATCTATTGAGCAAATAAGCTAATCTAATTCTTAGACTTATAATATTACTAAGAGTAATAATTCAAATATTTAAATGTAACTCTCTAGTGACTATTGAAGTAATTTCTAAAGGTAACATTGACATACAGTGTAAATGAGATATTAAGTTAATATTTTCATGCCTAAGATTCGAAATTGTAAGGTCTAAAGGCAACTTACCGATGACCAGTTCATCCTTAGCGTGCATACTGATTAATCTCCTGCACTAAGGTTCTGATGAACTTTCCATGTGTAGTTGTCTCTGCTTATAATAATCATTAGAAAATAGTTTTAATATACCCTGATTATTTAATATCAGTAGTCTGTAGGTTATTGCAACATAGTTCTTTTGTCCCTATTAGACAAATACAATTATTAGTTAAATAAAACAGGCATCATTAATGGATTAAATCATTCTGGGATTAATAAATACATTTCCTTTTTGCTAACCTATAATGTATTCTGACTTCTATTAAATAACTATTTAGTGACCCTCTGCTTGGTGCAGACACCATTCTAGCTACCTTCTTGGATGCTATCATTGCCAGTTTTTATAACAGCCCTGAATAAGACCCTTTGCCGTTGAGAAGAGCGACCTGCTCCAAGGCCGCTCTGACGTTGACAGCAGCACAAAACCCTTTCTGCAGGACCTTGGAAACAATGACAGCAGCCATGGCGCTAGGTAACTCCGCGCCTGTACACAAGCTGGTAGGAAATCTCTGATTCCAGTGTCTACGCTAGTCATTTAAAAATGGACTCAGTCGAAACTGGTTTGGCTCAGTGGTAGAGTGTTGGTCTGTGGACTGAAGGGTCCCAGGTTCGATTCCGGTCAAGGGCATGTACATTGGTTGCGGGCACATCCCCGGTAGGGGGTATGCAGGAGGCAGCTGGTCGATGTTTTTCTCTCATCGATGTTTCTAGCTTTCTATCCCTCTTTCTTCCTCTCTGTAAAAAAATTAATAAAATATTAATAAATAAATAAATAAATAAATAAATAAATAAAAATGGAGGCAAAGATACCCTGTCCACTTAGTCTATCTTTTTTTTTTTTTTTTTAATATATTTTATTGATTTTTAACAGAGAGGAAGGGAGAGAGATAGAGAGCTAGAAACGTCGATGAGAGAGAAACATCGACCAGCTTCCTCTTGCACACCCCCTACTGGGGATGTGCCCGCAACCAATGTACATGCCCTTGACTGGAATCAAACCTGGGACCTTTCAGTCCGCAGACCGACGCTCTACCACTGAGCCAAACCGGCTTCCACATAGTCTATCTTAAAGCAAGCCTTGCCTTTAGTGTTTGCCAATGCAAAGGACAGCTCTCCAAGGTCCCTCATGGACGCCCAGTGTTGTCCTGGGCCAGCCAGGGTGGGCCACTGGGCTATGCATAACATGAAGATGGGCAGCCGCCTGATGCCCTCCATTCCAGATCACGCATGAATGCATCCTTCTCCTGCGGGAACACGTTTCTCCAGTCAGCACCCCCTAACTGCTGCTATGGGACCTCCAGCCTCCTTCCTCCCTGCACACCTTCCCCAGCCACTCGAGAAGGCCCTAAGGACATGGCTCACAGGTTTCTGAGCCCTGACCTGCAGCCACATAGAACAGTCCCCATCTTTCCTCCTCTCGTGGCCCAGCTCTGTCTGGTCAGACCCAGCTCAGGCTGCCAGGAGCAGGCCTGCCGGGAGTACAGCTTCCCCCAACCATGCTGCCCCCTGTCCCTGCCCCCACGGTCAGCCTTTGCAAGCTCTCATGGCTGCAGCCTCCCCCAGGAGTGGGCCACGTCACTTGGCATCTCCACGGACCAGAGGAGAGTGCATGTGAAGCAGTCAGTCTTTAGTTTCTGCTTGCACCTCTGGCCCAGAGAACTCACCTTTGACATTAACCTCAAAACTCCAGTCCTCTCCATTTTTATTTCCTCTAACAAATTTAAAATCTTGGCCTTTCTCTGTTTCCCCTATAGTCTCTCCATCAGCACATTTGTCCCTAGACTCAGGCTTCAGGTATCTGACAGTTCAGCTGTGAGAACAGAATGCTTGGCCTCTCGCTACAGTTCTCCCTCCACAGTCACGGTGGCAGCTGGCATTGGCCCTGTGGTCGGTGGTCTGCCATGTGGCTGGACGTGGAGGGCCCTGGAGAACCTTTCAAAGATGGCTGGTGCCTGCGCTCATAGCCTAGGTCATAAGTCCTCTTTCGGGGAGAAAAGCTCGGAGGAAATAGCGTGGTGGGGCCCCTCACCCTGAACTCTCTGAAGAGAGTGACAGTGCATTGTGCGGAATCAGCCTTGTCTTCAGGATCAGGGAGCAGGATGGGGCTGGCACCTGAAGATAACGGAGAGGCTGAGGGAGCTTCTCCTCCTCCCTCCGCTTGCTCGCTGGGAGGTTATAATATAATGCAAAAGGCATGTGAGACCTGCCCACCGCTGTACTATGGGGGTGGGAGTGTCTACGGAGCATTTTCTAGGGCTTGAGTGAGACAGATGACCCAATCAGTAAAAACCGAGGGTGGAGCAAAGAACTTAGGGTGTCCTGTAAGGGTGGGTATACCTGTGTAAGGGTGGTGGATACTTGTGTCAGGGCAGGGGATACTTGTGTAAGGACAGGCATACTTGTGTAAGGGTGGGGGATACTTGTGTAAGGGCAGGTATACTTGTGTAGGCGGGGATACTTGTGTAAGGGTGGGGGATACTTGTGTAAGGGCAGGTATACTTGTGTAGGCGGGGATACTTGTGTAAGGGTGGGGGGTACTTGTGTAAGGACAGGGTATACTAGTGTAAGGGCAGGGATACTTGTGTCAGGGCAGGGATACTTGTGTAAGGGCGGGGTATACTCTTGTAAGGGCGGGGATACTTGTGTAAGGATGGGTATACTTGTGTAAGGGTGGAGATACTTGTGTAAGGGCGAGGATACTTGTGTAAGGGCAGGGATACTTGTGTAAGGATGGGTATACTTGTCAGTGTGGGGGATACTTGTGTCAGGGCAGATATTCTTGTTTCAGGGTGGGGTATACTTGTTTCAGGGAGGGGTATACTTGTGTAAAGCAGGGTATACTTGTGTAAGGTGGGATATACTTGTGTCAGGGTGGGGTATACTTGTGTCAAGGCGGGATGTACTTGTGTCAGGCGGGTATATCTGTGGATCTGTGGATCACTGTGGAATAGTTATGTGCTAGGGGATACACCACAATCACCCTGCCAGTGCTGGTTCTAGTTTCCAACACTGAGATTAGTCTGTTAACCATTGTAAAGGGCCTCCCTCCCACCGGACAGTGCGGGGCCAAGTCAGTGCGGGTTTTGTCAGGATGCCAACTCAGAGCTTAATGAAGACAAATGTGGTTACCAGGCTGGTCCTTGTGTCCAGGGGCCTGGAGGACACCAGGCCACGCCCTGTTTCCTTTGGTCAGTGTATGCCTCTGAGTTATTGTCCATAATAACAATTCTTACAGGTCACTGTTCTTGTATGTATATATTTTAAAGACACAGTTTGAGAACTGAGTTTCCATTGGGAAAAACACAGAGACTTTAAAAAATACAAAAGGTAATGCTGTTGGCTTATTTCCTCACTAATTAACTTTTAACTGATTTAAGATGGCTGATGAACAGGAAATGTCTCGAAAAATCAGAACTGGATGTTACACACACCAGGTCTTCCTAGTGTATGGCCAAAAAAACATTGGTGTCCAGAGCTTTTAGTGGGATTGCCCTACGAGGGACCTTCAGGACCAGTCAACGTTAGGTAAAAGTAGTACTTAATGGAGGCACCAAAATACTAATTTTTTGCAGTTGAATATTAGCCACAAAACTATATAATATTTTGCTTTCATTGGATCAAGTGATTAGTCACTTCCTTCGCCAAAAACTGTATGCGAGAATATGATGAGAAGCATGTGATGCACTTACCACGACACCTCCTCTCATTGGAGGGTGAGATGGCAACACACTTCACCTTGGCAACTTACTGATGGGTAGGAGATGGTATGGTAACCATTGCCAGCATCACCATAAGCACCGACCTTGAGTCCATTCATGATGCAAGTGCAGCAGGGACTTCACCCACGAAGCTCTCACTCTGAGCTCCCATACACCTCTGCCCTTCCCTCCCCATCATCTTCCTTCCAAGCTTCATTGCTTCAAATGTTAAAATAATCCACCAGAAGAGTCTTTTTCTCTAATAAAGAAAAAGCCCAAACGAAGCTTAAAAGCCAGAACAAGCCTGCTTTCAGCTTTTGCTTCCAGTCCCCCTCCTGTCCGCCCTGAGCCCCACGCTCGCTCCTGTGTACACACACCCACTCCCGCAGATTTTCGGAGGCAGAAGAGCTCTGCTTGCTTTTTGTGCAAATTCAATTGCAAGGAAGACAACAGTGTCGACAGGAAGCTGAAAGGAGCTCCCAAGTGCTTCTGGAAAAGCTTCTACGGAATGTCATCCTGAGGAAGCAGCATCCGCCGTCCCCCGGGGCCTGCACGTGACCCCCTCAAACCTCTGAGACAGTGAACAGGTTTGAAGGCAGAATCAGGGCCTGCATATTGTGGTCACAGAGGGATTGGTGGACTGTGTTCATGGAATTAAGTCACTGTCCTGTTTCTTCTCTCTCCTCTTTGTGGTTTTCTTGTCATTCTACAAAGCTGGAGAGGCGGTGGGACTGAGGGGCCTCCTGGACACAGAAGATAGTCTACAAATACAGTTGTTTAAATTTTTCAACCCACATCCGCGCTGGACGTTGTCTTCTCTGGAGGGAATCTGTTGCAGGAGGCTGCTGTGTGCTGGCTCTGGGCAGCCATGACTAGCTGTGCCAGGAACGGACCCTAAATGAAGTCGGGACAAACACAAGGCTTTTATTCTGGAGGCAGACAGACGCTTCGTGCTGCCCGCCCTCTCTCTCTAACCAGGTTAATTTCTGCTGCTTTCACCCTGCTTGGCCTTAGGACAAAACACATTTAAAACATGTCCTTTGGCCAGGGAGACTTCCTCCCAGCATTCACTGTAGCATTCTTCTATGACGACGAAGAGCAAAGTGTTTGCTTTTTGTTAATCCTCACCCCCTTACCCCCCAGGATATTTCCCATTGATTTTTAGAGAGAGTGGAAGGGAGGGGCAGAGACAGAGAGAAACATGGATGTGAGAGAGACACATGCATTGGTTGCCTCCTGCACATGCTCCAACCAGGGCCAGGGATCCAGCCTGCAGCCTGCAACTGAGGCCCATGTCCTTGGCCGGAATTAAACCTGCAGTCATTCAGACTGAGGGCCGAGCCTCTAACCACTGATCAGACAGGCGACACAGTCCCACATGGACAAGGGGATCACAGGCCGGGAAACCGCTGCTCCAGAGGTGTCCTCCCCGTGTCTGAATTCTGGAACGTGTCAGGTGTGGGAAGGAGGCCAGGGCCAGGACACAGAAACCTCCGGTCCATTCCTGGACTGCTGACCAGGTATAAAATGGTAATCCCTGAACCCCCGCCTTCGCCTTCTGGGGCTGCATTTATAGTGGGAGCCGCCAGCAGCCTTTCCGGTCCGTCACTGTGTCTTCCGAATGGGTGTTTTCCTTGGGCACATGGCACGCTGCTTTCCCAGATGCAGTGGGGACAGAATCCTAAAATCAGCTATTCTCTTCTTGGTGCTGCTGGGGAGAGCAGACTGGTCCGAGGGACCTGGCCTTGAATCAGCCCCGTGGAGAACGCCATCTGCCCGCATGTGCTCCTGGGCTGCAGGAGGGGGGGCAGCGCTGGGGCCGCCTTCTCGTTACCCTCAGTCCTCCCACGCGCACAGACTGGCTCTCCTTAATTGAGGAACAGGCATTACGGATGAATTTTCATGACTTTGTTCATTCTGGAATTTTTCTTCATAAGGCAGTCAGCTCGTTATATTAAAAATGTATATCACAACGGAAGCTGTTTTGTAAAACAGGCATTAATGCAGCGCTGGGTCTACTTATTTGCACCTTGGGGGTGTAAGACAACAGAGCAAACTGCTTACGGCTTGAGAAATCATCGCCATCCACAGCTAATGGCCGTGAGACAGGAAGTGAGGCGATGCCTCCCCGGGACCCCAGGCCCGTGGCTGGGGTTGGTTGTAATGAGGGGGGAAAGGTCAGTGGAAATTGGATCAAGATGCAGCACAATTGGATGTTAATTCTCTTTATTGTTTGTCGAAAATAGAGCATGAAGGAAGATCATTGAAGTTCAGTGCTTGTCATCATAAGCCTTTTGAACGACGGTGTGCTCCTTCCAGCCCACAGTGTGTGCCCTCTGGGATTTGGTCTTTGCCAGAACTATTAGATCAGTTTGTAGTTTTTATAAGTGCTCCTGCTTGTTTCTGGGGCTACTGCTACCAGTAATACTGGAATGAGAAGTCTTGAAGCTATTTTATTTTATTTTATTTTAAATATATTTTAGCCCTAAATTGTTTGGCTCAGTGATAGAGTGTCGGCCTGCGGACTCAAGGGTCCCAGGTTCGATTCCAGTCAAGGGCATGACCTTGGTTGCGGACACATCCCCAGTAGGGGGTGTGCTGGAGACAGCTGATCAATGTTTCTCGCTCATCGATATTTCTAACTCTCTATCCCTCTCTTCCCCTCTGTAAAAAATCAATAAAAATATATTTAAAAAATGAAATTTCAGAGAGGAAGTGAGAGGGGGAGAGAGAGATAGAAACATCAATGATGAGACTCATTGATCAGCTGCCTCCTGCATGCCCTACACTGGGGATCAAGCCCACAACCCAGACATGTGCCCTGACCGGGAATCAGTGACCTCCTGGTTCATAGTTTGATGCTCAACCTTTGAGAAACACCAGCCAGGCGTCTTGCAGCTATTTTAAAGATGAAGGCCCCACCCCCACCCCCCAAAGCAGCAACCTAAAGTGGAGTCCCATTGTGATCTCTTTATGCATCCACACTATCTTAACGATGCCTCCTGGTATGTCCTCTGGTTAAAAATAAAAACTGCATATGAGGCCTGGAAAATTAAAGCCGAAATGCTTTTATGTTTTCTTTATTGTAATTACACCAACATTGCTTAGCTATCACTAGCCTGTAAACGGGAAGTGCTTCGGGGGTAATCACCAAATCATTAATTTGCCATTGAGTGCGCTTCTGCAAGTTTCTCTAGCCAGGATTTATTTTCCAACAGTTTCCCTGAAGACTTCTTTTTTATTTTATTTTTTTAAACTGAGAAAAAAGGCCTTTTGGTAGCACACTCCTACAGTCATAGGACATTAAACAAGATGTGGTATAAAATCTTAACAATGAAAAATTTAAAAGAAAGTAAAAGGAAACCTGCATCTGTTGTAACTGCCTGAGAGCCGGTAGGTGCCCGTCTGCGGGGAACAGAGAGCAGGGGCACCCTCACTGCTGATGAATGAGAAGGAAACATGGTGCACGCTCCCCACCCAGCCTGCCTGCACCCTCCCGGGCTGGTCAGGACAGTCCTCCCTAATCCTCCGACTCAGTCCCTTGTTCATGGGTCACCTCTCACATTTTCACTTTTCAAAATTTAAAAATGACGGTTGACTTAAAAGCTCTGCCCATGATTACTGGCCTGTCCCCACCAATAGCACGTATTTTGTTGAAATAAAAATGCAGAATGTTCCAAGTGAGCCTGGGTGGCAACAGGCCCGTTTCCTACAGTTGACACCCAGGGAGGTGTCTGTGAAGTCAGGCTATCACTTGTGATTCCAAACCAAAACAAAGCTGACTTCCCAAAGGTGGCAGAGGCCCCGGAGGCAGCGGGGATGTGCAGGTGCAGGTCCTTGACTACGCTTGCTGCCTGCTCGTCTCTGTGCGTGGAGGGCCCTTCCCCTGATGGAGCAGCCGGCTGCGTTTTCAGGAACAAGAAAAGCAGTTAGCAAAGACGGACAATGGCACACAGAAGCACAGACACAAGTGCCTTACATTTTAGCTTGCAACAGCTAGTGCGTGGGACATCCTTATCCAGAAAAAGCGACCAGGTGATTGTTGGCCAAACACACCGCCGGGTCCCCACAGCGGCCTGGCATTCCCTGTGCAGTGCCCACTGTCTCCCCGCTACCACCGTATTCACAGTGGGCAAAGCAGCAGGAGGGAGGCAAAGCCAGGGGACCCAAGAGGAAGGGTAGGGCTTGATTTGGGAGGAGACCATGGGATACTTGTGCTAAAAGGGAACCTCAGCATTTTTATATGGGAACCCAATGCAAGCACCGATGGGAGTCTGACCTGGAGGCTGAAGATGTCTACCAGAGCCATAATCACAAGCTCCGAAAGGATGGCCGGCCCTTTATTTTAGTCAGATCCATGCCGTACTTCTCTCTAATGGAGAAAGAGAATTACACATAGAGACATTCCTTTCAGGAACCGCTAAGTAAAAATGTATGGAAGTGGTTTTAGATTTGATGGGCAGTTAGTTACTTGTTGAAACTAAGAGTCACTTAAAAAAAAAAAAAATCTAGTCCAGCTGGCATGGCTCAGTGGTTGAACATAATAGTTCAATTCCTGGGCAGGGCACAGGCCCCGGTTGTGGGCTCGATCCCCATTAGGGGTGTGCCGGAGGCAGCTGATCAATGCTTCTCATCGTTGATGTTTCTCTCTCATCATCTTCCTTCCTCTCTGAACTCAATAAAAATACATTAAAAAAGCACAACAACCCTAAATAACCCATTTGTCCCCCTCCATCCATGAAGACGATTAGAAAATATTTATACACTGTAATTATAAGCAACATAGATGTATTTTATATTTTTTTGAGATTTTTTTTACTCTTTACACAATGCAAAACGAGAAAAATGTGAGCACACGAAGTGACACACAAATGATGTATCTACAAAGCATTGAGTTACGGAGAGTGGAAGCTCCCATGTTTGGGCAGAGAGATGCCAGAGGTCCGTGCTTCTGCCAAATTGAACTCCTCTCTCATTAACCATAAGCGGTGTCTGCTCAGAGCACCCTGGAGAGGTAGTATCAAGATAATAATAATATTCTTACCAATAAACTCAGCACAGCATAAGGAAGATTTTTTTTTTTTTTTTTTTAGATTTGAGAGAGTTGCTGGAAAATGTGCAATTGGAAAATAATTTACACATGCAGGCGCACGCACAAATTACAGGCTGTCGCCGTGGCGCTTTAGAAAACTTACAAATTCAGAAAATAGGATATTCACATTCTCTCAATGGTTTCAAACTATGGCATCCACGTGGCTGAGCAGATGACTAAGCAGACTCAGGAGAAGAGCTCGAAAATCGGGCCGTGGGGAAAGCGCTGACATCAGGCTCCAAAACCTAGCATAATTATCACTTAAAGGAAGTCAATGTGGGAAATGAATTAAACTTCTCAGGCCATTAATTTTTCTAGTCCTCAGATCCATTTCTTCCTCCACACCCATGCGCCATTGTGTTGTAATCTAGCCCAGTATCAAAAATATGTTACAGGGTCCTAACTGGTTTGGCTCAGTGGATAGAGCATTGGCCTGTGGACTGAGAGGTCCCAGGTTTGATTCCAGTCAAGGGCATGAACCTTGGTTGCGGGCACATCCCCAGTAGGGGGTGTGCAGGAGGCAGCTGGTCGATGTTTCTCGCTCATCGATGTTTCTAACTCTTTATCCCTCTCCCTTCCTCTCTGTAAAAAAATCAATAAAATATATTTAATAAAAAAAAATATATATATATATATATATATATATATATATATATATATATATATATATATATGTTACAGGGACTCTAAAAACCAGACCGACCTGGAGTTCCCATTATTTTCCCACACTACTTATACTTGCCAGGAGCCTCTCTCTCTTCTGAGATTAGTCGGTTTTTTCCTAACCAGAAAGACCTTAGCCTTTCTCACAGGGGGTAGTCCTTGCACAGTGGCAGGGTTTTGTTTGTTTGGTCTGGTGTGATGTTTACAGTTTTGCACAGAAGCTTTATGGCCTTCTTGTCATGTATTTGCCTTTGTGAACTCATTCTCTCCAATGTCACATGATAGCAAACACGGAAGTAAACCTGCTATGTGACTTACCTGCCACCACTTGGTTGAGGGGGCTGTTTGGTTAACCATTGGACTTACCCAACCGAGAAGCCGCTTTTCCATTTCTTCTTTTCTCTTAAGAAGGGTTCCAACTTCCAGCAGTTTCACATCGGCGTAATAAGAACACATTTATAGGACACTTCCTACATCCTGCTCTCTATTCTAAGTTCTGGAGGTAAAAGGAAACTTTTGATCACTGGGACAACCCTAAATATATAGACGAGAGCAGAGGCACACAGAAGATAAGAAACGTCTCCAAAATAGCACATCTAGGAAGGGGCCAAGTCAAGATTTGAACATGAGCCAATGGTGTCTAGAATCTATGGCCTCCGCCACGACTCTGTTCTCTCTTATACAGAAGCTTACTCATGTTTTTCCCCCCAATTATACAGAAGAGACCTTCCCAAAAGGTTAAGATGAGTGTTTGTCTTTTTTATCATATGATGGACCTACTACTTTAAAAACGCTGAGGTTTTATTATTGGAATCACTCTGATTCTGAGCATATATAGATTTTTTAAAATGCTACTACCAAGTTCAAAACAAATATCATATTGAAAAGAAAACATGCCTTAAAATTGGCACTGTACATTACCATATGCTCTTTGCTTTCTCTTTTCAGGATAGTATTTTATATAATAGTAAAATGAAATGTGTGTATATTTAGAAGTTCCTATATACAATGACAATAGATTCCATTCAATAAATATTTTAGAGAATACATAATCAGAAAAATTCATACATAATCATGTGTTTTACAATGAAAAATTTTGTTTTAAAATTAAATTTTCAGAAGACAAAGTCAAATTTCTTGTGTTAAATAATGTCAATGTGAAATAATATTAAATGTTAAATAGTTTAATGTTCTATGTGCTATGACTGGCACTATACATGTACTTTTACATCTTTAGAAAATGAGTTTTAGTCTATTAAAAATATTTATCTGGTTTTCCCTAAAAAAGAGAAAGAGACTATTTCAGAGAATTATATGCATTTCTTCAAGTATATTTGCTCATAATATTCATTAAAAACCTCTCAAATGTGTATTTTTTAAATGCTAGAAAGCTCCTAAATTGTAAATTAGTCATTATTTGGCCTTTAATTATTATAATCATCCCATCAGAAGAGCTGACTTATATAAAGTCAAATTAGAAGGAATCCCACAAATGAATATCACATTTAATAGTGAAACTATATGTCAAACCACCTACTTATTGACATGTGAAACATGATTTTCTCTCCCAATAAGTAAATAGAACAGTGGTTCTTACAGGTTGAGAACCCCTGCTGTATAGCCTAAGACCATCGGAAAACAGATATTTACATTATGATTCATAACAGTAGCAAAATTACAGTTATGAAGTAGCAACAAAAAGAATTTTATGGTTGGGGGGGTCACCACAACATGCGGAACTGTATTAAAGGGTTGTGGCATTAGAAAGGCTGAGAACCACTGAACTAGAGAAGCTAAATGAAAGCAAGGCGATTCTTCATTTGTCCTCACTACATTTAAACAAGTGACTTACTGTTTGTCATTTACTTCCTCTCACTCTGGAGAAGATGCAAAGTATTATCAGATCTCCCTTGAAATATACACACACACAGAGGCAGGCACACACACAGCCACAACAAAAATATGTTAATGTAGCCAGTGTTATGATTGTTTATAAAACAAAGGATGTAATCACATTAAAAGAAATAGGGGAAACAATTCAGTAACAGTACTGTTGGAGGAGAGCCAGGTAAGCTCTCCATTACTGGACAGAGAGAATGGGATACTCAGAGAAAGCAGAAGATGGAACGGGAATAAAAGGATGGAAAATATTTTTAAAATGTCAGATAAATCCACTTAACAATTCTTCAGTTTCATGCCCTTGACAATTAGGAACAATACATTTTATTCCTAAAAAAGGACAGAAAAAGGAGGAGAAACTTTCCCAAGTTACATTTAATAATGAAGTCAGAAAATGAGGTGATGTTGATGGTAACAATTTGGGAAAGACTGTATGCCCTTATAAATGAGAGTTTTTATGTTTACATTAGTGTACTTGAAAAGAAATCTCTTACCTCCAAATTACAATAGATTTTACCTACTGGATTAATCAGATTTATAATTTTTAAAAAATATATTTTATTGAGTTTTTACAGAGAGGGATAGAGAGTTAGAAACATCAATGAGAGAGAATCATCAATTAGCTGCCTCTTGCAGACCCCTACTGGAGATGTACCCGCAACCAAGGTACATGCCCTTGACCAGAATCGAACCTGAGACCTTTTTGGTTTGCAGGCCGACACTCCACCCACTGAGCCAAACCAGTCTTGGCCAAATTTTTAATTTTATAAGTGGTTTGATATCAACTGAGTTTACCAAGTAATCAAATAATGCATGCAGTTATTTTGTAATAGAAGTGTGTAAACACCTAGCTAAAAAGTATTTTAATGGGATACAGACTGGCCTAAGAACAGGACATGATGAAGTAAAAAATTATGTGAAATAATCAGCTGTAATGTACATATGATCTTTCATTCTAAGGGACTGTTGAAAATATCACTAAAATGAGACTGAAGATCTTTTATTCGTCAAAGAAACCACTTGATAAATGCAGACAATGCTACAAGAGGTTGCTTCTACTACTCAGAAATTAGCAAAAATTTGTGGTTGTTATGGGGATACTTAAACTACAGAAAGAAAGAAATTAGAATATAATGAATATAATGAATTTTTCTTGAAGTTCAACTAATGCAGGGTTAAAGCATATTTATTATGCAAATGTCTAGCCACCCGTGATATTAAAATAGATGAATAGCAAATTTGTAATATATTTAAATTAGGCCAATCTTGTCATTGAAGTCTTCAGCAAAGTTTAGTTACTAATGACTTTAATTTTCAAATGTGGTTTTACATAAATAAATACACAAGTACATTTATAAAAATAAAGGCTGTTTTTGGTTACTTTATTTTGCATTTCTTAAATTTATATTTTTATTGATTTCAGAGAGGAAGGGAGAGGGAGATAGATAAAAACATCAATGATGAGGTAGAATCATTGATTAGCTGCCTCCTGCACACCCCCTACTGGGGATCAAGCCTGAAACCCAGGCATGTGCCCTTGGCCAGAATTGAACCTGGGGCCCTTGGATCTGCAAGCTGACTGAGCCCAAACCAGCTATGGCTGCATTTTTTAATAGGAACAAAATAAATCAAAGTGGATATAATGGGCCACATCCATTGGACAGTACATGATGTGTAAAACATTGCTCCAGTGTTGAGCAGTAGACCACACCTTCAGGGTGGGATTTAGCAGCTTGCACATGCCCAGCTTTGCTGCTAGCTCTAAGTCAGAGAAACAGCAGAGCTAGAGTACATTAGAGAAACAGATCAGGCAAATCAGTGAACAATATGGGTGTTTTAAAAATAAGAGGTTTCAGGGGTTAGTAAGGTCTGTGGTCAAATAAAGAGTCCATGCCTTGTCTAAATGAGCAGGTTACATCGGCTAAGAGTTGTCCTGTGTGAATTCGAACCTACACATGCTAGATCTCATTTTTTCACAGGAAGCTGAAGATCTATATTTTTATACAAAAACTCCTAATTTTTCTATGTGGGCAAGTGATATAAACATTGAAATCATCTAGTTACTGCCATGAGAAACTAGTTGTTGTTTTTTTAACTTTCATAGAGGTCTTTTTTAAATTAATTTTTTAAAAATATATTTTATTGATTTCAGAGAGGAAAGGAGAGGGAGAGATAGAAACATCAACAATGGGAGAGAATCAGGGATCTGCTGCCTTCTGCATGCTCCACACTGGGGTCGAGCCCATAACCCAGTCATGTGCCCTTGACCGGGAGTGGAACTGTGACCTCTGGATTCATAAGTCAATGCTCAACCACTGAGCCATGTCAGCCAGGCCTTTCTTAGAGGTCTTTATATAGACATGTTCTTAGTAAGTAGGCTAAAATCTGATCAGCGAGGGAACTTGTTGGTTGGAATCTCGAGGTGTTTCCTCAGTCACTGGTTTAGGAATATGAAGCAGTCCACCGTGCTTTGTCCGTGTGGCTTCCAGTATATGGCACCTCCTCTTGCTGGAGATGTAAGTCTGTCCTTCAGGAGTCCTCTAGCTCCCAGGGGCAGACCTGACACATCCTGTCAGTTCTTGTCATCTAGACCTTGGACTGTTTTCATAGTTAATTAACTGTTGTTACGGGTCACAATAGAAGTTTAAATGGGCTTCAGTCAGAGAATTGACTAATTGCTGCTCTCATCCTTTGCCTATCCTCAGACAGAATTTTTGGCCGAGTAACCACTATTTTTCTGATACAAATTAAGGTACACTCACTCACTCACTCCTTTGGCTTTAGAATAAGAAAAATAAGGGTAGTATCTTCAGTGTTTTAAAATGTAATCTTAAACCCGAAAGGCATTGTGTTTGGTCCTCTGAGAAGGAACATTCACCAGCATCATCTCCATGTGCCCGATGAGGTTCCCCGTTGCTAGGAGCGTCCATGGTTTCCGTCTACGTGTAACAAACACATGATGGCTAACATGTATACAATGCTTAACATTTACAAACTGCATTCTCATAGAAGATCCGAGTTATCATATTTTGATTCTAGATATAATGGCACACATGAAACTCTCTTTCTCCCTTTGAACCGCCAAAAAGGGCCTTTCCAAAAGTACCTTAATGGATTCTTTCCTATGTCTCATGGGAAAATGTTGTCACCTGAAATGGAAAAGCTATCTCTGGTTGAGATGATCACAGTGTAATAACATAAACTTGATTCTATCGAATTTTTTTAGTTACGTCTATGAGGATTTAGATGTTTTATGTAAAGGGCCTCACTCAGTGTTCTGGACTATAGATGCTAGCCAATAAACACAAATATCGTTTGATAATTCTTTTAGGGGCCACTTTCTTCCCAAATGCGCCTATTTTATCAACTTACCTGCTCATGCCAATTTCTAAAAATTCCCACGTGGTCATTCCACATCCGGTGCGTGCTATGGATTCCTCCCGCCCCTGGAAGACTGGATAAAGCTTTCAAGGACTGCTGTGTACCTATTTCATTGCTTCCCCTTTCTCGTCATGCTTTATTCCAACTCAACAGCTTTCTGTTAAGCTTCTCTCCCAGCCTGGTATCTTGGCTACACTTTTCCATCATCCTGGCATCATTTTATTACCTCTTTCCCTCACCAATTATATCTCATAAAAATCTTACTCAAACCCTGACATATTTCCATGCCACTTCCAATCCTCCACTCCCAGAGCACCGTGCGGCTCGGAAGTCACATCTGTCAGGGTTACGGTCTTAATAAAGTACCTGCCTCTGCTCTTACAGAATCAGGGGTGTGCTTAGGATTAAACCTTCCCCCTTGTACTTTTGTCTACCCCTCCTCCCTACCCCCGCAGAAGGGGTGGTTGCCTTCCACTAGTAAATATTCAGCAAACACTGAACTGACTTAGTGGCTAGAAACACAAGAACCATTAAGACCAGATTTCACCCGATTTCAAAAATCCACCTTGACACCCCCCTCACTGCCCAACCTCGGGCAGAAACGTGAAATCTCGTCACCTCCTGACATATTCATTTTGTTGTTGGAAATTTGAAATTCTAAAGTTCTTCCTTGTTTTTCCATCTTGCTCTCAGCCCTTCCTGTGAAATATAATATTAAAAATGCCCCTCTCCCACGTGGCAACCCTTAAAATGTTAACAGAGTGCTTACCCTAGTCACTCTCTTCTGTAAAACTTCACCCGTCTCTCACCCCCACACCATTCTGGTCGGTGGTCTCCTTTTAAATGTTGCTCATGTCATCAGCTTGCTTCTTTCAGCAAGGGTCCCAGAATGGACTAGCAAAGAGCTTCGTGGATGATCTGATCTGACTAGTCCAGGGAACAGTGGGAATATCTCCTCAGTGTGAGCACCACACTCCTGCCTACAGTCAGCGTCAGCAGCCAGGACCCGTGTTGGGCTTAGAGCAAGCTTCAGCGGCACACACATGTGTAGTGAGTGACTGCTAGCTGCCAGGTGCCACAAGCCCTTTCACGTATGATGTCTCAGTACATTTGTAATAGGCTAAAGCTCCCAAGTCATTGCCATGTGAATAGCTATCAAGAAAAGAACTGTCCTCAACATATTATCTCATAATTGCTATTCCAACAAAAATCTAAGATTTTCCTTGTATCCCAGTCGAATTTCCTTTTGCTGGCCTTGTCGCAGCCGTTCTCCCAGTTAAATCCCTCTCTGTTGGGTTGGCCTCATCCATTCCACCTGTCAAGAGCACTTAAATATCTTGTTTCCGGTGTCAGTGATAGTAGTGCATTGTCCCATCTTTGAGCCAACCACGTATGTGATAAGGACACCATTTAATTTTCAGCCAAGACACTGATAGAAAAACTGTTGAGCTGAATGGAACAGAGCCAAGGAGAGAAGCAACCTTTCTAGTGATCCTTCTACTGATGCATAATTAAACCCCCTCAGGGAGGGCTCTGTGGTAGCTCCAAACTTCTCTAACGTCTACACTGAATGGACAGATTATTATGATCTCTGAACGCATACTAATCTGACTACTCAGTGTATATCCTATAGAATAAAAGGCTAATATTAATATGTAAATTGTCCCCTGGACCAGAAGTTAAACCAGCAGGCAGGCTGGCCAACTACCCATGTTCCCTCCCCCTGGCCAGGCTGGCCAGACCCCACCCATGCACAAATTCATGCACACACACACACACACACATATACATACACACACATATATACACACACATGCACACTGAATGGCCAGATTATTATGCGTTCAGAGAGCATAATAATCTGGCCACTCAGTGGAATATATCTTTATTGATTTCAGAGAGGAAGGGAGAGGGAGAGAGAGAGAGAAACATCAATGATGAGAATCATTGATCGGCTGCTTCCTGCACATCCCCTACTGGGGATGGAGCCTGCTACCTAAATGTTCTAGTGCTTGCTGTACATTCTCAGTCACAGCTCCAGGAGCATCATGAAATTCCAGGAAGTGTCGTATATTGTGACAGAAATCACCTGAAATGTGAGGTTGGCTCGGTGTGCCTCAGTCTGAGTGCGCTGTTGGTGTTGTTTTTCGGGTTTGCTACTTACTAGAAGTTCCGAACTAATACTCTAACAACCCTTTATGAAATTTGGCAAAGTTAATAACTGTCTGACAACTTATGGACCCCGTACTTGGACATCTATCCACTTTTTAACGTTGGGCCATTTGCTCATGTCCAGTCTTATGGGATTTGCTCTATTCACCATTATTTCCCAGTGACTAGCCAGCATGATAACCTCTCAGACGCAATGTGTCTGCCTCTGGACTTAAACATTCATTTAAAGAGGCCAAATGCTCTCATAATCTTTGCTTTTATTTTGTGCTTCAATTACCTCTTTATGATGCTATCTTTCCTAATGTGAAACTAATTCTCCCAATGGAGAGAAATGGAAGTAAACCACCATTTTATCACTCCTAACAGTATATCATTTCTCCCAAGCAGTGATTGCATGCATCAATTAAAAAATATTTTCACTCTTATACCCTGTTTATATTGCACATATTTTATGCACATTTCAATGAAAACTCTGTAGTGTCCTTAGTATAGATGAGAAATATCAGCTATTCCAGCCTCTCGGTCCTACTCTTAAAGATTGTTGCTTCACTTTTGTATTTATCTTTTATTCATATTTTGCACATTTTGCTTAACTAGGAACTCATCAGAAGAGAGCCCTAAGCAACTACGCTGGTTTCCTTGGATACTGAATCTTATATTTTCCTCATCAGTATCATTTGTGATTGTATTATCAGGTTTTCAATTTTTACTCTACACCTTCTTTAAATTTGCTGGCGGAACTATGACAGCCATTGCCTCTTAAATTGTTTTTTTTTTTAAATATAATTTCTTAAAAACTTGGGTATGCTTCAGTAGCCTTTTCTCAACTGCTAAAATATCATGCATGCTTTCCCTAAACATTTCCATTATTTCAGGTTCAGGGATAAGCTCCTCTTTGCTGGTAAAAAATAAATAAATAAATAAATAAATAAATAAATAAATAAATAAATAAATATAAAATAAATCAGTACTAGAAACTTCCTTCATTGTCATATTTTCACCCGAGGAATGCTGTACCAGCAGACAGCACAGTTTTCAGATTCTCCTTCATAGAGAAAGGGTTTTCTAGTTAATGTCCAGGTGGTGGAATTTCCAGTAAGTTGCCTCTTTTAACACTTGTGTGATTTGTGTAATAAAGCACCCGTGTCATACAGGTACTTATTGGATATGTGAATTCTAAACCACAGCCAGACCTACAGTATCAGGAACTCTGGAGGTGGGTCTCAGCAGCCCGTGTTTCAGTCAGCCCTCGGGTAACTGTCCTGCCACGGACGTTGGAGAAAAACAGCTGTAAAACATCCATGCAGAGTGTCAGCTGTCAGCACGTAGGTTGGCTCAGATGTTGCCTTTCCACATCACAGGTTTATAAGCAAATGTACATCCTCTTTCCACAGAGGAGAATGTCCTGCCTTTTCTATTGACTTTTTAAAATTCATTCAAATATTTACTGAGAAACTAGGGTTTGAAACATGGTCAAAGAGGTGAGGCCAATGCACAGGTAGAAGGTGCAGTGCATCCTGCAGTCAGAGAGACTAGTGCTTTAGGAGGTCCAGGGGGGGTTTCTTCCTGTCTGAGGGGGGCGTTGGTGGGGCAGTCAGGAAAGGGGATTGAGGTTAAATTAGAAGGCAGCAGTCTGGGTTGTTGAGACTCAGTACAACCCTCCGTCTCTCCTTTTCCTCCTCCCCCATCTTTGTGCTTAATTTACCCATAGTGCCAGGATTGCCCCGTGAGCTTTATTTCTTGCATTTGGGCTTTCACGTCTTGTACAGAACTAGGTCCTTTCAGTGTTTGAGGTGTTTTCCTGTTTTGTGTGTGTGTGTATGTGTGTGTGTGTGTGTGTGTTAAGGATTCTGACCTTTTGATCTTGGGGTTGACATTTGAGGCTTTTCCATTCCGGTTTGATTTTTGTGAATTTTTGGCTGGAGCATCTCCTACAAATTTCTTTACTGGAGCTTTCTCTTCAGTTTCCTCCTCATCAAAATCCTCATCACCATGATCTTCCTCACCACCTTCTCCATCAGCACGATGTTCTGCTTTTCTCTGTGGAGCATTGCTACCGGGGCCAGGATGCTTCCAGGGATGCTGAGGGGTTACACAGCACCCTCCTCTCCATCTTCTGACTCTGCATCTCCCTCCACAGTTACTAAGTGCTTACCCTAGGCCCTGAGCCACACCACAGCCATGAAGACCACTGGCGTTATTTCTGGGCCAGCAGTGGTATTATTTCCAAACCTCCAAGGGAAACCCGTTGGCTGTACAGACATATTCAAAGCTGCCAGTGTTACTCTAACTGGACTGCCTTCCTAGCTGGAGAGTTGCGAGGTTTTATGAATCAGAAAAGCAAGAGGCAAGGAAGCCAATTCCATGAAAACAGGGGAAAAGGGCTCAGCAGTTAACCTAAGGATGAAGTATCTGTTCCTTCACACTTAAGTCTTTAAATGGAAAATTACTTGTACTTAACCTTTTATGATTCAGAGAGCAGTTTAATTGTAATTATAGCTAATCCAATTAAAGATGGATTATAATAACTGCTGAATTAATAGGTCATGAAATACTGAGTATAATTAGTAGATTCCTATTTATTTTTAAAAACAATGAAAAATACTCCTTAAATTATGTGAAAACTCTTTAAAATTATGGTCTAAACCTCAACTTGTGGAGGTTGACATTTAAAAAATCAGGATGCATCTTAAAACTGAAATGTAAGAACAAATATGAGGTCTTCAGAATCTTGCGTGTAGGATTTTTCAGGGTGACAAGAGCTAACGTATTCAAATGTTTTCTTCCAAATGCGTCCTTTTCCCTCGGATAACCCCGGAACCACCTACTCCTTGGCCAGAAGGATGCTACTGTTATCTGAGGATAAATCTACTTCTCTCCTCTTTTTTAACATGCTGGTAGAAAGTGTCAGGATATTTCATTTTCTTCTCTTTCAAATTCTCTACTGGGTTATATTTTCAAGATAAGAGAATTGTTACCTAATGAGAGAATTGTTAGACATTTAAAAAAAAAATCGACACAGAATAAACGATTAGAAAACCCTCAAGGAGCCAATTTTAAGGTCTGCCTGAGGTCCTAGGGTTCTGTGTAGGTCCTGCGGCTGGAGCCCACCTGGGCCGGCTCTTAGGAATATGACCTGGCACCAGAGCTGAAATACCTCCTCTAGGAGCCCCAGGCCGGAAAGTGCCAAGATTTCTCTGTGCTTAACGGACTCCGATGGGGCATTCAGGAGTGTCCCAGCGGAAGTACTGTGGAGAGGTACATTATGGCAGTTCACATCAGACCTCAAACCACCGGGAAGCCTGGTCTGCGCCCATCCTGGAGTGGCACCACCTTTTGGGTGCCCACAGGAGCTGCCACAGCACTTCAAATGGAAATGCATTTCCTGCGAGCAGCAGCCCCTGTGACCAATTGCCTGTGTCTTTTGCATGGGGAAGCTGCCGAGCACCCAGAACCAGGGTTTTCCTAACGTTTGAAACAGGTGTGTTATCAGAGTCCATCTTTGAGTGCTTCAGACTTCATATATGCCAGGAAGAAGGGAGCGTGTTGTACCTGATGGGCTCCTGGCAGATTCAGACTCTTGCAGCCTCAAGAATGCGGACTCTCCAGCAGCTCCTCCTCCTCCTCCTCCTTTTTCTTCTTCTTTTTTTTACAACAACAATGTATTTCTATAGCTTTCAATGAATAGTTGAAACTGGACTTCAAAAAACACAATTTAAGCCGAAACCGGTTTGGCTCAGGGAATAGAGCGTCGGCCTGCGGTCTGAAAGGTCCCGGGTTTGATTCTGGTCAAGGGCATGTTCCTTGGTTGTGGGCACATCCCCAGTAGGGGGTGCGCAAGAGGCAGCTGATCGATGATTCTCTCTCGTCGATGTTTCTAATTCTCTATCCCTCTCTCTTCCTCTTTGTAAAAAATCAATAAAAATATATTAACAAAAAAACAATTTAATAGCACCAAAAATATGAAATACTTAAAGATAAATTTTACAAAACGTGATCAAGACTCATACACTGAAAACTACAAACCATTTCTGAGAGAACTTAGAGAAGGCCCAAGTAAATGAAGATAGATACTGCCTTCATAGATTGGAGAACTCAATGCTTTTGTGGATTTTGCCCGAATTGATCCTTAGATTCAATGCAATTCTAATCAAAATCCCAACAGTTTGTTTGTTTTTTGATTCTGGTAGAAATTGACAAGTCAATTCTTAAATTTGTATGGAAATGCAAAGGATCTAGAGAAGTTGAACAATTTTGAAGAAGAAAATGTTGGAAGACTAACACTCCCTGATTCCAATACTTATTCTAAAGCTACAGTAATTAAAATGGTGTGATGTGGATGAAAGGAAGTCATAGCGATTGATGGAACTGAATGTAAGTCGAGAAATAGACCTACATGGATATCAGCACTTCCTTCCTATTAGCATTGCATTACCCAAGAACAAAAAGGTTCCTGTTTCTCTGCTTTTCTCCTGAGATAAGGCAGTCATGGCGAACTTGTTTGGAAGTTAATTTTCTATCTGCAAATTCAAGCATTCACTTTTAGCATCTCCTTTCTCTCCTCGGAAGATTATGTCTGATTGTGTAAGAATCTTAAAGGAGCACCAATCTGGGTATGTTTGTAGTAGGTGAAGTTAAAAGTAAACTTGAAAGTTAAAGTGGTTTATTAGAATATTTGTTAGTAATCTGAGTTACAACTAGGAATATTACATTATGCTAATGCTGAGTTGCTACTTCATATTATCAGTTTTTAAATATTTTAAAAATGGAGTTGTTTCAGAAAATGAGAAATATATATATATAGACATTGAATAAAAATGGTATTTTTAACTTTTTGAAAATAGGCTTTGTATAAAATGACAAATCACTTGTGACAGATGCAATTTAATTGGACTTAAATTTAATTAATGAAAAGCTAAACTTATGGAAAAGACTGACAACTTCAATGATCTGAAATTGAAGGTTGCAGTGGCAAATCAAGGCTGGAAAAACAAATCATCTCACTCTTCCACACAGTAGAGTTGTGTAGCTTTGTGCTAAGAAATACTACAAAATAGCTTAGGCCTACATATCTCTAACCTTTCAATTCGGGGGTTGCCAAAGAGTACGTGCAAATGCCATCATTGTTAAAAGGAAGATTAGGCCCTGACTGGTTTGGTTCAGTGGATAGAGCGTCAGCCTGCAGACTGAAGGGTTCCAGGTTCAATTCCAGTCAAGGGCATGTACGTTGGTTGTGGGCACATCCCCAATAGGGGGTGTGCAGGAGGCAGCTGATGGATGTCTCTCTCTCATTGATGTTTCTAACTCTCTATCTCTCTCCCTTCCTCTCTGTAAAAAAAATCAATAAAATATATTTTTTAAAAAGAAAGATTAGGAGGTCCAGAAGTGTCCGTTGGGTCTCTTTTTGTAGTTTGAAGGACTTTTGTTAAGGTCGGCTCACTATTTAGAGGAAGAACAACATATAACTATAGAGAGATAATAATGTAAAATGCCCCAGTTTTCTTGAATTGGCATACTTGGGGCTTACGTGGAGAAGCTTGGCCTTTTCAATTAATGTAAAACTGATTAAAATGACAAAATTGTGTGGCTCCATCTTCGACTTTAGACACAGTCAACTCTGCTCTCGTCTAGCCCTGGGAGCACATATTTCAACATTTTTCCCAAATAACTGTCCCGTGCCAGCCAGCCAGGCAGCCGATGCCTGTTCCAAAATAAACACAAGGACTTGGAATCTATTGTAGTTTCAACAAACAGAAAGCCGCACCGTTGATTTATCGGATGTCCCCCCAGGAGTAATTTCTACATTTCGGAGTTAGGGAAGGGAGGGGTGGAGAGAGGCAGAGGCGCTTTCGCCCAGACCGCAGGGCAGATGTTCTCAGGATGGTGGGCACCGGCAAGGGGCAGCTGTGACCGGGCAGGGCGGTTTCCTGGCCCAGGCGAGTGCTGTGTGCTCAGTCTGGGTGTGGCTCTCTGGAAGACTTACAGAGTGGCAGCCTGATGAGTGACAGCATGCCTCCTTGCTGATAGAGGGTCTCTCGGAAAGGATCCCAGGCATCCCGTGCCAGCAGTGCCCGGGCTCCGGCAGGACGGAGCAGGGAGCCAGGCAGAGGGAAGTCGCCTGACCAGAATGATCACATCCATGTACTCACATGGTAGTGGCCAGTCAGGATCTTCACGGACACATGCTTCACTCAACACGGGGTTCTACATTAGCTAGGAAAACAGCGAAGTTCAATCCCCCCAAAACAATAATTACTCTATATTTATTTATTTTAAATATTTCCATAGCCAGCTTTTTAAAAAAAAATATTTTTTTTATTGATTTCAGAGAGGAAGGGAGAAGAGGGAGGGAGAGAAACATCAGTGAGAGAGAATCACATATGCCCAGACCGGGACTGGAACCGTGACCTCGTGGTTCATAACCATGACCTCTTGGTTCATAACAGTGACCTCATGGTTCATAGTCGTGACCTCCTGATTTATAGCCGTGACCTCCTGGTTTATAGCCGTGACCTCCTGGTTCATAGCTGTGACCCTCCTGGTTTATAGCCATGACCTCCTGGTTCATAACCATGACCTCCTGGTTTATAGGTCCATGCTCACCCCCTGAGCAACACCGGCCGGACTGTTAGTAAGAAGAAATAAAACTCCCACAGGAAATGAGTGCACGCGCTGCCTGCAGAGGGAAGGGGCTCTGACAGCGAGCGCTCCACGTATAGAAAGAGACCGGGTTGGGATCTCACCCCAAAGGTTTTCCTCCGGAGCCTCAGTTTCCCTCACAGGACTGTGAGGAGAAGACAGTGAGGCCCTGAGTGTAAAACACCAGTTGGTGCAGTGAGTACTAGTTCTTCTCACTTGCCAGTGTGCCTTCTCCTCAGTATGGTGGGTCACTAGCCAGGCCGCACGTCCAGGGCCCTGAGAGGCAGCCAGGACTTCCCTGAAGGATGATGCTCCCCTTTACCCCTTATTGCTCTCAGCCGTACTCCAGCCCCTTGTTCTGGAAGAGAGCAGACAGCATCTTCCTTCAGGTGGTTGCTGGAGGTGAGTCACCTGAGTCCTGTGTAGGGCTTTCTCTGCTGTCCCACCTGCATAGAGATGGGGCGAGGGATTCACACATGGGAACGTTTACCTAGAAAAGAATTCAGATTCTGCTTTCCCCATCACCTAATTCATTAGCACGCAGAGTTGGTTCTTGCTTTATGTGTAAAGAAATATTCAAGTAGATGTAAGGAATGCAGATTAAAAATTATTTCAGGAAATGTTTACAAATACTTCATCTTTTTTGTTTGTTTGGTGGAAAAACAAAAGTATTACTTCTTTTTAAACGTGAATAATCGACCGAAATTTTCAATTTATGTCTGGATTTTAGTAGATATGTCCATGTACTGGTATTTTTTTAAAAAACAAGATTGTATTAAATTTACTCTCTCTAAAATATTTTACTTCTCTCTGAAGTATGTTAACCATTTCTTAAGTGAAATGGTTAACATACTTTAAATTTAAGGATATTCTTGGTGACTTTGAAAATTAATCCTTTAAAAATATGTCTCATAGAAACTTGGTACAATATAAAGTAGATTATAATACACAAACCTTTATATTTCTGTAGTATTTGTTTTAAAAATTATGAGGTTTGCTTTTTTATTAGCACTGTAGTGAATATATTTTTAACTCAGAGGACTTTTCTTACATATTAGTTTGAGAGTTTTATCTGTTTTACCTATTTGCATATCTCCTTTCTACTACATATATTCTAAGATGTGACTTTTATTTTTTTTTTTAACTTTATTGCTGACAGTATTACAGCTGTCCCCTTTTTTCTCCCATTGACCCCTTCTAGCCCACCCTCACCCCAGGCCTCCACAACCCTATTTTCTGTGCCCATGAGTTACGTATGTGTGCATACAAGTTCTTTGGTTGATCAGTGGTTTAAAATAATACTCCATTAGACTGAAAACGAGGCACATTTTATAAACCTTTGATACACACTGGTTTCCAAATGTTTATCCTTCTAAGTGAGAAAACTTAGGAAAAATAGTCTGCACTATCCAATGTCATACAGTGATTTTGTTTGGGACCATGAGTGGAACCAGCTCTTTCCTAGTGTGTTTTCCCAGTTAACTAGTGATTCTTTTTAGAGCAGTTTGGTGGTGGCAGCTTTTCAGAGGATGCAAGGCGTTAGTAGCTAGTAAGGAAGAGTTCATTCTTGACCTACAAGTGAGAAGTAAAAACAGCGCTATTTGCAAGAGGCAAAGTAGATCTAGATTGACTAATCCAGTCTTCAAGAGGAATGTGCTTTTTGGACAATGAGAAATAAGGAGGCGCCCAGGACGTGTGACAGAGTTTGGAATGCTGAAAGAATGTATCTGTGTTCCCTCTTGGGTTTATGATCAATATGAATGATTCTTCTACCCCTACATGTTTAAATTCCATTTGCCAAGTGTCAGCCAGGAAACCCATCTTCTACTGCTTGTTTGTGTTTTCTGTCATCTGAACATTTTTATAAGTGTTCAGTCTGCTTCTCTGAGGTTGGCTGAATACATTTGCAAAGCTCGCTGATCATATTCATCCAGAAGATCCTGACGGCTTCACGACTCTTTCGGGGATCCAGACATTATTCTCCAGGGTCTTCCTTTGACCCAGGAAGGCGTGCAGCCTCTAGCTCCACGGGAGAAAGGAGGTGGCATTCATCACTTCAGCCAGCCCCATGTCAGGTGACCCCGGGAGACCCATTAGAAGGTCTTCAACAGGGAGAAGCTCGACTGCATTCTCAGGTGAAGGCAAGGTGATGGGTTATAACTGCTGAGCCGGGGGCGCTGAGAAAGAGATGGATAAATCAGCGCAGAGGAAGCCAAAACAGAAGATAGTGCGAAAGCTTTTCCCTGTGGTCCTGCCCCAGCGCTCCTTCCAATCTGCAGACTAGATGTTTGTTTTCATGATTGCATCCAGGCATGTTGCCGGGTGATGGAGCTCAGGTGCTGCAGGGAAGATGTATCCGCCACAGCCCTTGGGCTGGGAGAGCTTTGGCAGGAGGGACTGGACGGTGCGCTCAGAGGAGCCACTGATCCGTCTTGGCAGGCAGCGCCCACTGAAGTCACCATTTGCAGTGGCTTCACACGCCTGTCAGTGCCAGTTGGCAAACTCATGGAGGTGAGGAATGAAAGAACAGAATGTCACAACAAAGAGGAATGACATGAACAGTCACACGTTTTCTTATTTCTCAGAAGCCTTATGAGTCAAAATTAAATATGCCGACAAATGAATCAACTCGATCTTGAATAAAAGGCCACTACTGCACACATTTTTTTCCATATAGGAAAATCGATTAACATGCTTTTGACCATTAGCTTGTTCTAAACATCATCCTGTGTTGTAATAACTCAGAGAACTAGTTTATAAAGAGGAATATTGATTTTAAAAGAATACGTTTTAGTGGAGAACAGCAGTTGATATAGATGTCGAAACCTTGCATTAAGGATTCCTTGGTTGAGGTGGAGTAGAAAATCAGTGCCAAGATAGCAAGGTTAATTTCCAACTCTGATTTCCTAATAGCAGGTATAATACATCTCCCAGTCGTCCCCCTAATGCTGGTCACGTGGTACAAACTCTGCCTGTTGCCAGGGACTCCAATAGGGTAGTGGTTGGCAAACTGTGGCTCGCGAGCCACATGTGGCTCTTTGGCCCCTTGAGTTTTTAGCAAAGGCCAGCTTAGGAGTACCCTAATTAAGTTAATAACAACGTACCTACCTATATAGTTTAAGTTTAAAACATTAGGCTCTCAAAAGAAACTTCAATCGTTGTTCTGTTGATATTTGGCTCTGCTGACTAATGAGTTTGCTGACCACTGCACTAGGGGAACCAAGCTGTACACACGTTGCAAGTCATGCTTTCAAACTTCAGAGGATTGTTGACATCCCATGACTCACTCAATTTCAATGCTGTTTCCTTAAACCTGGAGAAATTACCTCAATTTTTGACTCTAGGAAAAGCTGTACGTTTATCAAAACAAATAAGAGGGAATAAATTAGCACATCACACCAGAAGTTCAGCACAAGATGAATAAATGGGAAATATAGATGCTGGCAGACGTCACAATTACTGCCACAGTACACACACACCTTCAGCGGGCCTAGCAGACAGCAGCCACGCACATCAGGAACCACCTACAGTAATCTGTCAAAGGATGATGCGTCATGTTTCCCTGCATAGAATGTCACATACACTTGTATGGTGGCTTAATCCTTTTTCTCTCACTTGGTGTGAAGGAGAAATTGTTTCAACACCCACCTGGAATAGTACACAAATAGATTTATCTGTTATATGGCTGCAATAAAGCTCAGAGCCCAATCCATGTGCCTTGTTATTCCATATACATCTTAAAATAATGAAAATGCCTTAATTTGTGAGTTTTTTGTATTTATAAATGATTAAAACACATGGAATAAGGCCATCATAAAGTTCTGTCAATCTATTGCTACCTGATAGCATTCTTTTATTTAAATATATTTTTACTTATTTCAGAGAGAAAGTGAGAGGGAGATATATATATATATATATATAGATAGATAGATAGATAGATAGATAGATAGATATAGATATAGATATAGATATAGATATATAGATATATAGATATATAGATAGATATAGATAGATATAGATATAGATATAAATTGATTGGCTGCTTTTTGCATACCCTCTACTGGCAATCAAGCTTGCAACCTAGGCATGTGCCCTGACAGAGAAACAACTGTGACCTCCTGCTTCACATAGGTTGATGCTCAACCACTGAGTCACATAGCATTCTATATAAGGCATGTAAAATAGAGGATATTTTTATTTCTATCTAGTGTGTATATGCACATCCATTCCATATAGGTAACCCCCTAATCTCATTGTTCTACTTAAATTAGTCTTTGAACAGAGCAGATGCAAGCCACTAATTCCATAAATTCACTTGATTTCATCGCCTGTAGACCACTGCAGAAACCATACATGAGCTGTATTAAGAGGATCATAGAGATGACACAGTCTTTGGCAGGCCTCCACCACTCCAGAAGGAGAAATGCCTGTCCTTCCTAGGAAAACCCACATAACTTACCATCTGACTTTATTGCGGGAGCCTTCAAATAAAGCTCCTACATTGGCAGCCGCTAAATTCCTCTGACATCGGTTTCAGCAGAGGGGAGGTTAGCTATTATACACCACAATATTGCTCTTGTATATTTCCTGTTGGAATGAGTCCTGTTACGAAGGATTTTTTTTTTTTTTAGCACTAAGGAAAGCAAATTCTGTCTTTGCTTTTTCGCTGGAGAGTGCAGGGGTGTGCATGGAGCAGGGCCAGGTTTTAAATGGCTGCCTCTTGCATATTTTTTAGGGAACAGAGCTATTGCTACTTCACTCTTCCTATGCAGCCTTTCCACATGATTTGCATATTCACCTGTTGCATATTTTTCACCATGTTAGCATCATTATGGCTGCTTACTGCAGGCTTTGGTAAACTTACATAACTTACTGTAGAGCTTCTCCTCTGAACAAGCTCCGCTCACAGCTCTTCCCTCTCCTCGCAATTGCTTACGTATAGTCCACCTCCCTGGAGCTACAGCTTTACCGTTGATGCTCCACAATTTGATGTGTCATTTCTCTGCTTAACACGTTAATAGCATTGAATTTACTACCAGGAGAGGGAAGAGAGCTAAAATCCTTAGAGATAGGTAGAGTCTTGCTCTTCCAGGGAGGTCCTCCAGCCAGTACATCCCCACCCGCTGGGAGCTTGTTAGAGATGCCGGATGGATGCCCCTCCAGCTGAACGGGAAGGAAGTTGCATTTTGTCCAACAGACTGTCCAGGTGACTTGTTTGCGCATTAAAGCTCGTGAAGCCCTGGTTCCAAGGCCTCCTTGGTCTGGCCCTGTTTAGCCTGTCCAGCCACCTCCTTCTACCACCTTCTTTCCCCTCCTTCCTTCCAACTATGCTTTCACTGGCTCTCATTTCTCTGGACACAGGATGATCCTATATAATAAAAGCCTAATATGCTAAGTGTCCGGTCATCTGTTCAACCAATCAAAGTGTAATATGCTAATGATATGCTAAGGCTGTTCAACCACTCACTATGATATGCACTGACCACCAGGGGGCAGAGGCTCTGACCAGTAGGTTATCTTGCTGCTGAGGTCTGGCCAATCGGGACTGAATGAGGTGGGCCGGATACTCCATGGAGCCTTCCCACGATCTCTCCCTGGCTGGCCAACCTGCCGCATCCCTCCACAACCCTGATTGTACACCAATGGTGTCCCTCCACCTGGCCTGTGCCTTCTCGCAATCCAGGACTCCTCAGGGAATGTCAGAAAGCCAGTTTTGGCCCAATCCCGTAGGCCAGGCCAAGGGAACCCACTGGTGCATAAATTTGAATTCATGCACCAGACCTCTTGTCTATAAATACAGTAAAGTGGTCTCTTTGTTCAGAATCTTCTTTTCCAAATTCTCTACCTAAGAAACCATTGCTGGTGCTTTATGATCAAGACCAAATCTTTTTGCATCTGGTGTTTCCTTTCAAATTGCGGTACCTAATAATCAATCACAATTAGTCGTTTTTATCCTCTTCATTCCTATGAGACATTTATATGTGCACTTTTAGTACTTAAGTTGGAAGTGCCTGCTGACATGTCTCTTTCCTTCACTAGACTGTGTCTTTAGTTCCCTGATACCCAGTAGAACACAGATAGCATGTGGGGCCTTGACAAATGGTTGTTCAAGACAGCCATTAGTGAGTGGACACTGTCAAGGCAAATGAAAAAACAGTAAATGTTTTTGTGGGACAATGGAACAAGTGCCTTTGGCATCCCTTAGAACAGGGATCCAAAGCCTGCACCACCAGGGCCCAGTGGGACCCTCAGCCACTCTGGTTTAAGCCAAGTTGGCTTTGGAAATTAGTTTCTACTGCAGAGTTGATAGTATCTATACTATAAAAGGGTAATATGCAAATTGGTCATGACACCCTCACAGTAGCTACCGAACAGCAAGCTGCATAGGGCGACTAGGCTGGCAGGGAGGTTAGCAAGGGATGACCAAACGACTGACCAGCAGGCTATGTGGGGTGACCAGGCCAGCAGGGGAGGGGGCAGTGAGGGGCAACCAGGCTGGAGGGGGGCAGTTCGGGTTGACCAAATCAGCAAGGGGAGGGCAATTAGGGGCAATCAGGCAGGCAGGCAGGTGAGCAGTTAGGAGCCAGCAGTCGGTCCCGGATTGTGAGAAGGATGTCTGACTGTCACTTATTCTCTAAGGGGTCCCTGATTGGAAAGGGTGTAGGCTGAGCTGAGGGGACCTCCCTACCACCGTGCATGAATTTCATGCACTGGGCCTCTAGTTTCTTAATAAATTTGGCTGGAAACTATAAGGCAGAGTCTATAGGTGAAATTTCAAAAACAACTGAAGTTGCTTGCAACAGACGTATGGTCAAGCTGCTTTAGACGTGCAAAGTTAGCATGGGAAGTGAGGTCTGCTTTCCCACACACATCTGCAGGAGATGTATTTTCTGAAGGCAAACCACAGACCCATCATACTCTTTAGGCCTGGGTGCAAGTGTACAGGGGATTGTGTATTTCAAATGCATTAACATGCAGTTTGGAGCTTCAATGCCACCTTCAATGGCAAGTCATTAATCTATAACTTAAAGACCAGCTAAAAGGCAAATATCGAAATGATCTAGTAAAATGCTATAAATTATTTTTAAGCGATACATATGTTCAATTAAAATCATGAGCTCATGCGTTTATATCCGTGTTTGGCACTGCCTCCCCTGGGAGGAAGACATGTGAAAAAGTACTATATAAAATCATATTGCAGTAAGCCATTTGCAATGTGCTTTGATGATAGAAAACATTAACTTTGGGACTCCGTTAAGCAAATGCTATCCCCCTGAAAAGAAGAATTACAGTTTTCACTCATTGATCTGTATTACACAAAACTCTACTCATTTTTATTATCTTTTTAATCTCATCAATTAAAACATTGTAGAAATGTAGGTTCTGTCTTGTCATAGAAGTACCTACAGATTGTCTTTGATCTTGCCTCTTAAGATATATAGTCTGGCACTGCACAGGGAAAGTTTGCTGGCCTCCATGTTTAGCTAATCTGGGCATAAAGTGTAGACATTTTCGCCAACTGAGAAGTGATGCTGTCACAGTATGTGGACATATTTCCTAAAGAACCTTCACAAAGTATATAAAATAAAAATGCGTGTGCTTTTAAAGATGTATTTGGATTATTTTCTGAGAATTATCTTCAGGACAAAGGGTTATGAAAACTGTATGGGAAGCAAAATTTAAAAAAAAAAATGGAAATAAACAAAGGATATTTGAACAATTGCATTTACTTTATAAACATTTTAAACCTACTGAATAAAGAAACCTGCTCTCCAGGGAATTCATCTTCTTTTTAAGAAAAAGCAGTAAATTGTTCTGAGTTTTTAAAAGCTGCACCAGCCTCCCCATCCAGGTGTGCTGAGTACGTCCCAGTTCCTGGAGAAAGTGAGGCTCACACAGCAAGGGTCTCTCCCCACCCAGAGCCGCCCCTGGGTGCAGGCCTTGCCATGCACAGAGGGAGGGCTCTTCAGAGTTGGAAGAGAGAGGTGTTTTGTTCCACTCTGACTTGCATATATCTGTTCAACACAAAGGGTTTTCTGAGTTGAAACCTGGCTTCTCTGAGAGCTATTCTGGTGGAGGAGTATGTGGTTCGGAATTATTGCTGTGAAATGGTTGCCTGCTAAAAGCACAATCATCGGAGAACATGTTCAAAGGCTGGTGGTTGCCCTAACTGGCTTGGCTCAGTGGACAGAGCGTCGGCCTGCGGACTGAAGGGTCCCAGGTTCGATCCCCATCAAGGACATGTGCCTTGGTTGTGGGCACATCCCCAGTAGGAGGTGTACAAGAGGCAGCTGATGGATGTTTCTCTCTCAACAATGTTTCTAACTCTCTATTCCTCTCCCTTCCTCTCTGTAAAAAAATCAATAAAATATATATTTTTTAAAATAAAATAAAAGGCTGGCCGTCACCAGGCCGGCAGATGAGAGGACTGAGGCACCTGTTGGCACACACATAAGTTATAAAATGATCTCTGGTCTGAAATTCTTGCTGCACAGCCTTCCATTGTGATGAGAACATGCTTGAGTTTACAAAGTTGAGACTGAAAATGATCATAGTTTTTAAGGTGTAAATCATAAAGGAATAACAAACTGTTCTCAAGTATAGATTAGTTTTATTCCAAGGCAATATTTTGTCAGTAAAAATCAAGAAAGTTCCATATGCTTAAATACTTTTTAACTTACACTGTCTATTCTTTTTGGATATTTTGTTTGTATCCCTGGCTTGCTTTAAATAAATTGCCATATCCCTTCATTTTAAGAATCTTCACTTCTGTTTAGTAGTTAACCTATTACTAGTGTTTTAAATTTTCTTATGACTAGTTTATATGAATATATGCCAATTTGACATTAAATAATTTTGTCTACTTACTATTGAACTGATTATAGATCTCAAATAAATTATAACATACATAGTTTATGAAAATTACATTAAATGTCGCTTTTCATAATTTTGAGACAGTGCTGCACTTTTATAACATTTTCAAAAGAAATAATATTTTACCACCTAAAATAATAGCCGTTATCTGATAGCTCCTATCTAATGGTAATCACATTTGAAAGTCTAATTTTTTTTAAATAGGTGGCTTTAAAAATTAAAAGATATCAGAGCTAAGAAAAAGAATGACTTTTTAGCCTCAAAACATCTATTAGAAATATATGAGGTAGCATTTATTAAAAGGATGCTGTTAGATAAATGATGAAGGTAAAAAATGTTCTTTCAATAGCAGTATCTGTAGAAATAATACATAATTGTTCTGAATGACTAGGAGCCATAGACATTTACATTTGATCACTTGCTGAAAAGATATATAAATTTTTATCAGCAATCATAACGTGCTACACTGAGATTACATTTTTAAGAAACTTGATCAAGTGAAAATTGATTCCTTCATTCCTTCATTCGTCATGGGACTGGCAACAACCTTAACTTATATTAAAAGATTTCTAGAAGATCAGTCTCCCAGATTCAGACCAGCTCCCAGGGAACACCTCCTTATGCATAATTAGTCACATTTTGAATAAAGTCACGTTGCTGTTTTGTGAATCTGTGCAGATTGTTAACATCTACAACAAAAGCTGCAAAATCACTTCCCTTATGGTTGTACCCAATGACTAATATCAACATTTAACGTTCTATTAGTGAACTGTAGGAACTGAACTGTCTATATATTCAATTGATTGATTAATTTTCCTTACTGAATAGCATGAATTTTATCAGGCAAGTCCTGTGATTTACTTTATTTAACGTACATTTTAAATTAAGCTCATGTAAATCATTATATTTTTACTTTTTAATTTTATTTTATTCACTCCAAATATATGTTAGAATTCAATTTTAAATATACTACTGATGAAGTGAAACTACCTTTTGTAAAAATAGGTAACATTCCATGAGTTTATTTTCACATAGCAATATAACTCTTCTGAATTAGGATTCTATTCATGTTCTCCACATTGAGGAGTTTGATATTTGTTTGGAGTTTTTGGGGTTTTTTTAGTGATGAATACCCCAAACTCAGAATTGGTGAAGCGCTAACACACACACACACACACACACACACACACACACACACACACACACTTTTCAGGCTGGGAGAAGAGTAATTCCAAGTAGAAGCCCCCTGCCACTTTGGGTGGTGGATGTTATTCAAGTGCAGAGATTAAGAGCCAAGCTTTGAAGTTGTTGGACAGATCGAAGTTCAAATCCCTGCTGGACCGCTAGTCAGTGATGGGCCTTCTCCAGGCTTCAGTTGTCAGTGTGTTGGAGATAATTATTACACTTTCCTCATTAGCAGGTTGTAGAACAATAAGATGAAGTGTCTGGTGAAGTACTAAGCACTCAAGCACTGTTACCTACTCCTGTCAACTACATTTGAGCAATTGCTCATATTAAAATCGCTGGTTTAGAGCTTGTATTGTGTTCATTTTATGTTTATAATTTATTGAAAAATATATTTATTTTCAATGCTAATTATATTTATCATCACATATATTCAAAATAATCTAAGCAGTTTGGATTTAATTTAATTAAATACCATTAAATGCTTCAATATCATTTTTATTATGAGAAAGGAAATTTCTTAATGAATACTAAAGACAAAAATATGTTCAATAGTCTTTGCATCCATTTATTTTTATAATTACAAGATAGTGTTAATTCATGTAGATTAGTTCTTTGGTTTCATTTTAACGATATGATAACCAAGACATTAAAAAAGTATTAAAAAGTTTAATCTTGCTGAAACTGATTTGGCTCAGTGCATAGAGCATCAGTCTGCGGACTGAAAGGTCCCAGGTTCAATTCCAGTCAAGGGCATATACCTTGGTTGCGGGCATATTGCCAGTAAAGGATGTGCAAGAGGCAGCTGGTTGATGTTTCTCTCTCATCGATGTTTCAAACTCTCTATCCCTCTCCCTTCCTCTCTATAAAATATCAATAAAATATCTTTTTTTTAAAGTTTCATCTTTCTATAGGACATTGTTATTTACCTGAAAAATATAATGGTGAGGATTTCTTCGTCTACTCAAACTGTCCAATTATTAATCATTTTATTTATAATAATCGCTCATAGAAATAAGAATAATAGAACTGAAATAATCTTTCTAACTTTTGCTATAATGTCAATATTTTTTTCAATAGCGCATAAGCCTAAACATTTTGAAAGAAACAAGTGCCTGGGTAGAGTGGCTCAGTTAGTTGAGTGTTGCTCCATACACTGGAAAGGTTAATGGTTTAACTCCCAATCAGGGCACATACCTCGGTTTCGAGTTTGATCCCTGGTTGGAGCATGTAAGGAAAGTAACTGCTCTGTCTCTCTCACATCATTGTTTCTCTAAGCATGTCCTCAGTGAGGGATTAAAAAAAAAAAAAGGAATAATTATTTTAAGTGCTTTTACACAACCTTCAGCATTAAGAAAAACAAGTTAAAACACATAGAATATATATTTTCAGTTATTATGCTAAAAAGCTACATATATGCAGAATTACAGACAAAGCATCTTAAAAAACAAAAAACAAAAAAACAGATTCAGCTATGTTAGAAAGAAGTGATAGCACAAATGAGAAATTAATTTAATTTAAAAAAGGATACCCAAGAATTGCAACAGGTCTTAAAATTCTATAACCAGCATATAGTAAATACTTGATAAGTGCTATATATCCTGGAAAATATGGGAAGAGGTAAGCAAGGAATTTTTAGACAGAAAAGAAGTATAGTTGGATTTTTATTCTAAAAATGAAGGATACCAGCTAAAACCTCCCTCCACATTTAGATACTAACTTCCTTTTTCCTCATTTAGAATAGTCCGTGATCTCTAATTCTTCTACTTCCCTTTCTATTCATCACTCATCCCTCTTCGGTTTGGTTGCCTGCCCTATCTTGCCACATAGACAGATCTCCATAGGGTTACCATTGATTTCTGGGCCATGGAATCCAGTGGACATTTTTTAGTCCTCCACTTGACTGCTTAGAAGGAGATGACTTCATTGATCTCTTAATTTTTGAAAACCCTCTATTTCTTCAGTATCTATAACGTGCCTGGTCTAATTTCTTGTTATGGCTCTGATAGCAACTTCTTTGTCTCTTTTGCTGATTGATCTTTCTCATTTAGACGTTAAGTATTAGCATTCTCAATGGGCAGTTACGGATTCTCTTCTCTTCTCACTCTGCTTTCTTTTCATTTCTGTTTCTTATTCTAAAATTCCCCCATAAGTCATATAACCCCTACCCATGAGTTTATCATGACATATCCTAGTGGCTTCTTAATGTACAATATGTCTCTAGTACAGAATTCTCTGAGGTTTTGGCTTCTTAATGTATATCTCTAGTATAGAATTCTCTGAGGTTCAAAATTGAAAATGTTACTGCTTATACAACATGACCTTTAGGTGTGACACAGAAGTACCTTTAAGAGTACCTACAAGTAGATATGCTCCAAATCAAATTAATTATCCTCTCATATAGCATCATACACACTATTGTACACATCACAACCTGTTTTTTCAGAGTTTTCTATTTCAGTTCAATTCTGCAAGCCAGAGACCTAGAAGTCATTATGGTATTTATCCCTCCCTCACACCTACCTACCATATGCAGTCCAGCATCAGGTACCATGTACCTATCATTCAAAGTCTGTCTTAAAGCTGTCCACTTCTCCCCTTCTTCTTATCAATGAAGACATAATATTTTTAAGAAAGTGTTCATTAAGTCCAGAGCCATCTTAAAAACTCAACCATTTATTGATGGTTAGCAATTTAACATGCCCTGGTCATGTAGAAGTAGTTAGAAATAAATGCCATGAGGATCAATGTACTAAAGGAAAAAAAATATCTTGAGGGGATAGGAAATTGATAACAAGTGGCAACCAACAATGTGTCAATATAGCAGTAAAGGATTTCCAGCATTTAGCTGGTAGTAGATTGAATATAAATGAATTAATATGGCTCTATTGATTTTTTAAAAGCAAAATCTAGGACCCATAAATTAGAAGATAATACATAGACTCATACTAATTATTTATTACACATAGCTCTCATTGATGTACTACATCTCTATATATAAAAGCCTAATATGCTAAGTGTTTGACCCTTCGACCAATTGCTATGATGTGCACTGACCACCAGGGGGCAGATGCTCCAATCAGTAAGTAGCTTGCTGCTGGGGTCCAACCAATCAGGATGGGGACTGGGTGAGACAATCCAGACTTGCCCTGGAGACCTCCGACAGTCCCTCCCTGGCCAGCCAATCTTCTGTGGTCCCTCACCAGCCTCTAAAATACTTCTAATTAATCTCCTTTCAATGTGCAGGAATTTGTGCACCAGGCCTCTAACCATTTTTAGTGTATTATTCAGTGGTGGTCATTACATTCACAGTAGTGTGCAACCATCACCACTTCTGTTTTCAAAACTTTTTCATCATACTAAACTACTCATCCTATATAATAAAAGCCCATGGACCGAACGGCAGGACAACCAGTCAACCAGTCACTATGACGTTCACTGACCACCAGGGGGTAGACACTCAATGCAGGAGCTGCCCCTGGTGGTCAGTGCATTCCCATAGAGAGAGTGCTGCTCAGAATGCAGGTCCACATTGATGAGCAGTGCTCCTACAGCAGACCTATCCCCACAGGCCACTCCCCCCACCAGTGCACGAATCCCATGTATCAGGCCACTAGGTAATAATAACTTCCCATTGGTAAATTCTCATCCCTTTCTATCTCTGTGAATTTGCTTATTCTAGATATCCCATATATCTGGAATCATACAGTATCGAACTTTTTATGTCTGGCTTAGTACACATGGCATAATGTTTTCAAAGGTTCATTATATTGTAGTTTGTATCAGAAGTTTGCTTTTGTCTAGCTGAGTGATATTCCATCTCTATGTATACTGGTATATTGCATTGTGTTTATTCATTCATTAGTTGATGAATACTCGGGTTGTTTCTACCTTTTGACTTTGGACAATAATACTGCAATGAACTTTGGTATAAAAGTATCTGTTTGAGTCCCTGCTTTCAATACTTCCCAGTATATACCAAAGAATGGAATCAGTAGGTCATATAATAATTCAGGTTAACTTTTTATGGAATTGCCTAACTCTATGTCACAGCAGCTATATCAGTTTAGCTACAATGTCTAAGAGTTCTTCTCATTGATATCCTTTCAAGGGTGCTTAAAAATAAAAGTTATAAGGCATAGCACAATGTTCTGGAAAATCTTTTAGTCTAAAGAATGTTAGCATTCACTTTTATTACCAAAAAAAAAAAATTACTTTCATGTTTAAATAAAATCCTGTCCTTCATAGAGGTAGATTATATGAACAATCCATTTGAGTATGACATGCAATTTAAATTGTTCTTATGATCAAAGAATTGTTTAGATCTAGCCTGTTTTGTTGTTTTGTATTCAAGCTTTATCTGACCAAAACTAGTCATTTTGAGCTTGCTGGCTAGGTTAGTAGTGACCTTTGGTGGAAATGAGCAGTTAATCGCCTGCTAGGAAAATCAATTTCAAGGTTGACCTATCTGAGCTGGCTAAGATAATTTATCACATATATTGGGTGACTGGCTTACTATTTGCTCCCCCTCTTCCCCAATTCCAGAAGCATGAAAGCTTTGTTTTAACTTTTATACTAATCCATCAAATATCAGTGAACTTAGTTTATAACAGATATTCATAATGACATTATTCAAAATAAATTGTTTTATTTTTTAAATATATTTTATTGATTTTTTAAAATTTTTTTTTACAGAGAGGAAGGGAGAGGGATAGAGAGTTGGAAACATCGATGGGAGAGAAACATCAATCAGCTGCCTCTTGCACACCCCCCACTGGGGATGTGCCCACAACCAAGGTACATGCCCTTGACCGGAATCCCTTTCAGTCCGCAGGCCAATGCTCTATCCACTGAGCCAAACTGGTTAGGGTGAGAAATTGTGTTTTATTTCCTAAAGAATAAGTCTCTTTCATGGAGAATTAGAGAGGGAGAGAACAGGAGCTGAGCAATAAGATGATTTCATTTCCCTCGTTGTTTGTGAGTCCTTGACTAGGTAACACTACCGCCATGTTGCGGCAGTTTTATTGGGATAGGAAATGTTGACAGTCTTAGCAATTCTACTGCAGCATTGGCACTTATACAAGCTTAGCAGTGTTTGTGCTTCAGGACAGGAAGAAATGTGAAATGGTGACTTGCTTAAAACAGTAACTTTGGTTTTGTTATCAATTCATATGTTTACCTTAAGAAATAATGACACACAAATCCACATGAATAAAACCATTTCTACCTGCATTACCAAAGTAAACCCCACATATATCAAGATACTGTTCCACCCCTGAAGGCAGCATAGTTCATATATTTTTCTGTAGTTTGTGTTTTCCTAATAATAGTTTGTCGTGGTCTTCTTTCTAGGTCAATAAATATGGTTCTCAAGCATTATTTTTAACATATGCTTAGCTTTTTTCCATGTCTCTATAAACCCTAATCT
This sequence comes from Pipistrellus hanaki, assembly GCF_964339955.1. Taxonomy (NCBI): domain Eukaryota; kingdom Metazoa; phylum Chordata; class Mammalia; order Chiroptera; family Vespertilionidae; genus Pipistrellus; species Pipistrellus hanaki. Next base: position 68,726,856 of record NC_140510.1, on the reverse strand, counting down.
TGGACATTTCAAATAATATGTTTTCACTATATCTAAACCACTTGAGCTTTCATCATGTAATTTAATCTCTGTGCTCATCGGACCACTGGTGGTCCATGAAGTCCGGAAGGTTGGTGACCGCTGTTTTAGAGTGCCTAATAGTGACTTCCTTAGCCACCCTGTTTCTGACTCAGAATGCATTTCCTTCAGTATTCCTCAAACTTGCGATGTGCCACAATTTTTTTCTGCTTGGCAGACATTACATGAGGTCCTCACTCAAGGAAAAGCAGCTGGATTAGGAGGTAATAACATAGGCTCTCTTCTATCTGATGTTTTCTACATATCTGAAGACATGGTGTGAGTCAGCTATTTCCTGACACACAAGCGCATGTGGAATATGGTGACTCGATATTGCCAGTCCAGAAATGCCAGCTGACTTACAGAAGCGCACATTGTCTTTCAGCTTTCCAGTTTCGGAGTCATACTTCCTAAACTGTCACCTCCCACTTGCCATTGAGGGATGTTGGGCCACACAAAGAGGCACCTTTCTTGAAGGGTGGTTGTGAGGGCTAGATGAGATGGCGCGTGTAAGGTCTGGTGCCCAGGGCCTACCAACAGGAACATCTCCACAAAATAGCAACTGTCATCATTTCTACCTACAGTATTTGGAAAACAGCTCCCTAAAATACAGGCATTTGATAGACATGTTCAGTAAATGGTTTTATTTATTGTAGAATGAATTATACTAAAGTGGAGACACGCAAAAACCATTGAACTGTATGTTCACTTGAGGAACACTTCATGAAATACCTCTATAGCCCACCTCTCCCTCTCATTACCTTGAAACAATTTGGTGAAAAAGAAAAATGGTGTCCTTTGGGAATATGTCAGAGGAAAAGTGTGTGTTGCTCGACATTGCAACATCAATTAGATTCCCTATGAATATTTAAAGGATTCTGGTAATAATTCATGTGCTGAAATCCAAAAGCAGCCTTTGCAATAAATGAAAAGTTTCCAGGTTAAATATCTTTGCAATATTCATATATATTTTCTTGTCTTGAGTTAACATAGATAGCAGTTAAGGTTATAATTTTACCTATAACTAACTTAAAGAAATCAGACAGATAACACGAAAAGCACTGCCTTTCAAAGCGCAAATATAGCATTAAACTGTCAAGATTTGAAATGTTCAATAAACTACATGTAGCGTAAGATTTTAAAAATTCAAATAATTTCCTTTGAGTGTGATAGGAAATGAATGTATTGGCCAGAAAATTGTGATAATTAATTGCAGAAGGCTGAATTTTAATGAAAGGCTCTGAGAAAAATAAAATGATGAAATGAATGTGCTGTTTGCTTTTAAATCATTTATGGTTGAATAATTTATATTATTTTTAGTTCAACCAGTTAAATTATCCATGATGAATGCTATATGAATAGGAGAAATTTTAAATTGTCAGGTTTTTGAATTAAAATGTTTGCCAATAACCACTTTCTGGGTTTTTTTGCTTTTTTTATTACTATTTTAATGGTTTTATATCAGAATATAAGTTAGAAGATTCAGTTAAAGTATACAATATAATGAGCTTGCAGGGTTAAATATCTGATCTACATTCTCAGACATTAAGGTAAAATCTCTTATATAGGTGGGTTATGTGTTCACTCAAAGAAAAGTAACCTAACTGAAAAGTATTCTGAATCTCCTGAAAATTTGACTCACAATATTCTCCCCAATTCTGTGTCTAATAGCATTCTTCAATTGTTCATACCAAAATCTTCATAGTTTTACCCAGAACCCTGAACTTCTTTTCTGTGAAAGTTCACAACTTATTCATCACTAAACGTTGTCTAAATCTACCTATGAAATACACCAAGTATACTTTTCACCTACTGTAACTACCCTTACCTAAGTCACCATGTCACCATCTCTCTCTCTCTCTCCCTCCCTCTCTCTCTCTCTCTCTCTCTCTCTCTCTCTCTCTCTCTCCCTCTCTCTCTCCCTCTCTCCCTCTCTCTCTCTGTCTCTCTCTGTCTCTCTCTCTCTCTCATTATTTGTTTCTAATGTTTTCCCTTTCTTTATCAGTTGCTTTCCTACAGTCTCTTCCAACAGAGCAGCTAGAATGATCATTTATGAATAAAAATCAGAATGTGTCACTCTACTAAAAACTCCCAATAGCTTTCCACTTCAGAGTGAAAAGCAAAGGTCTTATAATGAACTTCACAGCAATATAATGAGCTATCCTCTGCTACACCTCCGATTTTACCTCTACCACTTTTTTTTTTTGATCCCTCAGTTCTTTCCTCAAACACAAGTATGTTCTTACCTCATCACTACTGCAGCTCTGCTTATAAAGACATGAATTTCTCATATTCCTTCTCTTTCCATTATGCCCCCACCATTGATTTGACTTTCACCAAAGGCACCATGGACTCCATCTCTAACTGCTACCAAACTGGCCCCTGACTCAACATATAAAATGATTACAATACTCTACCAGGTATTGACTTGAAGAGTTGAGAGCAGATCTACCTGCCTCCTTAAAACCTTCTATGTCATTAAGATTCAATACTGAGTCATAACTAGGGTTGTGTTAATATGTAACTAATTGGTAAAAGAACCAGACAGGGTACAAAAGGTAGATCCGACTCCTCCTGAGCTAGAAGATTGCTGCAGTTCTAAAAGGGAAGCAAGACCAAAACCAACTATGCTAGGGAATGATTGCAACGCGTGTTTGACGGTGAATCCAAAACCAAAATGTCCAACTGGCCACAATCCAAGCATAAGTGGCACAGGATATGGGAGGAAATCTAACCATGATGTCATTGGTGAGTATATTTCTGATTGGTGAGTCTGAGCTGGTCCATGGGCATAGGGAAAGGAAATTCAGACAAAAATGGCACCTGTTTGGGGATGCAGATATTGAGGAAAAGGATGTCCCTTGAGGTTAAGGATAACCATTAAAAAAACAGAGTTTTAGGAAAAGGTAAGATCCAGAAAGGCCATGTTCAGTGATAACTTGAGTTATAGGGTAATAAATACAATTAACAGAAGAAAATAATTCAGTGTCTGAGTTCGTGGGCAACCAGCTCCAATCTTGGATTAGTGAGACCATCTTTATTCCCATTGCTTAAGTCCAGAAGTGATTAGGGGGAAACTCTAGTAGCCCTGCTGCATCTCCCACAGCACAGAATGCTCAGAGAAAAATGAGCTTCAGCTTAGCAATAAGCGAGGGGTTGCAGTGGGATCATTAAGAAAAGCCTTATTGGGAAGGTGACATTCAAAGAAAAACTTAGAGAGCTGAGAGAGAGGAAGCCATGGAGACAATGGGCAAAGCATTCCAGGCCTTATCACAAGGACTTCAGGAAGGCAGGTGCAGCTGGAGGGGGGAAGAGGGGTTGGGGAGGAAGGAGGAGGAACATGGAAAATGAGGTGGGGGTCCAGGTACATTCTGTGGGGCCATGGTGGGGACTTTGTCATGTGCTGTGGGATAGAAGGCCACTATTTTACTTGTTTTTTAACAGAAGCAGGTATGACCTCTCTACTGGTGATAAGCTCAGAGCATGACCTTAATTCCAGACTCACCATTGCCAACTGGCCAGCTAAAAGCTAGAAGAGAAGAAAGTGGAGATTTTAGTTTAGTTTTTCCTTTTTATGGGATAATAACCTCTTACTTCAACAATCCATGTGTCCTGTGCTTTCTACACTTCTCCTGGCATGCTATTACTATTGTAGTTGACACTCCAGTGCCTTCTAATCTTAGATGAGTTGCCCTCAAGTTAAATTAAATTACGTTTATTGAGTCTTTGTACGTGGCAGGTACTACCCTATCTGCTTTCTGTGCGGTCATTGTCATTTCCATGTTAGTCCCAGGAAACTGAAATGCAGAAAACTTTGGAATTGTGGAGTCTGTGCTGTGAGGAGGGTTGGCATAATACTCATTCTCATAGGCCCGGGATTCCTCTTCCGCTTTCATGAGGTTGGCTGACATTTAGTGAGGAGAGAGGGCACCGTTCACGTTTGAAGAGATGTCTAAGCGAGCAGACAGCGGGCATCCTCAAACTTGGGTGCAGCCTGCAGTCCTGCCAGGAGGCAGCATCAGTGTGACTCAGCACAGATGCATCTGCATCGGAACACAGCTTTCTGCCCCTGCCCTGCTCACAGGACTCCTCTGTTTTGTTTTGGTTTCTCTGTAAAATAATAATATCTGAGGTTGGATCGAAGCCTATAAGATTTTGTGGTCACATTTTAAAAGGTAGCATCCAAATTTAGTTACAAAAGTGAATATGTGTTTAGATGGGGAAAAGAGAAAATAGCAACATACACGTTTGCTATAGCTGACACATGCCACAGCATCAGGACTCTAGAAAATGTTAGCAGTATTCTTGTTTAATGCTTCACGGTCAAGGTGACAACTAAGGGTTGCTACAGGTAACGGGTCATCAGCTGTCAGAAGACTTGCTCTAGAGAGTTTGTCCTGCCGCCCTTTGTAGGATGGCTGTTTATCCAAAGGAAACATCCTCAATTGTAGTTGCATTGAACTGGCAATTTAGCTAATTTGTCTTTATTTCTCAAACTTCACACTTACCATCCCATTCAGAGAAGAGCAGCCCCCACCTCCGGCTCGGATGTCCTGCGGTACACAAGACTGGGAAACCTGGTAGAACCTTGGTTCTCTTTGGCTCCTAAAACTCTCCTGGCTAGCCAGGAATCATGTACCTGGAAACTCAGCGTGCTTCCCTAAAGACTTGATTGTTTAGCACTTTGCCTAGTGTCACTGTGGCACTGGTCGCCTCAGATAAGGAGAATTTTCACACCAAATTATTTCAATTCTGAATGGCAGGCAAATGCATCCATTTGAAAACATTGGTTGTATAACTGACCAGAAAGTTTTAAAATTACACACAGATAACATAGAAAAGCAAAGTGATTTCTCACGGGGAGTTCAGGGTTCCATTCAGATGAGATTTGGATTGAGAGTGTTTGCTCAGTAGAATGTTAACCTTGACACTTCTCTCTGGTTAAAAAGTCACTTTGTTTTTTAAATAATATATGTAATGGTTTTATTTTATTGTGCTCTTGTGGTCAAATTCAAGGTGAAGGTTATTATTTTGGGGATTACTTTCTACGCGAAAGCATTATCAAATGATGACATATGCTATCCTATATAATAAAGGGCTAATATGCAAATGGTCATGACACCCTCGAGCCCTCTTGCCCTCTTGTCCTTACACCAAGCCTGAGGCTGTGCCCCCTGCCCAGTGGGGCTTGATGGTGGACCTGAGACTGCACCCCTCACCCTGTGGGGCTTGATAGTGGACCTGAGACTATGCCCCTGCCCTGTGCTGGGCCAGGGGACCTGAGGCTGCAGCCCCCACCCTGCAGGGGCTTGATGGGGCTGGGGCTGGCTGGGGCTGGCTGGGGCTGGGTCTCACGTGATTTCAAGGTGCACACAGGTGGGTGGGGACTTGACTCTGGATCCTGAGGCACGCCGCAGACTCTGACAGGAGGGAGATTTTTCATATATATTTTACTCATTTTCTTTCATCTCTGATACTTCTATTATTGAGAAAGGGCAAATAACAATATTAAAATATTTCCTTTAATTAATTCCCTTTTAACGTGCACTAATTTTGTGCACCAGGCCACTAGTTAAATAAAAGCACGGAATTATACACATTTCACCCTTTCTTTGGTTAACTGAGGCAAATGTAATTGTCATTGACCAAAGGATTATGACTTTTCTATTCTTCATCTTCCCTTTCCGCTAAGCTTTTGTTTAAACAGAGACTGTTATTACCATTTTGGTAAAGTCTCAATGTGACAGCTCATGTAATGTACCTAGAAACCCAGCCTCACACTTTCTTTCCTTATTTTAAAAAATTTTAAGGCTGGCATAATCTCTGAATGTGAACATACTTTCTTCAATGAGAGATTTGCATAACCCAGTAGAAATAAAAATGTAAAAACCTTCAGAGATGCTAATAATGGAGGTCACAGAGCACCCAGTGAAATACAGTTGAGACACGATAGCCTGTCGTTGTCTCCCTCCTTCTGTCCCACCACAGGGCAAAAGGCTGTACTTCACATTGCAATGAAGGTCTGGTCCAATGGTTAGGTTAAAAATGGCTAGTCATATGCTTATTTCTCGGAGGGAAGCATATATGGTAGGTCAACTGAAGGTATCTGTTGTATCGAAAAATCTGTCTGAAATGTATGAGTGAATGATAGTCTCAATTGACAGGTGATTGCTATCCAAGCTAACAATAGATTCTGTTAGCAGAGCTCAAAAGGGACTATGTTAAAAGTTATATGCTCTTTATAAACATCATCTAAGTAGATAACATGGTATGATACACAAACTAAGAAAGAAATAAGCTGGTGTTACAACTAAAGCCACATAACTATGGTGAGAGTCTTTACTTGCAGTCCTTTGCAAGGTATGCTGTGCACAGGATAGTGGTGTGCTTGTGGTAAACATTTAGGAGCTTCTTACATAGAGAAACGGGCAGGCGATATTCGTAAACACCTAATGGAAAGTCACCATGATTTCCTTAAATTGTTTAAAATGGGTGTACCTATAAATTTAGTGTACACACAAATCCAATAACCCCTTATTAAATGCAATATTTACATATGCAAATAAGAAACAATATTTAAAAAAAATGGATGCAAGAATATATTTGTGATTTGAGAACACCTTTAAATGACAAACCTAAATTTTAAAATATATATTTTCCTTTTATAATAATAATTTTCAAAATAATGAGTACCTTTGCAAACTGAACTAAGTTTATAGAGAGGATTAATTTGAAAGAAAGCAGTCATGCAAAGAATATTTCCTCATATGCAGAGTGAGTATTGAATTTCTAAATGATATAAAAGAGAAGCTGTTAGAATAGGACTCCTTGACCCATTAAAAAATTAACTTGTCTAATAAATACAGTCACATTCCTATTGTTTTATATTAATGCTTCATCTACATTTATGTCTATAAAATTTTTAAGTTCAATCTGTCGTTGTAGTTGAAAATCTCTTTGTGTAAAAAGTCCCAGCTGTCCTTCGGAAAGAATAAGGCCCAATTAACATTCCCCTGGTCTCATTGTTCCTGGATGACAAACTCCCGCCTGAGCAGGAGGGAATGTTAAGTGGTGTCAAGGCTGCCCTCTCAGAGCAGTGGAGCCCCCACCAACTCCACTTCCCTGTTCCCTGGGGCAGTGTCTCCAGATCCCATTCTACTACTCCTCTTACCAAAACCTCTTCGCCACTTTCGGGGTGAGAACCGAAGACTAAACCGTGACAAATGTCAGAGCCACTTTTAAGTTAGTCATATGACCTATGACTAGGGCTTAAGCTCAAATTATGAATTATGAATTAAAAACCCTGAAGCTTATTTATCTTCCACACATGTCATTTGTTTGCTGTGGTTTCTAAATGCTTTGACAGTTGATTATTTCTTTACTAGAGGCCTGGTGCAGAGATTCATGCAAGGTGAGGTCCCTAGGCCTGGCCCGCAATCAGGCCGATCAGGTTCCCAGCCTCCCAGCTGTCTCCTTCCCTCACCTAACACATCCACGGACACAAAATACCAGTTCCCTGCCCCAGCCCATGGCCCGGCCCCAATCGAGTGACCGGGGCCTACCGGCCTGAAGGAAGGGCCAACCACCACCACAGTGAGTGGGTTAGGGGGCAGGGCCAGGGAAGCGACCCAGGAGGTTGGCCATTGGTCTCAAGGAGGGAGCCGGCCCTCAGCTCCCTGGGTAAGGGGCTGTGTCTGCTGCAACTCACCCTGGTTCCCTGACCTTGCCCAGGGGCCCGGCCCTGATCAGGTGATCAGGGCCTGCCGGCTGTGGGGAGGGACCGGAAAGTTTTCCGGAAGGCCCCATTGGCAATCGGAGCCTGTGGGCTGGGGGCAACTCCTGCATTGAGCGTCATCTGCCCCCTGGTGGTCAATACACATCATAGAATCTGGTCTTTCTGGTCTTTCCTTCATAATGGTTGCTTAGGCTTTTATATAGAGAGATTTTATGTTTAAAGTAAGTTATGTAAAGCTTTTATTCCCAGAGTATAGGAAGCATGATGCTTGAATTAGAAGCCCTATATTAAATACTTAGATAATAACTACCTTTGCTATTAGCTTATCTCCAGTATCAGGAAAAGTCTTTCCATCTTTGCCTCTAATGTGAGTTAGGTGTAAGGTGACCAGATCATCCCGCTTTTGATGGGACAGTCCTGCTTTTTAACAATTTTTCTCATGTCCCACAGCATATTTTTTTTAAAGTCCCAATTTTTGGAAAAAATCTTTCCAATCTTTCCAAAAATTGGGACTTTTTTAAAATGCCATAGGGCGGGGGAAAAATTGTTGGAAATGGGGACTGATCTGCCAAAAGCGGGACGATCTGGTCACCTTAATAGGGGCATGATTCTCTGTATCTCTTTTGTGTTGTTATTGTCCTTTGTTTTGGTTTTTGTTTTAAGTAATTGTTTTCCACAGAATTTTTTTCTTTCTTTCTTTTTTTTGCTATAGGAACACTGTCTGGTTTTTTGAGTTTCCCTATAACTTTATGATTTTAATATTGCCTTGAAAATAAAATTAAAACAGTATGTAACCTTATTTGGCATTAAAAATTATAGAATATATTTTCAAGGTAAGAAGGATAACTATATTTCCCCCTCACTGACCTCTGTGGTGCTGCTATTCCATGATTTCCTCAAGGACTCAGCCTGGTCATATACCTGGGATGACACACAGGAGCACAGAGGAAAGCATCATCGAGCTGGAGGGGATGTTTCCTTTCCTCTCTGTCCTTCATTGGGACCAAATTCCACTCCCTCCATTTGTATTTCCACACTTTTTCATGGTCTTCAATAAATGTGGTGCTGGAAGAAATTAAATTATCTTCCTCTTTAAGCTGTTAATCATGAGTTATTGTTGATCACCGAGGATTTGGGCTCAGTGGCAAAATAAGCAACAAGTTCTGAGCCTAAATAGGACCCTGAAGATAATAAATCCCACTGCTCTGGAGGCTAGTTGTAAAGTGTTGTTGGACCAGACACAGAGCCACAAAACATGGACCTCTTTATGGCTTCAGCTGTGCCCCTGTCACCCCCACAAATTACCTTCCAACCTCCCGCCTTTGTGGAATCTGAAGGGAGACATTTAAGAGGACTGTTCTGTCTGCAGGGAAAGAAAAGATGACTCAGCCACCTGGGAAAAAACAACAAGGAAATGAAGGGAGGGTAAGAAAGCAAGAGCAGGCCTACTAAGGACATGATGAAGGCCAGAAAGGAGTGGCGAGGAGGATCATGGCCATGGCAGACGCCCCTGGTTGTGAGGAACCGTGTGCATTTGAGGAAAGTTCAGCCCTGATGTTTAAATTGAGCTTTTGTGACCAAATATTGTCCCAGCGTAAATGTGAACTCTGCCTTCCTCGGCGACTTTGCCATGAGCCGTTAGGGTATGAAGAGAAGCATGGATCCAGTAGTTACACTGGTAAAACTCAAAGCACTTTAGACTAATACTGTTTTTTAGAGAGTCATTATGTTTGGAAGGTCATTCCAGGAGAAAATACATCCATTTCTGTTGCTAGTGAGGTACTTGAATACAAATTTTCCTTTTTTTTTTTTTTTTTTAAAGAAAAAAAATGCTATTTATAACAGTATGAAACTTGATTATTCTCAGCTTAATTTCTCCAATATATACGTGAACCAGTGCCAGCTGATGTCAACAGAAATTATGAGCATGCAAGAAAAACTAATTGTTCCACATTATTTTGCAGTTATTATTGATTATCATGTCCTTTGCAAATCAGGACAAAAATAGAAAGTACAATCATTCTTATGTGTGAATCTAACTGGTAAGAGAGGGAAAGTAAGATGTTTGCAAATACTTTCTTAACCACATGTTCAAACCATTGGGTGCATTTAAAGGGCTTCAGCTAAGCCTATAGGAAATCAGACAATTTTAGAACATGATCTCTAATCAAATGTGCACTGCTTTAAGGCTAGACTTCTCTTTTCGGGTATAAACATTCTTCTTTCTATCTGAGTAGCATTCTCTTCACCAACAAATAGCTTAAAGACAAGATAAAGACTGAGATGGGCACATTAATACCACCACCACCATTACCACCACCACACACACACACACACACACACACACCCCACCACCACCAACAACAACAACACACACACACACACACACACACACACACACACAATTCCAGACAACCTATCGATTATCTTTAATACTATAGAATTGGTAAATATAAACTACCACATGGTAATAGAAAGCAATCATATGTTTGAAAATAAAGGTACAGAATCCTACCTATTTGAAAATTGGTGAAGGAGAATATTGAAGAGAACTTCGTCATGATTCAACTTTGTACTGATCCTATCACCAACAGAGAAGAGCATTACACAGGTGCAGCAGGGGTTACCAGTACCTGTTATTTCTTGTCACTGAGCTTTCATAAGAAAGAGAGCAGAAAATTAGAGGTTCTAAACATGGGCAAGTACCTGGATTTCAGATGTCTAAGTTTCTGATGAAGAAAACAAGGCATGTTTTTGCAATGAACTCTTAAGAAGTATTCAAACTATCATAAAAAATAAGTCAGCCTGGCTAGTTGGCTCAGTGGTTGATCCTCAACCTATGAACCAGGAGGTCAGGGTTGGATTCCCGGTCAGGGCACATGCCCACGTTGTAGGCTTGATCCCCAATATGGGGCATGCAGGAGGCAGCCCATTAATAATTCTCTCTTATTTTTGTTTCTTTCTCTCTCCCTCTCCCTTTCTCTCTTTTATTAAAATCAATAAAAATATAATGAATAAATAAATAAGTAAGTAACTCATCCTGAAGAGGTAGTAACGCACCGTGCAGTTTCGGGACACAGATGTCACTGGACTTGAGGAATGCCATCCTTCTCTCTTACTTCCCAGTCTTGGACACTGGCATGAAGTGCCCCTGGCAGTTTATGGATTTAGTGAGTTAGAGAATTACTCTGAAGTTCAGTATTGTGATGATAATCTTCACATTAATATTTCCCTTCAGATAAATTGCATTAGAAAAACACTGATATTATTGTCCATAAAGTGACAATAGTTAAACCAGAATGCCAACTATAGCATGAAAGCCCGCCCGGCAAATGTTACGGAGACAGCCCACTTTTCCGAGCTGCTTGCTCTGGGTGTTTAGCTATGAAAATAAGATTTTAATTTAAAAGGATGAATAAATTCTTACTGGACTTCGGACAGGCAAAGAAGTAAATATTGTTTTCTCTTTTTTACAAAGCTAGTACTCTATCCTTGTTTTTCATGCAACTCCCGACTTAGTAGGCAGCCTGGGGTAAGGAGGTGTGGGGCGGTGGGTGGAGGTGGGGGTGGGGGTAAGATAGGAGGGTGTTGAGGTTACGGTTCAGTAATGACTTCACTGCCCCAGCCATCTCTATGGCTCCCTGACGTGTGGTGTCCGCTGCCGGGTGACTTTGTGTAGGCCGGGATTTGTTATGTCATTCAGGAACAGGTGTGTGAGAGGAGCCACTAAATCCATCAAAGCATTAAACTGCTGCACAGAAGTGCAAGTACAAGTGCGGCTGAGCTGGCCGCAGAGCATCCCTCATCCCTGCAGCCAGTGTGACACCCCTTAGAGCAGGAGGCTTGGGGCGGGGAGTCCACAGCCAAGTCCAAGACAGGAGGCGAAGAGCAGGCCCGGGAGACAGATGCTGTGTCACCATTGCCCACAGACGACACTGCCACGGAGCCTTCGAGTTGGTGGCCCGTTTAGTGACAGGGCCGGATCCCTGGAATTGGCCAGGTCTTGCCTGTTTTAAATGTCAATGGATAGCTTCTTGTTAGAACAGTGGCATCTATAGAAAGTCCGAGGGTAACTAATGAGACTCCCAGGCCATCAGACGTCTCTCTTCAATTCCTCACCCCGCTGTGGTGCCAGGACTGTGAGGATGGGTTATTTTTCAGAATTGATTAACACGTAATGAGTTCACATACAGATGCCCATGTCTGAGCTGCATCTTGGCAGAAGTGCGAGAATTTGATGTTACCATTCTTGAAGCTATTCCCAGTGTTTCTACAGCCGTTATCCAACTCTGTGCATCGTCTTTGTCGAGAAAACATGTAAATTAGCTGAGGTGCCACATTGTTGAGAGAGAGCCTGGGATGGGAAGGTGTCAGAGAATTGCCATCTTGACGGATTGTACCCCTGGCAATGTATTACGATAATAGATTGTTTTTTATTATATCACTGCATTTGGCTGTGATGACATTTAACTACAGAAGATTAAGGACGTGCCACCATGCCAGGGAGCTTTATGAATGGGCCAGTGCATTTTGGTCACACTGGAAATTAGCAAGCCAGAGAGGGAATAAACACTTCTGGGAAAGCTGAGTCACTCCACTGAAGAAGGCACACTTTTTTCTTTGGGGATTTCCTTTCATTGTCAAACCAATAAATGTGTACTGTTTACTTCTTATGATCTAGCTCTAGGCTGAGCCCATGTACAATAGAATTCTTGACCATAAACCTGACCCTGCTCTTAAAGATCTGATTGTCAAGTTGATGTAAGAAAACATGAAAGAATACAGAAGAAAACATCCTACTGCCAGTCTGTGTGCGACAGGAAATACGAGGAAGTGATACGTACAGAAAAGAGAAGCAGATGAGTAGCGATTCCATGACAGTTGGAGAGTCAATGAGTAGATGAATGAATTTCATTAAGAAAAAAAGAAAGAAGGGGAACTCGAATGGGGAAAACATGCATAGGAGAAAAGAATGTGGTTACGCAGGGAACAGGCGAGACCCTTTCTTGAGCATGAAGGTTACCATGTCAAGGCCTTGTGCCTGCTGACGTACGTGCCTTTTCTCTCCCGAACCTGGCCGTCAAGTAGAATTCTCACCCCCATTGTGCAAAGAAGGAAACAAACGCTTTAGGCAGCATCTCTAAAGTCTCAGAGCGTGGAAGCAGGATAAGCTGGACGTGGGCCCACCTGAGCTGTACCTGTGGTCTACGGCCCGAGAGCAGCGTGGGCACCGAGTGGGGCTGCAGGCCCAGCCTGGGTGCTGGCTGTGGGAGCACAGGGTGGGCCCAGTCACAGATGCTGCTCTCGGGGACAAAGTCTGGGGTCATCTGCATGTGGGACAAAGGGGTTGTCAGAGGAGACCGCAGGATTCACCCTGGAAGCGATTCTCGATTGGAGACTGGCGGGGAGGGAGAGGGCCGTTCCCCTTAGGTCACATGCTCTTCGGAGTTAGTTATGAAGGAACCTCGAGAGCAGGAGTCCTGGCTGCTCTCAGGCCTGGATTCGGTCTTCCTCTTGGGGAGGAAATAAGAAAAGCCTGGCGTGGTGGGTCCCTCGACTGTCGCCCTAGTTTGTCTATTAAAGGAACTGGGTCAAGCAGGAGGAAGGATGGGTGAGGGTGGGGAGCAGCGCTGTACCTGAGCCTGGAAGGATTTAGAACAAGGAAGGGAGGTTAGGAAAGGCTGTGCTGGAGTCCTGGGAGCTGGAGTCCTGTCTCGCCACTGTAAATTCAGTGACAAATTGGAGCAATTAGCTAATCCAGTCCCCGAGTGTCTCTTTTGTCTCGATTTCAATGTGTGTGTGTGATCTAGTATGGGAATGGCTTCAGGGATACTCATATAAGGTAGAGCCAGGTCCTACCCTCAAAGCGTTCACTGAGTACTGGGACCACATAGCCACAGTGAACCCTACGGCCAAGGTGAACGCAATAGCCCAAACCGGGGGAAGTGGTCCCAAGTTCAGGAGAGAAAGGCTGACTCCAGGGAAGCAGGTCCAGGGCAGGGGGAGGCTTCGCACACCGGGTGTTTTGGGGGGTGGCATTTAACCTGTAGGAGAGGCTTGAGGCATTCAGAGATGCAGAGGGAAGAAGGCTCCTTTGGAACAAAAGGAATCATGGGAGTTAAAAGATTGAAGGGTGGAACAGCATCCAGGATGAGTAAGCAACCAACTGAGTGCTTGGTTGGCCTGGAGAGCAAGAGGCACGTGAGTATCCCCGAAAGGAGCAGGGTCGTTGATTCAATTTTGAGCTATAGTCCGCGAATCTGTTGTTTTATTCACAGAGCTGATGCTGACCCCATCAGAAATGCCTAAGAGCCCGCTTGCTCTGACCCAGTTGTCACTCCCTGCTCTGCCAGTCGGGTGGGACGAGACCCTCCTCTCTCTGCAGCCAGTGGAGGCCTGGAAAAGTGCAGAACTCCCCCAGAAAAATCCAGGAACTGTATATTCCTGTGGCTGGTGGACAGACAGGCTCTGAGCCTGTCAGCAGTGCTAGTAAAAGTATGAGCCTCCCCCCACTTCCCTTCCTTCCTCTCCCCCTCCAACCTGCTTTTGCAGTGTCAGTCCCTTCTTACCTGAGAATGTGCTGGGGAAAAGCCGTACTTGCTTTGAGCTCATAGTTTCTGGAGGTGATGGAAGGGGCTGGAGGCTTATACCTATGCTGCCTCCCAGACCCTCTACCAGGAAACCATGTTCTCGGTGTTGAGCTGCAGACAGAAAACCCCAACACTGAGACCCGGGTCCCTAGTGAATCAGGGAGCTGCAGGGGTAGGAGCCACGCAGGAAAGAGTCTATCTTCCCTGCGTTTATGTCTGGCTCAAGGTGAGGAGCAGGAACTGATTATACAGAGTATCGCCTCCCAGAATTTACTTTATAACTAAATTCATTTGGGGTTTAGTAAGCAAGCTATTTTTTCTTTTGCATTCAAACATACAGCTGAAATGTATACAATATAGAAAGTTAAGGAAGGATTCAAAATATGGTTTTATTAATAAAAGCATTAATCGAAGATGTCAACAGACATCCAAAAGGCATCTGGGTCCCTTGGGAATGCTAAAAAGACCTTCCTCAGGAATGTCACATTTCATTATGGCACACACTGCACGGTGGGGTCGCATCCAGTGTGCTTCTCTCTGTTAAACAGAGAGGTCTCTCAAAGAACCCGTGGTCTGCCGCACGGCGCCCGGGTACAGCGGGTCAGCTTCCTTTCCACTTCTCCTTCCATTCCACCCTGGTGGCATGCTTGAGTGAACACAGGCCCTGTGCATCTCACCGGTTTGGCACTGTGCCTGGGGTCGATGAGGCACACACAGGCTGGATGGCTGTCTCTAAACGCCAGCCCTTTGGGTAAAGTCTGCAGCTGCAGCATCAACCCTCGGGTGGCTTTCCACTCCGCGGTCTGAGGCTCAGGGCTGTGCAGGTGGAACCCACACTGTGGGGTCCGTGTTTGCTCATGAGATTTCTCCCTGGGGTCTGAGCAGTGTCCTCTCTCTCCCTGATGGCTTCCCCATCCTGACACTTACCTTACATGGACTCAGGTTCTTTCCTCTCAAAGTGTGGCATATGCTGTCGAGCCACTGGTGCGACATTAAAGGTTTTACAAAGTTAGAAAATAAATGAATGGTTTAGAGCTTAGTTTCTCCCAATGAGCAAACAGGCAAAGTCCTTCTCGCTGATGCATTGGTTGTATGTTTTTCCCCTAGAGTTCCTGCCCAGAGTAGGTTATAAATATTTCTCTATGAGCCTCCACATTGAGAGTTTTGCTTTACGTATAGTGTGGAACTTTGTTTAATGTCAAGAAGATGCATAATTCAATTCTTTTCATCCTGAGTCCCATCTAGCAAATGATGCCTAATTTTTATTATATATGTCACATTAAAAGAGAAAATTGACTTTAATATATTTTTCTGCCATGTGCAACAGCTGGGTTATAAATGGCTACACTGTGTGCTAACGAAGTAAAAATATTTCAAGACATGTGTCCTTAGAGGTTTTGTACAGGCCAAACCCAAATGGCAGCTCTATTCCACAAGGAAGAAAAGAACTGTGAACTTAAGGTTGCCTGATCCTTGGTAGGAGATTTGTCTAATTCTCTATTAGCTTGGCACCTACCATCATGTGGATAGTCCATAAAGTTTTATCATTACTAAGAATATTTTTATAACCCAAACTTATAACCCATGAACACCACCTCATCTCTCAGCTAATGTTACCAAGGCAATACAAGGTACAGAGCATGTACTACTAAAAAGATAACAATTGCAATATGAATATTTCATGGGCAACTAGATTGAAGCAATTTCCATAATCAATGATTTGAAATAAGTCTTATATACACTTTGTAGATTAAACCTAATCCAAAGGCTACCAAAAGAAACTAGGAAAGACTACAGGGTAATAAGAGTCACCTTTATCCATGTGCGATTTTGAAAGGAAGAAAAACTTTAAATGTACTTTTACACAGCTGTCATGGTCACCGACATTGCCTAACAATTACGAAGGCAAATAAAATACCCAACCAATAATTGAATGGACCAAAAGCTTAGACGGTCTTAATTGTAGAGGGTTGTCAACGAATTCTAGAACCAGTTGCTCGTTAAATAATCCCTTTTATTTTCTGATATCACTGATGATTTAGATTGGCCAGGGATGCAGGTTTAACCAACATAACAGCTTTTCTTGGTCATATATTAGCACCTTTAGAGTTCATTTTCCTAAACGGGTACACACACAGAGAAAGCAACCTACTGGTACTATAACGGTTTTAAGCATGTCTGAGTCACACGTGGGAAAGGGATCCTGTCCATGGGAATAAGTCCATCCAAACTTGGAGCTGCCCGGAGTGCCCACTGCGTGGTGGGGTGGGTGCTGAGGTGACAGTGAGAGTCCTCTCCAGAGCTCTATGATCGGATGCGGACACTCGCACACCAGATTGTTTTGATCTGGCGTTCTGTACAGACTCCTGAAACTCCCTCCTTGTTTCTCTCTCTCCCTCTATGAGTTGGGCTTCTCTCCATCCCCACAGCTATGTCCTCTTTATGTGGTCACTATCAGTCTCTAAGCTGCTGGAGATTCCCCAATTGAGATGGAGCCAGGTGTACACGTTTAGGAATGCGGCCTCTCAGTCTACCTCTTCCTACGGATTTGACTCAAGTTTGCGTCCCTCAGTTTCTCCCAGCAAAGCCTTCCAGCTCAGTCAGTTTCATGTAAAGAACCCACGTGGGTGACACCTGACTTCCTGGTGCTGCTTTGTGTGCAGAAATCCCTGGGGTGCATAGGAGACAGGAGCCCCGAAGCCTTGTTCACCCCGTGCTGGCCTCACTGGGTTGGTTTCCAGCGATGTGCTCTCCCCCTGAGCTCTCCATCTCCACTTACTGAGGAGCCAGGAGCTCAAGCACCTTATCCAGCGTCCCCATGAGTGGCTCGCCAGAATGCATCCCCCAGACCGCCATGGTTCTGAAATCCTTTCTGATGAGCATTGCACCTCACCATCCTCCAGGTCTCAGCATTAACATCATGTAAATTTATTCTCCAGCATGATTCATTAAAATGAAAATGGGCCGTTTTCTCTGATTCTCCCAGTACTTCAGAGGGAGCCTCACAGCCTGAATACAGATTTCATTTCTGAGAAGGAGACCAGAAACGACATTAAATCTCTCCTTGTACTGGAAGCTGGTTCATCTTGAAAGGGCTTTTATTCCAGTGTTCGGTTTAAAATACTTAAAGGAAAACCAAGCAGCATTATGGTTAAGAATAGCTACCATTGCGTTTTTTAGCAGTAGAGAGAGCAGGAAAATGAAAAAGTGCCTGCAACTCAGTGGCAGTACCTAATGAATCCCCTCCAGAGGGAAGTTCATGTAAAACTACATTAAAAAAATCAATGTTAAGACAACCACTCCCACATTTATTCTGTCATCTTCAACACAGAGCATCACTGCCCTTGCTGGGCAGGCTCTCACTTTCTGTTTAAACAGAGAATTTAAATAATAGTAACCACATGCATAGGTCCCAGTGCAAAGTAATAGCACAAGAAATAAAAACTCAACATCTAAGTGTGTTTACGATTACAGTCAGGAGGAAGAAATGTGAGAATAAAAGAGAGAAATTATAAAATTTTTGTCTTTTTCTGATCGTTCAAGAAACGGGCCTTTTCTGGATCTCTATTTCTCTCTGTCTTTTCTGTCTTTCTGTTGTTGTTCTTATTTCTCCTCCTCCTCCTTCTCCTCCCCCTCCTTCTCTTCCCTCTCCTTCTCTTCCCCCTCCTCCTCTCCCTTCTCCTCCTGCTCCTCCTCCTCTTCCTCCCCCTCGTCCTCCTCCTCCTCTTTCCCTTGTTCTCCTTTTCCTCTTTTCATTATAAAGAACATTCCCATTTCTTTCACATATATGCCCAGGTTAACACTTATTCTCAGCAAAACTATTTTTTAAGCACTCGCTATGTGCAAAGCAGCAAGATTGCCACTATTTGAGAAGTAAACATCATCTCCTCTCTCAAGGAGGTTGAAATCTGGTTGTGAAACAGCATACCTGAAAAGATACAAGCATACATCTTTGTTGCCAGGAAGGGAAGGTGTCATCACACAGGAAATGATGTTGGTGTTTAGATGAGAATAAATAATGGGACAGCAAAAAAATAAATAAATAAATAAATAAAATAAAATAAACCTTCCTGACAATCATGGAGGCCATAGAAGAGGCTAATGTTGGGATTCCGATGGACCTGTTTACAGATCTCATCTTTTCCACTATCAGCTGCCTGTCTGTCAGCACACTTGTCTGATCCCGCATATCTGAGTAAGCATTATAGTACCTTCCCCATGGAGTTATTTTAAGTGCTAAATTAAGCAGCGGATGTACTGCCTACTCCAGGGTTTACCTCTAGATGGGCACAGTTCGATCACACGGTGGTTCTAGTGATGGCAGTATTAAGAGCAGTTTGGGAACTCCTGGGACCAGGGCAACCAACTAATTTTCTAATAGCTTGAATTGAACCCAGAGTCAAAATAGATCTTAGAAATTTGGAAATGGAAATGGACATTTCAGAGAAGTGAATAAAGAGTGAACAAGGTCTTCAAGGTGAAACTACAATTAGGGCATCCAAGCAACCATAAGAACACTGGATATTTTTGTGGGGGTGGATCATGTTGGTGGTGATGGTGTGACGACTGTGATGTGCATTTTGAGAGCCGAGGAGCTGTCTCAATCCATGTGGTAACCACTGTGTAGCGGGTTTATCCTGCTACCTTTGAATCTGAAACAACTTTTTCTCCTAAAACTCACTAAAAATCTTGCTAGCATTGGCATGTTCCCAAATGCTAGAAACACAACTGATAAAATAACAGTGTTCTGTGTAGCATTTTGACATCTTTTACTGTCTGTTTTTATTTAATTGAAAATATATTTTACAGATACAAATAAAACATGTTACTCAACGTAATAAAAGTTGTGTTTTAGGGAATAACAGTTTGAGGGAAAGCACCAAAATATGAAGACCAGATGAAGAGAAAAAGATCTAATTCTGACTACGAAGGAAGGCCCTTTGTCAATAGAATTCTAGCAAATAGGCAAAGCGCTTCTTATAAATATGTATTGCAGAGTAAAGGTAATGGATAAACAGGTGTACAGAAGGAAGTTTACCCTCACACGTGGTACAAGGGACAAACATACAGCAACTTTATGAGAAATGTGACATGAAGTTTAAAAAATGCTAAAGAAGTTTAAGTTTAAAAAACTTTGGCTCTCAAAAGAAATTTCAATCATTGTACTGTGGATATTTGGCTCTGTTGACTAATGAGTTTGCCGACCACTGTCCTAAAGTAATTGCCCAGATACCAATGCTGCTAAAAGCAAAGGAACTTACTAATGTCACTGGAACAATAATGTGCCCTCAAAGACAGCTCCAAAACAAGTATTGTAGAATAGGTTAATACCTTATGGCAGCTCGTCATTGGCTTTTATCCACTAACAGACCATGGAGAAGGCTTTCGTACATCCTCTGTGATATTTTCTCCATATATTTTTGGTTTCCTGATTCTTTTGAATGGAAACCTGATATTTATCACAGTTAGTTCAGTGGAAATTAAATTTCAGGTATATCAGTTGAATAGATTGGCAGGCTGTCAGGATGATTGTTTTCTTTTTCTTAAATTAGAATTAATATGACTAGAAGGAATGATTTCTACCCAGTACCGCTCTACAGGGAGATTTAGGAATTAAGCAAAAAAAACTTAAGAGTGAAGCCCTACCTTTCAGCCTTAGTATCAAAGTAGACAGCATTCTGTGCAAGGAAGAATTTAGAGAGAGCTTCAAGACGCCGTTATGAAGCATACTGCATTTTCTTCAGATTTGTGATAAAGCAATAAGCTGTGCACCACGACACTGCTAGTAAAACAAAGTTACTTTTCAGTTACTTAGGTATGTTTTGTAAAAGCCCTAGTATTGCATCTATATAGCACAAGAATTTCTTTCTTTTTTTTCTTCATTTTTCACTGTTTCTCATAACAAGAAAAAATTCTGTTGTTACAGCATTCATATACCATTGTTCTGAATATCATCTCAATGAATGCTAATTTAAAAAATACTTTATTCAGGTAGCACAAAAGTTATAAAAGGTAGTCATTTTTTTAAGAGTTGCTTGTCAATATCACACCTATTTGATGAAATATTTTGCAAAGCATTGTGTGTAATGAGGAGCAGATGAGAATTTAGCAAGCAAGTTAGCTCTGGGGTTTATATAACAGTTAGCACATGTTTTGAGTTCTGCAAAGAAATTATTTTATACTAGTGGCCTTGTGCATGAATTCATGCACATTGAAAGAGAATTAATTAGAAGAAGTATTTTAATATCATTCTTCAACATTTATAATGGAAATGTCAGAGATGAAAGAAAAGTAGTCAAATGTATATGAAAATAATATATAAACTTATTAATACCGTATTTTTCGGACCATAAGATGCACTTTTTCCCCCCAGAAGTGGGGGGAAAAAGTCCCTGCGTCTTATGGTCCAAATATAGCCTACACATATACATTTAAAAAAAAGTTTTTTTACTTGCCTGGCTCTGTGTGGTCTCTGTGTGCTTGCCCGGCTCTAAAATGGTTCTAAATGCTGCTGTTTACTTTACAGGGTTGATTACATGTGTTTATGACTGTGATGTTGGGTTTTAATGCACATAAAATATTTTAGGACACTATTTGTTTCAGAATCTTTTTTTCTTCATTTCCCTTCTCTAAAAACTGGTGCATCTTATGGTCCGGTGTGTCTTATGGTCCGAAAAATACGGTAAATAAAAACAACATGATATAACAATAACAAAGATATGATATACAAACAAGAAAAACATGATATAAAAACAACAGTGATACAATGACTGATAAATTGATTAAACTTATTCTAATATCTCCCTGTATACCACATTAAGAGTGAAAACACTTTCAGAGTGCTTGACTAATTTCCCTTGTGATTAAGTATTTACAACTTTAACGTCACATGCTTTTTGAATGCAAGAGAAAGCAACCTATAACTAATCATGTCTGAAAACAGGTTCAGGCAGGAATATCCCTACTCTGTCTAGAGTTTGTCCTTGTGATTTATTCATTGTCATTGCAAATGCTGACATCACGGGAAACTGTCTTCGAATTAATTTAAATAGGAGGCCAGTGTCAGATGGGGACAAATCAATTCTTAGAATCAGAACAATCTCTCCTTCTGCAGATCCTGTTAGTACTTCAGCTTCGATTATGTTAGGTTGCAATCTTTTGATAATAAATCTAGTACCATTAAAAAGACCCCATTTACTATTAAGATTTATCAGTAGCATGATGATTGCACCTACTTTCAATTTTAACTTATGACACGGCAATCCTGAAGGTGTAATACTATTAAGAAATTCCTTGGGAAAATTTTCCTTTTTGGAATCATCTGTTGAATCAATGGAATAATCATTCAAATAGGTGTGAAAATCTCCATTGAGTATATCCAAAAGATCTTCACTTAATTTATGAACATGCTCATTTTTAGGACAAAGAATTGCATGTTTAGATTTATTTTTAATATCATCTATAGATATACTATTTCCAAATATAGCTTCAATAATAGATCCATTACAAATCATTTCATGGGAGATTTCAATAATATCCATTCTTAAATGAAAACTGCTATCCAGTTTGCCATCTCCAAGTTTTACTAACCATTTTCTATAAGCAGAATCCTCTGATCTCATATTTGTTTTAAGAGACAACTTTCTGAAAACATTTCCAAGCACTACAGTACTTTAAGCTTGTCTGTACTATGGCTGATCGCATAGCATGCAGCACAATGCTGAGACATTGTCAAAAATCCCCTCCAAGAAGAACTTTCCCACCAAATGCAACATTCAAATTCGTAATTTCTCTTAGTAATCTTTCTAGGTCGTTTATAGCATGACTGGATGTCACAGTGCATTCATCAATAATGAGAAGTTTGGTCTTTTTAATAGTTTTAGCAACTTCACTCTTTATATCAAGTCTAGAAATTGAAGTTTCATTTAATGGAGTTGGTAATTCATATTGGGAATGAAAGGTTCTTCCACCAAGAATTGACTTTGCACAAATTCCTATAGACGCTGTGGGTAAAACAGTACCACCATGACCTCTAATATAATATATTAAAATTTTATAAAGTTATGTTTTCCACTACCTACCACCTGGGCCATCCAAGAAAAAGCATTTGGGATGTACAGTTTGATCTTTGATGGCAGAAGTTATAGTCTGAAAGGCTGTTAATTGTTCATTGTTCAGAAAAAAAAAAAGAATTTATCAAAAACCTCTGCCTGTAGTTGTATTCGTTAATAAAGGATAGTGAGGAAGTTTGAAATGCGAACATTTCATTCCACGCAATGTGAATACTTCTTGAATTTCATTAAGGGCGTGCATTTCATAGTTCACATAGGCATCTTCTCTTTGGTGTAATTTCCAACAAAAATCTTCAATAAAATGAGATTTATTCTCATCCCATAATTTGTCTGCATCAGAAGGACATCCAAACATGCATATATATGCAAAAAGTTGCCATAGTTGCGTGGGCATGTTAAGGATAGTGTCGTCAATTAAAAATCTTCTATGTTTAGCAGCTTCACAAAATGTATCATAAATTATACCTCCTACAGTTCACAGATCAGCAAAACTTAGTTGCGCCTTTTGCACGCAGAAGCAAAAGATGGGGTAATATCGTTCTGGTTCTCTAAAGCTCACAGTGAACTTTCTTCCTAATACTTTATTCCCACCCTTTTGGCATTTTCTCCAAGAATAGTTATTAAACACATAATGTTGTGGAATCTCCCAATAGTAATAATTACCTACATCAGAATCTTATTCAATAAAAACCAAGCCATCGAAGTCGAGTTATACCTTTTATCCCTGTCTATTACTTCAGCAAAATTATCGGAATGAAAATACAAATTCTGATCATTTGGCAAATGAATAGCTAATCTTGTGATTGCATGAGATTGGTCATGCATTTGCATTGCAGAAAGTCTCCAAACAGCCTCAGGAGCACTCACATACCTAGAATCAATGAAATCCTGTACTTCGTCGTGATTGATAATACTTTTTCAGAAATTTGAATATTGGCACTATCGTGCGCTTTATAGACGTATTTTTTTTAAAAAAAAATAACACTTTTAATCAGTGCGCAGACCAACATTTATATGACAGACATATTTAAGGTACAAACATGGGTTATAAGGGACAAAGGCCAATTCCGCAAGAAATTGGGCTCCCTCCTCCCTGCTGTCAGGGTTCAGGGTGTGGGTGAACAGGATTCCGGGCTGTCAGGGCATGGACAGCAAGCTGACCAATGGCCGTTTCCACAAGGAATTGGGCTCCTGCCTCCCTGCTGTCAGGGACCGGGCTGTGGGTATCTGACTCCCTCCTCCCTCCTGTCAGGGTCCGGGATGTGGGTGAATGGGATTCAGGGCTGTCAGGGCACCAACAGCAAGCTGATCAAGGCCGATTCCGAGAAGAAGGGGGCTCCTGCCTCCCCGCTGTGAGGGTCTGGGGTGCGGGCAAACAGGATTCGGGGCTATCAGGGTGCCAACAGCAAGTTCTGGGTCAGTGCTCATCATAGCTGCCAGCTGGTGGTCTGGTCATTGGTCATTCTGGTCATTATGCTGTAACCATCACTGGGTTTTTATTATATAGGATAGTTGAAATATTTATTGCTGTCAAAAGGAATTGTAGAGCAGTAAAACCGTCCATTTAAATTGCTGTGTATAAAATCTGTGCAGTGGCTGTGTATCTGGAAATCAAATTGACTTACTTTCTCTACTTCAATACGAGGCTCACAAAAGTGTCCTAGAAATGTGTGCTGCATGAGTTTCTTAATGACTGACTATAGAAAGCCTGTATGATGTTAAATGGTTTTGTCATAATATGGTCTAATTGCTGTGAGTTAATATACCCTATGTTTATAATACACTAGAGGCCCAGTGCATGAATTTGTGCATGGATGGGGACTCCAGGGAAATGGGGGAGAGCCAGGACATGATCAGACCTCCAGGCAAGCAGTGGGACACTCTTGCCAGCCCGGGATCCATATACTTCCTGCTGATATTTGCGCCAGTCGGGAGCTTCCTTGTGGAGCATCTAGGGAGGGGGAGTGGCCGCAGTGCCCAAGGCCAACTTTCAGGAGGCTGGCAGTGCTGTTGGGATTGTGCCGGCAGCACTCGTCCATCAGTGCCTGGCCCATTCTCCAGAGATTGTATCTGTAGGACATCTGATGGAGGGAGTGGTTGCAACAGGCTGGTGGGCTGCCAGGACGTGTCTTTCAGCTGAAGTGGTGCTCCTGCTGTGGCAGCACACTGACCACCAGGGGGCAACTCCTACATTGAGCATCTGCCCCCTGGTGGTCAATGTGCATCACAATGACTGGTCATTTTAATCATTTGGTCATAAGGGTTGCTTAGGCTTTTATATACATGCAAGATTACTCCATAGCATATGCAATCATTGTTTAACCATTTGTAAAATTATCATTCTTCCTCCAACCTCTGCTCATCACTATCATCATCATCATGCTTTTGTGCAGGGCAGGGGACAGTTCTAAAAATACTGTTGAGATGCCTTGGTTAAGGGAAGTTAATCAAGTAGACTTTCTATATATTTACATTGGTATCTCATGTTTATGTATTTTCTTATCTTCTTAAGCAGTATTTTTGCAACATGATATGCAAGTACCCGGCAATCCAAATGCTTTAGGTCTTTAGAAGCTAGTAAACCAATGAAGAGTTTATTTTTTAAAAAACTGCGCAAGGCTTAGATGAAGAAATGACTGAGTCATATAAAATTGGGAGAGGAGATAGAAATCATTTTAACCTTTTATTTATTTGTATGTATATTATCAAGGGTCTGTTGCCATAACAGCGAAGCAGAACTAATACAGTGGCTCAGAAGATGGGTTTATTTTGCTCTCACCGTGCAGTCCAGGCCTGCAGGGCCCCTGAACAGCTTCATTCCACGTGACCATTCAGAAGCCCAGGCTTTTTGGTGTGCCGACCTACAGTTCCCTAAAGACAGGGGTCAGGAAGCATTTCTGTAAATGGCGAGATGGTAAATATTTTAGAGTTGATGGGCCATCTATGGTTTTCATCACCTATTCTGCCTCTTTTCATCCTTTTCACAGTGCTTTACAAAGAGGAAACCCATTCTTAGCTTACAGACCATACAAAATAGGCCACCGGCTAGCTTGTGCCTGTGAGCTGTAGTTGGCTAACCCCTTCTTTAAGGGGATTTCCTGCATCTTAGAAGCTTAGTCAAGGCCACATCAATGTGCAGATTTGGGGAACAAGAAAACAGTGGAAGTGGAAGGCGAGCAATTTCCTCTTCAGGAAGCGAGGCACGGTTATCCACATCATGCACAGTCTATCCCACTGCCAACCACTTAGCGGCAAGGCCATGCCCGAGGCCCACGGGGGGCTGGCACGTGAAGTCTCAGTAGAATCCCACGTGGCCTGCTAAAACCCTGTTACTGTGTGTCAGATCGGTCCTCTGGGAAGAAGACATGAGACAAATTTAGAGTGCACACGCTTTGTGTATTGGGAGAGTGAAAGAGAAAATGTAGTGGAAGCAGACTGGGGCTAACCGTGTCCTCAAATTGGAACCTGTGGAAGGAAAAAAAGATGGGAAGCAGAACTGGGTGGAGCAGACCTCAAGCCAAGATGTATATCTGGCCAAAAATAGATAGGTCAAACCTCTGTGCCTCCTCAGAGAAAATATTGCCCATGGAGGAGTCTTGTAAGTGGGGCCAGAATCGCTGGGCCCTCAGGTCCCACTGTTCTCACTGTTTGTTGCTTTGGTGGCGGCTGCACGACAAGGAAGTGGCCTGGGCTTGGCAACTTTGATGTCTCTACCAGCTGGAGGCTCCCAGCTCACTGCATGTTTTGCAGCTAAGTAGCAAGTTTTTCCTTAAAATGAGGTCTGAGGAGGGTACCGCAGTAGCTGCCCTATTATGCAGCAAAAGGAGAGAGGATTTAAGGAACACTAGTAGCTGACACAGTGCATAGATCTATATCTAGATCTCGCTCTCCGTGCCCACACACATCTCATTAGCAGAAACAGAATACCAGGAGTCCTGAGTCAGCAGCTGGATGGATCTCGCTAAGCCTGCCAAGAGGAGGACAGTGTCACCGCAGGTAGTGCCATGCCCACTCTGAGTTTCACCAACATTTATAGATATTTTTCCTCCTTTTCAGACCAGAATTCATATATTTGGTAATAGGGTCCGTTTTGTTGTCATATTTATGAGTTGCTTTTTTTATTTATAAACTGACACTACATTAAATATGAGGTGAGATTCTACTGGGGAAAAATGAGAACAATCTAATGAGGGCCCCCATACATGTCACCACGAGCAATTGGGACTCTGGGTATAGAGACACAGCAAGGTTAATTGTCCTGATTCACATCAAAAGCACCTCTGCAGTGTATGCCTCGCCCCCCCTGGTAAAAATTGACTCTCTGTTACTATACAGATCCCATAACTGAAAGTAATTCAGATGAAAGGGAACAGAAAAGATAGAGTTAAATCTAAATATTTTTATCTAGATCCAGTAAGTGAATTTAGTGAAGAAATAGCTCACAATCCAGGAAGGTCAAGAATAATAATTTCTATCATTCATTGAAGGTCCCAATAAATGTCTTTCCATATGTTGCACTCGATCTTGGAACAGCCTGGAAATGGCTATCATTATCTCCATCGTGCAGATGATGGAACAAAGGTTTAGAGAGCGTCAGTCATTGTTCAGAGGCATTTGTGTGACTCATAGACTTCAACTGGCGTTAAACACATCCCCAGGATCCTGCACCCCTCATTTTTCTTTTTTTAATTGAATTCATTGGGGTGACATTGGCTGGTAAGATTATGTAGGTGCCAAGTGCACAGTTCTCTAACATATCATTTGTATATCTGTATGTTGACCCCAAATCAAGCCTTCTTCCATCACCATTTTCCCCTATTCCCTCTTCTAAACAGCCCGCCCTCTCTCCCCCAGTAATCACCATGTTGTTGTCTGTATCTATGAGTTTTGTTTTGTTGTTGTTGCTTAATCCCTTCACCTTTTTCATCCATTCCCACAACATCCCTCCTCACTGACGGCTGTCAGTCTGTTCTCTATCTATGAGTCTGTTTCTGTTGTGTTTGTTAGTTCATTTTGTTCACTAGGTTCCACATGAGTGAAATCATAGGGTGCCTGTCTTTCTCTGACTGGCTTATTTCACTTAGCATAATACTCTCCAGGTCCATTCATGCTGTCACAAAGGGTGGGATTTCCAATAACGTCATTGTTTCTCTGAAAGGAACAATCCTTTGGAATAATATTCATTTTCTCTTCATAAGAGGGTTTTCCTTTAGTCATATTTGGAAATGATTGCTTTTCCCAATGGACTTTAGTCTGGTACAAATTGAGGCGAGAGAATTTTGTGCAGAACTGTTTAATGCAGACTCTACTTTTTGCTGCTGTTTATTTTTGGAGTTCATGAACTTGGGGCCAGATTTAGCTTAGTAAAAAATTTTAAATCCTATTTTGAAATACATGTTTTATTAAACCTCTTTCTTATAAGAAGTCAGAAAGTTGTGCGTATGCATGCGTGTCTGTAGTCAAACTTGAGAACAATAAACCTAAATATTCATACCTTCCTGTATATTGTCACCCTTTATTATGTAATTGACATTCCTCATTCTTGCCCTAATAATTGCCTGATCTAATGATCAAGAAGTCGAAAAAGACATCCTTGAAAGGTTAGTAAGCCATACAGAAAATTAGATTATCATGATCAAACCTTAATGATTATTAGTTCTCATTATTTTAGATCACCTGAAAAGTTGGAGGGAGAAAAAGAATTGGCATCACTGGACAATTATACTTGTAGTTTTCCACAGTAGATTTTACAGATGATCAGCAGTTCTAAATTCTCCTCGTATCTAAAACCAGAATTTTTTTTTATAAATTATGCTATCGTTATTATAGTAATGAAAGCCGTGTATTTGATCATCATCATAATGGAGTACTTGAGGCATTTTCTCCTTTGCTAATTGACAGTTGGTCAGTTAAGAGGCGCTTTTCGCGAAATCTTCCATAACCCTAAGGGTTTGAAATAGCTTCTGATAAATGCCTGAGCAGCTCTTCTGGATTCTTAAGTGCATTTGCTAAAACTCCCAACTGCTATTTTCCTCCTCCTGGTCAGCAAATGCCTTTGATCAGTCATCTAGCTGCCTTTCTTGCTTCTGTCTATCCGTCTCAAGCCTTGTGACCCTACTCATCAGCACGATGACACGTTACTATTTAGATATCATTTTCTGATGCCAGATATCTCTGAGAAAGAAAATGAAATGCAAAGAGCAGGAAAGGGGTCAAACAGTAGCTCAGATCGCCCAGTTGGGAGAATGGTAAGAGGTGGTGTGTGGTCAGAAGACTATGCCTTGGCGTTTGCTCCTCACTCTCACACTAACAACACACCTGGGCACCTCTGGTCAGACTTGTTTGCTCACTGGCTGCTCAGTGCTCACCACATGCCACCCCATCATTAGGGGTGGGGCCCCAGAGCCCAGGTTCCACCATATCAACACCCAGTTTTGTGAAATTGGTTCCTTCAATTCCCTTCCCTTTCATCACTGCCTAACATCATGCCTGTACTGATGGGGGGGGGGGGGAGTGAATTGGACTAAATGAGTAGATGAACTTACTGATTTTTAAAAGAGAAAGCATGCAGTCTTAAATTACCTAAAAATGATTAAAAGTGTTTCCTCACAATAGTCTAATCTTCATGATGGCAGAGACTTCATTTAGCTCACAACTTGATCCCAATTACTACCAGATAGTTGGTACTCGGTAAATGCTGGTAAAATGAATTAATATGCTAGATAAATTGGTCCATATCATTGAATGAATAATTTAATATCTAGTTTCATCTTAATTCCTTGGTGTCATTATGCTTGTAGATAAACATTTAAAGAAAATACTTTTGTAGTGCTAACTCCCAAATATAGAGAATATGATTGATTGATGTAAAATCTCTCTCTCTCTCTCTCTCTCTCTCTCTCTCTCTCTATATATATATATATATATATATATATATATATGTATGTATATATATACACACACACACACACACACACACACACGTATATAATGTGTTTGTTTTTTTCAATAAATATTTTCTACTGCCTTACTGTGAACCAATTAAATGTGGGTATTAGGGCATAAAGCAGTTCTTACTCACAGAGAAACCATAGAGGTAATTCCTTTCATCTTCCCTGTCTTAACTTGCATACAGACTACAAAGTCAAAAGTGTAAAGAATAAAATCGCATCTTCAGCATCTCCTACAGTATTTGAATTAACTTCGAAAAGTTAGCAATTGAAAAATCTCCTTTTCAGCAGCCGCGGGTAGCTTTCGCAATGTGTACTACAATGTTTAAAATAAATACTTTGCAATTAGGGTGAAATATGTTAGTGACAGCTGCAGAGACTGAAGGCTTCTGTTTACTCAGATTTTCATTTATCTCCCAAATATCCAAGTAATGGCAGATCCCGGCTCATCGCCACTCCTGGACATGAACACAGAATTAAGCTTTTCTGTGTCTTTGTTTGGCTTCAGTCTCTCTCCTTAAACTCTGGCAATGAGGGGCCTGTTGACTTCAGTTAGGAAGGTAATTCCCTGGTAGGAAATTTAGCCACCAAACATTAGATCTGGCCATTCCAAATAGCACACTGCTCAAGCCTCCAGGATGACCTGGTTAAACTCACACGGCTAAGTGTGTGTGTGTGTGTGTGTGTGTGTGTGTGTGTGTGTGTGTGCAGGGACCACGCCCAGCACAATAATTACTCGGTGTATGAGGTAGGCACGCTAACCCACACCAGAAACATAATGGCAAGAGGCAGCCAGAGCCTTGGATGAGGACAAACAGGCTTCATCACAGACGCAAGTAGCCTGTGGGGCCTAGTTTCGTGCATGGACTCTGTTGAGTTTCAAGCCACAGCAATACTAATGCTTCTTATCAGGGTGTTTAGAGACTAAATTAGAAGGTAGCTCTGTGTGTGTGTAAGCACTTAAGGCTATATATATATATATATATATATTTATTTAGCGTGCCTGCCTCATACACAGATCCACTGGGGATCTAGCTGCAACCCGGGCCTGTGCCCTGACCAGGAATCAAACCATGACCATGACCTCCTGGTTCCTAGGTCGATGCTCAACCACTGAGCCATGCCAGCTGGAAAGAAGATAGCTATGCTTTAAGCACTTGAGATAAGAGTAAGAATACAAGGTTTTTAAATTATGAATTTCTGTTGTGTTTAATTATTCATCCAGGTACATTATATGCCGAAATGGCACACGTAGTCACACCACACATGCATGGGTCATGGTAAAATACTTTCTCCACCTCCCAGGAAGGTGAAGATGGCGGTCACATGGGATCCTGTCTTCTATAGGTTGAATCACTTTAAACGGAAGTGCTGAATCCTAAGGACTGTCATGTGCTAGGTCTGAGCTGAACCTTTCAAGGGAACTTTGTGTGTGGGTGAGAATGCCCCATATCTGCCCTGTCCAATACCGTAACCACCAGCCACATGTTGTTTTTAATTTCTTGAAATATAGTGAGTGCTACTGAGAACCTGGATTTGTAATTCCATTTCATTTTAATGAATATGATGTTAAGCAGCTATGAGTGGCTTCTGGCTACCCTGGTAGACAATGCTTAGAGCATATGCCTTCTCGTCTTTGAAAGACTTGCCTTTTATGGTAGAAATTTAAAAGGTTGCTTTCAGCCAAATATTGAGCAAAAAGATTATAAAATAAAAGTTGATTCATCATCATTCAATAAACATTTACAGAATAAAGACAACCCCACCACATTGGATTTTTTTTTTAAGTTTTAATAAAATTCCTCCAAGAAATTTAGAGACAAAACTCATTCCCAGTGTTCTCACTGACACCTTTTCCTCAGTAGCTCAGGGTTTATAACTTGTGGTTGTGAGTGTGAAACCCAATATAGTCTTTGCTTAGGTGAGTCCAACTTTCTCAGAACTGGTAGCAGAAACTTAGGGCAGCTACTAGTCAGGCTCGGACCTGCTACCCCAGGCGACATGACAAGGTTCCCATGATGATTGTAAGAAAGATTTGGTGTCAAAAAGCAAAGAGGAGGGAACTACAGGCCCCCCTCCTGGCGCCTGCCCACTCACTTCTCTAATGAGTGATTTCAGAGGACCTTTCAGATACCCAACAATCAGAGTTATGTTGCCCTACAACAAGAAACCTTCAGCATTGCCTAAATCTTCTCTTACCACTGGGAGTTTTACCTGTTCTGAAATAAAGAACGTTTTTACATATGACTAGTAGCCCATCACGCAATATCGCACGCACTAGGCCAGGAACCGCAGTGTGCCTCCGGGAGCCGAGCTGCTTCCACCTGAGCTGCGCAGCTTCAGTGGGAGGTGGGCCCGCCATCTCCTCTCTGAGCCTGCGCTCAGCCATGGAGGCTGCAGGCCGGCCCCCTTCGCCCCCAGACACCCTCCTCGGCAGGGACATCAGGTGGCAACAAAGCAAGCATCCCTCCCTGGTCACTCTCACTCTCTGCTCTCAGCAGCAGGCACCCTCCCCCTCCCTCCCTCCCCACCCCCCAGACTGGGGGACTCCAGCTAGGCTGAAGGGACTGGGTGCCATCATCTTGTGGCTATGGGCACCGCCTTCTTTTGTGACAGAGTGATGGTTCATTTGCATATTACCCTTTTATTAGATAGGATATTTCTAACTAGATAGTTATAGGAATATTCAGAAAAGATTCACAGACGTAAATCAAGTTCTTACTGACAAGGTCCTTCAAACCGCCCACTATTTACCAAGACTCTGTTAGATAACTCTTTATTTTTATTTTGATTCTCCAAGGTTGAAGGAGTGGCTAACATTACAGCTTGAGAAATCCATTCATCTTTTCACTTCTCTGCTTTGTCGTGTTGTGTGTGATTCTCATTTTGCTGCGCCCACAGAGACGTTAGCATGGTGATGAGGCACTCACCAGTACTCACCAGGACCCGCAGCCCACATCTGTGATGCCCCGCCTTGGCCTTCCTTCGAAGAGCCTTCTCATTGGGAATAAGACGTGACTTTATTTCCACTTTAGCGCTCTCGTCACATTAGCACCTTAGGGTGGCAGACCAATTTAGAGGGCACAGGGAACGTTCACACATCCTCCTGTTTAATCTGCACCACAGCCCGAAGCGAAGCAGGGCAGGGATCTCAGTTGACAAATGAGAAATCTGGGGATCAAGAAAGAATCGGCAACCCAAATCCCACTCTCCCGGCGCAAGGCCTGAATTGTGTCTACCCTGCAACGGCCTTTAGATTACTTCACATCACTGTCAGTTGTGAAACACATAATCAGATCTGCATTTCCATAAGATGCATGGGCGATATAGTTAGCCTAGGCACATTTAAAAAAATAAATAAGCAAATAGATAAAATTGGCGCATTTGCAAGTGTACAGGTCAGGTGGTAGAAGCTTAGGCTCCGTGAGTACAGTGGTGATGGGATGGAAAAGTATTTAGGAAACAAACATGACATGTAAGATGTGACCAGATTTCAAAGACATTCTACCATAACAGACATTCAGTAGGTTAGAGTTCACTCTACATGCAATTTAGCCTTTACTTGATGATTCAAATAACTTTCTACTTCACAAAATGCCTTTAGGTTATCAACACCAAGAGTCATATACTAAAAGACATACAAACTGCAAATTAACAAAGACATATCTTTAGTATTAGCGATTTGCTAATTAAAAGAATTAAGCACAAAATTGACAAGCAATACATTAGTCTAAAAAGGCTGAGAAAGCTTCCATCTTTCTTCATTCACATCCACTCTCCTACAATGTTCACATCTCTCTTTGTAGCACATTCTCTCAAAGGATGATGTCCCTCTTAAGTACAAATACAACAGAGGCAAGAAATGTAGCCGAGATCTATGCCATCCTCCCCTTCCAGCATCACCTCCCTCCATCTGTACACACATGCTCTGCCGTCTCACCTGCAGGACAAGCTGTGTCCCCTACCTGTAAGATCAACCACTTCACCTGTGTGTAAACCACGGCTCTCATGGGCACAGCTTCTGTGGTTATCCGCTTTCCCTCCTGCCTCAGTTTGCTTCTCTCTGCTCCATCATTTCAGCAAAAAATGGAGCCTAAACTGCACCCTTTCATCAAAATATTTTCTTGATGCTACAGCCTTACTTAATAATGCCTCATTCTCTGTTCTCATCTGGAATCTATGCACTAGGCACTAGTGTCACCCACATTTATTCTTTCCATTTACCAACTTTTTAGTCCATTCTCACTTTCCTCCCACTGGGATGTGGTCCTCCCCATACTTTATATAGTATCCCATGTCACCCACGCCAATGTTTATAACTTACCAATTAAAAAATGCATTTCTTACCTTCTAGGAGTCTAATAAGGAAAAATAATATTTCTATAAATTTACCTACGGTAATTCAAACTAATTAAACTGAGAAGAATACAAGTATTTTGGCTTATCACATGATTGATGTGGAAGAGTTTCATAAATCTGGCAGATTAGCTCTCTCTGAGGAATTTTGCCATGCAGAGCATCAAGCTGAATAAACTTTCTCTCTCCTTTCTTTCCTTCTTTCCAACCTTCCTTCCTTCTCTTTTTCTAATCAACTGAATATCTTCAGTTCTAAGTTAGAATGAAATCAGTCAGACTTAAATGACAATAGAATTGTGTTTCAATATAATAGCATTGTATTAATCTCTTAAATTATTTTTAGTTGTGTAGAAGGTAAATTATATGTGATTTCTAAAGAAGCTTTGTCAAGCTCTAACTAGCTTAATGATGAAAAATTAAATTTTCTGTAATGCTCTCTTCTTTTGAGTGTTTTATATAAAATTAGATTTTCTCGGTCTTGAAACTTGGTTCTTAGACTTTTCATGTGGCTTTAAACCATTATGGGTATATGTCATTTTAGTCTTCCTTTAGTTTTTAGCATTTAAGTCACTTAAAAATTAAAAGTTAACAATAGATTTGTACTTCTTTTAATTCAAAAGACTAAGATAATGGGTTTCCCCCTAAAGTCTGAGCACATATTACTGCATTGTGGCACTGACACATACACAGAATGAATCTGTTAGTTTTGTAAGCAGCAGAGTATGCTAAGTCTCTTGTTTTAGCATTTCAATAATAGAACAGTGCAATTATTATTAAAATGTTCTCACATTATAATATGAATTAAAGGAAAGTATGCCTTATTGTTATTTTTCTTGGAAGTCATATTAGTATTTCCAGGGAAATGTTGGAAAATGTAAAAGAGAAAATGATTGAGGCTCAAAAACAACAGCTTAGCATTGTTTGAGCCTCCAGACATTTCCATCATTTATGTTCAACTTACACATGGGAGAAACATATGAGAGACAAAGCCCACACAAAGGCAAAGCCAACACGTTATCCAAATTAAAGAATGGAATCCGGCCCGAGTAGCTCAGTGGTTGGGCGGCAACCTATGAACCAAGTGGTCACAGTTCGATTCCTGATCAGGGCACATGCTGGGTTATGGGCTCAGATCCCCCAGTAGGGGGCGTGCAGGAGGCAGCCACTCTCACATCATTGATGTTTCTATCTCTCCCTCCACCTTCCTCTCTGAAATCAATAAAAATATATTTTAAAAATAAATAAGTAAAGAAAGAAAGAATGAAGTGGAGAGTTTTGATGTAAAATTTTCTTTAAGTGGAATATTTTTCTTTATCGGAACATAAGCTCAAAGTTCAGCTTTTGGTGATAATGAAATAGTAATTTATGCAAGTTATTTAAAAATAAAAATGTCTATTATAATTTTAGTATCAAAGTAATTTTAGTTACAACAGGTCATTGAATATCATCACTAATAAATCCTTTATCTATATAAATAAAGTGGAAAAAGGAAAAGTGTACCAAGAATTAATTTAATAAAATAACACTGACTACTAGATTAGTATTGACTCTAAAACAGAAAGAGAAAAATGCCTTCTAAACTTTGAAAAATTTCAGATTAAGGTCTACATAAATGTGTATAATTTTTTTTCTCAACTTCATAGTAATTTAAAGAGTATGGAACCAGTATCTACTGGTCATATTTAAGCTTAGGAATCTCATTCTCTTTGTTGATAAAATCTGATGATTTCTACGACCGCCTACTTTATTTCAGGCATGAAGCATGTGGAGGTTTCTGCTCATTTATGTTTGTACTATGTTAAACCATTATTCTCTGCTTAATTTGAAGGGCACCTTTTATATTTACACAGAGAAGGAAAAAACTGGTAATCATGCAGAGATTAGGAAAGGTGTGTTCTGTTGGGGAAAATGAAAATATAATAGAAGAAGTGCCTTAAATATTGTGCAATACATGCTAGTATGGAAAAGAAGTAGTAAAAATTTGAAGGATGGCTGAACCCGGTTTGGCTCAGTGGATAGAGTGTCGGCCTATGGACTGAAGGGTCCCTTCAGTCCCGGGTTTGATTCAGGTCAAGGGCATGTGCCTTGGTTGCGGGCACATCCCCAGTAGGGGGTGTGCGGGAGGCAGCTAATCGATGATTCTCTCTCATCGATGTTTCTAGCTCTCTATCCCTCTCTCTTCCTCTCTGTAAAAAATCAATAAAATAAAAAAATAAAAATTTGAAGGATGACTTGGAGAAAATTAAAAGCAGGTCTAAGATTGTGAAGAAATGTAATGCAATCAGATTCTGAGATGTGAAAATTATGCGAGAGTATGCTTTCTTAGAAGTTATTGATAACATTAACTCAGGTCTTATTAGTCATCTCTCACTAGGCAAAACCATGGTTACACCTGGCCTCCATGGTTACACCCTCAGAGGCTACAGTGTCAGTGGCAAAAGTCTTGCTCCCGGGCTGAGGAGGGGAGTGGGGGGGCGGGGGGTTCAGCTCTGTGCACCTCCTCCATCTGGATTGGTGGAAGGGACAGCTCTCATGGCTTTTCTGTAGCTTCTCACTTCCACTCACATTTAAGTAGCAAAAGGAAAGCATGGTGATAGCATGGAACTCAAGTCATATGGCTGTAGAGAGGAACTAATTATGATTTATTGGAGAGAGGGGAAAAACTAATTAGAAAAATAATATCATCTACTGTAAATGTCACATGTCAATACTGTCTTCCATGGAGAATGTGAGAGTACAGATAAGTCTTGAAAAGATAGAGCCAGATGCATGTCAAACACTCAGTTAGCAGGAAGAGGTTGGAGTCCTCATTAGTACCGGCATCTCTGGCTTTCGCCATTGAATGAGCCCAGAAGAATAGGATGGCTGTTTAAGTAAAACTAACTTTAAAAGGGAGCCTGAGCTTAGCAGCTTAGGTGGGAGTATGATATATGATGATAAGAATGCAAAGAGGGAGCAGTGGTAATTAAAAACATATTGTCATAAAGCTCTAAAAGGTTCATGAAGTAATGGCTTAGGAGAATTTAAAGACACATACTGTCATTAAAGCAACCACAGAGGTAATAATACAAGGATAGCCCCAAGATTAATTACATTAAAGTAAGTGGGCTAAACGCCCTGATCCAAGTCAGCATATTCAGACTGAATAAAAAAATCAAGATCCAACTATATGCTTCCAAGAAACACTTTTTTAAATTAGTTTTCATTAATGTTATTTTGTATTGGCTTCAGGTGCGCAGCTAGTAATTAGACAGTCATAAACTTTGCCAAGTGTTCCCTTTGATATCAGTGCCCCCAGCACTGAGCTTAGTTTCTATAATAGTATTGACTCTATTCCCTGTGCTGGACTTCCCAGGACTGTTTTGTAGCTACTGACTTGTCCTTCTTAATCCCTCCTCCTCTTTCACCCAGTCCCCAACGCCCCTTCCTCTGGAAACCATCAGTCCACTCTATTTGTCTACGAGTCTGTCAATAACACACTTTAAACATGTTAACAAACAGGTTGGTGTAAAAGAATAAAAATAATAAGTGCAAGAAAGCTGGTGTGGCTCTGCATATCAGAACAAAGCAGA
Source organism: Pipistrellus hanaki (assembly GCF_964339955.1). Classification (NCBI taxonomy): domain Eukaryota; kingdom Metazoa; phylum Chordata; class Mammalia; order Chiroptera; family Vespertilionidae; genus Pipistrellus; species Pipistrellus hanaki. The sequence continues at coordinate 68,689,524 of NC_140510.1, read as the reverse complement.
CTTCAAGATGACTAATGTTGCTAGACATCCAAAGGGTGCATTTTATAATGAGAAAAGGGTCACTTGTTTAAGAAGACATCAGACTACTAAATGTTTCTGCACCCAATATCAAAGCTCCAAATACAAGACAAAACAAAAGAGAACTGGGAACAATTTCATTTCACTGATAGAGATTTTAACACTCCCTTCTCAGTAGCAGATCAATTGAAAAATCGGTACAGTTCCAGCTGATTTGAACAACACTAACCATCTACTTAAAGCTAATTAACATTTACAGAAAATTATTGCCCACAGGAGGTTACAACTTCTAACATGCTCATGAATTATTCAAGAAGGTGGACACTATTCTAGGTCATAAAACAAGTTTCAATAAATATCAAAGGACTTACATTAAAGAGCATGTTCTCTAACCATAATAGTTACATTATAGGTGAGTAAAATAATATACTTTTTAAAAAATATATATATATATTATTGATCTTTTACAGAGAGGAAGGGAGATGGATAGAGAGCTAGAAACATTGATGAGAAAGAAAAATCGACCGGCTGCCTCCTGCACACGCCCCATCAGGGATGTGCCCGCAACCAAGGTACATGCCCTTGACCGGAATCGAACCCGGGACCTTTCAGTCTGCAGGCCAACGCTCTACCACTGAGCCAAACCGGTTTTGGCAAAAATAATATACTTTTTAAAACCCTCAAATATTTATTCAAATATTTGAAAAAACACACTCATTAAATAATCCACGAAGTAGAGGAGAAATCTCAAAGGACATTACAATATATATACATTTTGAACAGAAATCATAAAAGTATTCATATTTGTGAGGTGCAGCTAATGCAGTCTTTACAAGGAAACTTATAGATTTAAGTATATATATTAGAAAATAAGAAAGGTGTCAAATTAAGTACTTCTTCCATTTTAAGAAACTATTAAAATAATAAATTAAACCCTGGCCATATAACACCAAGGAAATAATAAGAGCAGAAATCAATAAAATAGAAAATTTGAATAGCTTTTATGGAGAATCAAATGATGATACTGTCATAGACAAACTCTTTCATGAAGTAGGGGAAGTGGGAACTCTTCCTCCAACTCCCATCATGAGAACACTGGTACCATATTGCAGTACAGCACATATACCATAGCACATATATGTAATATGTACTTCATCTAACTATTAAAAATGCTATATATGTAATTATAATACCACCATCATACATATTAAAATATGATCCTATGGCCGAAACCGGTTTGGCTTAGTGGATAGAGCATCGGCCTGCGGACTGAAAGGTCCCGGGTTCGATTCCGGTCAAGGGCATGTACGTTGGTTGTGGGCGCATCCCCAGTAGGGGGTGTGCAAGAGGCAGCTGGTCGATGATTCTCTCTCATCAATGTTTCTAACTCTCTATCCCTCTCTCCTCCTCTCTATAAAAAATCAATAAAATATATTTTTAAAAATATGATCCTATGAATGACAGTATATCTATCTTGTGCTCTTTACTTTTGAGTATAATTATGAGCAAGCACAATTCCTGCCCCAGGTCACCCCCAGGAGGTCCCTAAGGAAGGGTCGCAGCTGTGGAAGAGAAGGGGCAGCCCCTAAGTGGCTGTGACTGTTCCTGAAGGACCGTCCCCCGCCTCGGTATGTTTCCTGAGTGATGGGAAGTTAGTCTGGAAGCTTCGGATCTCGCTGACACTAAAAGGCTCTCCCATTAGCAGCTTCCGTGCTGCATTAATAATAAGAAAGGAATAAGGGAGCAGGCTCAGCTGCAGGCTCTCCCGGGAGGGGAGGCCCCAACCCCCTGCTCATCCCCACGGCCTCTCTAATGGCCTGGCCTGTGTGAGAGGAACAGAGGAATGCTAAGTGATGTCTGTTTTCTCAGAGTTCAAAATCCCTTCTTCTTGGGGAGGAACTCCAGTTCTTTCTTTCTTTATTTTTTTTTTTTAAGACTTCTAAGTTTAAAACTGTATCATGAATACTTTTTCAGTTGAAGTGAATCTGTCGGAATTCACACCTATTTTAATGTAAGTGCAAAAAATGAAGCACAGGGGAAAATTGCTCTAGAAAAAAATAAATCCATCTTTCCTGGGAAACCTGAAAAACTGAGTCCTCTCAGAGACGTCTCACTTCTCTGCGCGGCAGAAAATTTTTAAAAATCAAGAATAAGGGCCTTCACTTTTGCAAATGTTAAAAACTCTTGTTAATAGGCAAAGAAGAAATGATGAGAAAGTATCTTATTAAAACGAGATCAGTGAGGTTGGATTTGTTAGGTTCAGGGTGCGTGTTAATGAATTATGTCTCTGTTAAAGCTGTGTCTTTTCCGGGTTCATAAAGTTAGGAGCCTACGCCATACTTAACAGCTTGGGTTCTTTTCCGACTGAAAATGCTGACCTTCAGCAGGAATGCACTTTTAAGATCTCCCTGATGTAAACATCTGTTTTTAAGTGTGTGACCTGACCAAGGAGTAAGAGTATCTAGGTGGTAGTTCGGTTGTGGCAATTTTTCATCTACAAGAAAAACCATTTTTGCTATCAACTACTTTTTAATTGGGTAAACAATAATTCATTATCTCAAAAGTGTTGCTCAGATTTTCATTATTTGGACTGAAAATGCTAGAAGGTTTTCCTTGATTTATACTAATGTGCCCTGATTTTGCAGTTGATTTTTATAATTGGGCTATAAATTGCATACTTTTGTACTTTTAATTCATGAGGAAGAAAGAACAATGCCAATAATCATCATCAATGACAATATATATTTTCAAAATGAAATATATGGTCATAATCCTCAGGAAAGAAATCACTATGATAGGGCTCTGAACTATTTATGTAAGAATCAAGAAATTATTGTACAAACCCATTAGGAGCTGTTTTCCAGAAATTTATAATTAAAGTGTTTTTTTTTTTCTTATAAGTACTTAACATTTTAAGGGAGGACAAAGAAGATACATCTAATAAGTCAAGGCTGCCCATTCAGATTCTTAAGATTACCGTATTTTTCGGACCATAAGACGCACTTTTTCACCCCCAGAAGTGGGGGGAAAAAGTCCCTGCGTCTTATGGTCCAAATATAGCCTACACATATACTTTAAAAAAAAAAGTTTTTTGACTTGCCCAGCTCTGTGTGGTCTCTGTGTGCTTGCCCGGCTTTAAAATGGTTCTAAATGCTGCTGTTTACTTTACAGGGTTGATTACATGTGTTTATGACTGTGATGTTGGGTTTTAATGCACATAAAATATTTTAGGACACTATTTGTTTCAGAATCTTTTTTTCTTCATTTCCCTTCTCTAAAAACTGGTGCGAGTTATGGTCCGGTGCGTCTTATGGTCCGAAAAATACGGTGTGTGTGTGTGTGTGTGTGTGTGTGTGTGTGTGTGTGTAAAAGCCTGCGAGTGAAAAAGAAATATACAACTTAGAAATGAGACAATGTTAGGTATTTATCTACAGTCTGGTGGACATTAGATTTTTCCTCTAGGCAAGGAAAACAAAAATCTATATCCCTTTTCATTAAATCACTCTTTCATGTAATGTATTTATGAGCCAATGAATTTTCATAAATCCAGTGGACCTGTCATTTGTTTTATGTTGCTAGTAAAATACTGAAATGTGCCGAAACCGGTTTGGCTCAGTGGATAGAGAGCATCAGCCTGAGGACTGAAAGGTCCCAGGTTCAATTCCGGTCAAGGGCACATACCTTGGTTGCGGGCACATCCCCAGTGGGGAGTGCGCAGGAGACAGCTGATCAATATTTCTCTCTTATCGATGTTTCTCAGTCTTTCTCCCTCTTCCTTCCTATCTGTAAAAAAGCAATAAAATATATATTTTTTTAAATTGAAATGCCCGTTACATACCAATGGGTGGCATGTTATTGTTAGATTGCCCTTAAATTTAGGGGAGGGAGGAGCAGAGGATGCCATTCCTATGAAGCCCCGATAGCAAATAGGGCCATTGGGAAAGCAGCCGCCTTCTGACAGTCTTAGAGTTGTTGGTGTCTGCACACTTGTCTAAATTAGTCTGTTCCCTCCTCTCCCCTGCAGTCCACGAAGGCTCGGGCGAGACCAGCCAGAAGGAGACCTCCACCTGTGACATCTGCCAGTTCGGGGCGGAATGCGACGAGGACGCCGAGGATGTCTGGTACGGTGCTCCCCCTGACTCTTCTCAACAAAACCATGAACGTTGACTCCTTTTACTCCTTCCCGTGTTTCCGGAGGAAGACGTGGTCGGCATTTCTTTTTCTTATCTAGTTCCTAAGGTGGGTGGGATGCAGGGAGGGGAGCATATGAGGGCTGTTGTAACGGCAGGAATTTCTGAAGCTGAATTGAGAGCTGGGCTGGGCCAGCTGCCCTGCTTCATTTGATAGGGGATAAAAAGCCATCACAGAGACGCCCCAGGATTGTCAGGGTTCAGAGAGGGAGAGAACAGTCACATTTACCAGAACATCTCTCACGAAGTGTGGTCAGGAGCCGGTGGGCACCTGCTGATCCACTTTCTAAGGGCAGGTCTGGAGCTTTTACTGAAGGGTCTGCCTCTGGGTGCTGGTGGCGGAGCTGGGAAGATGGTAAAGCAAAGAATGACCAGAGCCGCCCTATAGTATCAACTTCCCCTTCACCCCAGTAATACGCAGCCTCTCCTGGAGATATGCAGAAGCCATAGTGAGTGATATTGATTATGAATGGGTCCCAAAATGCTAGCCTTCTAGGGCATGAACATGTGTTTGGTTGTTCCCTGATAATACCAAGAGTGACCAGCCTAGAATCCAGAGGAGGTCTTTGTGCTGTGATCGAGGAATGAGGCAGCCTCCCTCTCTCTCTCTTTTACTCTCTTTTTCAAACACCCGCCCCCCCCCCTCTCTCTCACTGCTCTACCTCTTCCTTCTCCCTTTCTCCCTCACTGGCTTTGACCTGTACCTTTCAGGAAAACAGCCAAGTGCCCTTTGTTTTCTTCAAAATGCGTCCATGCTTGCCTGGAGCTTTTAGCACTCATTTTGATCAAAGTGGCCAAGTGAATCTTACATGCTCTCACCAACAAAAGCGGGTGATTCTGTGACTGGATGGTGGTTTTAGCTGACATGATGGTGGTAATCCTGTCTATACATATATATAAGCCTAAGCAACCATTTGACCACCAGGGGGCAGTTGCTCAATGCATAGGCATGGAAACATGAAAAAGACTGATGAATCTCAGAGGGAAACGGGGAGGGCAGGAAGAGATTAACCAAAGATCTTATATGCATATGGATTTGTGTACCTATGGAGTCCCTCAGCCTGATCTGCTAGGATTGGGCCGAAACAGGCAGTCTGACATCCCCCTAGGGATCCAGGATTGTGAGAGAGTGCAGGCCAGGCCAAGGGAACCCACCAGTGCACAAATCCATGCACCTGGCCTCTATTTACAATATAAAAGTGTAACAAATCAGCCTGTTGTGCATCTTAAACCTATACAGTATTATATATCAATTCTATCTCAATTTTTAAAGAGTAATCATTTTGATCACATTTTTGTGGGTGGAGGGGACATTTTAAGGGGCAGGAAGAGGCAATGAAGGCAACATAATTGTGGCAAGAGTGAAACAATCTGCACTTAAAATCCTTAAACATGTCTGAGTGCAGAAGAAGTTGAGGATTCCAGCTGGAAACACTGGGCTCTGGGGTAAATCAGTGGCTCCGTGTTCCAGAAACGTGGGACTTGGAATCTTACTCCTCCCCAGTGCATTAGGGCTCTGTATGTGAAGACATATGACAGGAAATACACTTTTTTTAACGATCTCATGTTTAATGTTTCCTTCTCCCTGCATCTGTAGTTCAGCATTATTTTTTAAAGCTGTTAGAAATCTTGCTATCAATGCTCTACTTTAAAAAAGTCTACATGGGTCCCTAATTTTTTCTTAAGAATTTCCATTCCCCTGGTTCCTCCCCTCCCTCATGATCACCTTTGTGACATAGTCCCCTTTACAAGTGCAGAGACTTAAGACAAGAGCTGGGCTGAGCGAGCAGGTGGAGACTGAGCAGGTGGAGATTAGGGACTGCTTACTGTGGGCTGGCTCATGTGTAGGCACATTTCTCTCAGTTATCTCCAGGAGAAGCCCGGGGGTGTCTTCCTTTATGATTTCGCTCTACAGTGAGGGCTCTGCTTTCGTTTTTCAGTGTGTAAGTGGCAGAGCCAAGAGGAAGCTCTGAGCTCAAAGTCACCAGAGGTCATTAGCCTAACAGCTCAAGCTAAGACGCAATTAAAATCCCATTGTTCGCTGTCCTGTCTGCAGTCACGGGATGGCCATGATGGACAAATCGCAGGACTCAGGACCCACAGGGTGCGAGCTGGTGACAGGCGGTGCCTGCAGCCAGCCGAGGAAAAACAGCAGGCAGGCAGTGTCCCTCCTGGTGTCCCAGCAAAGACAGGACGCATGATCTGGAGGCAGGCGGTGCAGGGAGGTACGGGCAAGACCCAGGGCACCTGGACTTAGAAAAAGAAACTCGGTTCAAAACCACAGAGAGGGCAGGGCAGACCCTCAGTCGGAGAGGAGCTGGTTACCAATCAGGAAAGGCAAATGGGGGGATTCTGGGGGACACCCGCTTGCAGGAGCTGCTGTAGGAAACAAGCCGGGGACCAGGGGAGAGGCCAGCACCTGGACCTCAGAGAGAAAGGCCAAGGTCAGAGTCAGCGTGCTGCCTGGATGCTCCGTCATTCGCTCCTGGCTGAGGGCATCTCTGCACCCGCAGCCTCCAGATAGGATTGGCTCCCAAAGGGGGAGTAAGGCGAGCCTCCCCAGGGCTCAGAGGCAGAGCGGGGCAGGCAGGGGGCGGCAGGGAGGAAGCCAAGCAGGAGGGAAGAGCTGTTAGCCGTTAAATAAAAGGTCCTTACCGTGTCCAAGGCAAGCAGCAAGGAAGGGAGCTGCAGTGATAAGCGTATTAGTTTTCATTTGCATAAATGCCTTTGCCTGGGAACAAATTATATTTAGGGATGGCCATGAAGAGTAGAGGAGAGAGCCGAAGGACACGGAAATAAAGCAGGAGTGCAATTAAACAGGCAAACAGGCGTGGAAGAAAGAGGCTACAGAGAAAGCCGGGAAACGGTAGGGGAGTGGCCTGGCCCGCATGCCGCTGCCGATGCAGGGAGCTCTGAGGTGCCAGTGATTTGGGCGAAGCCATGGCTGGTTCCCCAGGCCGGAAACCCCGCACATGCCTGTGGCCGCCAGGGATGCGCTCGGTGCTCTGCGTTACCTTCTGCTCCCACAGGAACTCAGCCGCAGGCTCACGCCCACCCAACTCTTTTGTGGAAGAGCCACACTCTAGGGGCCAAAGAGCTGCATGTGGCTCGTGAGTCGCAGTTTGCCAACCACTGTGTTAGGCTAACACCCTCCGGTGACTTTGAGCTAGTCCTAACAAGCCATGAAGAAATACTGCGGAGAAATAAGGTCATTACTGCACCCGCAGCATTCGAGCCCGGCCCAAGAGGCTGATATTTTACCTCTGGCCGCAGGACCGAGGCTGGCAAGGCAAAGGTGCACAGGTCCTTCCAGTTGTGCTGAGTCTGGGTTCGAGTTAGAAGCCAGCACAGTCCGCTGATCTGTTTCCATAGTCTTCTGGCTGAGAAGCAGGTCTCACTGGATGTGAGGAAGAAAAAATAAACGAGAAGGGAGAAGAGTAAGGAGAGTAGAGAAAAAGGAGGAAAAAAAAATAGTAGAGGCGGCATGGATAAACCGTGTCCTCGTGTTTTACTTACACTTAATACCTTTATTTGGGGAAACTATGTGATTTGTAAATTCATGTAAGTCTCTCACGAAGCATTGACTTCAAAATCGTTGGAATATCTTGCAAAGGGAAGGGGTATGTGGCTTGTTTGTGGAGCCGGGGTTGAGAAGAAATGAACCCAGCCAGTGTGGTTCAGTGATTGAGCATTGACCTGGTCAGGACACATGCTTGGGTTGCAAGCTCGATCCCCAATAGAGGGCATGCAGGAGGCAGCTGATCAATGATTCCCTCTCATCATTGATGTTTCTATCCCTCTCTCCCTCTCCCTTCCTCTCTCTGAAATCAATAAAAACATTTTAAAGAGAAGAAATGAAAAGAAAGGCTTAAAGATCTTTTCTCTCTATATCTAGACTGAAAAGTCAAAACAGATACATTTACACATCAAAGAGACTTTCAAATGCATCCTGTCAAAATAGTTTATAAAGAAAAAGAATTGCAGGTAACTAAGTCGGACATGATACGATTGGCTGGCCTCAGAGTAATACAGCCCCATCTGATATGCTGAGAAGATCAGAGTCTCAGCATACATCTCTGATACTTGGTTGGTTTTAGAAGCAGCTTTCTGTCCCCTTAATTATCGTACCTGGTAAATTATTCCAGGAAGTCCAAAGCAGGTCAACAGGAACTTTTGGCACTGGGAACTACTCCTAAGAAGTAATTAGCTTGGAACTTTCCATCGGTCCTGTGGATCAGAGGTAGTTCAGCGCCCAGGGCTTGATTCTTGACTTAATAACAGGGGTCTTCAAACTACGGCCCGCGGGCCACATGCGGCCCGCAGAGGAGTCTGATCCTGCCCGCCAGGTTTTTTGGGCAGTGAGCGCAGCCGAGGTGTTACAGTAGGAATTAGTAGTTCATATAGTCCGGCCCTCCAGCTCTCTGAGGGACCGTGATCTGGCCCCCACTTTAAAACGTTTGAGGACCCCTGTAAAAGAATAAAGTTGGTAGCTGGGTTTGATCCGAGGAATGGCTGGGCATGGAGCTGCCTGTGTGCTTCCCGTGTCCAGGGCGCAGGATGAACCCTGGGAGCCCAGGTGTAGGAGCAGAGGCGGCCCGTGACACGTGGCTTAGAGCATTGGTAGGCAAACTCATTAGTCCACAGAGCCAAATAGCAACAGTACAACGATTGAAATTCCTTTTGAGAGCCACATTTTTTAAACTTAAACTTCTTCTAATGCCACTTCTTCAAAATAGACTCGCCCAGGCCGTGGTATTTTGTGAAAGAGCCACACTCAAGGGCCAAAGAGCCGCAGTTAGCCGACCACTGGCCTGGAGGGCCGGCTCGATGATGCTATGTGCGTGCTTCTCACGTGGCTGGAGAGTCTCGCTTCCACTTAACTCCGCGCTCCTGTTCTTCTCGCATGCACTCAGGCTCCATTAGCAAGTCACAGCGGCCTAATAGCTATTAATTCCTCAAGCAGCCATTTATTTTCACTCAGAAACATTAGCGATGTTTTCCATTTTCGTGCATAATATCCTGGCTGGGCCGTAATGGTGAGAAAGGAGAAAACATCGTGGCTGCAGTGAAACGGGTTCAGAGGAGAGAATGAATGGGCATCTGTTTCCTCTGCCTCATTGATGTTGGAGCGGAGAGGGATGCGGGAGCTGGCGTTCCTTGGCGAATGTCCCTCACAAAGACGGTTTCATCGGAAGCCTTTCACCCCGTGCACCTTTGATCGGAGAGGGCTCCTTGTGGCTGGGAAGACGTGTGAGGCTGGCAGGGTTCCCACCTTTAATGCACGGGAGACTGGGGGGGGAGAGGATCGGGAACATTAGAAGCCGGGCCATGACCTTGGACGACCCTCGGCGCTGGGTTTCACCATCCCTGTAAGCAAACAGGCCTGAGGTCCCCGCTGGAGTGCATCCAAATGATGAGTGGGAAAGGAATGATGAAGACAATAGAGAAAGGGATGCCCTTTAAAAAGGACTGCTGCCGAAGATGGAACAAAAAAACTGTGTTGCGATTGGAAGGTTTCCAAATGTTTCTATTTAGCACAAAGGAGATGGGCCGGGCTGCATTGGGGGGGGGGGGGGGGGGGGGGGGGCATCTAAAGAAAAGGGTGCTGGTCAGTTACCAACCTTTGGGGACTAAGAGTTTAGTCAGCTCCCCTTACTGATTCCCTGTGCTTTTCACCTGAGAACTATACATGTGGCTACCTGATCGGTTCTGGCTTCTAACATTTCACTTGCGGAGAGAATGCAAACATGCATCACAACAGGACATAGGTCTATCTAGACCAGTGTTTCCCAACCTTCTCTCATGATGAGAATCACCTGGTGGAGTTGTTAACATACAGATTCCTGAATCCCAATTAAGAAGTGCTAAACTAGAATTTTGGGGAACATATAGGTAAAATTGTATACTTAGCTTAGTGCTCTGTCTTAGAACAACTCCCCCAGGTGATTCTCATCATGAGAGAAGTTTGGGAAACACTGGTCTAGACCAGTGGTCGGCAAACTCATTAGTCAACAGAGCCAAGTATCAACAGCACAACGATTGACATTTCTTTTGAGAGCCACATTTTTTAAAATTAAACTTCTTCTAACGCCACTTCTTCAAAATAGACTCACCCAGGCCGTGGTATTTTGTGGAAGAGCCACACTCAAGGGGCCAAAGAGCCACATGTGGCTTGAGAGCCACAGTTTGCTGACCATGGTGCTAGAAGATCCGAGGGTTCTGTTGCATGCAAGGCTCTAGGATAGGGGTGTCGAACTCAATCAGAGAAGGGGCCAAAATCTAAAATCCAGCCTAAATTGCGGACCGAATGGTTTACTGAACAGTCATAAACTGACAGCGGAGTGCAGTGATGACAGCGCGGTGTGGGCCACGTTGCAAGGCCTGGCGGGCTGGATTTGGCCCGCGGGCCTTGTGTTTGACACATGTGCTCTAGGAGATCACCTTCTCGGTGCTGAGATTCCTGCCTCCGGGACCTGCCTCCTCACTCCCACCCCAAGATGCCCATGCTGTCACCTGAGAAATGGTCACAGTATTGTCTGTTTGTACAGGTGGGTGGGTGTGACGGGGAAAGATGCCTCTCTTTCCTTCGAAGCTTCCATTTGCCCACAAAAACTTTTGTTTTTTAAGAGATATTGAACTATTTTCTGTGCTGCACCAGCCAAGGGTGAAGGATTGAGAAAAGAAAGCTGGGGCTGGGTGAGACGCTGCTTCTCTGGTGGAGAGACAGCGACAGCGCCCACAAGCCGTGTCTTTATTTTATAGGCAAATGCCATGAGGTAAAGTAAGGGCATGGTCACGATATTAACAGTGTTCCAATGTACTCCATGACATGCACCTGAACTCTATCAAGCCCACATCACTCAGGCACATGGGGCCAGGTGTTCGGACCATAGGCTCAAGCTTACAGCTACAGCTGTTGGCTATCATTGTGCTGTGAGGGTTCTGCCCTCCAGGCTGGGACTTGCACGTGGCTTTGCCCCGAGAGGACTGTGCCTTCTCATTAGTCTGAGGCTTGAACCTGTCCAATCACTGTAGCCGCTCTCCACAATTTCCTATGGAAAATGGCTTTCTTAGGACTATGTGTGTGGCAATTAGATTGAAAATAGCCAGGAGGCTGCAGAAAGCAGACATATCTTCACCAAAACGTGGTTATTTTGAGCAGCTTCAACTTGAAGTTAGCTGTTTTGAAATGACAATGCAACCCCGATTGTGAATAGGGTGAACAATATTTATTTGTTATAACTAGCGATAGTTTTCAGATATTTACACAGGTTTAGAGACTGCCCATTGTGACAGTCCCCCTGTCAGTGATGCTGGCATGTCATGGCAGTATTTCAGGGGGGTTTGCAAACGCCAAGCCCTGAGGAGCCCAAAACAGTGAGGGCACTGATCCGCAAGCCATCGGCTAAGCTAGGTGGAATTCATTCTTTGCTGCCTTTGGGACTAACGGGCTGCATGCCCCTTTCCAAGTGGAAAAGGAGGGTGTAATACAAATGCAAGAATAGAAATTAGGAGATATATAGGAAGAGGAAAGAACCGTCCAGTGAAATGGCAACTAAATGTGGCTCATATGCTGGGCGTTATAATCCCTATCTTAGTGGCAACGCCTCTTATTTCCCAGTTCATATGTTTGATGATGACACTGAAATTGAAGGCTTTTAGTTTTCTCTGATTATAAAAGTTGTACATGTTTGTCATAGAAATTTGAAGAGACCAGAAACATGGAAACTCTATTACAATGTCATCCCATCACTCCAAGATTCCCACTGAATATGTTCCTTCCCTGTATGTGTACATGTGTGCACAGGCATGTGTGTGTATGTATGCCTGTATTTCTAATAAGTCTGATCATATTTGACATGTCCACGAAGTCTCTACTTTTAAATTTTTTACTTAATCTTGAGGCTGAGTTTGGAGATTATTATGAATGTTGAACAAATTTGTGAATACTCTATAATTGAACAGAACTTCTGTGGTCCAAATTCTAATGACTCTCCCTAAATGTTTGCATTTTTTTTTAAGACAAATGAATTTGAGAGTACTGTCCTCACACTGTGATCTAAAAAATATACCAAAACCTAAATCCTCTCTAACTCAACGTTAGACAGTTTTCTTGGTTAACTCCGAGAGACTAAACAGTGTGACACCAAAACCATTTCTGTTGTCTGTACCCAAAGAATTCAGAACTAGTAGATTTCTGAGGCATAAGCATTATTTGCTAAGAATCTGTCCTCCCAAAGGAGGTTTAAGTTAGATAAAACTGTTTCTGGTCAGTGGTTTACTTCAAATAGCAACATGTTGTATGTGTTGATTCAGCTAAACAACAAATTAGCAAAACACCAATTAGAAAGAATATATGCACCCCTATGTTCATAGCAGCACCATTTACAATAGCTAAGATTTGGAAACAGCCTAAGTGACAAACAGCAGATGAGTGGATTAAAAACTGTGGTACATCTACACAATGGAATACTATGCTGCTGTAAAAAAGAAGGAATTCTTAACATTTGCAACAGCATGGATGGACCTGGAGAGCATTATGCTAAGCAAAATAAGCCAGTCAGAGAAAGATGAATATCACATGATCTCGCTCATTTATGGACTGTAAGGAACAACATAAGCTGATGAACAAAAATAGATCTAGAGACAGAGAAGCATCGAATAGACCGTCAAACCTCAGAGAGAAGGTGCGGGGGGGGGGGGGGGGGGGGGGTGGTGGTAGTAAGAGATCAACCAAAGGACTTGTATGCATGCTTATAAGCTTAACCCAGTGGTCGGCAAACTGCGGCTCGCAAGCCACATTCTTGAGTCGCGGTTTGCTGCTCTGTTGACTAATGAGTTTGCCGACCACAGTCATATACTACCCTTTACCTCTTTGCACACAATATGCCACAATTGCCTAGTCCTTACAGCTTCCAACTACATGGTAACATTTAGTCTAGTCCAGTGAACAGCAAACTCATTAGTCAACAGAGAGGCAAACTGCAGTCAATGTTGAGTGTAACATGCAGCACTCTGAGCAACAAGGCAGATTCTGTTCCCGTGGCAGGATCTCTCCTGAAACCACAGGCTGAGCGCATTCCACCGGCCACCGCGATTACCAACCACCGCTGAGGCAGGTTCCCAAAGCAGAGACCGGGAAGGCGGGGCCCACCGTGCAATGAGAACCACGGACAGCATGCCGTGGCATTGGTGTCAACACTGTGCTCACCACCCAGCCGCGTTTTGCCAACCACTGGCCTAACCAATGGACACAGACTGTAGGGGAGTGAGGGCATGTGCTTGGTGTTGGGGGTGGCCAGTGAGAGGTAAACTGGGAAAAAAGGAGACATATGTAATATTTTATTCAATAAATAATAAAAAATAATAATTAAAAACAACAACAACACATTAGCAAGCCCTCCTTGGCAGCCCACATTGGTGTATTCCAGACACATTTCCCTAACAAGCTGGATGTGTAATATCCAATAAGTGATTGAACAAATCGTAAGATTATGTGCAACACCCACTAAAAAATCATTACTGCTGGAAATCTAAGTGCTTTTTTTACTACAAAGAACAAAACAAATTAAAACAAATATCCGATTTTTCTAGTCCCCCCCAGTGCAAAGTTAAATTGCATCCATTCATCCAGTTATCACTAAGCTAGGAATGAAACTTAAGAAATGGGGATGATGCCCTCGGGATAGACGATTTTCTGAAGGTTCTTTACACCAGCTCTTTTTAATTCATTGCAGTCGTTCCTGTGTCTTTGACACAGCAGTTTACCCTCTTCTCAGAGCTCATCCCAAAATGAGCTTTCTACAATCAAAATAATATTATCCAGGGTCATAAAAGCAATACTAGGTTCCAACTAGCCATAAGTGCCTTGCCTCAGCAGACATTAAGAGACGAATATCAGGGAGAAGTGCATAACATAACAATTGGGGGAAAAGCACAACTAAGAAATGAAATAAAATATTAGCTTTGCATTAGCAAAAAAAACAGTGATGCATTTCTGTAATATATGTAGATATCACAAATGTGGTACTTTAAGATATAACATCAAATTATTATATAACATCAAATTTAAATATAACATCAAATTTAAATATAACATCAAATTATTAATTATGACAATGAGATAAATCATATATTTAATGAAAGAATACAACTTAATTTTTTTAATATCTTTTTTCTTCTCTAGCAAATTTGTTGATTTGAGTAAAATAAAATGCAATAAAGGTGTCTGCATTAGAGTGACATTAAACACTCAGACTTGGCCGGGGGGTTGGGGGCAGACAATATATCTGTTTACAGGAGAAGTGGGGTTCTTGTGGTATCATGAGGAAAAGCATTTCAATGGACCCGAAAGGGAGGAAGCGGTCTGGTGGCAAGATTCACTTGTGAAGCAGAATAAGAACGATGCCCCTCCGATGTCCCCCTCCATCTGCTGGGCCATGGGACTTCAGGGCAGCAGCAGTCAACATCTGGGGGTCCTGGGCCCTGGGAGAGCTTGGTTCAGCCCAGCTTTTGGCAAGCTGAGCCTGGGTTTCAGGCTGCAGTCTGGTGCTTTGCTGTTGTGCCCAGGACTCCACCTAGAGCCTTGTTCCGAGTCTGTGCAGCCAGGCAAAGGCCACATGGCTATCGAGAGAGAACACGCAATCACACAGGGTGAGGGTCATGGAGAGAGAGAAGAGAAGGGGAGGGGAGGGGAGGGGAGGGGAGGAGAGGGGAGGGGAGGGGAGGGGAGGGGAGGGGAGGAGAGGGGAGGGGAGGGGAGGGGAGGAGGAAGTGCACTGAGTCCTTTGTTTAAGTGGTATTTATTATGTTTCCCAAAGGCAGGGATTTCAGGGAAGGTCTCAGGGGAAGATCACAATAGAAGATTCATCAGCTTTCCAGGTGTGTCCTTTCAGGCTCATGGTCTCTACACTGATTGATCAGGGCCAGGCAGGTGGTCATGAGGCAATGCAGCTGGTACTGATGTCAGCCATGGCATTGACCTGCCTGGCCTTCCTGTTCTTCTGGGCCTGGACTGAACCACAACAGAGGCCTAGATGGTATATCTAGAGCTTAATGCTTCAGGGAGTGCGAGTGCGAGGAGTCACAGGAGGCTGTTCTCTGGCCCCCTTGCTTCTCCTCCAAGGGAGTCTACCTAGCAACAAGCCCAGGGGGAGGAGGGAGGGAGCGGTCAGAGGAGGGTCTGAACTGCATGACCTGCTTGTGCTAGGAGAGGAACGACCCTGGGGGCCAGGTCCTGCCCTGCACATTTCTAGGCACCTAGGGCTTTTGCCCTGGTGACCATCTATGCCTGGCTTATCCTTCCTACTCTGCTCATGTCTGTCTGAGTTCTCATTTTGGATAAAATCACATCATTTTCCTTGGTCCCTGTTTTGTGTGTGTATGTGTTTTTAATAGATACAGTACATTATATAGATAGATAGGTGTTTGATAGATCGATAGAGAATAAATAGATCTGCAATCATAATTCACATAAAACTCATTCATTTAAAGTAGTCAACATTTTTAATATATTCACTAGTTGTGATGCCATCAACACAATCAATTTTATATTTTCATCATTCCAGAAACTTGGCATTAGCAGCCCCTTCCCCTCCCCCATGTTTCCCTCCTCCACCACTAATCCACTTTATAGATTTTTCTGTTCTCACATTTCATATAAATGGAACCATTCAATCTGTGGTCCTTTGTGCTTGGCTTTTCTCACTTAGCATGGTGTTTTGAAGGTTCATCTGTATTGTAGCATGTATGGCATTTTATGCTTTTGATCTGCAGGACGTATTCCATTATATGGATATACTATATTTTGTTTACTCATTTATCAGTAAATGTGGGACGTGTGGGTTGTTTCCAGTTTGGGCTGTGATGCATAATACGGTTATGAAAATCTGTGTACCAGGTTTGCGTGTGTGACCAAGGCGAGCTTATGTTTTCTTTTCTCTTAGGCATAGACCTAAATGTAGACTTGCTGGGTTAAATGGTAACCTTACGATTCACTTTGAGGATCTGTCCACTGTTTTCCAGATTCTCTGCATCATTTATTTTTCCACCAGCAGTCCATGCGGATCCAAATTTTTCCACATTCTTGCCAGCACTTGTTATTGCCATCACTTTTAGTATTGTGCTCCAAGTAGGTGTGAAGTGGCATCTAACTGTGGTTTTGATTTGCACTTTACAGATGGCTGATGTTGAGTCTTTATTGATCATTTGGATCACCTCTTTGGAGAAATATCTATTCAGCTCTTTTGCCCCTTTTTAATTGAGTTATTTGCCTATTTGTTGTGATATTATAGGAGCTTTTTAATAGTATATTAAAGATATAAGCGTCTTAACAAATATATATGACTTGCAAATAGTTTCTTCTTCCTGTGGAGTTGTCTTTCCACTTGTATGATGGTACCTTTAGAACACAGGTTTTTAATTTTTACAAATTCCAATTTGCCTGTCTTTTCTTCTGTTGGCTTATATTTTTGGTTTCAGATCTAGGAAGGCTTTGCTTAACCGAAGGTCATGAAGTTTTACTCCTGTATTTTCTCCTATAAGACTTGCAGTTTTAGCTCTTATATTTTGATCTGTGATTAGAGTTAATTTTTGCATATGGGGGGAGGCATGGGCTTCCAAAACATTTTCAATTGTTCCAGTACCAAAGACTATTTTTTTTCTCCATTGGACATTTTTTGGCGTTCTTGTAGAAAACAATTGACCCTGTATATGAGGGTTTCTTTTTGAACTCTCGTTGGCTTCCATTAATGTACATGCCTTTCCTTATGCCAGAGCTAACTCTTCTTATTCATAAGTAAAATATGGGAAATAATGGTGTTGATCTAGATGATTTTCATAATGCCTTTGACTTCAGATATCAGTGAATATTGACATACAAGATTATGTGCAATCCAGGTGTTCAGCATGGAGGTTACACATTTTTTTAACTATGAAGTGAACCCCTGATAAGTCTAGTGCCCGCCTGACACAGTCCATAGTTATCACTGTGTCTGTAAGTACCAGCTCTGCAGCCTCCTTGGTGGTCCCTGTGGCGTTGTTTCTCTTGTCCCTTTGGACTGAAATGCCCACTAAGGCATGTTTATGTTAGAAGAGATGCTCTTTTGTGTCCAGAAAGCAGCATTTACCACTCTGTACTTTAACCTTCAGACCGAAATGACCGGAAAAGCATGTTTTCTATTGGCTGGACACCTCCTTAGAAAGCACAGAAAAATAGAAGGGTCTGTACAGTATGTGGGGCAGCAATGGCAAAAGATAAAACACAATGACACTATTCAAATAAGAAGAAATTCAAGAAGTGAATAGGAAAACAATGTTGAGGAGAAGGAAGAAAGAGAAAAGTGAGATAGGAAAAAATAATTATAAAGAAAAATCAAACTAAGAGAAACTGCTACAATTAATCAAACATAATCTCTGAGTATCCTGAAATTCAAGGGGGAAAAAAAGGAAAGGGATAATTCTTACGGTAGAATTAGAAAAGACAACTAGTTTATCAAGGTACTTTAATTCTGAGCTCCACAAGAATTAATACTGCATGCCTTTAATAACATTTCTAATGAAATGGAAGACAGCTTCCCTGATAACTAGCTTATAAATTATCTAAAATTAGTCGTATTGGATCTTAATGTAATGCATCAATGATAAAATTCTACAACTGTAAATTATAACTCTGCAGAGAAAATTCTCTGAGACCTGAACAAATATATCCAGACACAGCACTGTTATGGCATCTAACTCAGTACAGGGTGAAAACAAAAAGAATCACCTGCTTTTTTAATTATAGCTATTTCAGCTAGAAATTAGGCAGAAGCCCTAAAATATTTCATGTAAGTGTTAAGGGTTATAATTCCCTCATGCAGGTATCAAAATGAAGCAGTTATTGAAAGATAGACTTGTTCATGTGGCAGAGGGAGGCAGCAGCCATGGTCCTAGGTGGTCCTGGAATATGAAAGTGTGTGCAAAATGGGGAAACATTGATCTGATTTTTATGACAAAGGTCTTGATTTGATTATTGTTTGTTAAATGGTTAAAAAGTACAAATGAAAGGATAAAAATAAATCATAATGTAGGGCCTAACGATTATGATTATGGGTTTAGAATGCAAAATGTAACTGGGAGATATATTTACTTACAAGTCTTTCTACTATCAAGTATGCTCTTTTTTTTGACTCAGGTAATCAATCAATGAAGAACCAATATTGTGTTAGGTATATTTGACTCTGTGTTTTCTGAAAATCCTCATACTGAGATTATAGTTCTTTATTAGTATAAACTTCAGGAAATGTTGACATATTTATCTACTAGAGGCCTAATGCACAAAGATTTGTGCAAGAATGGGCCTTCCTTCCCCTGCCTGCCAGCACCACCTTCACTCTGGCCAGAGCCACCTTTCCACTTTCTCATGCTGCTCAGAGGCCCAGAGTGTCTGGGGTGGTGCGGAACACCTGTGTCATCACCATAGCAATGAAACAAGTGTCCCACCTTGCCCCCAGCTGCTCAGTGCCTTTGTATGCAAATTA
This sequence comes from Pipistrellus hanaki, assembly GCF_964339955.1. NCBI lineage: Eukaryota > Metazoa > Chordata > Mammalia > Chiroptera > Vespertilionidae > Pipistrellus > Pipistrellus hanaki. The sequence continues at coordinate 68,670,797 of NC_140510.1, read as the reverse complement.
ACCCTCCATCTTTGTTGGGTTAATTTGCATACTCATTCCTGATTGGCTGGTGGGTGTCACAAAGTTACAGTCAATTTGCATATTACTCTTTTAGTAGTGTAGATTGCATCTTTTTTCTCCAAGTTTTGTTTGTACCAACTCACAGTACAGTTTCAAATGTATTTATTTGTTAATGTATATATTAATTTTTTGTGTACAGATGACATACAATATTATATTAGTTTCAGATGTACAGCACAGTGGTTAGACATTCCTATGACTTGAGAAGTGATCCCACTGGTAAGTCTAGAACCCACCTGACACCGTAAACAGGTATCACCATATTATTGACTGTGTTTCCTGAGCTGCACTTCATATCCCTCTAACTAGTTTAATAATTGGCAATTTGTACTTCTTAACCCCTCCCACCCTTTTCACCCACCCCCCGAACTTTCCCCCCATCTGTCCATCACCAATTTGCTTTGGGTATCTATGAGTTCATTTTTGTTTTGTTTGAATTAGAGGAGGGAGAAACTTCAGCACTAGGGACCAAACCAACACATGGTAATAAAGTTGAGTTTACAAGGGCAGGAGCCCTGCATTTTTTAAATGTAATTTTGTTTAATTCCAATTGCTCCTATAACATTGGCTGGAAGGGTTGGTGTAGCGTGCTGTGGATATTAAAAACCATAGCCTGCAAAGTTACTGGTTAGAAAGTCTTTCTTTTTAACAGGAAATAAGACAATACAATGGACGCAACACATGGCTTACATATAGAGAAGGTCAGTGTCAGGACCAGCAGGGTGATTAGGCTTGACAGGTTGGAGAGAATAATTTTACAATAACAACCAAGCAATAATGAGCACTATCTGTGTGCCCTGCACTCCCCTACGGGCTTTGCATTTATTACTTCATTTAATCCTCACAAGAGCACACAAATTAGATACTATATCAGTGTTAGGCATGAAGAAAGTGAGGCACAAAGGTGTTAAGTAACTTGTCTAAGTTTACTTCGCTATTAAGGGTCAAAATCAAGATTTAAACCCTGGGGTCACACTCTTGCCGATTTTGTGAACATGATACTCCAGAAAATTGGGGGGGGGGGGGAGCAGTAGAGAACTTGCAAGATGCAGAAGAGCTGCAGGTGTGGAGAAGGGGGAGAGGTTCACTTGGGGGAACAAAGAAGGAAATGTGTTTATTAGCATGTAAGCCACGGGCATCATCTGTGGAAGTCCGGTGCCCCGTCTCACTTAATCCTGTGCAAGAGTGTGGAGAGTTAGAAGTTATTTCCTGCCAAAACCAGTTTGGCTCAGTGGATAGAGCATCGGCCAGAGGACTGAAAGGTCCCAGGTTCTATTCCGGTCAAGGGCATGTACCTTGGTTGTGGGCACATCCCCAGTAGGGGGTGTGCAAGAGGCAGCTGATCGATGATTCTCTCTCATCGATGTTTCTAACTCTTTATCCCTCTCTCTTCCTCTCTGTAAAAAATCAATAAAATATATATTTTTTTAAAGAAGTCATTTCCTACTTTCACACAAAGGAAGATACTGAGTGTCATGGAGATAAATAACATGCAAATATAGATTGATAGGTAGGAGGCGTTCTTAAATTCAACCTCCGATTTGTCTAAGGTAGTTGTAAGGTCCACGCCCATTTCATGGCATAATGCTAAAGGCCAGGCGTTGGGGTAGAATAAGTAAAGACACTGTCCTCTTGGGTGAAAGAATAGCCTGTGGCTGAGGCTGTGTATCAGACCTGAAGAACTGACAAGCACCTGTAGCCAAATGATGGAATGCTTAGTTGTCCAGTAAATTAGGGTAAATAGCATGACATATTCTAACAGAGAAGTGCCATTTCCCAGAGGTTTAGCACATACACGTTTGTGTCTTGCTCTCATTGTAGTTCAATGTCAGTGTCCCGATCAGCCAGCCTCACCCATGGTCTTTTAGGAACTATGGCCATTTCCCCATCATGGGTCTGCCCTTCTCTAGATCATTGAGATCCCATTCCTTCATTTAATAGAAAGTAAACGGGAAGAAACGATCCTACATGGGTATTGGTATTGGAAGTGGCAGTCCTCACCTCCACATACATCGCTCTGCCTAAAATATATGTTGCACCGTACAAGTTGCGTTAAGGAGAAAGAACCCAGTGATAAAGCATGGTGATTTCTGATACATTTTTTATAAAGAAAATAAGAGTGCTGAAGCACGGAGTCCTGGGAGAGGGGGTGCTATTTAAGATTGGGTGTATAGGGAATGGCTCTCTGCGGATGGCCATTTGAGTTTGTCAACTGCTCAATTATGAGAAGCAAGAGATTAGAAAGAAGAGCAAAGAGAAATGAAGATTCCAATGCCGAGTGCTGGGAAGGAAAAGGGAATGACATTGGAAAAAGGGATCAGGAGGTAGTCAATTTGGAGTAGAGGAGGAATGTGGTGAAAGTTATGCTCTGATCCAGCTGGCAAAAGGCAGAACCAAGCAGAACAGCCATAGGCAAGTAATCAATGGTTAAGTTGTGTGGTGCAGCCAGAATAAGCTGTAGGAGTTCAGAGTTATCTAATGAAAAAAATAGACGGTGCCAAGGAATGAGAATAGGCACTGGGCTAGCCCAAAGCTAGCCTGCTGGGTAAAAGGACACCAACTATTTACTGAAAATAATGTGATATTGGAAAGAGAGGGCAAACCGAGTAATGGGAAATAGAAAGAGATCGGGACATATTAATTAAGAGGCAAGAAATGGGAAACAGGCCAAAGAAGAAGAAACATAAGGAGCTGCTGTCCTCCACTTGTTTAATGAAAAGATGAAATCACTGCCCTGCTGCTCACTGAATATTCCGATTCCCCCTCCAGGGGAAGAGGGCTGTGTTACAGGATTGTACTTCCTCGTTTCTTTAGTATTGGGGGACCTCAGGTGTATGATTCCAGAACTTGATTGAGCTTTGGATGGTCAGTGGAGATCTCTGCAGAGTTCTTTCCTCTCTGGTGTGGTGCCCGGCAGCATCCAAGCTGGGTGACTGCTTCATGGCCATGGGTGGTGGGTACCATAGATAGGAGAGGGATCTCTGTTCTGAGCCCCTGAGATGCTGACATTGTTTACTGCTCCAGTGTGGCATTTTCATCGCATCTTATCCTGACTGATGAACTCAGTACCCGTCAGAACAGGTAAATGTGGAGGAAGATTGGCTCCTGAGATAGGAAACAGTGAAGAAATTGAGGCTCACCAGCGAAAGCAGAGACCCAGATTTGGTAAATGACATTGGCTGCTGTGGTCTAAAAGTTTGTGTATCCCCCAAATTCATATGTGGAAACACAACCCCAAAGGGGGTGGGGAGGTGGTGTCAGGAAGTGGGCCCTTGGGAGGTGATGAGGTCATGAGGGTAGAGTCCCATGAATGTGATTAGTGTCCTTATGGAAGAGACCCCAGAGAGCCAGCACACCCCTTCCACCACATAACATGATAGCAAAAGACAGCCATCTGTGAGGGAGCAGCTGCTGACCAGGTACCAAATCTGCTGACACGGTGACCTTGGACTCCCCTCTTCCCCCCAGCCTCCAGAACTGTGAGAAATACGTATATTTATGTTTACAAGCCACCCAATTTATGGCATTTTTCTTATAGCAGCCTCAATGGACTAAGATTCTTCCAAAGGCCTTGCAGTGAGGTGGCCCTAGGTACTTCTCCACGGATATGTTCACTCAGCCACCTGTGCTCCAGCCGTGAAAAGTCAGGTAGGCCAGCTCCCTGCCTCCTCCCCGCAGCCAACAGGAACTAGGTTGACTTTCCCGAGGAGCGGGACGTGGAGAGGACAGTCAGTGTGCTTCCAGGTGTCCAGGCCTGCACTGCCCATGACTCAGGAGAAGAAAGAACCAGGTGATCAGAAGCCAAAGCACAAAGTGGGACACGGCTTTACAAATGGGAAGAGCCAGGTGCTTGACTGAATCCTGACAAGAAGGCTATATTTAGGAAGATAAAGCCACGCTTAGGAGAATAAAGCTGAAATTGATTTTTCCATATAAGGCCAACAAATAGACTAGTAAAAAGAAGAGAACAAAAAGAAATAAACCCATTCCTGCTCCCACAGTGTGCAATGTACTAGTGAATTGTTTTCCCATAGAAAGGTGATGAGGGCGGAAGGGAAAGAAAATGAATATCTTCTTTAGCTCAATATTTCACTACTAATAGTGACCTAATTTTAAATTTGAGGAATTATACTTAAAAATATATTTTAGGTCGTGTTTTTAATATTTTAAATAGAATCTGAGATTCATCGTGACTTTAAGAAACCGACTGTTTATTTTTAACACTCACAATCATGCTTTAAAAAGGGGAAAAGTTATTTTCTTCTCTAAAAGAGGGAAGAAAAACAAGCTAGTCAAACTCATTCTGTTAGGAAATTTCTTTCGCAAGAAGAGAATTCTCACTGCCTAACAAACAAAGGCCGCACCAAGAGGAATCCTTGATTTGCCATGGAGCTAAATCCCAGGTGTGTGATGATCACAGTATATCAAAGTCAAGTCTAACAAAGCTGTCTCACTTACTCATTGGCCATGAATCAAGGGTTCAAGTCCTGATGATTATGTTTTAATAGACAAAGACATGCTTTGATGAGCAGGTGGGTGGGTGGATGGATGGATGGATGGATAGATGGATGGATGGATGGATGGGCGTATAGGAATATAACCAAGTGGCTGGGTGTCTTGGGAGAGCATAGAGCTGCACAAAGGGACTGGTGCTAAAACAGTCTAACTTGGAGCTGAAATGCTAACATCGGGCTGCCTGAGCTTCGATTGACTCCTGCCACTCACTTCTGTGTGGCCTTAGGCAAGTTCCTTAACCTTCCTGAGTCTCCATGATCTCACTCGGATGCAGAGAATTTTCACATCTATTATAAGAGGGTGTTCAGAAGATAGAACATTATTATTATTAACCTCAGTTGTCTTAGAGTTTCTTATTTACAAACATCTCAAAAGTGTTTCTCTTTGTCCACATCTTGATACCTTATTGTTCAGACTGGGATCTGGAAAAATACCACTCGTTCTCTCATTATTGGTGACCTGTGGGAGGGCATCCTGGTTTATCTCAGACATTCTTCGTAGGTTTCCAGAGCTTCCACTTGACTAGACCTTGAATCTTAACCTTATTCTGATGAGCTGCGGGGAGAGGGGGAGTGAACACAGCCAAATCAGTGGTTTGGAATTGTGTAAGTTACATGAATGCTTTGACTTATTTTTCATATTTCAATAATAGTGTAGGTAGTAAATAGATTAAAGAGTTTAAACCAAGAAAATCTATGCTAGCCTGAATGGTCAGGAAATTTGTTGTTGCCATTGTTAGAGGGTGAAAACAAAAGGAGTACAATTTAAAACATAAAATAAGTACCAATTTTTCACAATATCTGTTTATTGATTCCTTAACTAAAATCAACACCAATTAGTTTACGACAATGATTATGTTTAATATCCAAAAGTGCCCTAAGAGGATTCCTCTCCTCATATCACCAAAGAGGAAACCGAGGGTCCAAGGGTTATAAGGCACTTCATGTCACATCGTGTGGCTAATAACCGGTGAAGTGAAGCAGGATCTATGCGGAGGCAGTCTGCTGCAGAGCCCTGGCTCCTTACTGCCGCTCTCAATTGTCTCTCCAACAATCAGTGTGTTCAGCCCGTCTGGATGGGAGCTTGGAGATCATATAATCCTATCTGTTTGCATTACCGCTTGTAAACATAAAGCAGAGAGAAGTTAAATGATCTGCCCAAGGTTACACTCCCATCCTTCCCCAGCATAATAGCACATTTTCTTTTGAAATGTGTTTTTAGGATTTGTGCAAACTAATGGGGGAAGTCTTAACATTTGTTAATTTGAATGCCCCGTGAAAGGCTCGTTTTCATCTGGTTCTTCTGTCTCATGTCCATGAACAAAATGCAACAACGAGGTGCAAAGCCACAAGAATGCCTGTCTTCTCTGATAACCTGCTTTTCATAGGAGGAAACCATCCTGAGGCCGAGCCTGTTTTGTTTTGTTTTTTAAATATATTTGTATTTATTTCAGAGAGGAAGGGAGAGGGAGAGAGGTAGAAACATCAATGATGAGAATCATTGATAGGCTGTCTCCTGCACACACGCCCCCTACTGGAGATTGTGCCCTTGACCGGAATCGAACCTGGGACCCTTCAGTCGGCAGGCCGACGCTCTATCCGCTGATCCAAACCAGCTGAGACTGAGCCTGTGCTAAATGAAATAAATGTGTGGTCATGTTAGCTCTCCGTGGACTATGTTAATAACCACCAAGTTGGTGCCTCAAAGTCCAATCCATGACAGTCAGTTCAGTCTTCATGGACGTAAATCAGCTTGTCAGTTCATGCTTCCAAAACCTTCAACTGTGCAGTGGCTCCACGGATGCAGGCTGTGGTCAGCTCTGTGGCCTTCTCATCGTTGGCATAGGAAGGTTACAGCAAGCACAGATGGGATGCACAGCAATACATCTCTTCTTACAGCACAGCATCCAGCGAAACGGAGACATGGCCAGTTCCACCTGCAACACAGACTTCTTATGGCCGCGCTATGTCACATATTTGTGCTTTGAAACATTGTGGAAAAGGGGAGAACCAATCAGCAAGCACCTCCTCAGCACACAAGTTTTCAGTGTCTGAACAGAGAATCATGAATATTTTAGCAAGGGGGAGAGCAGGAATGGCTTTTGAATGGACAACAGTCCATTTTTGCCAAGCCCTCTACTGATACTGTGGCTATGATATTCAAGCTTCTGAGCTCCATGTTGCTGAGACTTCTCCTCCTGCAGTTCTAGCCCCTGTGTGCTCTGCACTGTCCCACCTCCATGCCTTAGATGAGTGATTCTCAGGGTGTGGTCCAGGGACTCAGATATCATTTGCCTTTTCATCCTCCTCCCTACACAGATTCTCAGTAGACTTGTCCAGGGGAAACTTGCTATGTGTTATTCGACAGTTTCAGTGCAGAAGCAGTTATTGGAACCTAGCTTGCATCTATTAAAGCAAGCTTAAGGGTATGTTCAAAAAAGTACACATTACCATGCTCACTAAGTTTAATTTCAGAAAGTATATTCATTTTTATAAAAGTATGTTTATACACAGACACACACACACACACACACACACACACACACAGAATGGCCAGATTATTATGATCTCTGAATGCATAATAATCTGGCCACTCAGTGTATATCCTATATAATAAAAGGCTAATATGCAAATTGTCCCCTCAATCAGGAGTTCGACCAACAGGCAGGCGGGCCAATCGCCCATGTTCCCTCCCCCTGGAAAGGCTGGCCAAACCTTACCCATGCACAAATTCATGCACCTGGCCTCTAATATATATATATATATATATATATATATATATATATATATATATATATATATATATATATATATATATAAATGTTTAACTGGCCAAACATTTGAACAGTTAAATTGTCACTTAGGCATTTATACACACACACACACACACACACACACACACACAAAGTGGACAGATTATTATGTGTTCAGAGATCATAATAATCTGACCACTCAGTGTGTGTGTGTGTGTGTGTGTAAATGCCTAAGTGACAACTTAATTATTCAAATGTTTGGCCAGTAGTTATGACGAGCACTGACCACCAGGGGGCAGATGCTCAACTCACAGGCATGGAAACATGGAAAAGACTGATGAATCTCAAAAGGAAGGGGAGAGGGGGGAGGGCAGGAAGAGATTAACCAAAGATTTTATATGCATACTAGAGGCCTGGTGCATGGGTTTGTGCACTGATGGGGTTCCTCAGCCTGGCCTGCGAGAATTGGGCCAAAATTGACAGTCCAACATTCCCTGAGGGGTCCTGGATTGCGAGAGGGCACAGGCCGGGCCAAGGGCCCTACTAGTGCACGAATCTGTGCACTGGGCGTCTAGTGTGTGTGTGTGTGTGTGTGTGTGTGTGTGTGTGTGTGTGTAGGTTTTTAATGAATTAATAAGTTCAGATTTTCAAATGCCTCTGTTTTATGTCTTATTATGATAAATATCAATAGGCATAATGCACATAAATAAAAGCTCTTTGAGGTACTCAATATGTTATAGGGTTTAAAAAAGGAATCATGAGATCAAAAGATTTGAAAAGTGAAGCCCTAGCTTCAATTACAGCCTCCTCTCCCTGCAACACCTGGCCTTCATCAGTGGTGCTTATGGTAAAACAACGTCAGGACCTTCCCCAGTCCTGATACATAAGCTCTGATTCTACTGAATCGCAGTGCATTCGTTTGCACTAGTTTTCTGTTGCTGCAAAGCAAATTATCCCAAAATATGTCAGCTTAAAATCATATGTATTACCTCCCAGCCAGTGTGGGTCAGGAAGTTGGATATGTCTGCACCTCGTGCTTCTGACTCAGGGTCCTTCCAAAGTCTGCCGTCCGGATGTCAGCCAGGGCTGCAGTCACCTCAGGACTCAGCTGGGGGAAATCATCCCCGGGCTCACTCAGGGGGGCTGTTGTGGAGACACAGGTCCTTGCTGGCTCCTGGCCAATGACTCCTACAGAATGATGGCTTGCTCTTATCTCTTCCCTCAGAGAAAGATTTCAGGTTGAGGGAGGGTGAGAGGATGGGAGAGAGAGATTTATGGGAGCCAGAGGAGTTTTATAGCCTAATCTAAAAGTGACATTTCATCATCAGGCTCTGCTGTTTGTGGGAGCCAATACAAAGGGAAATGGGACATCTCTAGCTCAAAGAGCAGGGGAGTGGGGGAAGTTCTGTTAACGGAGTTTTTCTTTCTTCTGTTCATTTCTCTTTCTTGGGTTGTCATGGTGATTTTTATTTGCTATGTCATTCTGCGTAGAGAAAGATGAACATTTTAAATCATCAGCAGGAATTTTACTGCTAATTTTTATGTTATACAAAGCTAGGTTTAAATGCAAATAAAAGTACATGTGATTTATGTACAGAATCGCTAAAATTACACAATTGTAGCTCGTACGTGCATATACATTTCATTCTCTTCAAAACAGTGTCAATTGCTGTACAAAATGAATTCAACTGTTTTTGCTTCATTTCTTGATACTCATTCATTCTACCAACCTTCCCTCCCTGCGCTTTACTGGTGGGTAAGGAAGGGCTGGGGGAAAAAGGAACTCTAGGTTATTCTTTAGCACAAGTGGTTCGCTAATCCAGGGAAGTAACATGAGGAAAAAAAATAAATAGTATGATCGAGTGTTTTAGTTGTTTGGGCTCCTGAGGATGCAGGAGCCTTCTTCCTGTGCTTTCAGCAGGTTTGGGTGTAGGTGGAAAGGATGTCTTCTCAGGCTCAGCGGTAAACGTAAGCCACTTCCTCTGGACTTGTCTTGGTCTCACTGATCTCCCATGTACCACGGAGCCGCCGAAACCCTGGCTCATGGGGCGTGGACCAGGTGGGAGTCAGGTGGCTGAGAAAGGAGGCAGACACACATGCTGAGTGAGTCTTTTCGTCTGAGGAGAGTGCTCCACTGTCACACTGAACCAAACGCAGAAGCCTGCGTGGACAGGTCACATGTCTGTGGGGCCAACCCAGTGCATCCACTTTGGCTGTGTGAGAGGAGTGACTGGGTCCAAGGGAGGGGGGTGCACAAGGGCATGGATACCAGGAGGGAAGGGGCCATTGAGGGCCATATTGGATGCCGATTACCGTATGCAATATCACTGTTCTCTTCTGACTTGTTCCTTTTTCCTTTGTGCTCTCTAGGGACTTATGTGCATACTAAAGGCCCAGTGCATGAAATTCGTGCATAGGTAGGGTCCCTAGGCCTGGCAGGCGACCAGAGCCAATCAGGGCCTTCCAGCTGCTGACCAAGGCCTCCCTTCATTTTGCGCTGCCCTCTGGTGGTCAGCGCACATCATAGTGAGCAATAGAACTCCCAGTCTCCAGGTCAAACTCCCATGGGGGCACTTTGCATATTAGCCTTTTACATACACTGAGTGGCCAGATTATTATGATCTCTGAACACATAATGATCTGGCCACTCAGTGTAGACTAACCACAGAGATGGGATTTTAAAATAAAGTTTTTCCATGTATAAGAACTGCATTGTGGGTAGTCAGAAGCAGAGTACTTACTAGCCAGAGGCTGGGGGCCACTATCTCCTGGTCCCTTGACATATCAAGATTTGCAAGCTTTCCCTTATACATAAGTACACTGAGTGGCCAGATGATTATGCGTTCAGATATCACAATAATCTGGACACTCCGTGTATATACTAGTAATCTCAAGTACTGTCCCTGACCTCACCTCCTCAGGGTCCCTCTCCAATATATGTCCTACAATTCTCTATCATGTGTAATATCCAGCACATGGCAAGCACTGAATATATGCTCATGGAATGAGGGCATGAATGACTGAGTGAATGAATGAATGAAGCAACGAAAGTTTCATTTAGATTCCAACCAGGGATTTTTGTGAAAAATAATCAAATTTGAAAATTAAAAAAACAAAAACAAAATTGACTTGAATATTTTTCTGAAACATCTCAAGATCTTGTGACGGGCTGCCTTTCCTATTTGAGGTTATTCTCTTTCCACAAAGCACCAATGCTGACTTCTCTTTGTAACTTCTGCAAGTGGGGCTTTGTTCTGACCTCTAAACAGTCTTCTTCTGGTCATTGTCATGGTGGCTTACTGTGACTGAGAGGAGAATTAGTGCTATAGGGTCAGCCAGCGCATGTCTGGAGAAACCATCCTGTTGGCAATGACACCTTTATTTGGGGCCGGATCAAAATGGCAGGAGTGCCCTGCCCAGTGATGGTTTGCACATGAGGCTGGGCATTGGGTGGGCAGGTCATGCTTCCCAGAGCTGGCGTCCCATTTCCAGGGGAAAAAGTAAAAGAAGAATGAGAGGAGCCTTTTATACCTAAGCATGTCCTTCGGTTTTCTGCATGTCCCGCCCCACAATCCCACAGTCACAAACTCTGGCTCCCTGATCTGCTCAGGGTTTGTAATGACAGAAGCTCTTTGTTTCCAAGGAGCAGCACACAACGCACCCATGGGCCACTCAGAGACCCTGTTCTGACTGTCTTGCTTGTGAGCTGGAGATAACGCAGTGTCTCCCAATCTGCTGGACCCAGCCCCTGCCTGATTATCCCACACAAACCGCAGCCACCCTCCTGACATTGTAAGGAGGGGTGTGTGCTGATCTCCCAAGGAAAATCCACGCACTGGACCATATAAATCCTTGTCTGCAGCAGCCTGGCTGCTTCGCAATATCGTGAAAGTGCACACAAAGAATATGATGATGCGCATCAAATATTAATGGGCACGGACACACAGCCATCTATTACAGCGGCAGAGTACCCGCTGAGCCCGTGGGGTGAGGACTCCCCCTGCCTCTGTCTTCACACTTCCCTCTCCTCCCCTTTCCCCGCCTGAACAAAACAACACACTGTGCCCTACCCAGCAGCCCAGGGGAGTCCTCTCAGGAAAACCACTCGTGTCTTCTTGTTTCCTTACAACAGAGCCTATTGGCCAACGTGTGACCAGGACCGGGATGGAACCCACTGTTTCAGATTCATGGCACTGTGAACTGAGCAAAATGAGGGCACACAGGGGCTTGGGATGGGGGTGGGGAGAGAAGTTCACAAGCAATGCAGATTCAGTTCTTTACCAGTTTCTCACCAGCATCTTACAAATACACTGTGTCTTCATCATCTTTCGTGTAGGGGTGTATGACTAACCCAGCGTCAGTTCAGCCGGCAGTTTAGAAATAAGTGTGTTGGTTAAACAGTTCAGTCGAGTGTGTATTTGTCTCTTTGTACAAAGCTACAAAAGGAGTCGTGCTGCCTCTGGGCTGCCTTCAGACACCCCCCGCCCCCCTCCCAGCTAGATCATGCCCCCGAGTCCTGCTTCCTCGGAGACTAACGCCTGGAGAGGAGGGAGCATGTGCATGCCTGAGTCTCCAGTTGTAAAAAGGCATCTGCCAATCATCGGTGTGTTGCTTCTGACAGGGTTTCCTGTAACTGTGGCACATCTTCAGATCTCTTCCCATAGACTACGCAAGAGCTGAATGTTAAACCCACGGTGATAGACTAAAACAGAAATGTTGTTTTTCATGCCACAGAAAAGCCTATCTAGTCTTTCTAACTGTGCCTACAGTGAGAGTTTGCCAACTTCTTGGGTTTGAACTGTGCTGTTTGCCACTTCTTCCCCATCCAGCCTGGGGTTTTTTGCAACGAGGAAAACCTCTATCAAAATGAAAGGCATTCCTGTAGATTGAATTGCTTCCTCAGTTAAGACCTTGTCTTGCACCAATTAACCAGTCACCTCACACTTGATTGTACGCCCATTTGTCCTCGTCCCCTGCTCAGCAGTTCAACACTCAGTAGAAGTGCTTGACGTTGACATTGAACCCTATGAACAATCCTAGAAAGTGGGCCTCATTCACCAGTTTCAGTCACCAATGCAACAGCACGCTGGAGAGCTTGAGGTCTGTGTGTCTCTCTGACTGCCCAATCAATTGCTCAGTCCTGACTGAGTCAAGTTCTGATCACCTCCTTCATCTGAGCATCACTCTATCTCCGTCACATTAGGCAAGAGCGGTCCTCATTCCTTCCTCTCTGCTCAGGCCAGTCTGCATCCCATTCATGTTCTCCCAGTCAGACAGCCAGCTCTGCCCCCTGTGGTTGCAGGGAATTATCCACGCAACAAACTCCATTTAGAAAAGGCTGCTGCACGGAGAGATGGCAGCATCCTTCTTCTCAGAGGCCAGTGATGTTTACTCTCGTGCTGGCGCCTCTCAATGTAGAAACAGACACTGAATGTAAATGTGTTTGCAGGAACCATTAGCCAACGGTAAACAAAACAGGCCAGACCCCAAATGAAGTGCTTAAAACTCTGGCATCCATCTTCCTTGTTCTTAACATGGAAAAACTCACAGGGAGCGCTGAGGGCACACACTTCAAAACTCGTGTCTTTAACGTAGAAAATAGATCTGCTCTTCACAGTCTACAATTGATATATTCTAACTCAAAGATTGAAATGTTATTGTTGACTAACTGTTTAAAATCCCATGTAAGAGCCACCAGTGTTCTCTACATGCCTGACAGTTCAGTGGTGTACCGCACTCACATGAGGAAGCAGCCCACTTCATTTGACCAGTTTCCAGCTTCTCTTTGATTTCACTCATGAAAAGACAAGAACCCATCTTATTTTAATTTTCTTTTTAATACTGAAGGGCCCTCATGAATGTTGTACAGAATACAATCTCATGGTATATTAACATTGAAATAGGTTGGCTTAACAAAGTTTGTGTTGACTTAATGCAACTTATAGCAAAATGAAGAGCAGGAAGTGTCCCTACAATTCAATTTTAGTATTTATGATAAAAACTAGTAGTTAGTGTTTATGATAAATCAATTATAGAAAATCCTCATGTGTGGGAAGTCGATTCAAAATGATCTCCTTAAATATGTATGTCCTCCAGGCAAACTCTCTGCGCTTCGAGCCCATGCCTCATGCTGTTGCTTCCACTGGGCCGGTGAACTGGCGAGGGACCCCACACTTTATCACTCCCTAACTTCCAGGGGCCCCTCAGATCACCTTGCAGACCAGCCTCTGAGAAACGCTGCTGTGAAGGAGGGTTTGGGGGTATTTGTTGACTGATCTACAGGAAACAAGAGCTGCTGAGTCTGCTTTGAAAATTACAGTCCTGTGGGCCCCCAAATTTTATCCTTCAGCTTCTCTTGGATACTCTCATTTCTCTTTCTCTTCAGATTGTATTCTCTTTCCGTTCTTAATTTCTACACTTCCTTAACGTGATGGGGAACTCTGGACCCTTCAGTCATCAAAACCCTTTTTCTTCTTTTAACTTCAGGCTTCAGCCTATTTGCCCTGTGATCTATCCTAGGAAAGGGACTGTTAACATAAAAGGGAGTGAGGAAGCAACTGTTCCAATCCAGAGTAGGATGAATGTGGTCATTTCAAAAGAAATAGCACATCTAGATTTGAAAAGATACGGTCTTTCTTTAAAATAGGAATGAGGCCTGGCCAGCGTGGCTCATGGTTGAGCATCAACCTATGAATCAGGGAGGAGGTCATGGTTCGATTCCCAGTCAAAGGCACATGCCCAAGTTTTAGTCTTGATCCCCAGTGTGGGGCCTGCAGGAGGCAACCAATCACTGATCCTCTCTCTTCACTGTTGTTTATCTCTCTCTCTCCTTCTTCCTTCCTCTCTGAAGTCAATAAAAATATATATATATTTTTAAAGATGGGAATGAGGAGCATGTATTCTTAAGCTTTTTAAATGATTTTCTGCTATTTAAAATAATTAGAGAGTAAGAAAACAAATGCTTAAAAATACTGTCTAGCTGAAACTGGTTTGGCTCAGTGGATAGAGCGTTGGCCTGCGGACTGAAGGGTCCCAAGTTCGATTCCAGTCAAGGGCATGTACCTTGGTTGCAGGCATATCCCCAGTAGGGGGTGTGCAAGAGGCAGCTGGTCGATGTTTCTCATTAATGTTTCTAGCTCTCTGTCCCTCTCTCTTCCTCTCTGTAAAAAAAATCAATAATATATATATATATATTTTTTAAAATACTGTCTAATAGATAAAGTAAAACTGGGGTATTACACATTTAATAGGTCACTTTAAAGTGAAGCAAAAGTTAAAAAGTAAAACAGAACAGTTAGTTTTTGTCCTTAAAGTGTTAGCATACAATTCAATATTCTGTTGAAAGCACAGGCATGGTTGCAAGTCAAATGAAGGTTATGTTGTAACTGATATTCTGAATTGTTAAGGAGAAGCAAAGGTGAAATGGAATGCTTTTTATTAGTTTTTGTTGTTGTTGAAATCTTATTAAAAAACTTAATGGAATACAAACTGGAGACTGACTTCAAGGTCTCAAGTTAGATTAGATGTGCGGCCATTAATGGTATGTATCACTTAACGTGAAGCTTTTTGAAAATAACTTTCCCAGCGCAGACAAGGGCTAATGTGTTTTCTGACTTCTTTGCATTTTTCTTGCTATTTCAGAAAAACTGTTGAGCCCAAACAGTATCAAGTATAATCATCATAGTTAATCCTGACTCTGAAATAGAGCAGAAAATCTTGGGACCACAGTTCCCACTTAAAAAATTAGAAATAGTAAATAAATTTAAAATTTTAATTCAGTTGTTCTCAGTATGCTTAAGTGCACAAACACCTAAAAATTATAATATTTTTGCAGATTTCCCTGAAGTAATGCTATCTTAATTGATGGAAAAAAATGGAAGAAATTCACTTGCTGAAATATGACTGCTTTTATATGTATACATAAAAAGTAATTGTTCATCACATGTATTTGAGAATTAACATGTACAAGCTTTATCTCTTATGTGCTCTTGGTTCATTCATTTTGTCATTTTTTTAAATGTTAAAAGTTTTACTAATTTTAGTGAGGAAGGGAGAGGGAGAGAGAGAGAGAGAGAGATAGAAACATCAATGATGAAAGAGAAACATTGCCCAGCTGCCTCCTGCACGCCCCCTACTGGGGATCAAGTCCAAAACCCAGCACGTGTCTTGACTGGGGATCGAATCAGTGACTTCTAAGGGTTCATGGATGGGCACTCAACCACTGAGCAACACTGGCCAGGCCATTTTATCATCTTATAGCAGCCATGCCAACAGACAAATTGAAAAACCAATGAAACTAAAAAGCTTGGGGCGGAGGGGGGCGCGTGGCTTACAAATCAGGACATTTTCTTACCTGTTATTATCAGGGAATTAGAAAAGAAAAGCTGGGTTTATTCTTATGGCAGAATACCTTGGGTGAGCTCTCAGCAGCACTGTTTCCTAGAAGCATAGTATGAAGTCTCCTATTTTAGTGCATCTGCTCAGACCCATCTGCAAAAGAGAACACCGTCTCCATGTAAGCAAACAAAAATAGTATAATTACACGGAGTTTCTCCACATTATGAAACCTAAAGGCCTTTCACATTGTTCTCACTGTGCAAAGCCAGTTCTGCGTGCAATGCTCTGGTCATTTGGAGCAGGGGTGGGGAAGCTTGGCCCTGCCCAGGGCCGTTTGGATATTTATAGCATCCTTCATGGGCCCACACAATTATCCACTTAGAAAGCAGCCCGCTAGATTTGGTCAGGCATTTAAATAACTCACTCCTAATGCTTTGGCCAGATCCAGTGATCTCCCAGGCCTGCTACAGCCTGCGGCCGGACGCTCCCACCCCTGATCTAGAGCATAGTTTATGGATTTTTCTAATCTTTTGACTAACCTAATCTTTTGACTAATGCCTTTTATTCTTAGTAAAAAAGAAAAAAAAAAGTGCAAATTTAATATATACCATTGTGAAAAGCCAATGCAAAATACAAGCATCCTGAATAGAGAAGAAAAAAACAACATAAACAATATTTATAAATGCAGTATTTATGCACGTTATAATCATCATTTCAGAGGAAGGAAGCAATTCTGAAAACAAACTTTCAAAGCTATTTTTACAGACATTCTTTTTTTTTTTTTTAACATATGCACCCATTATGGCAGAGTTATCTTTTCCTTCCTTAAGTTCAGAATTGTCAAAGTTAATTTCCTGGTGTTCAGTGTGCTTTTATTTTTTATTTAAATTCTTTAGCCAAAGTTAGGTCAGCACGCCAATTTATTTATACATTTGAGCACATTGTGAGCTGAAAAGACAAAATCTGTATAAACTATCTAGGTAAAAGTACTCCTCATATTTGTCAAGAGTCATTCTAATGAAGATGTGCTCCGTAATTTGTTAATATACTTTATATTTAAGAGTTCTAGTAATAAATAAATATTAACATACCAGATTTACCAATTTTTGCCTTCCAGAAGAATTATTTCCAAGAATGTTTTGCCTTTAAATAAATACCAAGCATTACAGTAGATGTTGCATAAACACGTGTAATAGAAACTAAGAATATTCTGCAAAAATATTGCTGTTACTGTAGTCAGAAGGAATTGGTTTGATCACATATGTACAGTGAATTAGAAATCAGACCTTAGAATATTCTGACTACTTCATAAATGTAGCAAAGTTAGTTTTGCTACCTTGAAAAATAGTGCAAATAAACCAAAAACATTACTTGTCTAAATTCATGGGAAAACTGTAATTTTGTGTTACGATTTTTTTTTCCAAATGTATGACTTTGAAGTGTTTAAATAATTATACTACTGCTACATGGAAATGTATTGAATCAGAGTTTTACAAAGAAATCGTCAGGGGACTTGACTGGTGAAAAGCAAGAGAGAGAGAAAGGAATAAAAGACCCAACTCCACTCCCAGCGGATACCCGTCTGGCGCTGCCAGGCTGCAGGACGCCAGTTCCACAGGACAAAGTCAATCAAATCCTCTTTTAAACAGCAACCAAATAAAAAAATGAGAGGGAGAAAGACAAGTGCACTAGATTAAATGCTCCAAGATGAGCATGAATAAACAAAAAATGCTCACAGAACTGAGAAGGAGGGAGAATGGGGAAGTGGAAATGGATGCTGTCTAAACGCGCAAGGGTAAAAAGAAACTTTAATCAGGAGAAGCTAAAAGCAAAGGGGGGGAAATGAACTCCTTGGAAGCGTTTGCTGAGTAAAGAGTCTGACATTACCAGAGAGAATGCTCTCTCTGCTGTCCCAAATGACTTGAACCGTTAGGAAGAGTATCTGTGTATTGACAGAACTAGACACCCTAGGCTCGTAGAAACCAACACGGCCTCCAACAGGGCTGGCATGTTCCCAGACTTTGATACAGCTTGTCATCCTCATCCACTCCAATGGCAGAAATCCTGCCCCTGCTCCCGGTCCCCCCAGCCCCTCGCTCTCGCTCTCGCTCTGTGGACAAGACAGAAGCTTGTGACCACAGATAACCGTATCGTCTTCAGTTGCGGGGAGAGGCGTGAGAAGCAGATCTGATGGAATGTTTGAAGCATGAGAGTAAGCACCAGCCTTACCCCTCAGGTTCCTGGTTGCCCACGTGGTAGATGTAGTTGCCAATCACCGAGATGGAAAAAATAAAGTGGAAGTAAATTTCTGGGAAAAGAATAAGAGTTTAATTATTTTAGATATATTTTTATTGACTTCAGGAAGGAAAGGAGAGGAAGAGAGAGACAGAAACATCAATGATGAGAATCATTGATCTGTTGCCTCCTGCATGCCCTCTATTGGGGATCAAACCGGGAACCCAAGCATGTGCCCTTCCCTTAACCAGAATCGAACCTGGGACCCCTCACTTCACAGGCTGATGCTCTATCCACTGTGCCAAACTGGCTAGGGTTAGAGTTCAATTTTTAATGTTACTTTATAGTGCTTAAGAGACACCCAAGTGGATATGCCAAAAGACAGTTGTAATCCAGTGGTTGGATTACAGTGGATTCTGTGCCGAAAACATACATTTTAATTTGTAAGACTGTAAATAGAAGAAAGGAGAAATTAAGGTCGAGCTTAAAGAACACCAACCTGCAGAGCATGAAGGACAGAGAGACAAGCAGGGTGGTAAGGGACAACCAGAGAAGCACAGGGAACTCCCGAAAGATGTTAACACAACAAGCAGGAAGAAGACAAGAATGTCATCAGAGCAGCCATCACCAGCCTTCCCGGACCTCACAGACCACCAATGGTCATGGACCCCCCGTTAGCGACAGCTGGTCTAGAGTGAATGCTGCTCGTGAGTGTAACCAGATCATTCCGGCCTCATCATTCCACCTCTAGATTGACACGTGGCCTTTGAACTGATCGCCTTCTTCCGGCCCAGCTGCCCCAATCCGTTACTCCTCTGCCTCCATCCAGCCAAGCTCCTGAGCCTCCCAGTAAAGCGCATCATCCTCAGCAGGTCACAGATCTACTTCATGATCTGGCTCCCCACCTCCTCCGGCTCGTCTCCTTCCTCCCTGGCGCACGGGAGCTCTCGGTCCACCAAGCCATCATAGCCCCTTGGACAAAGGTTTCAGGTCTCTTTGTGTGAGCTCAACCTCTTCCCTCTACTGCGGAGATCTGTCTCCGCTGCTGTGCCCAACCAAGTCCTGTTCCACTTGTATTTCTCCGCTGAGAAGCCTCCACACTCTCGACTCCCAAGTCCATTCCTCTCCCAGCCTTGCTGTGCCTCTAAAACTACACTCCGCAATTGATTTGTTGGGCCCTTTAACTGTAGGTAGCATCCTGTTCACTCTGTACTCAGACCACAGAGCTGCCACGTGTTAGACGGCCGGCACAGACCTTTTGAGTAAATTACCAAAACTCTGCCATTCGTAATTTTTCTTTTTCAGCCTTCTGCCTTGCTGTTTTATTACTGCCCAGTTGGAGGAGGCAATGTTAAAGGAAATGTGGCTTGGTTTCTGTTTCCTCCCTCTGGTTGAGGAAAGCACCGTTAGACTCTGAATTTTATGAAGAGGCAAAAGAGAGAAAGGTCCAGTTTCACTGGCTGTCCAATGGCTAGCGAGTACAGAAGCGTGGGTGAGAGGCTGTGGGGTGGACTCATGGGGTCCTAGCCAGAGCTCACCACTGAGAGCAGGGTCCAAAGCCAGTCACTGCCGCCATGGCCCAGGCCTGGGCCTGAGATGATATTAGTGGTGTGACTGGGTGCAGAGCGTTGCTAGAGAGTTTGGAAGAGTACCGGCTTCCGTGGCCAGCCTGCTTCTGAACCCAGGAAGCATTTAGTTCTGATCAGCCTGGCAAAGAGGCTTTGCTGGCAGCCCATGGAATGCCGTTAAGCCATTTTAATGTCCCCTTTGTCCACAGAAATATTCCAATGGCAAGTCACAACCATAGTTCTTGAATTTTACTTTTATAAATCATCTGTGTAGATGAAACTTGATATAGCAACATATGGTCCAGCCCCTACTATTAACTCACCACCACCCTGACACGCTGTCTGCCCCACGCAGCCTCAGGGTCAGAAAGAGGAGCCTTCGTGCTTGAGAATGCTTGTTAGGCCAAAGGAGCTGTCGTCCTCTCTGAATTGCTCGCCTAATTAGCCATTTTTATGCAGAACATACCCTCTGCCTAGCAGTCTCCAAAATTCATAGTCAAAATAAAAATGCCCATGAAAAATGCAAAATTTTCACTCCAAAATAAGTATTTCATAGTCAGCATGCCTTCCGATTCCAATTCCTAATTTAGTAATACGTTCATATAACATACGTATTAAATGGATATACGTTCCCCCATTGTTTTACATTTCTGAACCTACAGAAAGCCTGTACTTCCCACAAGGACATGCCAAGTGGATTCTGTTTCCAGCAGCTGCTTCTGCTTCTTTGAAATGAAATAGATCTGTTGATACAAGTATAATTGGAAGTCAGATCAGCATGATTAAATGATCAAATTACTTAAATCAGACACATACTAAACGAACTAAAGATGAAGAAACAGCTTGATTGGCAAAGGCTTACAGCAGACAGTAACCTTCAATCACTCTCCACCTCTGCAGTAAACACTGACACATGCTTTGAAGGATCAGCGATCTCTAGGCTAGCAGTACAGAGCTTGGCACAAATTTAATAATCATTAAGAGAAACTAGGCTGATTGAGTTTTCGCTCTGAATAAGGACATTCTGACTGATGGGGAGTGAGGAGTCTAAACCATTTTGAGTATCAGGATGGAAAAAAAGAGAAATTATATAATGTGGTTTATTTATGTGTTTATTTATAAACTAGAGGACTGATGCACAGATTCGTGCATTGGTGGGGTCCCTTGCCAGAGTTCACCACTGAGAGCAGGGTCCAATTGGTGGCCTGGCCTGCAGGAATCAGGCAGAAACTGGCTCTCTGGGTTGCAAGAAGGCACAGCCGGGCCAAGGGATCTCATTGGTGCACATTTGGGGCCGGAAAGGGACCATGGGAGGGCTCTAGGGTATGTCTGGTCCATCTTGCCCAATCCCAATAGGCCAGACCCCAGCATCCCAGCAGCAAGCTAACCTATTGGTTGGAGTGTCTGCCCTGGTGGTCAGTGTGCATCATAGTGACTGGTCAAGTGGTTGAACGAATGGTCAGACACTTAACATACTAGGCTTTTATTATATAGGATTAAATTCATTGGGGTGGCATTGATTAATAAGGTTATATGGGCTCAATGATACAATACATCATCTGTATATTGCATTTTGTGCCCACCACCCAAAGCCAAATCTTTTTCTGTAGCCATATATTTGACCCCCCCTTTACCTTTTGTTCCCTGCCATACCTCTTCTCGCTGGTAACCACTATACTATTGTCTATGTCTTAGGGTTTTTTTGTTTATTTTTCTTGTTTGTTCATTTGTTGCTTTCAGTTTTATATATCACAGCTGAGGGAAATTATATGCTTCTTAACTTTTTCTGTCTGACTTTTTTTGCTCATCATAATATTGGATCTTGAGAATAGTATACTATGGTTTTTAATGGGGAAAAAATATGCCTTGTTAATGAAAAGGCTACGTATATGCACTACATGTGGCCTAGGGACCCTTATGATTCATACTGATTACCCAAGACTGTCCTTGCAACATGAAATTCATCATCTGGTTTCAAATAACCGAGGCCACCTGAAAGGGCTGTTTGCCCATTTGGGATAATTCAATACCAAAATGCCTAGTAAGTTATACATGGTGAGCACTCCATTTCGTCAGTCAGTAGTTATTGCATATCCACTATGAGCTAAGCATTTAACAAAAAGATGAAGACTTTTTTATTGTAAGTGGGAATGAATTCTTTCCTTGGTAATCAAAGCAAAATAATATGAATTTCTCTAATTAGCCATACAGTTCAAAATAAAACTGTCTTGTGTAAGTCACTGATATCTAAGCATATTTTAGGTCAGGAACCAATTCACTTACTGATCCACATGGCCAGTAAATATTTATTGAGTGCCTACCTATGTGCCAGATACTGTTCCAGGCGTGAAGAGTACAACAGCAAGCAAAACAGACAAGGTCACTTTCTGCACACAGCCCATACTGAAACAGAGAAGACAGACCATTTAACACTCAAGTGTGTAATATCATGACAGGACTCCAGATGGAAGTGTGTTGATTTTGACAGGGTAGTTGGGGAAGGCCTCTCTGAAAAGGTCATCTTTAAACAGTGCAACTCTATCTGTGAGAACATTACAGGCAGAGGGAGCAGCCAGGGAAGTCCTGAGGTAGGGGTATATACCATATGTCCAGGGAACAGTAAAAAAAGTCAGTAATTGTGAAACATAGAAAAGGGTGGAGAAGATTGATGAACAAATGAAACTGGAGAGGTCACTATGGGCCAGATCGTGTAGGGCCTCATCAACCTGGCAACAACCACAGATTTTACCCTCCCGTCCCTGGGAAGGCTTTGCTGGGTTTGGAGCAAGGGAATGATGCGGTCTTGTTTGCATGTTAAGAGCATCGCCCTGGCTATGCAGTCAGCTGGCTCTTGGGAAACAAGGAAAGCCATTCAGAGGCGCCTTCATTTCCCTGCTGATTTATATGTATAGACACACACACCCAGACATATATATAAGCTCATTGTAGCTGAATTTTACTGTAAACTCATTGTAGCAGTATTTCCCTGCTGACTTATATGTATAGACACACACATACACACATACACACACACACACACACACACACACACAAACTCATTGTAGCTGTATTTTTTATTCCTATGATCTTAGTGTCCTAATTCTGGAATAATCTCCAAAAATTCTTTTTTTTTTAATTATATTATGCTTTTACTAATTTTTCAATATCTTGTCATTCCAATTTTTTTTCAGTACAATATTTTCAAGCTCTTATGATCCAAAAATACTCTCCCATCTGAGTATGAGTAAAAAGCTAAAATCATCCCAAATCTTCCTAGATCACAATATATTTGTAATTATATAATGTTGTTTTTTATTAGAACTTTACGTCTAAAAAGTAATTTTTTTCATACTAGAAAAATCACCCATTAGCGAACAGACTGGCATGTATTGAGGGCTGGCATTTTACGAGGGAAAATGTGAGCTTGCACTGCAGCAGATGTTGAAGAGGCCCCAGCCTGGTACCACATCTGGATGAGTGGTGAGAGCATGCTGCATGGCTCTTGGCATTGCTCCCACTGGTGCCTTGACATGTGTCTGTAACAATCTCAGCAAGCCCGAAACCCACCTGCCTGACAACCGTCAAGTCATGGAAGACCAGTTATGAATGAGAAAGGTATAGGATACCCCTATTCACAAACAAAAGTGTTCACCCAAGGATTTTATACTGTAATCAACTATAGGCTGATTTATTTGAGCAGAATTCATTTATTTTTATATGCTCACTTTTATAGTGTGGCACTTACAGGTACTTATTTGGGGGGGGGGGGGGAGACTAAAAGATAATAAGAAATATTGTTTTGGCCAAGACTGGTTTGGCTCAGTGGTAGAGCGTCGGTCTGCGGACTGAGGGGTCCCAGGTTCGATTCCGGTCAGGGGCATGTACATCGATTGCGGGCACATCCCCAGTAGGGGGTGTGCAAGAGGCAGCTGGTCGATGTTTCTCTCTCATCGACGTTTCTAGCTCTCTATCTCTCTCTCTTCCTGTAAAAAAATCAATAAAATATATTTTAAAAAAAAAGAAATATTGTTTTGAATTCAAAGAAGTTATAATTTAGCTTGCTTAAGATAGAAGACTGGCAATTTGTGAAGTGGATAAATCAAATTCCTTAGATGCACCAGTTAACCAGTTAACTGCCATATGTCCAAAATGGAAACTATCCCCACATGCCATGATATTTTTTTAATTTAATTTAAAAAATCCATCTGCAATGAATATTATAAAAATAAATACATTACTCACAATTTGGGTGTTCTTGAATATTTTCAGTTGAAAATTCTCACGAATAAAGTTGGTCTATAAATGCTTAAGGCAGGCAAATGGTTAAAATATTTAGTCACATCAAAGTTAAAACCATGAGAATACTGCCAAATTTCAGGTAACTGTAGTGTTTGTTATAGCCAATAGTGTCTTGGCTTTTTTCCTCTTATAATTCAAAACACTCTTTTAAAAAGCATATTGTGTTCCTGTAACAGTCCCCTACTATGACTAAAAGAAAAAGTCTTGACATTCATTTGGCCGTGCATCTTAAAAAGCCTTCTGAGATGAAGCCAAGAGTGGGACTATTTTGCACAGCCACGCTTAAGAAAAAAAATGCAGGCATTTTCATTAAAATAAAAAGAATAGTGCCATTAACAAATAACTCTAGCATGAAAAATTAAATGAGAGCAAAAAATAATCCAAAATGGCTTTATGCGTTTTGCTGTGAACATTTATCTGAAATCTATAAATTGAGTTTGTTTCTACTGTGTTCGAAAGTACAAGTAGATTTGTCTCTCATTTCATTTATATTGTCTCTGCAAATAAATACATTTATATCAACTTTATAGACAATATTAAAAAATGTTTTTCCACATTATCAAGAATGTTGACCCTTTCCATGTTCTAAATGGTAAGTGTGTGTATGCTAGATAGTAAGCACAATAAGCAGCAGGGAATTTTTCTTCATATGTAGTAAAATTATATGTTGACTTAAGTAAATAGATAGACGATGGAATGGAAGGAAGGAAGAGAGGAAAGAAGAGGGGAAGGAGGAAAAAAGAAAAAGAAGGCATGAAGGACACAGATAACAATGGCTAGGGAAAATGTCAGTGTGAAAAACTTATTTTTAGCATTTTTCAGTACAGTGATATTCTCAGGTTTTGCAAGAATTTGTAATATTTTTGGAAAACCAGATAAATAACAAGTGCTTTTTATATTTTGAAAGTTACCATACATAGAATAAAAAAAATTGTAAAATGTATAGGACAGAGCCAAATATCTCATCTTTAAAATAGAATACACTGGAAATGTTATCTGTTACCAGTTTCTTTCTTTCTTATAGAAAGAAAAAAAAAATTGAAAGAAACAGTAGACTTCTCGTACTTCCAAATATGGAAGAAAAACCTCAATTTATAGATTTTAGATAAATATGCATGCCAAATAGTTCTTTTGTCTGCATTGAGTCAAAGCTTAATTTGTAGTTGATGGGTTTGGGAAGGTGATGTAGTTATGTTCAACCTGGAATGGACTAGGCCGATTTAATACAAGATGAAGACCCAGCTCTAGAAGCCAGGGAGACAACATAACCTGCCCACCTAATATCACCCAAAGATGTTTCCATTTGGTCTTCCCTCCCACCCTCAGATGACCTTCTGAGGTGGGGTTAGTATGAGCGAGGAGCTATTTTCTACATTTTAGAGATGCTTCAACTAACTTGAAGAATTGGGATTATGACGCATGCCTGTCACTCACTCAGTGAGCATTTATTAGGGACAGAAAATGAGCTGAGGCTCTGATTACAAGATGTACAGGCCCATGTTCTTCCCACTAGACTTTGGACTCAGGTGACACAGGACCGAACAGAAAGCACATGAGTATGGCTACAGATGATGAGACCGCAAGCTCCCCAGGAGAAGTAGAAGGCGGGCCATCCGCCCCAGGAAGGAAGCATTCTTGTGACAAAGGAGCATGAGTGGGGCCTGGGTAGGTGGGACTCAATGAGGACCCCACTGATGGTGGCCAGGAGGGAATTTGGGAAATCAGGCACAATGCTCATCCATCCATCCACTCATTGACCAGGATATGCAGAGTATCTCGCGTGCAAGCGCAATGCCCAGGTGTCTGGGAGGGGAGGGAGGTTACCACACTCATTTAGGCAGAGACAGAGGAAAAGCACAGAGGATGAGAGGATGGTAGAAAGACAGGATGAGTGGATAAATGGAAGTGATTGGCAGCATGAGCCCAAGAAACCAATGTGGGCATTTTAGCGCTGACCACCCTGGACATGGTCCTGGGCCAGCTTCCAGCGGCTGGAGAGGCAGTGCCCGCCCAGGTCCTAGAGCCCTGACTCCAGCACCAGGTTCCTCACTGGCTGGGCCTGACTTCCAGAAGCCTCTGTGACTCTGTGTCCCCACAGGACACATATGATGCCATTTCTCACAGAAATGCAAGAGGAGAGTTTTGAGTTATCATGTATTTCTTAAAGGAACACACAGGAGAGAAGTCTGAATCCTTGCCAGCCCCTGCAGGTAGAAGGCTCTGTTCCTCCTCATTGCTCACAAAACACAGTGAGGTGCCAACAGAGCCCACTGGCCACCTGTCACGGATGCTTGTGTGTCTCTTTTTCTGTGATCACTGCTTCCATGGGCTCCGTGAGCCTGATGCTTAGGTCACATAACTGGCACCTGGTACTTATTTGGTGCTACAGATTTGGACTGAAATGATGAATGAAAAGCTTGTGCTTATGCCAAAACCAGTTTGGCTCAGTGGATAGAGCATCGGCCTGCGGTCTGATGGGTTCCAGGTTCGATTCCGGTCAAGGGCATGTACCTTGTTTGCGGGCACATCCCCAGTTGGGGACGTGCAAGAGGCGGCTGATCAATGATTCTCTCTCATTGATGTTTCTCACTCTCTATCCCTCTCTCTTCCTCTCTGTAAAAAATCAATAAAATATGTATTTTTTTTAAATGATGATCCTTTAAAAAAAGAAGAAGAAGAAGAAGAAGAAGAAGAAAGAGAGAGAGAGAGAGAGAGAGAGAGAGAGAGAGAGAGAGAGAGAGAGAGAGAGAGAGAAAGAAAGAAAGAAAGAAAGAAAGAAAGAAAGAAAGAAAGAAAGAAAGAAAGAAAGAAAGAAAGAAAGAAAAGCGTGTGCTTAGAAGTGAAAAACAGGTTGTCTATCGGGAAGAGCTTCCGCCCTCCAAACACCTTTAGCAAGTAGGCCTATGGGGAGCTCATGGCTCCCTTTTAAAGCCTAATGTTTTTTAGAATGTTCTGAATATTTCTTATTTAAGGGCAAAGTTTTCCAACATTTCTACCCAAAGGCCTTCCTCCCAGGGTGTGGAGCAGCTCACGACTATTCCTGCCCACACGCTGCACACAGCCTGTTTGGGCGCAGCCAGCACCCGCTGTGGGCACTGCGGGGCCACCCGAAGGCCACCTCGTTTCTGCGAGGTCAGCTTTCCCTGATGTGGCTGATGTGGAAGAAGGGGAGAGAGACGGGGACATTCCTTCACGTGAAGGCTCTGCTTGAAAGTTGTGTTTTACAGACAGAAGTTCAATCTTCTTTGTTTACAAGAAAACATTCTATTCCACTGGAATTTTTACATATATATTTCAAATTGGTTTAAATAATTTAGATATAAATTATCCAGCTCTAAACTGATGTAAAATAAATTTACCAAGGTTGGGTAATGTGATCATTTTAAGCAAATTGTCAAATCTAATGTGTTTTTTAAATGTTTTTGTTGGTTTTAGAGAGAGGAAGAGCGAAGGATAGAAATATCATTGAAGCATCACTGAGCCCACAACCTGGGCATGTGCCCTGATGGAGAATCAGTCACCTTCTGGTTTATGGGTTGATGCTCAACCACTGAGCCACACTGGCCGGACTCAAATCTAATGTTTTTATTTTTAGTTATATTTTGAGTTTATCAAAGATGATATAACACTAATGCATCCACCACTTAGTTTTAATAAATGAACATTTTATCATACTTTCTTTTGATCTTTTCTTAAGATAAATAACATTAAGAAAAACATAAAAGATAACATTACAGATAAAATTAAGGCATCCTCCTTCATTAATCATGTTCGCCATCTTTCCAAGGTTAGGATACAGAATCACTACGAATATTTTTATTATAATTTTTGTCGTTATTCCAATAATGAAATTTGTGATAACATGTGACAGTATGTATTAAATTTTATTTTAGTGCCATTTTAAATTAGTAAAAAAGAAAGAATGGTATAATCATAAAGGGAGATCATTTGATCCAGCTTTTAATTGAATAGAATTAGTTCCTGCCAGAATAATTGAGTCAGTGCTTATTTTTATGAACTATAACAACATAAACTCGTGTTGTTATCAGTGTGGAAAAAGCATGTCACAAAAACACTGATAATTAATTCCATAAGGAAATGTTTTAAGTATACAAACGTCATCTTATTTTCCTACCTTTATATCCTAAGAGCAATAAAATGGGTTGAAGCTTGTTGGACAAATATTGTGTTGTTCCATGTGCCACCCATCATTCATTCACACATACACACCCCACACACCCACATACACACACACACACACACACACACACACACACACACTGCTGAGCTCTAAGCTCCCTGAGAGCCAAGACATAAAGGACAACATATCAGGTCTGAAGCTCACATTATCTAACCAAAGGAGGTAAGCCAGATCATCGAGTAAGACCACATTTTCCCCTGAAAAAAATGATCATGACTATCCTTACAGAAAAACGAATAAAAATTAAGCAAATCAAAATGATCTATACAGTGGAATGGGCAATATTTTTAAAATAGCCACTTTTCCTCAATGCAGAGCCATTTTCCATCTACTGTTCCATACGTCGTGTGGATAAAATCCAAGGGTGTGATGTTAAACTGAGGCTTTGTGGGAAACCTAGACTGTGATGCTGCTCAGAACATTTACTCTTGAAAGGTCTTTGTCAAAGGAAAGCATGCCAGAGGGTCAGTTGGTAAAACATGAACATGTAGGCACTCCGCTGGGTGTGGCAGTCCCACCGCTGGGCCCAAAGGGGAGCACGTGACCAGAGAAGAAAGTGTGGATTGAGTCTATTGAATGTGACCCCCCACCCCCCAATTTATTTATTTATTTATTTATTTATTTTTTCCCCATCCAGCTACTAATGGTGGGGCTTCCATGCTTTCTGACTTGGTGGTATATTAAGGCCCATCTAGACAGAGCGGCCTCCCGTTAGTGATCACAGTCACACTCGGTTGTCAGAAGTGTTCTCCAGCCCAGTGAGCAAGAGCCTACACATGATGCTGGGGAGGGATTGTTGCTTCAAGCTGCTTTACACAATGCATATGAGGAGAATAGTTGTTGGCTTTGATTATCTTAGGATGTAAATGCAGCTGCTTCCAAAAGGAAAAGAAATCCGGAGAAAATGCAGCTGTGGTACATGAGGCAGATTCTGCCTCTGTATCCGGGACACTGCAGAAGCCCTGGCACCAGAAGTAGCTGCTGCCCTGGCGTCTTAGGTCAATCCTGAGATCGGGCCTGCCGGGCACTGGTACAAGGAGCAGCCCTCTGTTGCCTGCAGGGAGGGTGCCGCCACGGTCGATAGGGAGCCCTGTTTGCCCCCCTCTCAGTAGCAGAGGAAGAAATCAATGCCCCCCTGAGCCTGCAGCTCCCTCCTCATTCTCTGCCTTGGCACACAGCACAGAGCAGGAAGAGAGCAGGAAAGGGCAGAGCAGGAAGCACGGTGGGACGTTTTCCTCAGCAGCTGGCTGTGCTGTGCCTTCCTATCAGGTCTCCGAGCCCTGCTGGTGCTCCCTTTTCTTTCTCATGTGAATGCCTCACTCCTGCTGGCCTGGGAGCCCCTTTCTGATGGCAGTAGCCTGGTGACTGCTCACCATGCCCACCTTCCACCGCCAGCTTACTCATCCTAGAACACCCCTTCCATCACGTGACCTTCTCATCACCCTGTGCTCAGAGAGCTCTCAGAACTCTCCATTGCCTAGAACAGTGGTCGGCAAACTGCGGCTCACGAGCCACATGTGGCTCTTTGGCCCCTTGAGTGTGGCTCTTCCACAAAATACCACCGCCTGGGCAAGTCTATTTTGAAGAAGTGGCGTTAGAAGAAGTTTAAGTTTAAAAATATGGCTCAACAAAGAAATGTCAATCATTGTCCTGTTGATACTTGGCTCTGTTAACTAATGAGCTTGCCGACCACTGGGCTAGAAGGCAAGGCCACTCCTTGGACGGGCATCGAGGCCCTCTGCAGTCTGGAGTGCTGCAGGCCTCCGCACTTCTGAGGGAAGAGCTGACTCCAATCAGACGGATCCATGCGCGGCCCCCCAGCACCGTGTGCACTGTCTCCTCCACACATCTCCTCTGTCGCTCACCTCACCACGATTCTGCTCAGGCCTCCCCATCCTAGTTCTGTCTCCATCGTCCCCCCTGTCTTGTGAGCAAAAACCTGAGAGTCTTGCAAGGGAGCTGCGTGCCTGGCACAGAGGAGCCCTCCTTTCTCACCACTTGCTCTTAGTTTACTTGGTGAATCTGCTGTGCCAGCTGCTGTGCCCCTGCTGTTTTCCAGTCCGTACATTTAATGACCGGTCCCCATCACCACACAGGTACCATGTGAGGAAGGCATTTCACTGCATGTCACTGGAGCGTGTGCTTTAAGTAAGAATATTAAGTAAAGGGTGCGCCTGGAGCCAGACTAGCTGAGGTTTCTCCGTAGACTATGCATGTCACCCGCCTCGGAAAACACTAAGGGACTCGTGTAAAATGCCGATTTCTGAGTTCTGCCCAGAACTATTGCATTGCACTCTCTCATGGCAAATCTCACCCATAGTGAGTGTGGGAAGTGCCTGAGACGTAGAGGGGGAGGGCGTCCCCTGTAATGAACAGCTGCACCCCAGCATCACGGTGGCATGATGGACAGCTGCACTCCCCTGGGCCGGCCCAGGGTGAAATACTCCACCGAGGCTGGGTCTGCGTCCAGGATTGGAAACCACTGAATCAAATGTTATTAATGATCAGCATTGATTGGGTAATTACAGCTTCTCAGAGACTTTGTTAAGCAATCAGTGTGTCAGTTTCCCTGGGTTTGGGACGTTAAGGAACTAGTTCAAGGCCATTCAGCTAGTATATGATTGACCCTCAATTAGACACGGGTCTGATACCAAATTCCAAGCTCCAGTCACATTCCCATCTACCCGTGTCATACTGTTAGACATTATTTCAATACTAGAGGCCCGGTTCATGAATATTCATGCACTGGGAGGGAGAGGGTGGCCTCAGCCTGGCCCACACCTTCTCGCAGTCCAGGAGCCCTTGGGGGATGCCTGACTGATGGCTTAGGACCGCTCCCCATGAGGAGTGGGCCTAAGTTGCAGTCTGGCCTCCTCTGCAGGAGGTGACCAGCAGGGCAATGGGAGGGGAGAAGCGCGGAAGGGGAGGGACAGCGCCGGCTGGCGAGTCCCTCCCTGATCGCCCTTCCACCACCACCCGTTGCCACCAGTCCTGTCCCTTCTCTCTGCCCGCTGGCTGGCACCAGCCTTGGCTGGCCTGGCATCACCGGCTCGCCAGCCCCACTCCCTGCTGACCAGTCGTTCCACTGTTTGGTCGATTTACATATTAGGCTTTTATTATATAAGGATATGACCGTCAGTAGCTTCCCCAGGCATGGTTCTCCCTGTTCAGTATGTGATTCTGGTTTTGGAAGTTCCGTGTGCCCCTTCCCCTGCCGGCAGAAGGGTTTCCCAGCTCTGTTTTTCCTCCCTGTAGATACCCCGTGAGTGGCTATTTGTTGTCCTGGGCTTTGCCCCAGGATTCCCAAGAACTTTCCATCTAAGTAGGCCAATTGCTATGCTTTTCCTCCTTATGAAGAGGTAGGTATTAATGGCAGCTAAACATTTTCCATGTCCAAGTTACTAGTAAGCCAAGACCCCCCCTGGTAAAGCTCACTGCAGTCCTGGGTCACATGTCTGGAGAAGGGCATTGTTTTCCTTAGGTTTCAAAGCTACCAATAAAAGGGCTGTCCTTCTCCAGGGTATATTCCCAAACTCACAAATGGCCCGAGTAACAACACGGGAAACTTACTAGTCTAGGGCTTTCACACGCTTTGCATAAGGGATTTAAGTTTTCAGTGGGTTTTCACATCTCATTTTCCCCTCACCGGTCACAGTTAATCCTGAGTTGCCGTCTCTTTACAGGTAAAATGCCGTAATCAAGTTCCATCAACAGGAGTGGTGTGGGAGTTAATGAGTAAATGGGCCGAAATTATCACAAGAGTCTTGAGTGGAAGGTGCCCTGCTTTTGCTGTTATTAATGGGAGGCAGCTCCTCCGTTGCAGGTCTGATGGGGAGCACAGGCAGCAGCCCTGACCTCACTGACCGGCTGCGCCAGAGCGGGTCTGCTCCTTCCCCAGGGCCAGGCACCAGGGAAGCATCCAGCCCAGGGCCAGGGCCGAAATTCAGAGTGGACCCCGGGCTTGGGGGAGGAATGAGTGACAGGCCTGCCAGATAAAGGGAACAACATCTAGTGACGTGAGCGGGCAACCACAAACCAGACGTATGAGTAGGTGATTTACTGCCTTGGCGGCGTTAGCAGCCGTACCCAGACTCGGCCAGGGATGAGCCGTTCCTGTATACTCGAGAAAAGCCTACTTAACTCACTGAAGAATACGTTTGAAGGAGCCATTTAAGCAGGGCAGGGAACTCAGTTAAGTCAAGCCCCCTGCCCACGTATTCATGAGGTAATTATAAATGTCTGTAAGTTGTCTTAGACGCCACCTTCCACTTCCTATAATTTAGATCGTTCACTCCATCAGGTGATCTTTTAACATATTGCATGTTTCTTTTCTTACGATTCAGAGAGCAGAGGTTTTCAGTCAATATTAATTTTCTTTGAGGGATCTTAAAGGGCTCTATTTCCGCAGAGACCCCTAAAATTATTATTTTCAAATGAGAGTTATTCTTTTTTTCTCTGTAGCCTAGAAGATAAGAAATCTATGTAATTGCAGTGCCAAAATGTCAAAAGGCTGAGATAGGTTGAAAAGAGAAGAAGAAAATGCGCCAAAAAAAAAAAAAATCCCTAAAGCCACCATGCAGTCCAAAGCCTAACAAATCCCTGGCTCACATAAATACTGTGACATGCTGTAATTAACTAGTGACTCCTCTCAGAATGAATAATAATGCAATTATTTGCCAAAGGCAGTGAAGAAGGGATCGTTTCTGTTTTTTAAAAATGCCTGCCTTTCATTTCTGTAGGAAGAGAGAAAAAAACAACAACACAAACCCTGGATTAATTTGCATAATTATGAAAACTACACAAATTAATCCAGGGTGACCTGCAGTGTCACCATCACAATATATGATAATTCTGTCACTTTTTTTTTATCAGGGCCTTATAGTTTTTAGTGGTTTGAGGTAGCAATAAACTAAGTCACTGCCCTGTTTAAATTATATTGGTTCCCCGAATCTGCACCACAAAATATAAATAATAGCCCGGCAAACCCATCTTTTCACAGTTGGAGTTCAATGCCATGGAGCTGCGGAGGGCCAGTGCTGCTTCCTTTGTGCAGCCACAAAGCAGAGGAGGCAGGGCCTTCGGTCCCCCAGGCCGCCTCTCCTTCCCCAGGGATCCCCTGCCCTTAGTGCAGAGTCGGGGAGGGTGTATGAGCATGTGACCACCTCTCTCCGTGTGTGAATGTCTAGAACAAGGACCGTTTCTTTAGCTCCACCAGCCGCCCGCCATTCTGAATTAGGTAATTAAGTCAACAAGCATTTATTGAAAACCTGCTCTGCCACGCTGTACTAGGTACCAGGAAATCGACATGAAAAAGCCATGCTGTTGGTGAGAAGGTTGTAGAAAAGTCAAGATATAAACTAGCAAATAGAACCGTTAGCAATGCAGTGAATGCCACCAAGTAGCCCATTTAAATATGCACACACACACACACACACACACACACACACACTCCTTCCCTTATACAAGCACACAAAACCCCTCTGTCGGTGAACATGGGTTTCTACAAATTCCAACTCTTGACAAGTTCTTGATCCCATTTCAAGCAACGGTGTGATCCCATAGGTGTGGCCACCTGGCACCGTCACCGCTAAGGCAGGCAGCCAGTCCTCCATGACAAGCATGTAGAGAAGGTCACCTCTATCCCAGCCTGCTGGCCCTGAACAGAGTGCAAACAGCCAGAGTTCCTAAAGCAGTTCTCTTGCCCCCAAAGAGGGAAGTGCATCCGCTCCTTTCCCGCCAGTCTCTTTAGCAGAGGGCCAGATGGTTCGGATATGGGTGGTCTGCAGGAGGACACTCTGAGAAACACTGGGGTGCAGACACCCCTCTCTCTCCATCAGCAAATCAATGGGATCCAACCCCGATTCCCAGAAGGTGAGATCTCTGCCAGGGGTGACCACCTGAGAATGCAGAATTCTAGGTTCCACCCCTGAAGCTTGCCTATGAATCAGTATATTTTATTTTATTTATTTATTTTTAATATATTTTCTTGATTTTTTTACAGAGAGGAACGGAGAGGAATAGAAAGTTAGAAACATTGATGAGAGAGAAACATCGACCAGCTGCCCCCTGCACACCCCCTACTGAGGATGTGCCCGCAACCAAGGTACATGCTCTTGGCCAGAAGCGAACTTGGGAACTTTCAGTCCCCAGTCCAATGCTCTATCCACGGAGCTATACTGGTTAGGGCATGAATCAGTATATTTTAAAGTTTTCTGGAAAATTCTAACACACACTTCATGGCAAGAGGAAAGGGCTGGGTTTTACTTTAAACATCCGGAGAGGGTCCTCACTCCACATTGACTATCTCTCTGACCTTAGAATGTCAGCGGTCTGTAAAAGGCTGTAGTGTTGATGAAATAATGCCAGGTATGCAAAGAGCCCGGCAGGTAGCGAGCTGTGTGCTTTTATCAGTACAGTCTGTGCCCCGCTCTAAGGAAGATACAGAGAAGTAAAATATGTGCTTCACCACTTTGAGGAGCACATATTCTATTTAGAAATATATTATGACTATTGGTAAAAATGTTAAAGATGAGTTCATATTCAAAGAGAGTAAATATTTGAAGGCCAAAAACAACACAATATTCTGAGTAACAAAGTACATTGTACAATACAGGGAATTATAAGAACATAGAAAAAAAATCATTAGAATCTTGCTTTAAAAAATTCTTCTAATTCAGATGGCCTACTTCTCATTCTTTCACCCCATTTGTATTTATACTAAGAAACATACTAAAATTATGAGAGATAATCAACTTACTATGTAAAAGTGAACTAGAAAAAGAGCAGGGGATCTGGGGAAGGGGCCAGAGGTAGGCCTCAATGGGCTTATGGAGCCCCCAACACATTACGCAGAGTTGTTTGTGGATATTTCTGAGGAGAGATCCACACCTTTCGTTTGATTCTCCAGGGTCTGGCGGCCCCCCAAAATGTTAAGGATCACAGAGGATTCCGGGTTAGCACATTGGATGTGCATTGCCTGCATGCCCAGGAAATGGAACTTCTGATTGCATTCCATAGTCTCCTTGTTTGCTTCCGGTTAAATGTCACCGGCACCTTTCCCTCCGGCTCTCCCCACCCAGCACCCCCAGGAGGGACCAGCGGAGGGGTTCACTGAAGGAGACACACAGCACTGGCAGGGCTGCTCAGCCTGTGTGGCTGCTGCAGGCTCAGCGTCAAGGTCATGTGCAGGCTTGCGAAGTCCCGGCTGCCGGGATCCACTGAGTTCCTTTCTGAGTTTTCTCTGTGTATCTGTCACCCATGGCTCCGTCGTTTGAAATGGTTGCGATTGGTCCTTTTTTTGTATCAGGTAGAAAGTTCCTTCCCTGGAAGGAAACACTTCCGTTTGGCCAACTTGCTGTTTGCCAACCTCGCCATTCTTCCATGTGGTGGTGTGCTTATAACGTGGTAGTGTCCCCATTGACGTGACGTGTTTTGCTCTCTCTCCCCTTAGGTGTGTGTGCAACATTGACTGTTCTCAAACCAACTTCAATCCCCTCTGCGCCTCCGATGGGAAGTCCTACGATAACGCCTGTCAGATCAAGGAGGCGTCGTGTCAGAAACAGGAGAAAATCGAAGTCCTGTCTCTGGGTCGATGTCAAGGTAATGTTCATACTAAAATTCGTCTCAAAGGCCCTGGCTGGTTTTGGCTCAGTCGACAGAGCTTCAGCCTGAAGGGCCCCGGGTTTGATTCCCAGTCAAGGGCACATGCCCCATATGGGCTCCATCCCCAGTAGCAGGCATGAAGGCAGCAGCCGATCAATGATTCTCTCTCATCATTGATGTTTCAATCTCTCTCTCTCTCTCCCTTCCTCTCTGAAATCAATAAAAATATTTTTAAAAATTCATTTCATATGATGTTTTAGTCTTTGCATAGAAATGAAAAGTGAAGAAAGCTTCTTATTATGCAGCTGTTTCATCCCAAAAGGCAGTTCTGATGTATAATGGCTAGTAGAGTCGACTGTAGTGTTTGTGCTGATTATAAGCTTAAGGGCCTGTGGACAGAGGCCCATATCTTTGTCTAATGGGACTGTACCGTCACCAGGACATAAACACAGAAACACAAGAGCCAGTTTTCAGAAGGTGACAGACATTCTCCCTGCAGAGGACAAAAAGAAAGTCAAAATCATTTTAGCAAAGAATCTTTGAAATTAAAAGTAAATAATACCACTCATATATTGATTTAATAGAAATATTTCCAGTACATTTTTAAGGCAGAACGTTCTATTTTATTTCTTGTTCAGAAATATTTTGTTAATTTTTGACTTGTTATTTTTTTTTACCCAACTTATCTTAGTTATATTGATAACCTTCTCCTTGCCTTAAAATTTAGAAAACTGGTATCATTCTATTATTCGCTCTCAAACTGAAACTGACATTGTCAATCTGTCTTTATATCATGGTTGCTTAGAAGTGTAGTTGTAAAAATACCTTAATTGCAATGAAAGTGGTATGGGGTGGCGGGGGGAGTAATATAAAGTTGACATTAGATGTTAAGAAATAGTTAACCAATCTTTATTGCTAATTTTTTAACACAGACAATACAACTACAACTACTAAATCTGAAGATGGACATTATGCAAGAACAGATTATGCAGGTACGTAACATTTTCTAAGACAAGACATGAGCATGGCTATAGATAGTCCCGAGGATTCATTGTTCACCATTGGTCCTGAGTTTTATGGTGCAGTGTTTCTGAAGTGCTAGGTCTTTTCCTGCTTTGTTCAGTCTTTCAATAGGCAAGAGTGAATTTTTTGAAGTAAAGAAGACCCTTTTTTTTTTTTTGCCAGAGTTAAAGCAATTGTCAAAAATGTCAGTAAGATATAATTAACTTGTTTTGACAGTGCAAATGGTACAAATGACAAAACATTTATCAAATTAATGGGTATCCGTGGAAATTAATGCCATTTTTGGCAGTATATTGTAATGAATGCAAATGTTCTCGTTTGAATTTTCATAAAAGTCAACAATAAAAATGTTTGCTAGGCTCTGAAAAAGCTGGAAATAAGGGACAGCTATAAATAGTAATGCAGGCTGCCTCTATTCAGAAGGGAAGTTAAAAAGGTATGTATAATTTGTTTTTAAAAATAATAAATTTCTTTAATTTACTTAGAAAGTTAAATGCATCTTCTGACACAATGCAAAATTACAAAGCATATTATATAAAAATGTAAAATTTTACTTAGCAATTATAAGGATATAATTTTAAGGACTATTTCTACCAAATATAATTTTCCTAGGTTGTAAATTAATTTCTAGATATTCAAATGGGATTAAACAGATCCTTGAATTTTATACAGAACTCAAGATTAAAAATATAAAAATGGAATCATTGAAGTTGATTACAATATGTGGATTTTTAAAAATATTTTTTCACTTAGCTATTAAGAACTTATAACTAGATTTATGGCTAATATTCAATAAAAAAGGCTATTATTATTGCTTCTTTTTTATGATTTGCTAAAGCTTTATTATACCTTACAAAGCTATTATTAAGAACTGGTGAAAGAAAGCATTTTGTAATTTGCTTTGAAAACTATACACAAGTAAAGTGGATTTTTATAATGTTTTTTTTAATGTTGACACTATTACAGATATCCTCATACATTTCAAACTATGCACTACCATTCTTTTTGAAATTGCATTTCCTTTAACAATGTTCCTGATGTTATATTTATATACAAAGTCAATCTTGATGAAACTGGAAAAAAAAATGGTTAATCATATATATTACTTACAGATACTTCAGACCTTTTAGAATTTAAAAATAGTAAGACTTCTTTTAAATTTTTTTATTTTTATCTAAATGTTTTTGAACATGTAAATAAAACTTTTCACGCGATAGAGGTTTAGAATTGTCATAGGCAGTGATACATAGAAAAACGTTAGTTGTACTATTGTATAGCTGTTCCCACAGTGTCCAGGAGAGATATTAATAAGTGTTCCTTGAAAAGAATTGTTCATGATCAGTACTTTGGGGAAGGGCACAGATAAACAAATTATTTTTTTTTACCCAGGATTCCTCACAACTCCTATGTATACCATAAACTTTTTAAGAGATATGCATCCTTTATTATTTCTTTATTTACTCTTTTTTTTTATTATGAACAATTTCTAATCAGCACAAAACACAAGCAAATGTAGGCTGGAGAGTATGGTGAACCCACATGTACTCAAACTCAGTAGCACTAGCCCGTGCATGGCTCTCCAATCCTTATTCCCACTTTTATCATTTTTCCCACTTTCAAAATATGTGGAAGTGAATATCAGAAATGGCATCATTTCATCCACAAATACTGTAACCTGCATCTTTAAAAGATCAATCCTTTTGTAAGCAATATTATAATGTCATCACACCCAAAATATTTATGAATATATCTTTATAATACATAACTTTTATCAAATGTATATGATGAATAACACTTTTTTAAAATAGTTTATTGATTTTTAGAGAGAGAGGAAGGGAGATGGAGAGAGAAACACTCATGTGAGAGCACATCTATAGACTCTGTCCTGCATGCCTCCTACTGGAAATCAAGCCGGCAGCTAGGGCTTGTGCCCTGACCAGGAATCGAAACTCCTGAGGCCCAACTGAGCCACACTGGCCAGGGCAATAACACATTTTTGGTGTGTGGCAAGTTTTACAGTAGCAGTGTTCCCAAGAATGCATTTTAGAATATGCTGATCTACAGGAAAATATTAAAAGTAATAAAGGATAATAATAGAAAACTAAGTTCTGTGGCTAATAATACATATTTTATACTTTAAATGAAATAAAATTGTATTTCTATAGCTTTATTACTTACAATAACTTTATCTTTACAGTGTTATAAGCCACCACCTGGCACATTTAATTTTACTGTAGCCTAAATTATTTCTAAATTTTATAAGGATCTTATTTTCATTCCAGGAGTAGCTTACTACCTGTGCTTAAAATACTTTAGTACATGTTTTGAAAACTAATTCATATGAGGAGGAAATCTTCAAAATTTAATGTTCTATGAATATTTCTCCATTGACCCATCTATCATTAGACTCAGAGGAAAATCAAACCTCTTCCTGAGAATTTTGTCCCTGAAACAAAGAACTCTTCATATTGATGATGGCCAACACACAAATAGATGTGTTTTGTGGGGGGTTAAATTTTTATTCCAAAAATAATTCATTTTTCAGTTTGGTTTCAGTCTCTGATCGTCAGTGTCAATGCTTTTGATTGACATTTTTTTATCTTATCACTTTATCCAATGTTTAAAGGAAAGAGAATTTATCTTTGAATTCAGGCAAACGAAAACTGCTTAGTGTCCTTCAAAGTCTTCTAGTTTGACATCAGATGTACTTAAGGTTAAAGTGAACTTTAACAGCACATATTTGTTGAAATCCTGGTTTAAGACAGAAATGGAGATAATGTCAATTGAAGCTTGTAAATCCTAATTAAACATTGATTGCATACCTAACAACTTTCCTTGAATGTCATTTAGATGCCTTTATCTTTCTTGGTAATCTTATTAAAATGCAATGTATACGCCTTTTTAGACATGAGTTAAAAAATAACCATGTTCCTCAACATGTCCAAGCTTCCAAGACTATTAGCGTTTTCCTGAATTTTGGAACAATTTAAACTTTGGAAAAATTTAAAAGAACCACCTGGAGATTCTTTTTTTTTTCCTTTTCCCTTATGCTTCTACTGAAAATGTGCATGCTCACTTATCCCAAATAATTTTACTAAAACCTAGAATAAGAGTAAGTAACATAAGAACTAAAATAAGTTGCCATGATTTTACAACACACCAATAAATTTTTTTTTTAAATAACAACAACACGGAGGTTGACAAATGGAGAACATGCTGAGGACAGAACAGCTTGTCCTCTTCATGTCAGTTTCACAGGCTCCACGCCCTCAGGGGGGGACAGGAAGTGTGTGACTCATATTCCTAGAGTCCTCAGTGCTCACAGCTCCTTCCATGCCAGTCTCTTCCCTTGTTAGACAGTACCTTCAGGACTCTCCCACCAGGAGGGAACTGCTGATATTAACGCTTGCTCATTGGGTCCGTCCATGTCACCAATACCAGAGGTTAAAAACCTGGTCCAGTACTCACACACAACCTTTTTCCTTTGGAGCCGACCTTAAAGCTATCAACCCAACAACACGCATTTCTGATTACATAAATGGAAATACACTTTGAAGAAAGCCTACATCTTAAAGATGCTCTTATTTTTTCTATCATTGAAAAGCAAGACTCCAGTAGAGACCAGTAGGGACCAGCAGGGGGTGGTTTACAAAACAAGAACAACAAAAATAAAAACAAAATAAGGAAGCCTCTGCCTCCAAAGAGAATACCCACTGGGGTAGAGCTGTGGATTCCATGATCCTGGCAAGTGCAGCTGGCACCAGGAAAACAGCATTTTCCAGAGCATCCCTGAGGCATTGCTTCCTGGTTGTGTCTGACTGGGTCTCTGTTCTGCCCTTTAAAGAAACCCAAGGCCTGAGTGAGCCCTGAGTGGGGAGCTGTGGATCACATTGTTCCAGGCAGAGGGACAGGATCCCCGTCAGAGAAGCTAAACAGCCCACTGAATGGCATTCTTGGCTCCAAAATTTGGGCTTAGAGTTAGGTCTTTCTCTTCACTTGCAGAAAGGTTTAAAGAATACAGTTTATCTTTATTTATTTATAATCTTTATTGTTGAAAGTATTACATAGATCCTCCTATACCCCGTTAACCCTCCCAGGCCATTCCCGTTCCACCCAGGCCCTCACCACCCCATTGTCTGTGTCCACGGATGATGCATACATGCACACAAGGTCATTGTTTAATCTCTTCCCATCCGCCCTCCCCTGCCTTCCCTCTGAGGTTTCACAGTCTGAGATACAGGTTTTAAAGACCACAAAGCCAGGACTTGTGAGGGTTTCCATTGTTAATATTAAACTTTCTGGAAGTTTTAAAATAGCAATTGTTTTACATCTCTTAAATCTTGGAATTGTATATAGATATATTCCCGCATGTCTTACAGTGAGGAAAAAGTGAAGTCATTTATTTTGTTTCCATTATCTCGTATATATATTTCTTATTTTGTTGTTTTTCTACCTAAAAGTCTGGTCATGCTTCAATAAAGAAGTGGCTACATATTTTTCCAGTGCAAACATACTTAATTTCCTAAGTTAGATTTAAAAAGGAAAAAAAACATGAAATTAAATTATTTTGTCTTTTATCACCGAGAAAATAAAGTGTATTTTCTTTTATGACATTCTGTGTCAGTTTCCTAAAGGATTTCCAGTGGCTTATAATTAAAACATACTCAATAAGAATGCTTAGAGAAACTGAAAACATAAAAAACAGAATTGTCGAGGGAAAATGAATATATCGACAACATAGGCTGTTGCAAGTGACTGCATTTGGCCCTGAGCTTTCTTGCCAATGCAATGGCTGAGTCCATTTATCCAGGAAATAGCCACAGAGCCCCTGCTGGATGCACCCACCCTCCTGGGCTTCGAGGGGTGAACTCATCGCCCAGGTCTCTGCTAAATGGAGCCTGGCTTTCCGTTGTCTGAGAAAAAGAAATATCGGCGCAAAGACCAAAGGCAACGTCTCTAGCACTAACTTCCGAAAGGAAGCTTTAGCCTGGATCTTTTTATAAGGTAGCGCCGGGAACATAGAATGGATATTATCTCCAAAAGTGATTTTTATAAAATATGCCAGGAAGCTCTTCCTATGGCTAGGGAGGTTTTTAAATCAATTTTTATAACATACTAGAGCATAGCACGAAAATATGTATAATGTGATGATGGTATTTCCATGGCAAGGAAAAGGCTGTGTGTGTGTGTGTGTGTGTGTGTGTGTGTGTGTGTATGGGGCGGGGGGGGGAGGACTTGTCTTCACCGATGTCTGCAGGTTCAACAGGGAGTGGGTAACAGAACAATTAGGAAGCCTAAGGAAAGATAAAAATATAAAAATTATGTGAGAGGAGAGTCTGTATTTGGGAAAAAGAAATGTCCCTGTTCCTCTGAGCTGTTGAGAGGGAGGTAAGCCGTGAGTCACTGGGCCCTGGAGGGGAGCCGAGTGGGGGTCCCAGAGGGCAGGGTCCATGTGTCTCCTGCCACTCACTGCCTTGTGGCTGTGCCTCATTTCTTAGAACATTTAATGAGGATTAATGTTTAGGAAACATTCTCTTTAGAAACCTGGTCCTTATCGTTAAGCAATCCTTTAAATATTAAGGTAAGGACTGAAATATGGAAGAAAGCCATCAGAAATACACATTTCAACCAAATTCTATCCACCCCATTATTTACTCATCAACCCCTCTTTCCACATGGAGAGGAAAGTTTTAAAATAGCAAATGCTTTACATCTCTTGAAATTATATACATATGTGTGTGTGTTATAGATACATATATATGTATATAATTTTTATATATACATAAAATGTATATATATGAACTACATCTTGAAAGGGTACCACATAGTCTAAGTGAATTGTCACAGTCACGTGTTCTCTGTAGAAACCACTGCAATCCTCAGAGGCTTTGACATGGCTTGTCTCCTTCAGTCCCGACCACAGGAATGTGAGGGAGATATCCTATGCATCTGACAGGCGAGAAATTGAGGGTCAGGGAGGTTAAGTGAAAAGGCTGCGAGACAGAGCTGAGGTTCAAACCACCACTGCTGATTGCATCTCCCTCAAAACGTGAGCGAGCGGTGAGGGCCCGGGAGACGTGTCACTGCCCCCCATTCCTAGAGGCTCTGGGGCTCCCTCTGCCCCGTGCGAGTTCAGACTCCCTGCCGTCTCCCCAGGGTCCGCATGGCTGTGAGGTGCCGCAAGGAGTTTCTCTTCTCTGTAAACGGGTGTCCTCTCTCATCAGCACCCTAAAGGTGCGCTAGCGTTTGGATTTGAAATTATCCTGTTGTGTGTCCTCCTTCCCCCCAAGGTAGGCGGAGCCAAGGAGGACAGGGCTTGCTCCAAGTAAATCCTATGTTGATGGGAAATGTGTGCGTAATGCTTTGCGGTTTTGTAACAATCCGTTCACATTGCCTTGTTTGCTCTAATGTCAACGCAAAAAAACTGGGTTACAAGTACCAGGGGAAATAAAATTGAGTAAAAAAAAACAAAACAAAAAACAAACAACCAAAAAAATTAAAATGCTCTAAGAGGTGGACCTGGAACTGGACACAGTATTTTGACACAGTGGCCAGCCACCCATGTGAATAAGGCACGAGTTGATGTATCTGCTATGTGCCTCTGCACACACACGGACAGGCATGCCAAGTGCTGACATATCATATTCACACTGTGAATTAACTCAGCCATGTGGCAAAAATACACATTTAAAACGGAGGCTTCTTCCATTCGTTCCTGTGCCCAAGGAGCCCTTCACCAGAGCGCGTGTCCCATCCAGGCCAATAATTTGATCTGCAGGAAATAAATAAACAGCAGCAAATGCAGGCAGCAGCTTGTAGCACAAATATTGGTATCAACAGCGAAATAAATAAAAAGGTTTGCCCAGGCTATTACAGTGCCACCAGGCCAGCCTGGAATATTTAAGCTGGGAAAACAAATTAAGATGTCAAGATTTCTGAGGAAGCGTCTCAACTCAAGTGTTTCCCCCTCCGGGACTGCAGTAGAGGCTGCAAGATGTACAGAGCTTTCTTCGCACCCTCACTCCCCACTCCTCCGGTCTCCTGCACTCCTGTGCTTGCACCGTGCTCCCTGTGAAATCATGCAGCCAGTCCTCTGGCTATTACGTTGTGCCCACAGTGATAGATAAACGCTGAGTGCTGTTCCGAAATCAAATGAGGGTTTTCCACTGAAGACTTGCCCTGGGCCATGGGAGACGCTCCGAGGAACTTGGTGGTCGTGCCCCAGGTCATCCGCGCATCCTGCGTCATTGATGTGCCCTTTTTCCTATTTGAACGGCTCCTTGTG
This sequence comes from Pipistrellus hanaki, assembly GCF_964339955.1. Lineage (NCBI taxonomy): Eukaryota > Metazoa > Chordata > Mammalia > Chiroptera > Vespertilionidae > Pipistrellus > Pipistrellus hanaki. The sequence continues at coordinate 68,626,920 of NC_140510.1, read as the reverse complement.
GAAACAAATTGTTCCCCTTGAGGTGTTGCTTATCCACCTTTCTCTTCCGTGAAGAGGTGGCAATCAGAGGTGAACCCAACTAAAAGATCAGACAGGGCTGAGTGTAAACACAGGCCATGCTTGTATTGATCAGTTAACCTTGAGCCCATTAGTTCACCTTTTTGAGCCTCAGTTTCTTCATCTGTTCAGTGGCATTAAGCCTACTGCCATAGGGTTGAGGTGTGAAAAGACATAAGTGAGGCATTAGCAAGCACCCAGTAAGAGAGCTATTGTTATTATTTTCCTTTTGGTCTGACCATTGAAAATTTTATTTTTGTGGGAATGTAACAGGTTATATGAGCTATGATCTTCTGCTCAGGTCATATAACAAACGGTTGGCCAGAGACTGACTTTTTAAGTCATTATGAAGAAATATTTATTGAGCACCTACTATTACCAGTCTTCAGTGCATTGAGATGTCTAAATATTCACATGGCTAATTTGCAGTTTTCCACCAGTCAACATAATTTTATGTGTGGTGTATTTTGATCACTTTAAAATAATATGATCACCAGATTATTACTACATGAGGTTTAAATAGAAATTTAATGAGAAGACATAGCATTTGACAGAACTGCAAGATTATGATAGTAGTTATATTTGTTTCCTATTTGACCTTTAAATTAGTCATTTATATCCCAACATACATGTTTGAAGGACCTACATATTTATTACTTAAAAGAAACCTATAGCCCAGCCGGTAATGCTCAGTGGTTGAGCATCCATCCATGAATCAGGAGGTTAACGATTCGATTTCCCGTCAGAGCACATACGTGGGTTGCAGGCTCCATCCACGGTGGGGGGGGGGGGGAGAAAGGGGGACAATCCATCAGTGATTGTCTCACCTCACTGATGTTTCTGTCTCTCCCTCTCCCTCCTCTCTCTAAAATCAATAAAAACATATTTGAAAAAAGAAAGAAGCCTGTATCATGGGTGGCCACATACTGATGACCACAAGCAAAAGCAACAGGAACGTAGCATATAAGAGTCATTTCTGTTCATGCAAAACATGATTTTCACTCAGAAAGTTAATGTTTACAAGCGCCAGCGCTGGAACACACACACACACACACACACACACACACACACACACACACACACATTAAAAGAGGTAAAGCATCAAGGTCACAGCAACCATTTTCAACAAAAATTCGTCATCAAGGAAACACAAGACTACTAAACACAGGAGGCAGAGGAAACACTGTTTGAGCGCAGACATCTCGCTGTCATGGGTGAAATTGATATTCCTCTCCACCTTCATCTACCTCCTTACCTCCAGCATGTTCTTTCTGTTTCTCAAAGTATAGGTAGAATGTGTGACACTGAACAAAGAGTAGGAATAAGTCCACACGCTCTGTAGAATTTCTAAGCACATGGTTCTCCATAAAACTAATAAATAAAATTCAAGCAATTTTTTAAAAATCCAGATCACTTTGATCTGCTGCTTTTGTTAATGAGCCTGACATGCCCCAAGCATATGAACCCACGTTCTCAAGCACATTAAAATTCAGTTCTCACATCTTGATGATCTGAGACTGTGTACAAATGTAATCAACTAAAATGTCTTTAAATATCTGTGAAACTGAAATCTCCCCGAGAAATTGCATTTTCAAGCAGTGCTACTTGTTTCACGGGTCATAGCTTGTTCCCTGTAGCTTCCATTTGCTCATGAACACAAGGAAAAGGCTCAGACATTTAGTGTGAACTCAAATGTAATCAGCAGAAGTCTAATCTGTGAGCCAAACCCCACTTACACCAACGTATGGGAATCACTGCTAAGGCTTGAGAAACGTGGCGGTCCAAGGATATGAAAGTAGCACAGGGATCGGAGAGAACAGCACCCCCCGCCCTATACCTGAGTCCTGAGGTCCAGGAGAGGAGGGCAGAGGCCCTGGCCACCTGGTCAGGAGGCAGAAGGGGTTTGTATTCCCAGGGAAAACTGGTGCTGCGGTATGCAAGAAGAGAGATGAGCCGGCCGGCGTGGCTCAGTGGTTGAGCTTTGACCTATGAACCAGGAGGTCACAGTTCTATTCCTAGTCCAGGCACATGCCTGGATTTCAAGCTCATTCCTCAACGTGGAGCGCGCAGGAGGCAGTTGATCTCTCTCATTATGGATGTTTCTCTCTCTCTCCTTCTCCCTTCCTCTCTGAAACCAGTAAAAATGTTAAAAAGAATAGAGATGAGCATTTCAGTGAAGCACCTTAGGGTACTGGGGAATTTGCCGATAATGGAGCATAGTTCCGGGGGAGCTTTGGGAAGTGGTTGAAATTTGGGAGCAGAGGGATAGGTTTAGTCAAAGGCAGAGAACCAACAAGGGCAGCATATCACGAATATGCTGATTCAGTGGTGATGAGCAATTGGGACAGGGCAGGGCAAGAGTGGATATTGACTAAATTTATGATACAAGCTCTTGGACTGGTAGACTCAGAAATCTAAATTTTAAACACACCAATCATGAGCTCTTGCTCAGTGGTGAACTCAAATGAACCAAATTTAGTGTCTGTGTGTTGATTTGCAACGAGAAAGTTACCTAGATGACTTGGGTCCTCTGACTGGTGCATTCTCTTCTTAGAGTCAAACTCTTTGAGGAGCCCTGGTATAATGAGGCCACTGAGTGAGCTTGAATAGGGCATATCTTCTTTAGGTATTTAAAGCATCGAGCTAAGACATGCAAATGCACACACAGTAGGGGAACTCCTGCCCTCAAGCTAGCAGAGATGACAAGTGCCCTTGGCCAAGGACTTCCTCTCCAGTGGGCAGTGGTTGCCCTACCACTACTGGCCTCTGTGACTGACTCCCCTTTGTTGAGTTTCCATTCTGGGTAGTGCTTGTCCAATGTACCTGTTTTCCTACTATAGTCAGTTGAGTCAGGGTGAAGCTGAGGCCTGCTCTCCCAGAGCCATTTTAGGAGTTCCAGGAATTCTAGGAAAAGCATGGGCAATCTTATTCTCCTTGTTTCTGAGTTCCCCTGGGATCTCATTGGGGAGCCCCCAAGAAATGACATAGAAGTACATAACACCAACATTAGCCTTACAGGGTTGGTAGGTCCTTCTAACATTGTGGAACCCACAGAAATGTTTACACCGAGTTAACAACCCTGAAAGCCATTCTTTAATCTATGATGCAAAAAGGATTTAAGCAATAACAAAGAAAACAAGAATAAATCTTAGAAAGCAAATTTACTATTTGGGGGACATCCTAAGTTAATTCTTAACATTGATGCTAATAAATACCCTTGATGGTGATACGGCTAATGTTTCATTTTATACAACCTAAACAGAATGGGTTTATTAATTACCCCGCCCAGGAGGAGATGAGGAGTCCTGCAGAAAGTGTGAATGCATTAACCATGTTTCATGGTGTTACATGCTATTTCTGTAAAATAGAACCGAGGCCAATAAAAAAAAAAAAAATCACTGCCCTTAATCTTCTTTATATTTCCTAAGATTGAAAACTGTGTATATCATACATCAGAAAACACCCTCCCAAGGGTATTTCATTTAAAATGTTTATTTAATAATGGAAAGAAATGTCTGTTGAACTAAAAGAAAAAAAGATTAAATAAAATTTAAAAATCATTTTTAAAAATGAATCACAAAACAAATTCCATTTATCCTCCAGAAATCAAGTATTCTAGAAAGGTCACATTATTAGTCTTCAGACTTTAAACCAACACTCAATTAGTGTTTTGTCAGGCAGTACACGTCCAAATTCACTCCTTCACAAGGGCTGGTCGTGTACTGTCACAATTATTCTACAAATTCTGCCCCATTGGGGTTGTTTTTTTTGTGTGTGTATTTTTCTGTTGTTTACAGATTCTCGGGGAAGTTAAAGGTTTTCTGTTGCCTGAAATAACCTCTGAGCAAATCCCACTCCAGTTCCCACAACCCTGGCCACTCACCCTTCTGCACAGGTGGCACCTCTGCCTTTGTTTCCCTGTTTTAAAAAAACATATTTCTATGTATTTCAGAGAGGAAGGGAGAAGAAGAGAGAGATAGAAGCATCAATGATGAGAGAGAATCATTGATCAGCTGCCTCCTGCACGCCCCTCCTGGGGATCAAGCCACAACCCAGGTACGTGTCCTTGACCAGCACCAAACCCTGGGCCTTTCCATTTGGAGGCCAACACTCTATCCACGGAGCCAAACCAGCCAGGGCTGTTTTCTATTTGTAATGAAATGTAGCTATGGGGGCCTGGGGAAGGACCAAGAAGCAGTCCAAAGAAACTTAGCTGAGAGGGAGCCTTAATGGAGTGCCCATGCTATCCTACAGTGTGTAACAACTGACAGCAAGCATGATACCTTGTCAACAAGATAGACCACCATTGGCTCTCCCTTCTCGAGGTAGATTATTGGGGCTATTTTCTAGCATGCAGGCTGGCTGCTTTCTGCAATTTGGCATGCTGCTTAGCTGTTCCCTTTAGCCTTGGATTCGTATGTGCTTAGGAAACACAGCAAATTGTAATGTGATCCCAAGAAAACCATTGTTATCTTCATTACAATCTTGACTATCAACGTCATCACCATCATCATACCAGAAAAATCATACCACTGGAATTAGGTCACCTAGTTCATTGCAAAATCAACTAGAAATTATATTTATTGCTCTGAATTTTCTATAAGGCTATTCTCCAGTGATATGGCTGGTCATATTTATTTCTTATTTTCATTTGAATTTTAGAGCAAATGACTTCTAAGTAGCATATTATAGGAGGAAGAGCCTAGAATAGAAATATAGAAATGTTTGGTTCAGTCTCATGTTTATTCCAAGCTAACTCATGGAAACTTAAATATGTAGCCTCTCAAGCCTAAGTTTTCTCATCAGCAACATTTGGAAATAAGATTGGATTATAATGATGCATTTTGGGGCTTAGGATTCCATGACCAGGAATATAGCTTTAGTTCAGAAATCAGGAACTTGAGGGAAAGTGGTCGACCATCATTTATGACAGTGATTCTCAACTGGGACAACACTTGGCAATGTTTGGAGAATTTTTTTGGGGGGGTGCTACTTGTATCTAGAGGGAGTGGAGGCCGAGGATGCTGCTAAGCATCCTACAATGCACAGAACAGGTCCCCACAACAAAGAATTACCCAGCCAAAATGCCAGTAGTTCCAAGGTTTGGAAATCCTGCTTGATGTGTTGGAAATTACAGGAACCTACATGTCACATGGAATCTAGAAATAAGGAGGGTCTATGAAGTCCTGAGCGGGGCTCCCTAATCACTTCTCAGTTCTCCTGTGCCCTCAGTGGAGACACAACCGCAGACCGTGGATCACTGGCTCAGCCCAAGTTGGGGTTTTTTTCCTCCATCTTAGTGCTTCACACACACACTGACTTGTAAATGACGGTTGCCCCAGAAGTAGAGCTGTTCTTTCAGGAGCACTAATGAGAAGGAATCTGTTTCTGAAGAAGCAGCTCTGGGGAGAGAGACATTCTCCTCTATAAAGGAAGCTCTACTTAGTTGTCATAGCCTTAGTGGTTGAGGATGCCTCCTGGGCATAATTGGCTCTCCTACTCAGCATTCCTAACTAGATTTCCTATAACCTGTGTCCCTGCTTCGCTTCTGTTCAAAGCTGTGTCATCTTTTGTTTGTCTAGCTACTCCTTACACATGTTGACTAAACTGCTGAAGCAAACACTTCCTGTTTGAAAGATGGTTAATGATGTGCTTTGAGGAGGCAACAGCAACCCTTTCAAAGCTCCTTGTTATTATCCGGCACTTCCACAGTATAAATCTTTGTAGACTTTGGTTCATATGGATGTATTTAAAGCCAACTAGCTGAATCCTAAGAAAGTGTCCAAGAGCAATTCTTAACACTGAAATCCTATTCACGAAAAACAGCTTGATGTGGCATTAAAACTAAAGTAGATGAGAAAACTTTCCTAGCTCAAACGGAGGGGCACCTGACTATCTCTTAAGAAGCAATTTAGTGCTCACCTTGATGGTGTCATGTTTTTGTTTTTGAATATATTTTGCTATTGATTTCAAAGAGAAAGAGAGATAGAAACATCAGTGATGAGAGAGAATCATTGATTGGCTGCCTCCTGGGGATCAAGCCAGAATCCTTAGCATGTGCCCTGATTGGGAATCAAACCGTGACCACCTTGGTTCATGGGTCTACACTCAACCATTTAGCCACACAAGTTGGGCTATGTGACAATTTTAATGGCTCCTGGGTGCAGATCCACCTTGGAACAGAATAAACATTGCTGCGTTAGTTTGCTGCCAGACCTGGTGAAATAAAGTTGTTGGTTTTATAATGAGGATAATGGGATATTTGTTTAAAAAGACAACTTGAAAAAAATAGCAAAGACAATAGGAAATGATAAATGAGCAAGTGTTTGCTACAGTAATTAGTATTGCAACAACTGAAAACTATTGTGGCAATGCTAATTTTTGTCTTGGATTATACTATCGATTCATATAGTATGTGTATCATTTGCTTTTTTACTGGAACAAAATAAATAAAAAAGAAGGAGAGGTTGATCTGAGAGATGTGTTAATTTTTGAAAGAATTTTGATGTCCTTTTCTAGAAATAGACTATCTCTGAAAGGTGAGACCATTTTCTTTTCATCTGTACTAATTTTACGCCAAAAGTTAGTCACTAAAAGAAATAAATGAAGTAATCATTCTAATACCGACAAATGAAATAACATGCAAGTATCTACCACCCATTTATTGAATGTTAGTGTGTGGGGTTTGTTAACTCCATAATGAAATGTTTTGATTTTGTGGAAAGCATAGGTTATGAAAAGACCTAAATTCTAAAACTAGTTGCTTGGCTTACAAATGCTATATAATCTTGAAAAGTGCCCTATGTCTCTGAGAACCTTTGAAGATTCTATATTTTCTTTAAAATATATTTTTATTGATTTCAGAGAAGAAGGTAGAGAGGGGGAGAGAGAGAGAGAGAGAGAGAGAGAGAGAAAGAAACGTCAATGATGAGAGAGAATCATTGATCTGCTGCTGCCTCCTTTACACCCCACACTGGGGATCAAGCCCACAACCTGGGTATGTGCCTTGACTGGGAATTCAACCATGACCTCCTGGTTCATAGGTTGACACTCAACCACTGCCCCACACCGGCCAGGCTCTTTTCTGCCTTTTTTTTTTTTTTTTTTTTTTACATGTTTTGGAAATGAAATGCCTTGTGAGATGTGACTTGCTATGCAAGTAGAAGGAATTGTTATTGGCACAAATTTAGATTATGGATGTTTCTTCTGCTAACACCGTTTACATGTCAGCAAAGTTGTCATTATTTTCCAGATTCAAAAATAATAAGTTGCAAGGCTGTTGGACTCAGTCTTCCCTTGACTGTGTATAAAGCTTTGAATTTATGTCCCAGGCATTTCTCTTCCCCTCTGATTGACTTAAGTCCTGTCCAAGCTCTATGTTCTAAAAGCGTAAGAGCTACTGGGGGGCAACTATTCCTATTGTTGCAGTGGGTTTTTTTCCCTCAACATGTTCCTAAGTAATGGAAGAGTTCATTGTACTCAAGATGTATAAAATGTTCCAGTACTTGAATGAAATGACTCTAAAGTAATTTGGCTTAGCCCTGTTAAGAGTGCTTTCGTACAGAATTTCTGTACTGATTAAAACACCAAGCTAAAAATGTCAAGAGCTTAAAAAAAATAAAAATAAAAATAAAAATAATGTCAAGAGCTTATTCCACAGGGCACATTCCATCATTCCCACATTTTGCTTGTGAGTTTGACCCACTGGGAATTTCATCAGTAAACACAATCAGAGATGTTCCCGCTACCAGCAAGAAGGGGTTTTAAGTTGTAGCTCCTGTCCTCTTTGGGGCTAACAGAAAATAAAGAAATAAACAGCCTAGTCACTGTGTTCATGCAGATTCAATTCTCCCTCTTCCCCATAGATGTGAGCCTGTAAATGTCTTGGAGAAGTAGATTGCCCATTTTCTTGTTGCCCTAATCCAGTGATTTTCAACTAGTGTGCCTCAAGAATTTTTAAAACACATGCAGTACCTGACTGTGTAATCAGGGGGCACTGTTCTCTCTTCCCTTAGATTGTCAGATTAAAAAAAAAAATGACGACAGTCATTGGTGTGAATGAATCATAATTACGGTATATCTATTTTTTTTGTCAGATCAGCAAAATATATATATATAATTTGTGTGTGTGTGTGCGGTGTGTGTGTATGTGTGTGTGTGTGTGTGTGCTGCAGAATTTTAATAATTAGTTTATGTGAGCCATGAAGTAAAAAAAAGGTTGAAAATCACTGACCTAATCTATTAGTTAATAACCCTCAATATAAAAAAGAAAATGCTTTCTTTTAATAAACAAAGCTATTTTTCTCTTTTACTGGGACTTGATTTTCATGGTTGTTCTTTATTTCTTAAAAAAAAAAAAAAAAAAAAAAAAAAAAAAAGACAGAAAAGAGACTCTGTGGTTCACCTTCATAGCTCATATCTACCTTGACTTAGAATATTTTTAGTGTTACTCAGAGTTTGGTAGAAAACAGCTACAAGCTATTATTGGACTTCGTATTTAATTTTGAACCTGGAAATAGCATAGTTCATTCACTGCTCTATGTGACATTTTAAACACCTGAGCAAACACTTATTCTTAGAAAATAAAAGCCTCTTCTCGCTGGATTCAGCATTTAGAAACAATATTGGATTGATTTGATTCAGAAAATTGCCTCTGAAAGCCTGAAATGAATATAAACCTTAGGGAAATGCTCTCGCTCTCCCTTCCGGCCTGGGCCTTGTGCTGTTTCTCACAGTGGGTCTTATCGGTCCCTCTGCGTGTGGTGGGCCCATCCCAAAGCCACCGCTCACTTCCCTGTCAGAGCTCGGAGCTCACATCCTATACTCCACACCCCAGGCCTGTGCCAGGCTCCGTGCCCTGGGGTAGAACCCCGTTAAAAAGAAGCATGTTATTGCCCGGCTGATGTGGCTCAGTAGTTGAGTGTCGACCTATGAACCAGGAGGTGACAGTTTGATACCCAGTCAGGGCACATGCCCAGGTTGTGGGCTTGATCCCCAGCATGGGATATGCAGGAGGCAGCCAATCAGTAATTACCTCTCATCATTGATATTTCTATCTCTCTGTCCCTTCCTTCCTCTCTGAAATCAATTTAAAAAAAAATTTTTTTTTAAGAAGCATGTTATTATCATCCTACTAAGCATTGCCCATTGTCATCTCGTATGTCAAGATTACTTGTATATTCTACTACTATTTCTTTAAATACACGCGCGCGCACACACACACACACACACACACACACACACACACACACACACTTAGAGACAGAGAGAGAGAGAGAGAGAGATGGGGTTTTCAGATGAATAAAGCTCTCCTGCCTCACCCTGCAGGCAGAATTCTGACATCCCATGGTTGTCCCTGTTTGCCCCTAGGAGGAAAGAAAAGACGAAGAGGCGTCATCTATCATGCCAACTGCCCCTGCCACAGTGCCAAGGAAATGGTTGCCCACACCAGCTCTCAGTAGCCCTGACACATGTCTAAATCTGCAGGTCACACAGATCCACCGCCTCCAGAGGAGTGCCGATGTTGTAGCATCCTCGCTCTGTTTGGGGTCACGTGAAAATTGTCCCCCCCCCACCTGTCAGGTTGTATTACCCTCACCTACTGGTGTCTGTCATTGGCCACTCCCCTTCTGCGTGTGTTTCTAGAGCATTGGGGTATAGGAGGCTTTGGACACTGTCAGATATTCCGGAGGCAGAGTTCTCACTGAGAAAGGACTATGCTCAGTGTCACCTCATGTCTCATGGGAGATGCAGGGGTTTGGGTTTCCTGCCTCCGGCATGGTCCCCTTCCATCTCCCTGCATAAATGAGGTTTGGTCTCTGGTGGCTTCCATTACAAAATCCATCTCCCGGGAAATGGCTACCAGAGATTAAAAACACATCTTCCACCTGGAGAACCTTTTAAAATGAGGAGGCCTCTATTTTTTATTTCACACAATGTTTTCTTTATTTCTAGTTGATCCCTTATTATTTCCAATTGATCCCTTTTCATATTTTCATGGGTCTCATTTATTTTATTGGCCTTTTTTAGGATATTCTTGAAAAACCTTATAACTGTAGTTTTGAACTCAATGTCCAATCTTTTCTTTTCCTCCATCTCCTTCCTTTGTGTCCTGCCTCTTGTCTGCATTTTAGTTGTTTCCCTGATTTGATGGAATAGTTTTGTGTGCTAGGTGTTCTGGTAGAGCCCAGTAGCACAGCTTTCCCAGTTATCTGCGGTGGACAGTCTTGGTGTAGCCCTTTGTGGGCTGTGTGTGCAGTCTTGTTGTTAAGTCTTGCTTATTGTTGATATCACTGGGAATCATTGATCTCCAAGCCAACTGGCTGTGAGGAAAAAATGAAACTGTTCCCATAGAACTTTTACTGTTCAATTGGCTAGAAATACTGTGTTCTATGAACATTAAAAATTAAATAGAAATTTTGATGGAAAAAAATACGATTTCACAGCAGAAATTTAAATACTATGTTGATGCATCTCATCTATTATTCTTAGCATGAAAGTCATAATTCCTGAAACTATAGTGGGCAGTCATTCAAATGCTTCACTCATCTCACATCCTTTTAACGTTTTTATTTTACATCTAATGTTATCTTAAAGCTGGTATAACTCTCTGCCTCCTTTCAATTTCCCCCCATTTACCTGTTCCCAATATCTCCTGCTAACAGTGGTGTAGTGTCTGCATAACCGGGGGGAGAGAGTTGAATCTCAGGATGGGGCTTGCCTGCAACCTTGGTTCTGGCCAGGAAGATCAGCAGTAGGCCCTACCTTTGACCAGCACCTCCGTGAGCCTTAAATTTTCTTACCTGTACATCGTAGGTCCCAGAGAGATGGCCTCAATGTCTGTTTCCAACAATAGTTTCATCCATTGCTCTGTGGTGATGGCACCTACAGCCACAGGCTGAATGCTCAGTCTGCGGACCCAATGAGACTGGCCCCTGAATGTGCAGAGATGTGTTAGAACCCTGAAAAGCTTAGCAATCAAGTGTCTCTTCCAAACCCTTATTTCTGTAGTCATCGTGGTTGCCTGAGCTCAACAAAATGCCTAGAGAAATACTAGATCTTTCGAGAAATTACCGAGGGCTCTGAGTGTAACTGTGACCACCTGGAAGTGGTGGGCAGGGCCAGGACTTCAAAGGAGCCGAGGCAGCAAGGCAGCCTGTCAGCAAAGGGAAGGAGAGACAGAGAAGGAACAGGAGGCAGGATGAGCGAGGAGAGACTAGTGCTCCCCCACAGAAAGCAAGTCATGAGCTTGTGGATGGTGGTGATGGCAGAGAGGGGGAAAGAGATGTGGCGTGGACTTGGGAGTGAGATGTCACCAGGTTTGCTAATGGCCAGAGGTCAGTGCCAGGAGAAGGGGAGGTCAGGGCCAGGAAGGCCCCTGGCATGGCTGGCCAGGGGCAGGAGAGTTCTGGCCTCTGAGAAGAAGATGAAGCCAGATAAGGAAGAGCAGGCTTGTGAGCAAAATATTGAATCGACTTTTCGCCTGTTTTGTGTGAGGACAGCGACATGGGAAAGAACATGTGGTTACTGGAGGTCTGGAGACCAGTGCAGATGGAAGTCCTTGTGTGACCCTCCAGTGGTGGCGGGGTTGAGGGGTGTCAGGGAACACAGCAGAGGGGAAAGACCAAGAGGAAATCCCTGGGACACGTGATCACAAGGAGCCTGGGAACTCAGGGAAGTGGTGGGAGCAGTAGCTTCTCTCCTCTTTTCCTTCCTTCTCACGTCAGGTTTCCCAGGACTCTTCATGCCAATGCGTGCCCCTTCCCCTCTCAGAGCTGTGTTTTAGAGTGCCCTTCCTGTGGCAAGCCTTGCTTTTGTCTAAAGCTCCCTGTTTCCCAGCCTCCTCTGTTCCTAAGGTGCACCTCCCTCTCCCTCCCCCTAGGAGGACCCCTCACCATCCAGAGAAAGCTTGCCTGCTCTCATTCTGCTAAAGCCTACCTGCTCCCTGCAGTCCTCTCTGCTAACATTGTGGTTTTCTCCGGTGTGGAATGAGAACAGAATCCTATTCATGTGTTTGTGTTTTTGCCTTTTATTTTGTCTTCTTTTGGTATCATGTAACCTGCACCAGGCAGGGCGTGTGTCTGGCCCTCACTGTAAATACAGTCTCTGGGGAAATGCCTTGGCTTATAGGACACACTCAGGAATTGTTTGTTGAATAATAAATTCAGAAACCAGGCTATATGGATTTTAAAGGCAACTCCATATCAAATGAATGTCAGTTTTGTTTTCTTCCAGAAAAAATTTGGCCATAATGATATTTTTTTTATTTTACACACACTTTAGTGCAAAGCCAAAGAAACGGAAGGTGCTAAAATATACTAGTACATATACATAAATACACACACACACATATATATATATACACATAAATATACATATATACATGTATACATACATACATGAGGTTTACAGTTATATGAACTGTAAACCTGCAAAAGTAGGTTTACAGTTCATATAAAAACAATACAATAATTAATAAAGAATAATAAAGAATAAGCTCTGTTCCACATATAACTATAAACCTACTTTTGCCTCACCCTGTACCATCTGTACACGCATGTAAGTTTTTGGCCCTAAAAATGGAAGGTTTTCTATTTTCTCTCTCCTGGGCATTTAAAGGCATTTGAAGGAAAGCTCCATATGGAAAATGTAATTGTACACATCGCCTTGGAAGTAATGGCAGAGTGTTTACCGAAAGGGGAAGGAAGAGACCTTCGTATGCAAATGGGTGGCATTTGGAAATGTCACACGGCTACATCCACACAGACAGAGCTGCTTTCTGAATTCCAGAGAAGGGAGACTTCGTGACATTAGTCAGTTTCTATATCAAAGGAAACTGAGAGCTTAACTGTGAGTCCAGTCACCACCTCTTCCTCCAGGTCATAGGCCACCCGGCCGCAGTGCAAACCAAAGGAGCCACGTAGTACTTTAATGTGGCAGAATCAGACATGAAGCAGAAAAGGTGTTCACAGATCAAAAATGAAAAGTGACAACTTTTTTATCAAGTATTTGCTTCTCTCTAAATATTGACAGAGAGCCAGCCAACGTGGCTCAGGGTTTGAGCGTTGACCTGTCAACCAGGAGGTCACAGTTTGATTCCTGGTCAGGGCACATGCCCAGGTTGTGGACTCGATCCCCACTTTGGGGCCTGCAGGAGGCGGCCAAATGTTTCTCATCACTGGTGTTTCTCTCTCTCCCTCTCCCTTCTTTTCTCTGAAATCCATTTTTAAAAATAAATAAATATTGACCTGGAAACCAAGGGCCTCAGGATGTGTTCTATGCTTAGCCTCTATGTCAGGATTGTTTTCAGATGAGATAGTAAAGAGTGGACTAAAAGAACAAGGATTTTCATTTATTTTTTTTTTAAATACATTTTATTGATATTTCACAGAGAGGAAGGGAGAGGGATAGAGTTAGAAACATCGATGAGAGAGAATCATCGATCAGCTGCCTCTTGCACAACCCTACTGGGGATGTGCCTGCAACCAAGTTACATGCCCTTGACCGGAATCGAACCTGGGACCTTTCAGTCCCGCAGGCTGATGCTCTATCCACTGAGCCAACCGGTTTTGGCAAAGAACAAGGATTTTTAATGTTTACCTTTCTTCTGTCCTATTGGTTCCACTGCCTTGGTGCAGGATAGACACCTGGGAGAATACGTCTGGGAAAGCACAACATGTAAACCACCAGACGAGGGTAAAGAGCGCCTCCTGATTAAATCTGTATTCTTCCTGGATGCAGGGTACCGCTCTGTAAATCATTATCCTCGCCCAAGTGGGCAGCCCATTCCCAGGGACCAGGTGCCCAGGAAGTATTTTTAGAGTAGGCCATTTGCTCCTTTCTACATTGAGACTATGGGATGCACCACAAGAAGTTATCTAAGCTGATAAAAGAGAAAAATGCTAATTGACAACTGAAAGGAAACACGAACATTTTAGGATAAAAGAAATTTTAATACGCTTAAGGTATCAATGGGGAAGAAAATTGGAAAATCCAGTATTCAAAAGAAACCAAGAAATCAGAATGGTATTCAGATGGGTAATGCAATTGCTGCCTTTTAAAAATAAAGAAGTTTTTTAATCCTCACCCAAGGATAATTTTATTGATTTTAGAGAGAGAGAAAATGAGACAGAGAAACATTGATATGAGAGAAAACCATTGATCAGTTGCCTCTGATCAGTTCTCACACACACACCCCATGACTGAGGTTCCAATCTGCTACTAGGTATGTGCCCAGACCAGAAATCGAATCCACAACCTTTTTGGTGCATGGGACAATGCTCAACCAACTGAGTCACTCGCCGTGCTGTCAATGCTGCCTTTTATTGAATACTAGAGGCCCGATGCACAAAAATCTGTGCAAGAGTAGCCTTCCTTCCCCCAGCTGCTGGCACAAGCTTCCCTCTGGCACCCAGGACCTGGGCTTCCCTCACAGCGGGGCTTCGTCCAGAAGGTCATCCAGAAGGACGTCCTGTCTAATTAGCATATTACACTTCCATTACTATAGATGGCGGAATGCTTAGCAGTTTGAGTGTTTCTCTTCTAAGTGACTCTCAATGAAAGAATTGCCACTTTTGTAAAGGGAAGGAACTTTGGGCTCAGAAAGTTGAAGCCATTTCCCCCAAGTTACCTACTATGAAGAAGCTAAGGATGTTCATAAACATATACCTCTTTCCCACAAAGCTGGTTGATCTCTTTTCTCCACACTAGCCTGCCTCCTGATAGAAAGAGTAATATCAGAAAAGGTACCCAGATGCAGGCTGGCCACATTTGAAAGTATACAGTGAGTCTCCAGTGGCAGATGTTACAGGAACCAAAGCAAATCCCTAATGAGGATTAAAAATATCATATTAAACACACACACGTTCGGAACACTAAAAGAAGAAAAAAAGGAAAAAGAAGTGGAAAATTTTTGTTGACTTGTTGCTAAAATGTGCTGACATGTGGAGATATGTATGCTTTCTGAACATCTGGTGGGTATTAGGATGTTGTTATTCACAGTCTCCTATTAATGATAAAGGAAAGCGGAGCAATTAGGCAATTCTGCCACAGTGGATACATATCCCACGTGGTTGTTTCTCTACTGCATTACAGGACCTCATCCATCAAACAGAAGGTCATTTGTAAAAAAAAAAAAAAAAAAACAGGGGGTTCTCTTATTGTAACCCCCTGTGTTCCCCCCGGAATAGACCCTACGGAGTCAGCAACTCTTGCATCTAAGAGATAAGAACACATTTCAAGTTATGAGATTGGCTATTATTAATACATGTCTCCAATTATACCTCGAATCGTGCCTTGAGTTTGAGAAATGACCTAACCCTCTTCATAGGTTTGCTGTGAAGAGAGAGGGTTCCATTTCTGTTGTCAGCCTTCATGGAGGAGAGAGCCTTTGGTTAGAGATAGAGACACCGGGGTGCTCGTCCCTTTTGTGGATTTTCAGAATGAAGTGCTCATTTCCTGACTCTACAGTCCCTCTGCTCCGTCTCAACCGAGGGCTCCTTCAGCTCCCACAGCTCCTGCAGGAATCTGCCACTAATTATAACGGAGTCCCTCCCTTAAAGTGCCAGTGAGCGCACAAACTCAAAGGCTGGCTAAGGAGGCATCAGGGGCCCTGCTGGGGAGGCTGCCTCCCAGGAGTGCCAGGTAGAGATAGCGTTACTGCAGGACGGTGCGATGCCTTGATGGTGTGCACCACACGCCTACAGCCCTCTCCCTCCCTCTCCCCCCACACTGTGTCCCAGAGGCTGGCAGGCCCCTGCAGGCCACGCTCTGGCTCATCTCAGCTTCTGTATGTACTTTCCAACGTAGAACTCTCTTACTCATCTTTCGTTTGTCTAACATTGTTCATTCTTCATGTTTCAGCGTAGATGTCCTCCGTCTGGGAATGACAAAGACTTTTTTTAATTCTTTATTTTATTTATTTGGTTTTTAATCTTTATTGTTGAAAGTGTTACATAGTTCTTCCTTCCTCCCCTCCCCCTTAACTTCCTCCAGCCCCAGGCCCTCACCTCCCCATTTCCTGTGTCCACGGGTGATGCATATATGCATACAAGTTCATTGGTTGATCTCTTCCCACCCACCCACCCACCCTCCCCTGCCTTCCCTCTGAGATTTCACACCTCTGCTCCATGCTTCCATGTATCTGGGTCTGTTTTTGTTCATCAGTTTATGTTGTTCATTAGATTCCTCATATAAGTGAAATCATGTGATACTTGCCTTTCTCTGACTGGCTTCTTTCGCTCAGCATGATACTCCCCAGGTCCATCCATGCTGTTGCCAGTGGTATGAGCTCTTTCTTTTTTATTGCCACGTAGTATTCCACTGTGTAAATGGACTTACCACAGCTTTTTTATACACTCGTCTGCTGGTGGGTGGGCTCTGGGAAACTCGAAACACTCATCAGAAAGAATATATGCACTGCTGTGCTTATAGCAGAGCGATTTACAATGGCTAAGATTTGGAAGATTTTGACTCTCATTTATTTGAGTCTTTACTAAGTAGCAGGCACTATGCTGCTAAATAAATGTTTCCTTGCATTCAAAATCTAGTTGACTCATTACACATATTCGTTTAAAATAGGCTTAATTTATCTAGTACTTATTGGGTGCCAGACATTGTTATCAATGTTTTACAGACGTGTATAAAGGTTAATAACTTGGCTGTGGTCACAGAGTTGCGGGCATGGGTGGGAGGGGGGGCGCCAGGGGGAGGAGGGGGGAAGTGCAGAATTGAACCCAGACAGTCAGACTCCCACGCCTGAGGTCTTATTGCCCCACAAGTGTTAACAGGTACTTCCATTATTTCAACAGTTTTAAAAGTGAGGAAACGGAAGCCTTTGCTTCCCAGCCTCGCCCTGGGGCTTGGGGTGAATTCTGTGTGCTCTCTGGCCCCCATCGCTACCCACTCCTCATGTAGCATTGTGTTGGCCTGTTTGTTTTTCTAAGTTCCTTCTTTTTCAATGAGGAAACGGAAGCCTTGGGGAGTGCAGTAACTTGCCAAGAGGCCATTAACCGTCTGCAATGGCCACGCCAGGCCTGGAGCAGGGCTCTGTCCTGCCAGGTCTGTGTGTTTCCCGCTGGTGGACAATGGCCGGTGAGAGTGAGCCAAGCGCTTCTCCACAGAACACACTCCCAGGAAAACGAAGGACACAGACCCCATTTCTTTCTAAGTGTATTGCTTCAGTCCTTTCTTTAAAGATTTTTAATTGCTTTTTATAGAGAGAGGAAGGGAGAGGGAAAGAAAGAGAACTCCATGTGAGAGCAAGACATCAATTGGCTGGCTCTTGGAGCCTACCTTTTCCTGCATGGGGTGATGCCCCGCCAGCGGAGCCACACCCACCAGCTGGGCCTGTTGCTTCATTCTTCTTTGGTTCCTTTAGATTTAGCATTTAAAAACTTGAAGATGATGACAAGAGATGACAATAACTAACAGTAACTATCACATTAAGTGCCAATTATTTGCTAGCTATTGATCAGAAGATTCATTCTTATTTCTGTCTCACTCTAACCCTGTGATGCAAATACTATTATCACCCCCACTTTTCCGATGCGGAAACTGTCCCACAGAGGGCCATGTGACTGGCTTTAAATCTCACAGCTGGTAGATGGAGGATTCTGAGCTCAGTTTAACACAACTCCTTGTCCAAAGGAGAAACGGAGTTATTTCCAGTGTTAGCAAAAAGTCACTGCTGGTTATGAAAACTAGGTGATTCCTACCGCGTATTGATTATAAGAATGACAGCAAACATGCCTATGTTCCATCCTCTTCAGAGAACACTGAGCGAGTAACAGAGAAGGGATTCTAAAGCCCAGATTTTGCTCTGTTTCTTCGGACTGGCCCAGGCAGAGACGATGATAAAGGGCTGTGGGTCCTCTTGGTTTAGCGGAAAGACAGATGGGTATGGAGACTCTGCAAAGCTGTTCCTCTGCGGGGCATGCTTCATCTTCTCTGTGTAAACTCAGCTTCCTTAATCCATGTGGGAGATTCATTGTCCCAAGTCTCAAAGATCCCAACGTGATAGGAGTCCCAGGCTGCAGGGCTCTGCAAGAACAGTTCCGTCACCTCTAGCCACAGCCAGGACATGCGAGGGCTTGTTTCCAGGACCCAGATCGGTAAGACAATCGAAATATGAAAGAAATGTTGACCTTCCAGAGCAATCAGTCCATCCCTAGCGCTGCCAGCCGTGAGGGAGAAGATTGTGCAGCTCCCGGAGAATGAAATGCACTCATTCAGGTTGGGAACCACAGTATGAGGACATGACGATGATGGTGACGATGGATAACATTTTAATAAGCTGGGAGAGTGAGATTTACATTTCCACCAGAAGAAGGTGTTAATAAGTGATAACACGTTCTAAATGTACCCATCCGCCCTATCCGGTTTGGCTCAGTGGATAGAGCGCCGGCCTGCGGACTTGAAGTTCCCAGGTTCGATTCCAGTCAAGGGCATGTACCTTGGTTGCAGGCACATCCCCAGTAGGAGGTGTGCAGGAGGGAACTGATTGATGTTTTTCTCTCATTGATGTTTCTAACTCTCTCTCTCTCTCTCTTCCTCTTGTAAAAAATCATTAAAATATATTTTATAAATAAATAAATAAATAAATACACCTCACCTAAACTGATCAAATAAGACTCAAATCTTAACTTCAAAGCCCTGAGCATTCCTTTCTAGGACCTCCCACAACCCCTCAAAAAGGAAGACTCGCATGCTGACCTTTATTTTTCAATTTTTCTGATAAAAAGTAAAACGTATTTATTATGGAAAATTACTTCTCCCAGAGATAATCATTGTCATTAAACTCAATATTTTGGAGAATCCCCTGCCAGATTTTTTCTTTTTTTCATATATTATATATTTTTGTAGCCTACTCATTTTTTTGTGTCATCAAAATTCTTCATAATATTTTTCTGGTTAAATAATAGTTATCACTTAGTTTCACTGCAATTCACTTAACTATATTATAGTATTGCCGAACGTTTGATTAAATTCTCATTTTTCATTTTTATATAGTATGTTGCCATTGCCTTACGAATCTTGGTCTGCTCTTGAGGCTCTGTGTGTATAATACCATATTAATTTTTGAGAGTTTGTGTCATTTTCTTTCTCATGGACTATATCTTAGATTCTTGTCCCCCACCAGCCCCTGGCCAACTAACATAAAATGCGGCCTTCCAGTGTCTCTACAGTACTTTCCAGAGTGACTGGGTGGCTTACTTATAGGCACAATGCTAACCGATTTAACAGTCCTGCTACGTGAGGTTGCCTTTCACACATGGATCCTGATCCATGCCCTGTGCCTGGTCCAATCTAAGTAAACAAACCCAGACAAGACATGTAGCAATAAGACTGGGAGGAACCACATCAAATGTTGAACATGGCTTTTCTTTCGGTTGTAAATGATGAAGACTTTCTAGCCTTCTCTTACTTTGTATTTTCTACTGTTCTTAAGTCAGTGTGAATTGCTTTTGTAATGAAAAATATCCAATACACTTTATTTTTAAGAAAAAAAATAGACAATGAAGCAATTTAGCCCCCTCCAAAACCTCACAGCCTTCGCATTGAGTGATTCCTATTAGTAAGTGAAACACCTCAGGTCATGACTGTACCCACACACAGAGGAGACAGAGGCAATCACAGGCTCTCTCCTGGCAAAAAGGCATTTCTGTCTCAATTATCTGTATCTTTCAGACAAAATTGTTTTCTGGCCTGGAATTATCCAGATGGCTGCCTCTTTCATTCCCCTCCTATCACTATATGTACAACCCTAAGACGGTTCTTTACCATTGAAAAATTGTGAAGAAAACACCAGATTAAAAAGAATACACAGAAAAAGTAGGTGCAGGTGTAGGAGAATTCTCTGTTCTTTGTAACTTTTCTATAATCTGAACTTTTTAAAGTAAAAGGTGTGTGTGTGTGTGTGTGTGTGTTTTTAAATGAGGACACATGGCTTCTGGAGCCAGTTTTCTGCCTGTAAGCCCCAGTGTGACAACAGGGAATAATTGGATTATTTCTGGTCTTCACTTCTTAATAGATCAAAGAACACCATACACAACACACACACACACACACACACACACACACACACACACACATACATCCTGAACTTACCTAATGTTTAGGAGTTTTGTAGTCTCAAATAAAATAGTAGCTACAAAAAATTTGGAAAGGTAAACATAAAATAAAGTAAAATAAGGATATGATTTAATAATATTTTGGCCGAAATAGGACCTCTGTTATGTAATGGAAATTGAAAAGAGCGAAAGCACAAACTTCTTATCTATAATAACTCTTATTTTCTTGTGATAATTTTTTTCAGAAGGAAAGGAAATGCTTTGCTTAAAAGCATTCCTCACTGATGTTTCTTCATAGTTTAATTTTTCCCTTTCATTTCGTGTTTCTTATCTTTCCTCGAAAATTGTGCAGATCATTATAAATGCCTTTCCTCCTCATTTAGACATCATGTAGCTAAAGATTTCAATTTTGTAATCATAAACTTACTTAATCTTATTAATGGACACTTTACCCCCTAATAATTTTCCTACTAAACCATGAATTCTTTCCAGTTAGCATCAGCCCATCACAGACATGCCCAAACATAAGCATGGAAGTTTTGTTAGGCTATGAAAGATCATGAGAAGGGATCTCTGTCATGTTTATACATTGGACCTTAATTGTTTTCTCCTCGTCTTCCACATTATGCAAAAGGGCACTGCCCAGATGGTCAAGCCAAAACCCTAGGCATCCCCGGTTTGCTCCTCCCACATGCGATACTTAACCAAGGCATGCTCAGCCCTCCTCCATTGCTGTTACCCAAACCCAAGACTCAGATGTTGTCTTTCACTAGTCCTACCATACTGATGTCCTATTTGTTCTCCCTGCTTCTTCTGTTTCCCTCAAGGATCCGTTGTCCTGCCAGGCAGGTCTGCTGGGGAAATGACCCAAATGGTCTCCCTTGCACTTGAACTTAAACTGATACTCCTTAGCCTGGCTAGTACGTTCCACAAAGGAAGGATTTTGCTCCGTCGGAGATCCTTCTCCAATTCATTTTGTCCCTTTCTCTGCTGTCCCTGGCGCCCTTGGCTCCAGCCACAGTGATGGCTCCTGGGACATCTCTTTCCTGAGTAGAGTCTGTTTCCATGTGTGCTGTCCACACAGTCGGGGCTCCTTGGCCCTTTTTGCCTCACCAGCTCTTTCTTACCCTACCCGCCATAGTCCCTGCCTTTGTCTCTCTAAAATCAGTTTCCCACCCTACTCTTCTATATCAGAACACCCCTTTCCCCCCCGTAACATTACTAAAGTAGATGCTAGGTTTCTGTTTGTTTTTATACTTTGCCTGTCTCACTCTCTAATACAGATGACCTCAGGAGGGAAACTTTGATTTACCACTCTACACCCTATATCTGTAATATTTGGCACATAAGAGGAGATGAGTTATTATTTTTTAAGTGAATGAATAAATTGATGTATTAATTAGGTAGAGGTTGGGCCGAAGTCCAATAATTTTGAAGCCTCATAAAAGAAAATATGTTTCTGCCGAAATCAGTTTGGCTCAGTGGGTAGAGCGTCGGCCTGCAGACTGAAAGGTTCCAGGTTCGATTCCGGTCAAGGGCATGTACCTTGGTTGCGGGCACATCCCCAGTAGGGGGTGTGCAGGAGGCAGCTGATCGATGTTTCTCTCTCATCGATGCTTCTAACTCTATCCCTTTCTCTTCCTATCTGTAAAATATCAATAAAATATATTTAAAAAATATGTTTCTTACCTTCTCTAGACCCAAAAGTCTACATAGTTACACACCAAAAGGTGAAAGTTGTGGGTTGGTAATGACAGCATTCACTACAGGCAAGTGAGGGGCTTTGTTTAAATTATCTGTGTCATATTCCACCCCCATCTCTGGATTTAGCCATCTTGTGCTTTTTCTATTTATTCAGAATAAATGGTTTTTCTCTAAGTTTCAATTCTAAATGTCAGCTGTTTTATTTCTAATAGATAAAATAAGTGTTTGACTCTCCAAATTCAAATTTGTACATGTTTTATAACCCCTATTGATTTCTTGAGTGACTAACTATGTACTTAAAAAGTGTAAATTATACACTGGGAGTGTTTGACCTGTTAAAAGGTAAACTAACACCATGACACCACAAAGTACCATTTAGTTAATAACTGATGTCAAGCCCTAAGTGCTGTTCAAGTGGAAAGAAAGTGTTAAGACACACCTCATCCATAATGTTTCTAGAGCAGCTTTTTGCACTTGGAGTTATCACTGACTAGAAATTAAGGAAATGCCAGAAGCAAATCAATTGTTCAAAACTGGGGAGAAAAAAAAGAGAGAGAGACTGACTATAGAGTTATTTAGAATACCTGGGGGGAATGAGTTGCCCTACATTAAAAAGATTTGCTCTTAACTGAAGGGTAATACTTCAAATACAAGGACATTAAATGTTCAAATTTTCTTAATGGAGTACTCTAAACTTCCATCTTTTTAAAAAAAAATTTTTTTTAATATTTTTTATTAATTTTGAGAGAGAGAGGAAGGGAGTGGAATTAAGAGAAAGAAACATCTTCAATCAGCTGTCTCTTGCATGCCCCCTCCTTGGGATGGGTCCAGAAACCCGGGCATGTGCCCTGACCAGAATCAAACCAGTGACTTCTTGGCTCAAGGGTTGATGTTTAACTACTGAGCCACACTGGACGTACTAAAATTCCATTCTTCGTAAACCAAAGAAGCTAAATAACCCCTAGCATTTTCTTAATGAGTCAGAAATCCATAAGAACATCAGCTTCGGGCGTTCTGAAAATGCAGGTAGAAATAACGTGGAGATCACACCCCAGATGCTACTTGGAATGTTTGTGTTGAAAGGTCATTGATGTCATTTTTCTTCTTGGTCATTTGCTTCTTTATAATAAAGAAAAAATGCAGCATTATTTGTTGCATGACAAAATGGCCAATATAATAAGATAACTGCCATTTTTAATAAGATGAATTCATATATAAAAACTGAATATAGAACCTTCTATACGGTTATTCTATCTTCTCAAAAATTCCTTACTGTGGTTATTAGTATTTGTCGACACATCAGCACCTGCCACACATACTGTTTGTCTTGCAAATGCATGACCCACGGATACTTCAACATAAGCTTACATGAGGTGATAATATAATTTTTCACCCAAAGTAACTTTAAAGTGAAAGGAAGCACTATTCCTAATTATACATAAACCAAGGCTGGTCAGCTCACATCCTAGCTTAAACCAACCTTTCAGCTCATTTCCATTGATTTCATATGGACTACTACAAAGTGTATTTCATCAAAGTAAGAATTTCATTGCTAAATAGTAACTATATTAGTTGGCTAGGGTTACTATGACAAATTACCACGAACTGGGCAACTTAACAGAAATTTATTATCTTACAGTTTGGGGGGCTAAAAACATCTAAAATTCAGCTGTTGGCAGGGCCACGCCCCTTCCAAAAGCTTAAAGAGAAATCCTACCTTGCATCTTGCAGCTCCTGGTGGCTCCTGTATTCCTTGACTCATAGCAGCTTAGTGCCAATCTCTGCTTCCATCTTGACCTTCTCCTTGTGAGTCTTCATATGACCTTCTTATGAGAACACCAGTCAGTGGGTTTAGGGCCCACTCAAATCAAGTATGACATCGTCTGAGCTAATTACTTATTTTTAAATAAAATTACATTCTGCGATTTCAGGTAGACATGAGTTTTGGAGAAACACTAATTCATATCCAGTACCATAACCAATAAAATATTTTGTTATTGTTTTATCAGATAATCATTTAGATATAAGGTTTTATGGACAGTTTAAAAATAGTACAATACTTGGTATGAAAAGGGTGTTTAATGGTATTATCATGTCTCTGTAATAACAGATTAAATGGAGAGACCATATGGATTCTATGATGAATTATCACATCATTAAAAATTTTATTAAAAGTAACACCACCATCAATAAGAGTCTCATTCTGCTTAAACACAAAGATACTTGATTCGCAAACATGTGCCAAGATATAATTGAGAATTATCATCAAAACAGTATAATTTTTTCACACCATTGAACTGTTCAGGAGCTACGCTTCATTCAGAAATGATTTCTTAGTAAAAACTACAAAGTTCTGTCTTAAAGTTGACTCTGACGTTTTTACTAATTTTGTCTAGAATGCTAATTTGAAATGTCAACCCAACCTTCTGAAGTACTCATAGCCAATTTGCTAAATTTGTGTTTTTTTTAATTATTTTGTCTTATGATTGAATATTGGAAGAGATCATATTCCTCCTAACCCTTTCCATGGCAGTCATTTACATTCATGCGGTCAGGTACCAACCTATGGCAGTACTCCAACTTTTAAGTGAATCCAAACCGACACTCTACATTCTCTAACCACCTCTGTGGGCCATGACCTCATATGGGAGAAATGTGCAAACCCACCAGCCCATCAGGGCCCACACTTGCACTGTCGGTTCATTTGTAGGTATCTCTCTGGCCTTTATGACTAGCCACATGTTTTTGCCCTCCATCCTCTCTCTTTCCCTGAAGAAGACTGAAGTGCAAATATGACTTTTACTTGCACATCTAGTCCTGTCATACTGAATGCATACATTCTGTTGAGGGGACTGGAGTTCTCTGCCATATTGTACCTCACTTTGCCCCTTAAGGTGGGGATTGTCTCTGCCTTTCTGGGTACATCACTGAAGTTCAGTTGACTCTTTGATGCAAACAACTAACAGGCATTAATTTTTTGAAAGCCACTCTACCAAGGAATGGGTGACTGCAGAATACAGTGCCTATGTCTAGAATATTCCTTCATGCTGACTATTACACACCCACTTTGTGTTCATTCCTGTTCTACACCCTAAAGAGGTAGCAGTGGACAACACACAGTCTGGGCCCTAAGAGAAAAGAGAGTCTGGTGCTAAGCTGTCTGGTGTGTCCTGAATAGGTCACAAGTGTGTAAGCTCATTGACCCACCTTGGCCTTCAGAAGATTTGGGCAGCTTGAGCCTCCAGGCTGGTTGTCTTGTTCTTTTATCTAAAACCAGATATTAACATTTTCTGTGTGTGTGATGGTGTGAAAAATCTGGAGATGGTCTAATTCAGTGTTTCCCAGAAGGGGGTCTGGTAGAAAAGCCCCACAAAATGTCCCTAAAAAGAACAGGGAGTTTCCCTAGACAAGAAGGTTTAGGGACACTCCGTGATGGGTGTTCTTTCTTGGCATCTCACAATCCAGGTTGGCCTTTTAAGAAGTCAGAAATCCAGCAGTAAAAAAACCCATAGAACTTGGTCTTTGCCAAACTTACTTGACTATAGAACCCCTTTGTCCATGCAGCTTGCCCCAGAAGCCATGCGTCCCCATGGGAAACTCTGGTCTAGAGGGATGGCCATTGTCTGTAAAGCCTGCAATCTAGAAGCACAGGTGGCTGCTTGTCCTGCCCGCTGACACTAAAGACTCATCCCTGCCTGCCGCTCTTTCTCTTGGGGCTGTCAGCGCCTGCTCTTCGTTGTAACATTGTCTCTCCCATTTGTTGCACCTCTGCATTGGTGGTTTTGCTTCCATTTATTTCCCTGTCTGAGCCTTCTTTCCTGCCCCCATCATTTCTCTTATGACATTATCTTTCCTGCAGAAGAGTTGAATTTGTAAGGATATCATAAGTGGACCAACACTCCTTCACTCCCATGTGGAAACTGAACAGTCACACTCGTTGGTACAATCTGCATCATTTCTCTTTGTTCCTCGACCCAAGAGAATGCTTCCTTTGCTTTCACACAGCGAGTTCCTGCCAGTTTCCTAACAGAGCCATTACAGGAGGCTGGAGATTTGCAAAAGGTGGTCTCCAGATACCTGAGATTTGACAACATTCGGAAGTCTCAGGGATGTTAACGTTTGTGACAGACACATGCCTGTTCTTAATTGTTGTGTTCTCAGAAGAGGCAAAGACGTTCTAAAATAAAGTGAATTGTTAGGCTGACAACCAAACCCGAGGAAGGTTTGATGGCTGAGGACTTCCCCTCACAGCCAGGGTGGCCTGGGAAGGGCTCACACACTCTGGGCAGGAAATAGCGGGCTGAGACCCGGGTTTATAGAGAAGAAGCTGAGATAGACCTGGGATGGGGGAGATGGGCCAGCTCTAAGGCCAGCTCTTCTTACCAGGGGAGGAAGCGGGATCCACGGAGCAGGAAAACCTCTCAGTAGACAGCCAGAAGCAGAGGTGAGGAGAGCTGACTGGGAAGGCTCAGGAGTAGTGCGACCCAAATGAGCAGGATCACCTGGGGTACTTTTAAAAAGCTGACTCAGGCCCTTCTTCAGTTGGTGACTCTGATTTGGGGGATCAGGACCAAGCCCTGGGAATCCAGTTTTGAGAAGCGCTGAAGGTAAGTCTCCACCACAGCCATCCCCTTAAAGTAGAATTTAGGATCCTAAGCCACTTCCGTTCCTCCATAAATCTGCCATTCGTAAGAGATCAGCATAGAATTATATTTATACAAAACTCACACACGTGTATGCACACACTTCTGTGACCATATCAAAGCATCGAGCGTGTCTTCTACTCTGTGACATGCAAAATCTACATTTCTGTATCTCGAAATTTGCCCAGGCATTTGGCATTGCAGAAACTTAAATATGCCACTTAAATGTTATGTAGCGTTTCTGGCTTCTGGAAGTGCTTTTATCCCAAATGTTATGGAGCTTATGTACTTCTCTTTATTTTGTCCGGAAGAGAGGTCCAGTTGTAAAGCCGTTGCTATGGTGACTGTACACTGACTGCTCCTAGTGTCTTTTCTCAAGCTCTTGGAAGGGTGTGAAGAGTAAAAGCTGTTACTTTGTGCCTCAGTTTCAAGTCTCTGAAAGCTCTTCCGTTCTTTGTAGAGGGCTCTTGAAGGAAACCGAGGTGATCGCTAGCTTTAGTCATTGGAATATCCTGTGTATCTGTAGGTGGAGTTTGGGTGTTTATCACCTGTTATTTTCAGCATGAGAAGAAATGCATGGCTATATTCAGAAGCAGACAACAAGGAAAAGTTTTATTCTTTCATGATCTTCATTTCTGTGTTAAAATTCATTTGCGAGTGTTGTGTTTTATTTGTTTTGTTTTGTTTTGTTTTTAAGAAAAGCTACTTTCCTGTTGTCCTAAAAGAGTTTAACCAGCATTTCTCCTTCTGGGCAATACTGTAGACACAGTGTGAACGGCCATATCAGGATCTAGGAATTCGGAACTGGGTGTGCATCCAGACTCTCTGCTGGGCAGTGACCTCAGGGGACAGAGGAAAGCAATGCCTTTTGAGAAGGTGTATCTCAGCTGTCTATTCCTTTCTGTCTCCACCTCTGCCCCTCGGGCACAGGACAATTGCTGAGCCCACAGAGCCCAGAGGCAAAGGGGATGGAACCTGAACCTCTCACTTGGGGTATTGTTTTCAGCATTGGCACCAAAGGAGCTCTACTTAGACCTAAGACGGGATGCCCAGATCAGTCACTAGGCAAATACGTTTGCCCAGGAATGCACACATTTGGTTCCAGAGAAAAGGAAGCGGGAGAGGGGGCTGTCCTTGAATATGCTTGGCATACAGTGCTTCCACTGGCTTTCCTTTCTGTGAGGTTGATAGTAAACTTCATCTGCTAAGAGCAGCTTGCACCACGGGAGAAGGGTCGCCACAGCCAGAGTGCAGGAGGGGGAGCTGGGGCAGACTGAGGAGGGAGAGCTGGGACAGACTGAGGAGGGAGAGCTGGGACAGACTGAGGAGGGGGAACTGGGACAGACTGAGGAGGGAGAGCTGGGACAGACTGAGGAGGGGGAACTGGGACAGACTGAGGAGGGAGAGCTGGGACAGACTGAGGAGGGGGAGCTGGAGCAGACTGAGGAGGGAGAGCTGGGACAGACTGAGGAGGGGGAGCTGGGGCAGACTGAGGATGGGGAGCTGGGGCAGACTGAGGAGGGGGAGTTGGGGCAGATTGAGGAGGGGGAGCTGGGACAGACTGAGGAGGGAGAACTGGGGCAGACTGAGGAGGGAGAGCTGGGGCAGACTGAGGAGGGGGAGCTGGGGCAGATTGAGGAGGGACAGCTGGGGCAGACTGAGGAGGGAGAGCTGGGGCAGACTGAGGAGGGGGAGCTGGGGCAGACTGAGGAGGGGGAGCTGGGGCACCTTGAGGAGGGAGAGCTGGGGCAGACTGAGGAGGGGGAGCTGGGGCAGACTGAGGAGGGGGAGCTGGGGCAGACTGAGGAGGGGGAGCTGGGGCAGTTTGAGGAGGGGGAACTGGGGCAGATTGAGGGAGAGTTGGAGCAGATTGCTCTGAGAAGCTTCTGGCAGTACTGGCCCTGGACTGCGGTGGCTAAGGACCCAAAGAGCCCTTTCTCTTCGCACGGCCTGATGTTTGCAAAGTGTTTTCTGTAGTTCCGGAAAACTACTATCGTTTTAGAGTCTTCAAGCTAAATCCCCTAAACCTATAGGAGTCACCACTTGCTGAGAGTAATGGGCTCTTGATGGAATGGGGAGCTGGAAAGAACCAGGAGGGGCCGAGTACAGGGTCTGAGGCCAGTTCCCTCCCTCTTCAGGCTCTGCCAGCTGAAGCCGATGGCGCTTCTGAGTCAGAGGCTGGAGCAGACAACTGTAGGCCTGCTTCCTTAGCTCTTAGTAATAAACAAACAAAAAGAACACCCCCCCCCCCCAACTCGGAGTTTAAAATTCTAACTGATTCTGTATGAGGCTTATTATGCCAAATTCTTGAATCATAGTAATTGTATGTGGACGTCTTCAGTTAAAACGTTACATGTAAGTGTCTCTCCCAAGATTCCACAGATTTCTCAGCTTCTCTCTGTGTAAATATCTCACCAGTGGAAACGGAGATCATAAAAGCCCAAGCAAATAATCACCCACTAGTGTTGCATTTCAATCACTCCAGCCCACAGATAACTGTGTCTATTTCAGAGGCTGGTCTTTTCTTTTTCTTTTTTTAATTCCAGCTGTTCTTGAATAATGTCATTAAGCCCTTGCTTGAGAATGTAGTAACATGGAAATTCGTTTTCTTCCACTTTAGTTTTGTGTCCAATTATAATATTTATATATGCAAGAAGTGATAGGGATAATCACATTTCTCATTATCCATCACTGCCTGATCGATGGTGGCATAGGAAAGAATTTCTCTCTGAATCTCGCTCCCAACCCACACCCCTGCCCATGTAGCAAAGTTGAGGGTCAAATCGGTTTTTGTTTGTTTGTTTGTTTGTTTGTTGTTTGTTAATCCCCATCCTAGGATATTTTTCCCATTGATTTTTAGAGAGAGTAGAAGAGAGAGGGAGAGACAGAGAGAAACATCGATGTGAGAGAAACACATCAATTGGTTGCCTCCTGCAGGAGCCCCAACAGGTACCTGCAACCGAGGTATGTGCCCTTGACCATAATCGAACCAGGGACCCTTCAGTCCACAGGCTGACTCTATCCATTGGGCAAAACCAGCTAGGGCTCAAATAGTTTTCATTAAAGTACTATTCTGGAAGGGAGAAAAGGCTAATGTTCTACTTGCAGAAGAGATGTTGAATTTGAAGGACTTGCTCTCTGTTTTTGAAGTTATTTTTCTAAATATTTAAGAGATTCAGTAAACTAGCACACTTTGATGGGTCTCTGCTCTTCACCAAACTTTAGGGATTGTGTCCTTAAATGCCTCCATGTCCCCCATGTAAGGCTGTCACTTTCCTCACATTCTCATTTGAGTCTTTGTCCTAGAGGCTTAGAAAGGAGACTCTTCTCATCTACTCATCTGTGCCTTGAAGAAACCGTGACAGCCGGCGAAGCTATTATGGAATTTGTTAACGTGCAAGAACTCATATAGCATCTCATTCAGAGCCCGCTCAATAGGAACGCTTTTCTGGCCTTGAAAAAACTTCGATTGCAATTCAAGCTAGATATGAGGTTTTACCGCCACCGCGAATGTTCATGCCTGATAAGATAAGGAGAGGAAATCATAAGAATTATATATCTTCTTTGAAACCAACTCTAATCAACAACAGGGACAATCATGATTTTACTTCTAAATTCGAAATTTGTTCCTGCCCCAGGCACAATATAAACATAATAGAAAGAAAGATAGTTTTCCTTTTCCTAGTTGGTTAAATAAAATATTTTCAAGTTGCTTTGGAGATATGGCAGTAAGTAGGGGAGAAGTAAAATGGAGTACTCACAAGAGGTGTACAAGTATACACATAGTTTCGTTTCCTTGTATTGTTATTAAATATGAAAATAGAAGTATTATGTAAGTATATTCAATTGAAAATAACTAGTTTACTGGGAAAATGTGGTGCATTTTGTGTGTCCACAGGAAAAGATAGTTGAAAAGATAATAAGCCACACTGTACTCATACCCATGGCCTTGTCAAGGTAATTTGCATGATGCTAAAATCAAATTTAGATTCCGTAAACATGTTGTTCTCCATAAGGAAGACAGCAATTAATGAAGATCACTTTATGCAAGAATGTCTGAATTATAGGTAGAGTCAATGTTTAAGACATCTTATACCCTTTGTAAAAGAACAATGTTCCCGTAATTAAAGCAGAGGGATTTCTTTTATTTACTGTGTCTAAATAGGAGCCCCATTTCTCCATTTCTTTTTCTGAAAATATAAAAAATAATATTTTACAATAAATATTAGTAAACTGTATTAGTAACTTGCCACAAATAAGTATTAGCAATACTCAAGTATTACTTTTAGAATTCAAAGAGCCTAGGGGTATGAAATAATCTAGCCTGCTGCACAGTAGCACTCTATAATATCCCTGACTAATACCAGCGCAGCTCCTTTCCAACTCCAGCAGGAACCCACGTCTTCACTAGATAACTCTTCCCCTAGTGAACCTGTCTGCCTGCTTAAAGATGTGCAGTAGCAATCTGCTTCCCTAAAACACTCACTGAATCCCCAATGTTACCCCTAATTTAGGATCTTTCCAATTTGCTCTGAAATTCTTGCACAGAATCAGACCCCACTGGAGAAGCAGCAGCCCACGAAATTTGTATATATTCGCAAGGAAGGCTGGAATAACAAAGCATGGGTCTATCCCGAGGAATATCATCTGACCTGTCCTGCCAAGGCCTTCCAGGCCGCAGTGCACCCTAAGAAGGGTCAGCCCTCTAGCCTGTAGGTGCAGAAATCAGATTTTATAAAGCCCCAGAACTGAGTGGGCTGAAGAAGCTGACCTGTGTCCAAAAAGCTGCACAGAAATTCAGGACCAATTAATTCACTCAAACAAAATATATTGCTGCGGTCAAACTGATGAGATCCTCAGGTGGTACTGCCAAAGCCATTCCCAATGTGTAGGCTACAGAGAAGTCAGCTTCTTTAAAGGCTGTTTAGAGAGCAGAGCATGAGGACAAAAGAAATGGTTTAACAGCGTCAGACACTGAGAGTCTAGCATGTCCACCTCTGCAACCGAGACTCCGGGTTTCCTGGTTCGGGAGGGAGGGGGACTCCCCACCACAGGGCACCCTGAGAACGCTGGAAGGTAGCATGGACTTGACTTTCAGGAGCTTCTTTTCCCGAGCTGTAACCCTTGTCCAGAGGTAAACGTTTTTTGTCCAGACACACGGTTAGTCCAGTTTTACACCGACATAGCTCTCCTTCGATCTGCAGTGTGTTGCTTTGGTAGGTTCTCTGAATGGCATCTTATTCCAAGCTTTTTGGAGAGAAAAAGTCAGGAGTAACAGTAAACATACACATACAGCCCTCGCTGAATTGATTTAGTCTCTAAAATGCTGTGCCTGGCTCTGCCCACTCACCTTAATTGACTTATGAGCAGGTGAGCCCATAGTGAGGATAATTGCCACGCCCGCTGTCTATGGCCCCTCCTGCCTCTTTCCCTGTAAGCACCGGGACAGAAACAATAGGTACAGCTGTGCTTTAGAGAGACCCCTCCCCCACACACACACACACACACAGCTTCTATAATTCTTGACTTGAGTTTTGACTAGGAATGGGTTAGTCCACTCAGATTATACTAGAAATTGTTTTCCTAAAAGGGTCAGGATATCTTTTTTTTAATAGATTTTTATTGATTTCAGAGAGGAAGAAGAGGGAGAGAGAGAGAAACACCAATGATGAAAGAGAATCATTGATCAATTGCCTCCTACACATCCCCTATTGGGGATGGAGCCCACAACCTGACTGGGAAAAAAACAGTGACCTCCTGATTCATAGGTCAATACTCAACCACTAAGCCATGCCCCAGGCTAGAGTCAGGATCTTTTAGAACAAACCATTTATAAACATTTAAATAGAAAATTACTCAGATATTTTCAACAAAGAAAGAAGAGTTTCTACCATTATCACTCTCTCAGAGGAAAGAGCATAACCCTTACATTAAATCTATTTTTATAGGGAAGACAGAGAAATTGATGTCAAAATCATCAGCCACTGGAGGGAACATACCATACAGATTTCCAGAGTATAATTATAATAATAATAAAGCTCTAAATGCTTTATTATTGCTTGAATACCTAAGCATAAACATCAGGATTACAAATACAATGGTCCATACACATATTTGGTTAGAATATTAAATTTCTGTGTCTCTATTTTTCCTCATATACTTAAATTTCATTTCTAAAAATATGTCTACCGCATTACTAGGAGCAGTTATATATTCAGGTTTTCAATCAGCTGGTATACTTGGTTGGATTGACTATAAATTTGTTGACATATATTGATGTTTCCTCATTTTCTTGCCCAGGGATCATTTCTTCCACTCATTTATTTTCAATCTCCCTACTTTGGTGTTTGACAGAATCCCACAAATAGAGCGCGCTGAGCTCATGAGGGATGGTGTAAACTATTTAGCAGATTTGATGCTGGATACGCTCCCCCTCCCAGGTGCTCACCCTGGCTGGGTAATGAACTTTGTAAAAAGATGCAGCTTTTACCACACCGAGGCAACAGACTCACTCCCAACAAGCTCCTGTTTTGCCCTTGGTCTTCAGCTCATAATCGTGAATATGGTGCAAATCCAGAAACAAACAGTATGGGGTGAGGGACAGAGTTGAGAATAAAATAACCTTCAAAACAGATTTTCAGTTAAGACAGTTCTTGGTCTTAACAACTGACAGAAAGACAAATCGCCCCAATGAAGGACTCCGGGACTGAAATCCCAGCCCCAGCTGAAAGGCAGGGAGGTACCGAAAACACTGCTGCATGCAGGTGTGTGGAGGCACTGGAGGGTTGCTAACGAACTCTAAATAGAAGTGCTTAATAGTTTGCTGTGGGGACAGATCCAGAAATACGAGGGGAAATCAGTGCTGGCTCGTTACCTCAGCAGTGGGGCCAGCAAACCCCACCGCTAGGTCGTCTTTAAGCAGCAGGTGCCTGGTCTGACTCCGCTCGCAGCCCCCAGAATGAGCCACGTCAGCCACCCTGGGTTCATGCGTGATCACAAGGTGCATCTAAACACCGTGGTGTCCTACTTCCGCCTCGGTCACAGAGCCCCAGAGTGGACATTTCACTCAGCACAAATCCATTCCAGTTTGGTGCTTGCTTACTGCAGCTACAATTGACACAAAATTCCAAAATAGTTTGGAAGAATGGGAGAGAAAAAAAAGAAAAGAAAAGAAATGTATGCCTATGCCTATGCTTAGTCTTTCCATGGAAGTGTTGCCTTCAGTTTAATGGAAAATGTCATAGTAGGAATACAACAGCGCCAACAAAAGGTCACCTGTAAGGTAAAGGGTCTCAGACACAGAACAATGGATAACCTCAGCCCCTCCAGCATCCTCATCGGAGATCCTTTATGAATGTGGGTCTGTAATTTGAAATATGGCCCCTCATAAAAAAGTGTGTAAATATTTCCACACAAGAAAGCACTTATTTAATAAGTTATTTCAAACTTTAATGTTTTGCAGTGGACACCTAGATCATGAAATGTATAGATAGTTCACAACTTCTCTTAAACATTAATAATACGTTTGTCTGATTCACTAATACCAAAGGTATGTTCTTTCTCCTGAAGATTAGGCTTATCATCCATGAATGTCAGTAAAAATGTTAAAAACACACTATAATTTAAAAAGTATACTTGGAAATAATAATCTATTCATAAGCTATAAGCTTAGTAGTTCATTCTCAGTCTTCCATTACTGCTGGCCAGTTACTGTGGTGATGAAGGATATTTTAGATTGACATTTAGAAAGTTACATTTCCTTTGTGTTTGGGAAAGAATTTTAAAGTATGTCAGGTCTCAGGTCATAGAAAAGACTCAAAGTAGGCAAAACTTTATTATAAAATGAACATACAAGGAATCAAAAGACTGCTTAGAGGTGACATTGCAAAATATGAAGCAAAAGTATTTGGATTAACGTACGTCGGAAAAACATTTTAATATCTCTAGGAAAATATGAGAAAACAAAACTTCCTAATGACAAAGGAAAGGGTTTATTTTAAAACACAAGATTTTTTTTTTCTTTATCACAAGTTTAAATTGCACGTAACATTGTTAACATGGGCCAAATGTTTCGCATTACACACACTTACAGCATTGGGTATGTTCTGTGTTCGTGTCTACATAAGCGATTATGAAATAACGCTCGCTCTTTCAATCGCTTTACTTTGGCATTAAGAAATTGTATGGGTGCTAGCAAAATTCATGTTCACAGTAGATGAAAAAAAAAAAAAAGCCTGAAAGGAAACATTTGTTGAAATTTGCATTCAGTTTTGGAAAACATCTGCTTAACCACTGAATGCAGCCACATTTTAACTTTTAAGCTCCCTCATTGAGAACGTATCAACGTATTGCAGCAATTTTCTCTGAGGGGCATTGTGCTAGGCTTTCATATTCAAAAAATAGGCTGTTTTTTCTTGGATTATTTTTGTGATAAATGTACAGTCTCCACACAAAAACATTAAGGCTGTCGGCCAACTCATGGGCACATTACTGGCTGTTGAAGATGCAGGAGACTGCATAAAAGCATGAAAAGCTCGGGGTGATTTCCAGCTCCCTCTCCAAACACAATTGTAGGAACGTCCGTCTTTCAATTCTCCCTTTCTCTGTTAGCGTGGCCTTTCAGTTCCTGCCCTTTTAAATCTCTTTACCTACTGTACCTTTGCTTCCTAATGTCCTGCTTGATCTTACCCGGCTCAGAAAAGTATTGACAGGGCGCTTGCTTTGATCTGTGTCCACAGAGAATGCTAACAAATTGGAAGAAAGCGCCAGAGAACACCACGTCCCTTGCCCGGAACATTACAACGGCTTCTGCATGCACGGCAAGTGTGAGCACGCCATCAACACGCAGGAGCCATCCTGCAGGTAACGCTCACCTTCACCCAGGAAAGGTGGGGGCGAGCACGGGGACCCCAAATGCTGGGCCTGGGCAGGGCACTGGACGCCGTGTGGCCCGAATAGGTGATCAGCAGCCAGATCTGATCACCTTCTCCCACCCACATAGGCCCCACCAGGAACCTGTGAAATGTGTGCGCCTTGCACACCCAAGTGCTGTGTAACACGTCATTACATACATACTCTGGGTGTTGCAAGCTCCTTAAAGACTCAGGCTCCTCTGTTTCATTCTCCCTCTTCCCCGTGGACTTAGGACAGCACTTGGCACATAGTAGGTGCTTCATAGTAGGTGCTCAGTCTCAAACAAGTGGGCGGGGAGCCTTCCTGCCCCAGGGCAACCTAGTTGCCTCTAGGAGGCCATCTTTCCCTAGTCCCTGAGGCCTCAGAATAGGGGTCATGGCCCTTAGTCTTGCCAGGCATGCGTTCTTTTCTGTGGTCTTGCTATCCACCAGCCTTGTTTGGTGAAGCAATAGCAATCCCTCCACAGACCCAAACTCGGATGAGACACAGAGAAACCACTTGTCTGGACTTAGTTAGTAAATGTACACATCTGCCCTAGCTGGTTTGTCTCAGTGGATAGAGCTTTGGCCTGCGGACTGAGGGGTCCTGGGTTCGATTCCGGTCAAGGGCATGTATGTTGGTTGCGGGCACATCCCCAGTAGGGGGTGTGCAGGAGGCAGCTGATCGATGTTTCTCTCTCATCCATGTTTCTAATTCTCAATCCCTCTCCCTTCCTCCCTGTAAAAAGTAGTAAAATATATTTTAAAAATAAATAAATTTAAAAAAAAAAATGTACACATCTGCTCAGTGTTCCCAGAGCAGTGTTCTTCCAGAAATGGTAAAGCCAGAATAAAAAGCCAATGCTGGTTTATTAAAGGTATACACACGTGACATATGATGAAATAGGTTGTGTATTGATATACATTGAAAGGAGTTTTTGGCCGCCAGCATGGCTCCATGGTTGAGCGTCAACCTATGAACCAGGAGGTCACGGTTCCATTCCAGATCAGGTCACAGCTGGATCCCCATTGTGGGGCGTGCAGGAGGCAGCTCTCTCATCCTTGTTATTTTTATCTCTCTCCTTTCTTTCTGAAGTCAATAAAAATATTTTTTTTTTAAAGAAAGGAGTTTCTCTCTCTCTGTCTTTCCTCCTCTCTGCCCCTCCACACTCTTCTCAACAACTGTCTTCCTCTCCTGTTTCCCTTCCCTGAGTCACTAGCACCTGCCCCCCTCCCTCCCTAAGTCAAGCAGAGTGAGCCTCACCAGAAGCTGCCCCCAGCCTCCCCCTCAGCCCAGTAGCCGTGAGAAAACACTTCCAGGCAGACAGGAAGGCCCAGGATGGAGTTGGGAGAAGTTCCAAGTGAAGGACTAAATGGTTGTACAAAGTCCAGGACAGGCCGATCCCAGGGGGTTGCTGTCCGGGAGCTGCTTCCTGGCTTCACTGTCAGAGCCGCCTCTGGCCCAGGTGCTGCCTGAGCTTCCGGAGGGGGCGAGGGGGGCAACCTCAGGCTCGGGACGGGCCGCTTGCTGGGCAGACCCCGTCCCTGCAGCATCAGCATCCTGGAAGCTGCCTCCCTGGTGTCAGAGGCCACGTCCAAGCAGCAGGTAAAGCGACTGCTCACATGGTGCGCCTGGCCCAACATGCCTCAGCACCTGTGCCAAGGGAAGCATAGAGAACGCTCCCCACAAAGTGTAAGTTCAACAGCGCCTCTCGTTACCTGTGTCAGCAAAAAGAAGCCCATCTTCATGGAATCATGCCGACAGGTTGCTCAAAGAACACGTTACATCAAACATAAAGTTCACCTGGAAAAAACAACAACAACAACAACATAAAAGGGAGAATTCTCAAACTCTCCTATTGTGTGCATAAAGAGAAACCACGTTATCTTTGAAATCCAAAGCTCGGAGAGGTCTTTCTGAGAGTAGGAGGGGAGGAGTGACGCCTGCTCGGTAGCGTGTTCCTAGAGAAGGGAACGGGAACCCTGTTTGGTGATGACGATCAATGCTGAGCCCGGCGGCTTCGGTGACCAGCCGTCCTGTCTTCCAGGTGCGACGCCGGCTACACGGGGCAGCACTGCGAGAAGAAGGACTACAGCGTGCTGTATGTGGTGCCCGGGCCCGTGCGCTTCCAGTACGTGCTCATCGCGGCCGTGATCGGGACGGTGCAGATCGCCGTCATCTGCGTGGTGGTGCTGTGCATCACAAGGTCAGTGCTGCGGGGAGGGATGCCAGACTGGGTGATGGCCCGCCCCCTCATGGACGCTGCGGCCATGTCCGTCTCACAGCCACATGGAGAGGCGTTGGTTTTCATGCTGGAGTAGCACCAATTATTTCTCTCATTCTGCATTTTGATGAGAATTATTTATTTTCTAAGCAAAGGTCTTTCTTCTCTCTAATGTGTCATGGCAGTCTTTGTGTAAATATACTCTTCAGCCCTAGCCGGTTTTGCTCAGTGGGTAGTGCACTGGCCTGCAGACCAAAGGGTCCTGGGTTCAGTTAGGACCTGCATTGCAGGCTCTTCCCTGGCCTGGGCCCTGGTCAGGGGTCCTGCAGGAGGCAACCAATCCATATGTTTCTCTCACATCAATATTTCTCTGTCTCTTCCCCCTCCCCCCACTTCCACTCTAAAAATCAATGGAAAACTATCCTTTAAAAAATAAATATACTCTATTTTTACTAGGAAAAAAGTCAGTCTTCATTGACACTATTAATATACTTATTTAAATGACCACTGTTTCCTTACTTATCCAGGTCAATGTGTTAAATGAGGTCAGAATAGATTTTAAGCAAGGCTTAGAAAAGTATTAAATTATATCTCTCATTTATGGCACTTATATTTCCTAGTGTAATTCTTAGATATAATCATTTTTCACACATTTGATATAAACAACAAGTACATTTTTATCTTAACAATATAGCCTTTGATCACAAAACTCAAAGAAAATTGTCCAAATGAGAAAAGTCATGTTCTGCTACATGAAAACTTTTCATATCTGGAAACGTGCAGCAAATATCAAAACCCCCAGAGCAATCAAATGGTTATTGTTTCCCAGAGAGCAAAATTGTGAGAGATGCAGAGATTTCATCCAGTTTCAACAGGAGAGAAATCCATGATTAATTAGTGATGCCTGACATGGGCTTGGAGCAAAGGATGGAGGCCTGGTACTTGTTTAACTTGACTAGCATATAAATCCACGGTAACCAAGACAAGAATTAGCTGCTAACCCAAAAGCACACGGTTTATGTCCCATCCAACAGAAACATGATTGAAGATATTACTTTCATCCCCGTTTCCTCTCCTGGAAAAAAAATTTCTCAGGACGTTTTCAAGGTTTTTCCCACATTCACAGGGCATTTAGACTGTCAGGTGTTTGCACAGCTCTACTGTAAATCAGAATGTTTCCCAAAAAAAAAATTCTTTTCAAAAGGGGAGAAAATGAAAGACAGTATCATATTTTTAGAAAATAAAGACCATGACACATCTCAGTCTCTGTATTGCACTTTCTTCTTGAGGATAAGTGTGGCATTTTCTCTTGAAAAAGACAAAATACGGTCCATAAATCCTTGCCTGGCCTAAAGGCTTAAGGGAGATCATCGACTGGAGCTCCCTGCCACTCTGAGCCAAGCTGGGTTCATCAACTGACTCGCACGTGTAGATGCCAAGTGAGTCAGTGGATTATATTAAAATAGATCCTGGGGACCAGAAAGATGACTGAAGAAACCAAAACGCTGAGTAGAAAAGATAGAAAGGAACCTAAAACACAGCCCACTACACCATATTACTCTGAGGGTTTTGAGCTTCCTAATAGCTAAGCGATATCAGGATATGGAAAACAACATTTATATTTAGTAGATCTAATCTGATAACAATTGAATTTGTTACTTCCTGTACTCGCAAAAATGAGAATGTTAAGTACTTTAGCAGATGTTTTTGAGTCTGTTTTTAATCACATTTCCATTCCCATACACAATAAACACAACTGGAATGCATAGGGTCCTTACCACACCAGGGATTGTGTGTATATATATTATGTGTGTATATACACACGTACGAAAAGAGAAAGAGAGAGGCATACATTTAAAAGCATTATGAAGAAGGTGTAATTATCCCTACTTTCAAGAGAGGGACTCTGAGGTATGAGAACTTACAATTTGCTGAGCATATACAGCTGAACAATAGGGTGGGGATGGAGGGCTGCCTATTGTCAGAGCTGTGCACTTGCCCCCTGCTCATACCGCCCCCTTACCGGTCACAATGCCCCATATTCCAATGGTCACGGCAACCTCAACTGAGCTCCAAATTAGAGCAAGCCACTTCTTCAGGGCAAGGTCATTATCATGATCTGTGTTAAAACAAGCAAAACTTAACCTTCTGTTTACTTTTGAAGAAGAGAAATAGCACATGAACTCAGTTAGCATTATTGTAATGCCTTGTATAAACCTGTCTTATGGTAGCCAAGTCTTCCAAAGTCTTTCCAGGAGTCGAACTAGTCAGCAAACTACACTGTTCCCAGAGTGGATTATTTCAATCTCGTGAAAATATTCTGCTCAAAATATTTTCCAACTAGGCTTTCCAACTAGGCCACGCCCAACCCCCCACCCCCACCCCCTCCACACACACACACACACACACACACACACACACACACACCAAACCCTCCTTTCTTGGTAACCTGGACACGTGTGTGTGTCAAGATCTACTCCAAAATATCCAGTTGCTAAAAGATTTAAAATATTGCACCAAGCAGAGATCCCTTTTTTCTTTTCAATTTTTTAAAAAATCTCTTTATTACCTGGATTCTCCTATTTTCTAGTTTTCTTCCTTTTCTCCTCATCCCACATTCTTTTATTTTCTGATTTCTTCCCCTCATTTTTACTACTTTAGTTAAGCACCTGCCCTCCTTCTAAATTCAACATTTTATTTAAAAATATAAGCATCTAGAGACATGAAAGAGTTGCTCTGTTGAGAAGATGGGTTTTCAACCTTTTAATCTCTGGCTCCTGCTTGCTAAAATGTGACTCCCAGCTCCATGTTCATTTGGATAGCTTTACCATCCCCCTCCCCAAAAGAACCACACACAAACATACTCTGGTACCCACAGCTTATTACGATAGGATTTTTATGAACTTTACCTTGTTGTTCTCATTTGCATCATCAAAGCATTCTTGTATTACATGACAAAAGGTACTAGGTCAGAGCTTTTCAGATAATTTGACTGAATATTAGCTTTTCATAGAGGCTGCATAATTGGGACCAATTTATGTCCTTGGCGTATGGTATTAATGTGAAAAATGATATTAGGCTGAAGCAGTATAATGTCTCTTCCCATTATATGTCAGATATTAGCACTTGGCTCATTCTCTAGTTTGATGGGATTTAAACTTGCAGTGTTGAAATGTCAATAACATTCATCCTTAGGACATTTAAAGTACAAAATTGTCGAAGACCTTTCAAGTGAGATCAGAGAGGCTCACAATTTGTTTGATTGCACGTGCTGAGTCATTCTTTGTGCTTTGGTGAGTCAGCAGTTGAAGGCCTACTAAATGCATTTCTCTTCAACTCTTCAATGAACCTAACGATGACTGCACCTTGGCGGTACTACTAGTACATTCTTTCCTCTGAACTATTTTAATAACTTACTTAATCCATAACTTCGCTGTGAGATTGTAGGACCAAACTACAGGTGATAGCACTGGACTAAGTCTGTAAACTTTCAAACCTTCTAGGAAATGCCCCAGAAGCAACAGAATTCACAGGCAGAAGCAAAACACAGGGCACTACAGTTCGGACAACACAACGAGGGCATCCACACGGTTGATCTGAAGGGAGCATGTCGCCCAGTGCGTGGCTGGACTGCCGAGAGCTTGGACTACACATACAGTATTCTAGACAAAAGAGTAAGACAAGAGATCTACACATGTTGCCTTGCATTTGTGGTAATCTACACCAATGAAAACACGTCCTACAGCTATATTTGATTATGTATGGATATATTTGAAATAGTATACATTGTCTTGATGTTTTTCTGTAATGTAAATAAACTATTTATATCACACAATATAGTTTTTTCTTTCCCATGTATTTGTTATATATAATAAATACTCAGTGATGAGAAAAAATGGCATTCTTAAATTTGCGGTACCTCATAACTGTAAATAAGATCGAGACAGTGCGATCTGGGCAGGCTCAGTATTTCATCTCTCTCCACATCTTGAGGCAGAGCATTCGTTTAGACAGGACTCAGTGGCTAGGTTTTGAGTGATTCTAAGATCAAGGGAAATAGTGGTTATTGGAAAAGAGGAAAAAATAATTTACTTTATATTGAGTGAGGATAAAATATTTCAGATCTTTGAATCATCTCTATTTTATCAACTTTCTTCCCTGGTCCTCCATTTTCATCCCCAGAGCAGAAAAATCTCTGGCATATAAATTCAATCAAAGAAGAAGGGAATGGAAAATGTTTTATCACTCATAACAGAGAGGGCAAGCATTTATTGGTTTTTATTTGTGAAGCATCTCAGAATCTCCCAGTAAGTGCACGTATCCGAGGGTCCTGAACACATTACATGTTAGGAATACACAGAGCGCACAATCTGTTCCATTTACAGGTGGAATTAGCAACTATGGGAAAATTTTAATAACACCATTAAATGTTTAACACCAAAATCATGAACTCTTTGAAGCCCCTAGCTATATTTGTAGCATATAGTTCTTTAAAAGAAGTTGGAATCACAACCAAATACCTCATGAATAGTTTTATGATTACTGTATCACTATTATTTGAAATGAAATGGAACTAAGGTGATGAAGTTCTTATATAATAAAAGGCTAATATGCAAATCTACTGAATGGTGGAACGACCAGTTGCTATGATGCGCACTGACTACCAGGGGGCAGATGCTCAATGTAGGAGCTGACCCCTGGTGATCAGTGTGGTCCCACATGTAGAGCGCCACTCAGCCAAAAGCTGGGCTCATAGCTGGCAAGTACAACAGAAGTGGTGGGAGCTTCTCCTGCCCCCATAGCAGCACTAAGATATCCAACTAAGGATATCCAACAGATAACCCCCAAGGGCTCCAGGACTGTGAGAAGATACAGGCTGGGCTGAGGAACCCTCTCCCTGCTGAAGTGCACAAATTTCATGCACTGGGCCTCTAGTATTTCATAAAATAGAAAAATATGTTTTAAGCATATTTATATAACAAGATAAAATAAAAATAAAAAGAATCCCATAGCATCTGAGAGAGCTTAGTAGGAAGTTTGTGGATTTGAAGCACACAAATATCTAGGACTAATTCATTTTGGAAGAAATTAACTAAAAATGTATCAAAGAAACATAAAAATAACAAATCAAATAATTGCCTTTTTATTATGTAGTTCTTTATAGCTTTCGGTAGCTATAACAAAGCTTTCTTTGTCTCCTTCAAAGGACCTCTGTGTGGACTAAAAGGAGAGACACTCCTATGTCAAAAAAGAAAGAAAGAAAGAAAAAAAGACAAGGATCAAAGCAACACATTCTGAATATAAAATATTCAGTGAAAAATAAGTTTCCTCCAGTGATATTTAAGATATTTGCTAAAACATTAAAAGGTGACAACCTACATAGGAGCTGGGACTCTGTGAAAGCCTGTTTAACTGGGTTAGTGTTCGCTTTGAGAAGTGTGAATCTCTTGGCATAGCCACCATTCAGCTGTTCCCATAAACTAGTCCTGTGCCTCTAGTACAAAACACACTCGATGTAAACGTCTGCGAGGAATTTTGGTTTGGAAACAGGTGCAGAAATGTAAGCAGCCCTAGTCTCCTTTAGTAGACAGGACTTGTAGCAAACAAGCCCTTCTCCTAAAGGAAGAGCAGAAATGCAACATCACGGGGCTTATCAGCCTTAAAAGAAACTCCAGTTTACTGACTGGCACTTTTTGTGGGGTATTCTTGGACAATTCTTATTTTGAGAGCAATTATCCTCATAGTGAGTTGAAATTTATTGCTCTACAGTTTCTACCCATGGCTCCTCTTTTTTTCTCTCTGGAGCAAAGGAATATGAAATATGTATTTAAAATGTCAGCTCAGATGTCACATTTCCCACTTTCCCCCACAACCCTCCACAACCCGTTTACAAGTATTTTCTTCTTCAAATGAAATGTCCTCAATGTCCTCATCTGATCTCCGTTTGTGTGTGATTCCCACATCTTCCTAGCACCTGCAAAAGCCTTCCTCGGACAACCTCTCCTCAGTCAACTTCTTCAGGTGTGGAGTTCAGAACTGCACGGATAGCCACAGGTGTGGTCTGACCAGCATAGAATGTAGCCAAACTTGCAGAAAACAGTTTCACTGAAAGCCATGATCTCTACATTCATGTCCTGCTGGGACCACAGCTTTCCACATCTCAGGTCTCCGCTCGCTCATAACTTCCATCTCCGTAATTCCAAGATTCTAGATGCTCACACCCAGTCACCATGCTTTTATTTACTGTTGCTACCCAAGACCACGTTCGCTATTGTTGCTACTGATCCTAACTTAAAGTCAAAACTGGAGCCTGCAGGTCACCCCGCAGGAGAGCAATGGCCAGCTACTTCTATAGCTGCCCCCACTCCATCCCTCCACCCACCCCCTCACTACCCACCCAATGTGGTGGAGGTGGGGCGATCACAGGCTTCTGGGAGCAGGTGATCTGGCCATACCTGGAAAACAGTCCGTGTCTCCAGGCAGCCATGGGCAGTGGCAGGAGGGACATGCTACCACAGGAAGCACCAGCCCTGCCTGCAGGACACAGTGCCCCGGGGAGGAAGGGCCAGGACTGCTCAGCGGAGCCAACCTTCGGAAAGTGCGGTTTAGTTTGAAAGGATGAGTAGCAGGAGAAACAACTGCTCTGCAAGTGGAGGTTAAGAAAAATGGGCCCAGCCGGCGTGGCTCAGTGGTTGAGGGTCAAACTATGAATCAGAACGTCACGGTTCGATTCCCAGTCAGGGAACAGGCCCAGGTTGTGGGGTCCATCCCCAGTAGAGGGCGAGCAGGAGTTAGCCAGCCAATCAATGATTCTCTCTCAGTGGTGTTTCTATCTTTCTCCCTCTCCCTTTCTTTCTGAAATCATTAAAATTAAAAAAGAAAGAAATGGGAACGGAAGTCCCATGTCCCCTCTCTGCCTTTCCAAGTGTGTGGCTGAGTTCATCCCAGGCCAGCAGAGCCCA
Source organism: Pipistrellus hanaki (assembly GCF_964339955.1). Taxonomy (NCBI): domain Eukaryota; kingdom Metazoa; phylum Chordata; class Mammalia; order Chiroptera; family Vespertilionidae; genus Pipistrellus; species Pipistrellus hanaki. The sequence goes on along the minus strand of NC_140510.1, from coordinate 68,582,369 downwards.
CCGCCCAGGCCTGGGGGACAGTCAGGATGAGCCCCAGAGACTGGGGTTCACCCACCCACGTCCCCAGAGTAGCAGTAGATTCCCTCCGAAATAAGATGCTCATGCATGTTTGTGTCCAGGGTCAATGATGTGTGATTTACAGGAAATTAACCCTCCTGCTTCCTTGCAGCTGCATGGGGTTAAGAGGAAAGGGCTTTTCCTTGTTGAACAGCAGATGGGGACGCACAGCCTCTCTGCACTGGGCCTGGCCAGTCGCAGGCTTTCCTCCCTCCGTCAGGGCGTCTCAAGGGAGTGTTTTGTAGCAAGGATCTTGGGTTCAGAACTTCTGCATTCCTCTCGGAGTTTAACTCTGGGTAAAAATCTCTCCCTCTCCCCTCTCCCCTCTCCTTTCTCCCTCTCCCTCTCCCATCTCCCCTCTCTGTTCCCCCTCTCTCCTCTTCCAGAAGCAGCTAGGAAAATGCGTTCTTCAAAGGGCAATCTGGATCCAAGCTGCTCTGGCCAAAAAGTGAGGAAAAGGCTGTCTCTTTTCTCATCACACATCTGTCGCTTTTCCGCATCCCTTTTGCCACAAACATGAGCACAGTGCTCCCCAGGCTGAGACTGCGGATTGATTGCACATTAACAGGGAACTGAAAGTGAGCTTCCCCCCCAGCCCACACCAAAAATGCCATTTTCTCCCCCAGCTTCTGCCAGACCCCATGCCAGAAACCCAGGACAAAGGCGAGTCCTGAGCTGAGCCTGCGCAGGAAGGAAGTGATGGGTGGCAGCAGGGGGACAGTCTATCCTCTGAAGCTCAGTGGGGCCTGAAAACACCCCGAGAAGTTGCACAGAATCACCAAGGGGGCTGAGTGCCCACGGGCTGGCCAGCCCCCACAGATGGACACTTTCTTTTGCCACATTGTCAGCTGTGGAGAGCGGCCACAGTGTTTGGACAGGTCCAAGCCTCGGACTGAAGAGAGGGCCCAGTCCTCTCGTGGCAAAGTCACATGCAAGTCCCAGCCTGGAGGGCAGAGCCTCCCAGTACCACTATAGCCAACAGCTGCAGCTGTAAGCTTGCACCTATGGTCCGAACACGTGGTCTCACGTGCCTGAGTGGTGTGGGCTGATAAATGGTCCCAGGTGCCTGAGTGATGTGAGCTTGATAGAGTTCAGGTGCATGAAGTTGAGTAGGATTGAAACCCAGGAGAATGTTGGAAACATCTTGGCCACGCCCTCACTGTGCCTCGTGGCATCGGCTATAAAATAAAGACACAGCTTGTGGGCATGGGCGCTGTCTCTCCATCAGAGAAGCAGTGTCTCACCGAGACCCAGCTTTCATTGCCTTGTCTGTCATTTCTAAGCCTTTCAGCTGCCCCCACTCAGGGTCACCCCTGGCCGCCTGGCCGTGCTGGCGCAGCACAGTCAACCACCTGTCCACCAAGTGCACGAAGAGGCAGATGCCACAAAGAAGGGCTTTGAGGGGGGAGAGACCAGAGAGCCTGTGAGAGCCTTGGAAAACTCATGCGGAGCAAGATCTTAGACCCCCACCAGACTGCGTGGAAGTCTAGTTTGTAAAGAATTTCAACTTTTAAATTGAAGTTAAGCAAATTACATGTTATTTTCAGAAAAATATAAAAGACCGGCCAGTGTGGCTTAGTGGTTGATTGTCGGCCTATGAACCAGGAGGTCACGGCTCAATTCTTGGTCAGGGCACATGCCCTGGTGGTTGGCTCCATCCCCAGTGTGGGGGTGCAGGAGGCAGCCGATCAATGATCCTCTCTCATTGATGTTTCTATGTCTCTCTCCCTCTCCCTTTCTCTCTGACATCAATAAAAATAAAAAAGAAGAAAAATATAAAAATACCTTCCTAACCCAGAACCTGAGTTAATGTTTTAAGCAACACCTGCAAACATGATGCCTAATTACTAAATACCTTATCACACCACGAACTTCTGTGAAAAGGTCATTAAGCAAACATGGCATTTCATATTTGGAAGCACATGATAATACTGTTCAAAACTATTATCCTTGCTCTTCCCTGCCTGGTTATTCAGGAGCAAAACAGAGAGGAGAGACCTTCCGGTCTTTGCGCCCAGGATGTCCTCCATGGGGGAGATTTCCCATGACACCTTTGGAAAGGCCGGAGCTGATCCGCAGCTACTGAGAGTGGGGGGAACTGGCCCAGCCATCTGCACGTGCTGCTTTCTTTTCATCACTGAAACGGTTTCTGTCAGGATCCGAGGCTTTAGAGAGATGAAGGCATTGATTTTGTTTCCCTTCTTTGAAATGCAGGTCTTTCTGTTCTCCTGCGTTCAGCCTCCCTGGCACCAGCAGCTTCCCACTGTGCCCGGTGCTAGGAATCAACCTTGACTTTTCCTTCCTTTGATCCTTAATTAAGCAATCGTTTCAGTGTCCAAAAGCCTCAAAAGCTAGAATTTGAACAGTGACCACACTCAAAGGAACACTATGCCAGATTTGACCCTGACATACAAAATTGAAGCTCCTTATACTTAAGACTAATTCCCCCGCCCCCAGCCCCCCCCCCCCTTTTTTTTTTTACCTGAAGGAAATAGAATAAAACTGCCCTTAAAAGGACTGACTTTTTCTTTCTGGTTACATCTGACGATGTTAAGAATTGTTATTATGGTTTGTTGATTGATTGTGATATGCATGACGTAAATGAAATGATCTTATGACTAAAGATGAAAACACAGTAGACACATAATGATTTTCAACTCATCTTTTAGAGGCGAGGTATTGTTTGGGGCACTTTATGAACACTGTTTTGCTCATTTCGTACCATGAGCCTCTGAGACACTTATTAGAAGGTTGTTTGGGTTTTGTTTGTCTGTGTGGGTTATTATTGATGACTTAACTGTAAAGTAACTTAGAAAAGCAGTAAATAACTTGGTCGAGGTCCGAGAGCTACAATGCGTCATGGTGAACATTTGATCAGACCAGAACCCATTCTGCTCCGTGGCATCATGCTGGTTTGTTACTTTTGGTTTTAGACTCGTGTGTCAGAAACCACTATCTTTTAAGCCAGTGTTTCCCAAACTTCTCTCATGGTGAGAATCACCTGGTGGAGTTGTTAAACTACAGATTCCTGAATACCAACTAAGAAGTGCTAAACTAGAATTTTTGGGAACATATAGGTAAAATTGTATACTTAACTAGTGCTTAGTAAGCACTAGTTAAGTATACAATTTTACCTATATGTTCCCAAAAATTCTATAGAATCTGTAGTTTAACAACTCCATCAGGTGATTCTCATCATGAGAGAAGTTTGGGAAACACTGTTTTAAGCTAACCTGTGGGCCAGCCAAACACTTGTTCCAATAGTGCTGCCGTTGCTCCAATCGCTGTGGAATTTTTGGAACAATCTGGACTTTTTTAAAGCACCGCGGGACGTGGTACAAATTGTTAAAAATTGGGACTGTCCCGCCAAAAGCAGGACATCTGGTCACCTTGCATTATGCATGAATCAGCAGATGTTGGAAAAGACATGGCTTAGAAGTTGCCCGTCTCCACAAGAGACCCCACTGTCTAAGCAGACAGAGCAGAGCTGCTAAAAGGGTCTTGGCCTCTTTCTCCTTTTCCCCTTCCCTCCCACCCTAGAGCCTCACCAGCTTGCAGGCCGCACCCTGGCAGGGAAAGGATGTGACAGGGCTGGACGTCACAGTCATGACAACCCAGCAGCCACCCTGGGCTGAGAGCTTGACCTCCTCTCTGAGAGCTTCCAAGGGCATCCACTCCCAGGCAGGCTGAGGGGTGTTCAGTGCCTTTTGCCACCCACCTGGCTTGTCACCTCATGTGCATCAGATACATCCGGGGTACATTCTGTCCCTCAATCAATTTAATTAGAAATCATCAAATTAAGAACCACTTGTTCCTTCTGAAAGGCGCTAGAATCCTAAGATTCATTTGTGGAAGCTGTTCTCTTTCCCTGCCTCTCACTGTGTCCCTTTAACACCTGGGACCAAGCAGCAGAAGGAAACACGGCCTGTGGCCCCCAGCACGGGCTAAGAACACGGGATGAGAAACCAGAAAGCCCAGGTAGAACATGCGGGAAGGCGTAGTCATTACTGGAACCCCCAGGTGGCATGCATAGACGCTCTGAATAGTCAGGGCGGGAACCTCCCTTTGCTTTATGTCTTATTAATATCGCCCATGTCTAACCTTTTCTCAAAGACGGGAAACTTGTCCAGGGCCCAGAGGTGAGCTGGTACATAAGACAAAATTCAAACACTAATCCAGGCAGGACTCGACGGGACCGAGGGCACTGCGTCTGGTTCCATTTGCTCAGGACCCGGGTCCGGGTTCTGTCATTCTCCCTTCCCTGCGGGGACACAGGGACAGAGGAAAAGGATAGCTCTCGAAGAACATGCTCCGAAGCTAAGAGGCAGAAACTGTGAAATGAGGCTGCTTCAGGCGGGTCAGCTGTAAGGAAGAGGATTCCGAGGAAATGACCGCAGCGGAGGTCGGCACAGACCCCTCTCCGGGGACAGAGCGTGCCTTCCTCCTGAGCTCCGGCCTGTGGGGCAGTGCAGGGTGAGGGGGGAAACGCATGTTAAATGGCCCATTCCCAGGATCTCTATGGCAATCCCTGCTCGTTTTAAAATTTCAAATGAGTCGAAACCGGTTTAGCTCAGTGGATAGAGCGTTGGCCTGCAGAGTGAAAAGTCCCGGGTTCGATTCCAGTCAAGGGCATGTACCTTGGTTGCGGGCACATCCCCAGTAGGGGGTGTGCAAGAGGCAGCTGATCCATGATTCTCTCTCATCGATGTTTCTAACTCTCTATCCCTCTCTCTTCCTCTCTGTGAAAAATCAATAAAATATATATTTTTAAAAAATTTTCAAATGAAAAGAACCTGCCTCGTTAACGGTTAATAACGATGATCGGTAGGTGGAGGCCACAGCCCTGAACCTCTACAGGCCCGAAATGTGCTGGAGGGAAAAATCCCTGCAACACTCCAGGACACTGCACGGGTCTTAACTGCCCACATTCCAGTCGTATGTCCACAGATTTATTATTTCAATTGGATGGCTCCCTCCTTCCTGGGGACAAGAAGAATAACCAGGGTCCGGGGAGAGCTAGCTGCGCCATGTTTGTCATCTGAACAGGGTCCATTCAAGTGTGTCCTGGGCCCCATGAACCAGTCCAAGAAGAAGCTGCAGGATGGAACAATATTAGGAGCCACAAATCCAGAGCCAGGGCAGCCTGAGGGAGCAGTAAGGGACTGGCCAGTGGGAGGACCTCTGCTCTGAAGGCGGGCACCATGGCAGCGGTGCCTTTGATCTGCAAGAGAGACTGGCTCTGAGGACACGTGGAAAGGAAATCCAGGAAGCCCAGCCGTGAATGAGAAAGGCACAGCGACTCTGTGTAAAACAAAGTGGCCAGGTTATGGTGATCTCTGAACGCATAATAACCTGGCCACTCAGTGTGTGTGTGTGTGTGTGTGTGTGTGTGTGTGTGTGTGTGTGTGTTAGAGGCCCAGTGCATGAATTTGTGCATGGGTGGGGTCCAGCCTGGCCAGGGGGAGAGGACATGGGTGGTTGGCGGGCCTGCCTGCTGGTCAAACTCCTGGTAGAGGGGACAATTTGCATATTAGCCTTTTATTCTATAGGATATACACTGAGTGGCCAGATTATTATGCGTTCAGAGATCATCATCATCTGGCCACTCAGTGTATCTCCACAGTGTTCCAGCTGAACAGCAATGCTCACAAAATAGGTAGCTCCTGACTGATTGTAAAAATGCATGGCTTCAGCTTTTCTCATTTCCACTCTTGGTACGAGTGTTGAGTTTGGGGTTTGGGGTGAGCTGGGGGAGGGAAGCAGAGGACCGTGATCTGGAAGTACACACACCAGCTTTGGGAAGAGGGCGTTTGGCACAGATTTTACCAATCTCTCGTCTGGGCCCCCAATGGCCACAGCTCTGGTGGCCAGGGACCCCCGCACTTGCTCTGGGCAGCAGGGCATGTGGCAAGGCAGGCGAGCACCAGGTGCAGCGCCAGCTGCCTGTGTTAGGCTGTTTCCGTGCCAGTCACGTGCCCTGCTGGCTTCTGAAGGTGTGAGATCAGCGAAGAAACACAGGAGTCTGAGGACGGGGCAATCCCGGAAGCGTGCAAAGTGACGGGGCGGGGCGGGCGAAGCTCCTGCCTGCAGCGCTGGGTCAGGTTTACATTTCGGGAGAAGGCCCACCCCTGTGAGTGACCCCAGAGAGGCAGGCATCAGACAAGCGAGGTCTCCACGTTTCCCTCCACGGCCCACACCTGCTGAATCCAGGCCTGCCCGCTGCCCAGTGTCTCACAGAAGGTGCTACGAAGGCAGGATGCGTTTGCTGGCCATCCTGACGAATGCTGAAGGAGAAGGAGAGAGGCAGAGGACTCCCCTAAGGAATCGCTTTCACCGCAGCCTTTGTAGTTCTTTCACAGTCTTGGGGATTTCCTCTCCTTCCAGAATGGAAACGGTGCCATTCAGATCAGCCATCGAAGATTGTATGAGTGAGTGAGTGTGTGTGTGTGTGTGTGTGTGTGTGTGTGTGTGTGTGAGACCAATCAGGCCTTATCGCTGTTCAAATGCATGGTGGGTCCCAAATCACTAGAAATGGCTTGTGGGGGGAGCTTTCAAAAGTGCACGCTCTCACAATGGAAAGGTGGATCAGAGCTTAGAAAAATTCAAACAACAAGTAAAGTTCTATAGTCATAAGAAATCATTTATGTAAATACAAAGGATTCAGAAGGCGCCATCAGATTTAACTATTGCAGCGCTGTGCGCTTACCTTCCAGCCGCTGTGACAATGTCATGCACTTGGAAAGCAGGAGTGTTTATGTAGACGAAGTCACTCCTACTCCAAATGACCACGTTGAATTAATGCCATTAAAACTGCCACTGGAGAGCGCAGTGACGTTCTCTGGCGGAATAACAGCCCCGTTTCTTTTTATAAATGAAATTTCAGCATTTATTTTTTGATCTTCCTCAGATCTGGAAAGCTGCAATGTTTCTGTTTAAGACCCTCCTTATGCTACGTGAGAGCCGTGTTCTCTGACAGCATGAAAATACGCCCAGACAGCCTTTCTAATGGCGACTTCCATGCCGCTGCTGTCATTTCACTGAAAAACAACGGGTGATGTTTCAGCTTATCACCTACAACAGTGAAGCCACCGAACTGGTATTTATGTTCCCGGCAGATGACACGGAAACAAATATGTTTGGAGTACCATCTGCACCGCCTCGGTCTCTCCCTCCACGGCACCAGAGAGCTGTGGGAGCTCAGCCTTCGATGGATCGCAGACCTGGGACCACGATGGCATGCGACTACCCAAGAAAGTGGGGGAGAGGAGCAGGGAGGCTGGGAATGGGGGTGTAGGGTTTGTGGCTCTGCAGGAACCCTCCATTCTGCAACCAGAGCTCTCCCTGCCCTTGGGCCTCTGTTTCCCACACTGCCCCCTGGTGCCTTGCCTCTCTGCCACCTCTCCTGCAGCTCCTCTGGTCTGACCCAGCTCTCCATCTCTGCCGGTAGCCCCCTGCTGCTCAGCAAACCCCAGAATACTCTGCGCTGGCCTATGTGGGAGGGCCCCTTTCATGGGGAGGGGGACCCAGAGAGACAGACAGCTGGGTGGGAGGAATGCCGGGTGGGAGGGATGCTGGGTGGGAGGGATGCTAGGTGGGAGGGATACTGGGTGGGAGGAAACCTAAGTGGGAGGAAAACTGGGTGGGAGGGTAGCCGGGTGGGAGGGCAGCCGGGTGGGAGGGATACTGGGTGGGAGGGCAGCCGGGTGGGAGGGAAGCCAAGTGGGAGGGATGCTAAGTGGGAGGGATGCTGGGTGGGAGGAAAGCTGAGTGGGAGAGCTTTGCTGGAGCAGCTCACCATGCCCAGCAAGATGGACTCTCAACGATGGGGCTGAAGGCATGTCTCTGAAGTTGTTAGGAGGCATTGTGTGGGAAGCTCTCTGTCATTCCAAAAGGATTAGAAATGAGAACTCCTCTGAATGGGCCAGTGGATGAAATATTGTAATAAATAAGATTTTTTTCCTGCTGTGACTCAAGTAAATGATGCCCAGCAATTCAGTAAATTCTACTCTACCTACATTTCCTGATGGTGGGATGGCCAGACCCTGTCTCCATGGGTAGAAACATGATGTGTCTTTGAAGTCTCTCTACCCTCCCCCCACACACTAACTGGGGGTTATCTCCATTCATATATCCCTTTAGAAGACAATAATAATTATAATAATAGCTAACATAAACTGGGCACTTAACTCTCTGACATAACTGGTGTTGAGCACCTTCCATGCCAGACTGACTAAGTTTTATTTGCTCCTCAGAGCCACTCTGCGTGTGTCATCACCCTGTTTGGTGCCTTCCCGTGTGCCTTGGGAGGTGAGCCATTCTGGTCTACACTTTTTAGGCTCCCTTGTTCTCTGACTTCTGAATGGGTTCAACTTACATGCACAAGTCACCGGGAGTAGATGGCAGGGAGAAAATGAGGCCAGGGTGTTATCCCCTCTGTGCCCTCCACAGAAAAGGTTGGTTGGGTCTGTGTAAAGAAAGCCCTAGCCAGCAGCCCTCTCCTATAGCTACTGATTCCTCTCCTCCTCCCTTCAGGCCTAACTGTTCTGTTTCACCATCCTTGTGCTTTGCCTTACTCCTGCCCACACCTCTATGAGCATTCCCTGTATTAACGCCTTCTCTGTCATCTGACTTACATGGGGCAACCACTCCCTACTGGAACCCTGACTGATACACATGCATAGCATCCACTCAGCAACATCATAAGGTAGGTACCCTTTGATAGTGAGAAAACTATGACTTAAATCAGTTTAGAACTTGCCCCAGTTCATCCTATATAAAAAAGAGGTAATATGCAAATTGACCATCATGCCCTCTCAAGATGGCTGCCTACAACCAGGCCAGTAGGGGGGTTAGTGAGGGTCGACCAAACTGCTAAACCAGCAGGCTGTGTATGGTAACCAGGCTGGCAGGGGGGCAATTGGGGGTGACCAGGCCAGCAGCGGGGAGGGGGGCGCGCAGGTGAAAGCAATTAGGCTGGCAGGGGAGGCAGTGAAGGATGATTAGACCAGTGGAGTTGGACAAGGGGGGGAGAAGGGGAAGAAGGGGGCAGTTGGGGGAGACCAAGCTGGCGGTGGTTGGGGGCAGTTAGGGGCAAACAGGCTGGCAGAGGGGGGCAGTTGGGGGAGACCAGGCCAGCAGAGGGGGGAAGTTGGGGGCAACCAGACTGGCAGGGGGCAGACAGTAAGGGGTGACCAGGCCAGTGGGGGGGGGGGAGGGGGGCAGTTAGGAGCCACCAGACTGGCAGGGAGGGGACAGTTTGGGAATGATCAGTCTGGCACTCAGAGGCAGTGTGTGTGTGTGTGGGGGGGGGTGCAATCAGGCCAGCAGGGGTGGGGCAGTTAGGGGCAACCAGGCAGGTAGGCAGGTGAACGATTAGGAGCCTGTGGTCCAGGATTGTGAGAGGGATGTCCAACTGCTGGTTTTGGCCCGATCCCCAGGATCGGGCCTAAACCAGCAGTCAGACATCCCCCAAGGAGTCCCAGATTGGAGAGGGAGCAGGCTGGGCTGAGGGGAACCCTCCTCCCCCCTCCCCTGCCATCACGCACAAATTTCATGCATCAGGCCTCTAGTATATCTAATAAATGCAATGGCCAAAATGCAAAACCCATTTTTCCAACTCTGAACCAGTGCCCAATATTGTCAAGATGATCAATACTAGCTTTGAGTTATATTTATTTTCAGCGACCAATATTTAGGGTACTGTATTATTCAATAATATTTTATTGTTGCATAAATCATTATTCATTTGTATTAGTCTTTCACTTGTGCTTAATATTGCAAAACACCAAACTCTTGCTTAGACTATTGCAACGATACTATATTAAAGATAATTTACTTGGTTTTACATAATGAAACAGTTCAAGTTAGCATAAGAAAAAAGGATACTAAACATCAGGTTGTGGTGGGAAGCCTCAAATACCCCTCAGGATCCCACTCCTGGTCTTATGTCCTTGAATGTTCACTAGATTTATTGACTAATGAACAGACTATGGCAAAAGTAATGAGATGTTACTTCCAAGATCAGATTCTTTTTTAAATGTCTTCTACTTGAACACTTGGTCTCCCTCATCCATTCTTGGATCACTGTCTCTGGAAAACACAGCCACATGTGGAAAGGCCTGGTTGATAAGAAACTCAGGCCGTCCGATTGCCACAGGGTGACCTTGGACATGAGTGCTTTCCTGGTTGACCCTGCAGATGAGTGCAGTCGCAGGAAACACTTGGTTGCAGCCTTGAGAGAGACCCTGAGCCAGAACCTCCAGCAAACAGCTCCTAGATCCTTGACCCACAGGAACTATGAGCTGATAAATATTTATTTTCAGTGACCAAGATTTAGGGTAATGTATTATTCAGTAGTAGATAACAAAGAGACTTTTATTCTGAGAGTAGTCCCAGAGAAATAGAATCTTAAGGGTGAGTTGTCCAAATTGGTTCTGGGTTCTATGAATCTCATAGGAAAGTAGGATGTGAAAAAGGAAGCAGCAGCATTCTGTAGCACACACATTAGCATTGCTGATCTGCTAGCGCACCTACCAGCATGAGGGATGGCAGGACTGCATCTGCTCCAACTGCCCCAGCATTTTCCCCTTCAGCCTGTCTGAATCCCTGGCCAGGTAATTGTGCTTTGTCCACAGCCTTCTAGAGACTGCTGAGCCAGCTCCTGCAATTGCAAGAGGTCAAATACCTTGAATATCTTAAATTCAAGTGTTTGGGCAGTGGAAGCTAAAGAGAAAATAAACAAATGGGACTATATCAAAATAAAAAGCTTTTTTACAGCAAAAGAAACCATCAACAAAACAAGAAAGCCCACTATATGGGAGAACATATTTTCAAATGTTATCACTGATAAAGGTTTAATCTCCAACATCTACAGACAGCTTATACAACTTAATAAAAGGAAGATAAATGATCCAATTAAAAAATGTGCAATGGACCTAAATAGAATCTTTTCAAAAGAGGGCAGAAGGAAGGCCAAGAGGCATATGAAAACATGCTCAAAGTCACTAATTATCCAAGAGATGCAAATCAAAATGACAATGCAGTACCATCTCGCACCTGTCAGAATGGCCAACATCAACAAATCAACAAACGACAAGTGTTGGCTAGGTTGCGGAGAAAAAGGAACCCTCGTGCACTGCTGGTGGGAATGCAGACTGGTGCGACCACTGTGGAGAACAGTATGGAGCTTCTTCAAAAAACTGAAAATGGAACTCCCTTTTGACCCAGTAATCCCACTCCTAGGAATATATCCCAAGAAACTTAAACACCAATCAGAAAGGATATATGCACCCCTATATTCATAGTAGCACAATTTACAATAGCTAGGATTTGGAAACAGCCTAGGTGCCCGTCAGCAGATGATTGGATCAAAAAACTATGGTACATCTACACAATGGAATACTATGCTGCCATAAAAAAGAAGGAATTCTTATCATTTGCAGCAACCTAGATGTAATTGGAGAACTTCATGCTGAGTGAAATAAGCCAGTCAATGAAAGAGAAACACCACATGACCTCACTAATTTATGGATAATAAAGAACATTATAAACTGATGAAGCAAAAGATAGATATAGAGACAGTAAAGCAACAAGCAGACTGTCAAATTACAGCAGAGAGGGTAGCGAGGTATGGGGGAGATAAGAAATCAACTGAAGGACTTGTAAGCATGCATGTAAGTATAACCAATGGAGACAAAACTCTGGGGAAAGAGTGGGGGGTGCCGAGACTGGTTTGGCTCAATGGATAGAGCGTCGGGTTGGGGACTGAAGGTTCCTGGGTTCGATTCCAGTCAAGGGCATGTACCTTGGTTGCGGGCATATCCCCAGTAGGGGGTGTGCAAGAGGCAGCTAATCGATGACTCTCTCTTATCGATGCTTCTAACTCTCTATCTCCCTTCCTCTCTGTACAAAATCAATAAAATATATATTTTAAAAAAAAAGAAAGAAAGAAAGAGTGGGGGGGTGGGTAATGGTAAGATATGTACACATATGGCCTAGGAAAGTCAGGAGCCTGTATAGTCAGCAGAAGAAGTGTGTTGAACCTCTTTCTCCAGCTCCACCCTAACCCAACACTAGACCACCAACTTCTCTTCTCAGGTCTCCCAACCTCAAATACCATATTCTTGAGAGATATTCCAAAGCTGGATAACCTAATTTATCCAGCTTTGGTCAGCTACCCCAAGTCTACTATGCAACAGATTGGTAATACTATTTTTAAAAAATGCTTAAAAGCTGAAGCCGGTTTGGCTCAGTGGTAGAGCGTTGGTCTGCGGACTGAAAGGTCCCAGGTTCGATTCCGGTCAAGGGCATGTGCATTGGTTGCGGGCACATCCCCGGTTGGGGGTGTGCAGGAGGCAGCTGGTTGATGTTTCTCTCTCATCGACGTTTCAAGCTCTCTATCTCTCTCCCTTCCTCTCTGTAAAAAATCAATAAAATATATTTTTTTAAAAAAATGCTTAAAAGAGAGAGAGAGAGAGAGAGAGAGAGATTTTCTAGAAAAGAAGAACAATGCCAACAGCCCAACAGACCATCACATGTTCCCAAAAGGTTTCCCTGTCTCATCTTTCTCCTCTGATTCATCCTACCCCTCAGGGTCATAACTCCCTACCAAATACTGGGGGCTCTTCTCCACATGGTCTAAAACTACCCTGAAGTTCAGATAAGTTTATGGATACTGTCCATCACCTACATCTAATGTGCACAAGCCACTTTGAAACCCAAAAAAAAAACTATATATGTACATAATTATAAAAGGTTAAATCTGGCCTTTTATTGGGATGACTTACGGACTTCAAGTTGAGTTAAGCTTTACAGTGGTTACCCAGTTGTCTCACTTTGATACACACTGTCGCCACACTTTGGTCAGGGCACCCTAAGTAGAAAGGCTACCTGGGGAGACTTTCCAATACTATTAACAAAGAAAATAAAACTTTCCTTTTTAATCGCATTTGCATCCTGTTCCTTTCAGTAACGTTTGTTTACCCAGCGGATGACCACCTGGAAAGAAGGAAGCTACAACGCCCTTGTCATGTGCTGCCCAAGGGCAGTGCGGTAGTGAGGATGTCTTAAAGGCACCTCGTAGGCACTGAATGGCTTGTTTCACACAAATCATTAGGTACACAAATGGGAACACTATACATGTGCTGAAATGTGCTTGAGCAGTTGTGCTAAGAGAATGTGTACTGGATGCTACTGTCCTCTGCGTCACATTGTCTAACATCTCATAGGCATTTTAAATTATAAAAATAAGGAAATAAGGCAACTAGAGTAATGGCTCTCAATGTTTTTTGTTTTATTGTGGTGTGTGTTTTTTTTCTGTGTTTTGTTTGTTTGTGTGTGTGTGTGTGTGTGTGTGTGTGTGCGCGCGTGAAAATCATCTGAATAAGTTTTTTGATAAAAATTCCTGAGCTCCAAACTGCAAAATTCAGATCCAGTTAATCCATAGCGGACCTGCAAATTTCAATATGTAACCGTCACCGCAGGTGAGCCTGATGAAAGACATCTTGCCTGTCCACACCTTGAAATTTTTGTGAAAATTGAAGTAAACCCAGAATTTGAACCAGTCAGTTCTTGACTACATAAACACAAAAATAACTCCTCATTCCTGTGAACCAAATCGTAACACCACGGCGTCCCATAGTCGGGAAGGAATGACATCTGACCTGGAGGCCTGCCTCTAGCGAAAAAGTGGTTCAGCCCCAGGTAAGAAAGGCAAAGGAAACCCCAGGAAGGAGGAGAGGCCAGCTGAGCATGTGCACCCTCAGCGTGGGTCCGGGAGCATTTTGATAACGAGGCCTGTGAAGCTCTGAGGTAGCGAAGAAAAGTGCTCTAAATGTTAGTCAAATGGGGGGGGGGGGGGGGGGGCAGGGAGACCATTTGTTTTAAGAAACAGCTTCTGTTCAGATGCTTGGAAAATGAGCCGTAATAGCATCCTTTCATTGGTGCCAACTCTGTGGGTTTGGTTGCATTCAGAATGATGTTATCAAACAACTGCCTTTAAGAGCCGTGGCCTGCTGCTGTGGCTTTGTGTCAGCACAATTTAACCTTCGTGATGTGTTCACAGAGGGGTTTCTGGGAGATGCTGTGACCGCCATGCTTTGCTTCCTCTTTTTGTTCCTCCACAGCCTCAAATGCCAGGTGTCTCTCAAAGCCTGTGCTTGGCACAACTGACCTGTCTGCTTACCATGCTCACACTTGAGGTGACGGGCTTTCCTGTAGGTTTCAAGGATGATGGAGCGGGCAAGACACATTAGCTTGGAGCTGCTGGAATTGAATGGCAGGTGCGTACGGAACTGACCAGGTGTCTGGCCAAGGGGAAAGAGATGCTCAAGGATTCCAAGGGCAAGACAGAGATGTGGGCAGGGGTGGGGGCAGAGGACAAGAGCTCCACGCTGAGTACAAAGGCCACTGAAAACAGAAAAGAGAGTGAACTGTCATTCCATCAGAGACAATAAAAAAAATGAACAAGGAGTGAGAGACCCAGAAGTCCGTGTCAGTTACCAGAGGAGTGGAAGGACACCAGGACAAAGACTAACATTCTTCGCACCAGTCAGCTGCTGGACTCCAGGAGTTGGGACAACAGAGCCTTATAGTCTTTCTGCCGAACTTGGCGATGTTTCCCAGGGCGAGGCCTCTGTGCTGCTGACGCCATCCGAGGCACTGGTGACAGATGCAGGCATTGCCTGGCTGGTGTGTCCCAGAGGCTGAGCATCAACCCAGGAACCAAAAGGTCACGGTTTGATTCCCGGCTAGGCCACAAGCCTGGGTTATGACCTTGGTCCCCAGTGAGGGGGGTGAGGGAGGCAGCCCACTGATGATGTTTCTCTCCCATGGATCTTCCCTATCCCTCTCCCTTTCACTCTCTCTAAAAATCAATAAAAACGTGTTTTCGAAAATGCCAGAACTGGACTCTGCGAAGGGCCTGGAGGTGACTCTCGATGGCGGGCACACCTCCGCAGCGACTCTGCTCATTCACTTAACTGAGACTCAGCGCGAGTGGCTTGAGCAACGGGCTTCCTTCCACCCTACCCTGTCCGTTAGAATAATTGCACAAATGAGATTTGAGACAGTAAACAGAGTCACCCAATGTGGGCATTGATCGTCAGTAAAGGGAATTCCATTCCCTGGACTTGCCACACGTCATTGCTCTATTTGACATCAAGCGTGAGTTCCCTAAAACTCTCAGCGACCCCCTCCCCACCATTGCTTTCAGTGATTTGAATGGAAGATGAGACCTGCAGCAATATAGGCAACAACATAAGACTCACTCTCTGTTATAGCTCCTCTGCTCGGGGAAAGCAGCAAGTGAGCATGCCCGGGCAGTAGCAGCGAGGGAGAAGGGGGAGCAATGGTAACTGCTATCTCCCCGCATACTGTTTAGAAAGGTGATTATAAAATTCCCAATCACTTGGTCTCAGGTGCCAACTTACACACAGGGAGCATCATCGCAGGGGGACCGGCGGCCACGTCACGCTGCCCTGGCTGAGGGTGAGGACAAAGCCCGGAAACCATCATCAACCCCGCTTTCCTCTGTGTACACGTGTGGCTTTGAGTTTCGCCCCAGAGTAAACAAAGCTGTCCTGGTACATTCCAGCCACGAAGAACTGGACACTTGCTCAAGTTCATGGAGGATCGTGTGTGCTTGTATGTTAAAGTAGCCTTGCAAGTCTTAACAGTTCTGGCATGCTTTACAGAGTTCCCATTAAGTCTAAAATGCTTCGGAGATTAAAAGGGTATATTAATGTTATTAGAGACTGGAGATAAAATGCCATGCCTTGCAGGGTATCTTAGCACTTAATGAAAACATTTTCATCACATTCTGAGTCCATTATGCCAAATCTTCATTTCATAAGCTGTGAGATAATCTTATTTTAATTAGAGGGTAGATACCAAGTACATTAGAGTAATGCAGCTAGTTAGAGTCATCAGCTTTCTTCCTGTCAGGTGAAATGGCTCCTTCAGCGTTTGTTACACTGATGTGCTACCACAGTGTCAGTAAAACTAAAATAAAATAAAAAAAACACCTAAATATATGTCTATAAATTCTGAATGTTTTAGAGCATTCAATGACTGTTTTCTAAGGAGGACCCTAGATAGGTCTGCCCTATCCAATATGGTAGCCATGTCACACGTGGTGACTGAGACCTTGAAATTGAAATGTGCTGTCAGTACAAAGTACACACAGGAGTTCAAAAATCTATTCAAGCCCTGACTGGTTTGGCTCAGTGGATAGAGAGTTGGTCTCGGACTGAAGGGTCTCAGGTTTGATTCCGGTCAAGGGAATGTACCTTGGTTGAGAGCACATCCCCAGCAGGGAGTGTGCAGGAGGCAAGTGATAGATATTTCTAACTCTTTATCTCTCTCCCTTTCTCTCTGTAAAAATAATAATAATAAAATGTATTTTTTAAAAAAATCTATTCAAAATATCTCAATAATGCATACATTGATTATATGCTGAAATAATTATATTTTGGTTATGTGGGCTAAATAAATATATTATTAGGATTAATTTTATCTATTGCTTTTTATTTTTCAAAATAGGGTTTACTAATAAACTTTTAGCTTCTGATGTATCTCACATTACATTTCTACTGGACACAGGTGCTCTATGTCATCTAAACAATGTGTGAGGTGTCTTCATATTGACTGTCTATCATCCATGTTGTTAAAGAGTAAACATAATGATAAGTGGCAGATTGGCTCCACCTAAATTCTGAATGAACTCCTAAACACATCCTACCCTGTCCAGTCAGCTCAGTGACAGAGTGGAAAGTTAGTCTCATAGCAGCTCCCAGGGAATTGCCACCAGGCAGGCCCACAGCTGCAGAAGGAGGTGGGATGGTGCCCCCAGAATCAGCCATGGAAGCAGTCCTGGGCGAGGATGGGACATGGAGCCCAGTGTCTTGTGGGAGAATCACTCTTTACCAGCCTCAGACTGATGGCCAGCATTCCAGCGGGATGGGGACAGCCTCAAGTTCCATCTCGTGGTCTTGCAATTCTTTCAAGGGAAGGGGGTAGAAGGGACATATTTGGGTAGGAAACATTTTCAAAGTAAGCAAACCCCCTCTGGAGACTGTGTTCAAGCTCCTTCTTGGAAGGCCAGGAAAACTGTGGGCACCCATCGAAACAGACATCGCTGAATCGAAAGCCACTCGTGCCAAGCTGGTAACGTACAAGAGCCATACAAATATTTCAAGTTAAAACGTGCTACCCTCAAAGGGAAGGAATGCAGAGCAGATAGGCAACAAACTGAGAACAAATGGTCCATGGAGCAATCAAAAAACACCTCACAAGGGCTCCAGAGCCAACACACAAAACCTTCAAGTACCACAAGTCAGGAAGCCAGCAAATGTGGAGGTCCCTGAGATGGAAAGTAGTGGTAGAGAGAATCTGTTAGTTATTGGCTTAGTCTTCACTGCAGAAGACTTTAGAAAGAGTTTCCCTCCATCTTGCTCAGAGGTATTAGAACAAACAATAAAAAACACAAGATTCTTCTGGACCAAAGTGACAAACGAAATGTAAATAAATCACCAGGACCAGACAGCTTCCACCTAAGACTTCCGAAGGAACTCGAGGGCGGGCTACGGAGCTGTGGACACAATGTACGGCCTGTTGTTATTAAGCAGCGATGGGAGGAGCATGGCAACTGGCCAGCATGCCTCACGCTCATCAGAAAAACTCCAGAGGAGGTTCTGGAAACAAGTCTCTCAGTCTTATTTCTAAATTTGATAAGGTAACGGCACCTACATAAACATTAAAAACGCAATTCCTATTAGAGTGTGGCTTAGATGAGGGGGAGTCTTGACTAATAATCTATGAGGGACATCTTTAGACAATTTTGGAAACTTAACCCAGATACTAAGCAATGTTTTGGGGTTTTTTGTTGTTGTTGTTGTTTTGAGTGTTTATTGTTAGAAACCTGAGTATTTATAAATAAAATTATATAATATTGGGAGATTTCATGAAAATACCCAAAAAAGAAAAAAGTTAGGAAAAAGGATACTTATAACAAGAAAAAAAAAAACAGACTGTTAGTGAGAAGGATACACAGTGATTTATTCTTTGCTTCCGACTTTTGTGTGTTTGAAAAATCTCCATAATAAAAGTAAACTTTAGTTAAGGACAGAACAGAGAAATATGTGAGCATGTGTCCAAAGGGAAACCAACGAGTACTGTTTATTTAGGTTTTTTAAAACTCTGACAAATTCCACCCTAACATTACACACACACACACACACACACACACACACACACACTGAGCTTTTCCAGTTACAATTAAGGTGCTTCTCACAGAGAGGGAATTGTAATATAGACCAAGGCAAAAGGGAAAGAAGAAGGGGAATTTCTCTGGATGATAAAGTGCTAATGGTGGTATCCCTAATGATCCAATTTTGTACAGAATTTGAAAGAAGAAGGAGGAGGAGGAGAAGGAGGAGAAGGAGAAGGAAGAGGAGACAGGAGGAGGAGGAGGAAGAAGAAGAAGACCACCACCAGTGGGGAAGTCAAGTTTGTAAATGACATAACACTCATGAAGCATCCAAGCTTATGAGGGGAAAAGTGCCCCACACCCTTCCAGGGCTGCCTAAGTGGAAAGAAGGGTGATAGAGGGTCCTGAAGGTGCATTAAAATATTTACTTAGAAAAGAATAATTTAGAAATCGACTGTCCCTCCGCCATGCCCACCAGCCAATCAGAGTGAGTATGCAAATTAACCCACCAAAGCTGGTAGTTAATTTGCATATGCAGGCATGGAGCGAAGACTGAAGACAGCATAGAAGGAAGCCAAGCACTGCAGAGAAGGGAGAGAAGTGAGACAGCAGAGACGAGACTGAAGCCCGTGGAGGGCTTCGCTCCCTTCTCTGCTTCACTCCTCCCACAGAAAGCCCTATTCTTATAGGAATAGGCCCGAGAAAGACTTATTCTTACAGGAATATTCCTGCAATGGGCCTCTAAAATATATACATAATATATTATACATATATACAGCTAATATGCAAAGTGTCCCCTTGGGAGTTTGACCAGAAGAAGGGAGTTTGATAGCTCACTATGATGTGTGCTGATGACAAGGGGTGGCAGGGAACATGGCAGGCAATCAGTGGCAGCAGCAGGATGCTGAGAAAATGAGGGAAGGAGGAGGCACAGAGGCAGGGAACCTGATTGGCCCTTATTGCCAGCCAGACCTAGGAACCCTACCTGTGCACAAGTTTTGTACACTGGGCCTCTAGTATATGTATAAGAAATGAGAGCCTACCAATTACTAAAATTCTAGGAAAATGTTAGGAAGTACTATGAACCATTCCTCTTAACATCAGCTTATTTTGCCTCAGGGCTAAAGAGAAAGACTGCTGATGGCTCCTGAAAGAGGGTTTCAGACATAGAACATTTCCAAGACCAGATATGTCTCAGCAGCAAGGTGTCTGCTCTTTTCCGTCACTACATCTTGGTGACAGTACATCTAACCTGAAGTGAAGCCTAAAGAGCCAGTAAAGGAAGTGAGAAGATCAAAATAGATTCAAACCTTTAAAAAATTTTGGCTTAGAATTACAAAGCTTGAAATATATTGTATGATTAATGTTTACTGGGGAAAAGCATATAAGTAGACAGATTTTGGCTTTATTCACCAATGTGTAAATTAAAGGCTATTCCTTGAAATATTAAAACTTCAGTTCTTAGACAAATACAATTAGCAGGATACTATGCAGTGAGAGCACACCTAAAAGTGACGTTATCAGCCCCCCAAGAAAGGGTAAAACTAGAAATATAAAGGGATTAAAGGAAACTTTAGAAAAATGTATGTCCAATTTACTGAGCATCACTGATGGATATAGAAAGCAAATCTACATCCTATATAATAAAAGGCTAATATGCAAATAGACCAAACAGTGGACAAACAGTTGCTATGATGTGCACTGATCACCAGGGGGCACGCATGAAAAATGGTGGACATTGGTAGCAGGTGGCAGAGCGCAGAATATGGAGGGAGTCGGCCGTGGCAGGATGGTGGAGCAGGTGAGCAGGGGTGCCAGACCATGGTGGGGCTCCAGTCGCTGTCATCCGGGCAAGTCTCTGGTGGTTATTAAAATTCTTTGCTCCCACACACTACCTGGCACTCATACCCACTGCTGGCACCAGTCCCGCTCGCATCCACTGCCAGTGCCTAGGACCAGCCACGATCACCCCTCAGGGCTTCTCCATCTCCCCCTGATCCTGAGGGGTGATTGGGGCCAGCAGCCACCTCTCACACCTGCTGCTGCTAACAGCCCCACTTGCACCTGGTGTCGGCACCTGGTGCCAGTCCTGATCGCTCAGCATGATCAGTGGGTGTGAGTGGTGGCTGCTAGCCCCAATTGCCCCTGTGGGCTTCTCCCCCTCCCCCTGCTCCTGAGAGGTGATTGGGGCAGCAGCAGCCTCTCGCACCCACTGACAGCATTGGCCCTACTCACACCCTCTGCTGGTACCAGCCCCAATCGCTCTGCGCCATCAGTGGGTGCAAGAGGGACTGGCCCTGTCAGTGTGTGGGAGCAGTAGCAGTGGAAGCAGGCTGTCAGAAGACAGGGGGCTGGAGGCTGCGGTGGGAGGGCCCAAGCGGGGGCATGGAGGATGAGTCAAGACCTGCCCCTGTGCCCACCACAGCCTCAGGGCCCACAGTTCCTTTCAAGATGCACAAATTTGTGCACTGGCCCCCTGGTTTTTATAAAAGAGAAAACTAAGAAGGACAAAATAATTTGCGATAATACCTTTTGGTGCTTCTCTCAGAATTGGAACAGTGCTAGGTGACATGAAAAATTTTAGAAGTTTTGTTGGATTAACTTCATCTTTGATTTATTGGTGTTACTTTTTCTTTATTATAATAAAAAATTAACTATTATGATATAAGTTGATATTAAATATCATATACCATAAATTTACTAATTATAAAGATAAAGGATAGTACAATTCATGTGGCAAAAAGTTCCCCCTAAAAATCCCAAATATTTATATTATGATCTGTTAGGTTATTTTCATACAGAATTTATTCACCAATGATTAGAAAATTAGTATTGCAAATAATTTTATTCCATTTTTTCTTAAAAGCTATAGTAATTTTATAAACATTGCCTTTTTATTCATTCTAATAGGCAGATAATATTCTTCTAAGGAATTAATGTTTCAACATGTTACTCATTACATGTCTTTTAAATACCAAAAAGCTGAGTATGAAATGGTTAGCTCATCTCATCAAATAACTAAGAGTGGTTATCCGACACTCCAGGAAGTTAATGTAAAATATAGGTTAGATGACAATAAAGATGGTGCCTATCAGCATATTCACTTAATGATCTCGTGCTAAAATCATTGCAATACTTTTTAACCCTGTATGATCTGTACTTAAAATCAACCAGTCATCACAATACAAGAGTAAGTATCTGTTTCAGCTCTGCTGTGCATAGCCTCACTTTACTCTAGGTCAGTGGTCAGCAAACTGCAGCTTGAGAGCCACATGCAGCTCTTTGGCCACTTGAGTGTGGCTCTTCCACAAAACACCACAGCCTGGCCAAGTCTATTTTGAAAAAGTGGTGTCAGAAGAAGTTTAAGTTTAAAAAATTGGGCTCTCCAAAGAAATTTCCATCGTTGTACTGTTGATATTTGGCTCTGTTGGCTAATGAGTTTGCCGACCACTGGGCTAGGTAGCTGGAATTTACATTGTGAACTTATCAGTTATGAAGTGAGGTCCCAGTGAAACTTCTTGTTCTCCCGCAGCAGGTGATGGTGAAGGCGAAGGGTGTCTGGTGCCTGGAGCGGCCACACTCTTGACCAACTTGCCACCATGTCCCGACTCAACGCCCAGACTGTCTCTACACTCCGTGGTGGATGTTAGATAAACAGCAAAAACACAGAAACCTCATCATTAGGATCAGCGGTAACCCTTGCCCAACAATAATCTTTGCCTGCTTGGTGTTCTAAGAAGAAAAGTATTCACTTACAATAGCTCATTAGCTAAAATGTTAAAAATGGCCATCTCTGGTTTTGGTTTGATTGATCATTTTAATTTCCTTTTTTATATTTTTTTTATTTTTCAGTTTCTTTTCACATAAATTAATTGACTTATAATCAGGCAAAGCATAAGGGTTAAAAATAGGTATCACAAATGTCCATTTCTGTGATCTGGAAGAAGTCTATCTAGTCAAGAATATCTCACTGACAGTCCAGGTTTTTAGGACTGGAGCTTTTATCATGTGAATCAACGGAAAAGATGAAAGGATTTATGGGGCTGCGCTTTAGTTTTTGATGAAAACATCTCACTACTTGCCATCTCCTGTGTCCGAGTGGCACAGACTTAGGGGTGCACTCAGCTGTCACAGTGCACACACGGCAGGCCACTGTCTTTGACAAGTGACTCCGCTGCGCTGTGTTCTGGATCATGAGAGGGGGCTTGACATTTTGGAGCCAAATGCCACAGAATCTCAAACTAGGGCTCTGAGAACTCTCAGGGCCCACGTCCAAATATCACGAGAGCCTTTTCTCTTCCAAAGGAGCGAAGTGGGAATTTCACTTAACTCCCTCCACTCAAGGAATCTCAGCCAGTTGCTTATGGCTGAGTGAGCGTACAGGGGGCTGCTGTATGCTGAGCACACAGCTATTTGCCGTGAAGCCATCAATCAAATGCAGTGGATAATAGAAATCCCTAAATAAGTGAATTATAGAAATCAATGAGTCTGCTATTCTTTCAGAGTTTAAAATCACTGGAAAATTTACCATGGATTCAGAAGGCAATTAAATAGCGGGGCATCAATATTCTCTTACTCACTTCGCAGCTCCTTCAGGCCTAACAGCACCGTTCAGCAAAATCCCAGAGAGACTACGTAAGGCAGAGTCCACTGGGGTCATCCCAGGAACAGCAGGAGCGCAGGCAGTGGTCAAGTAGCGTGAACTAGTCCATGGCTCCTAATTACAAGCTGAAGGGAAGCTCCTTGGGGCCCATCCAATTATACCTCCCGATAAAAACCCAGCTCTCACTTCCCTATTATCTCCATCATCAGGGCCAGAGGGAAATAAGACATGAAACCCCACAGGCAATCAAGGCCTCCCTCCGTAGCTGTGACGTGTCTCACTTTTCCTTTCATAGCACGAAGGGTAACAGTGACTTTTTGGAGCCTCATCTTTCCTCTTTGTGTCATCACCAGGCATTCTCAGTGCCTACAATTCCCAGATGATATTTAGTAAGGAGAAGATAAATGGCTCTGATAGTTATAAATCCTATAGTATGCCCTGAAGTGGCTGGGTTCAACGTATCTGATGGTGTGGAATCTGCAGATTGGCCTTGTGTAGTCTGAGGCTGGGGGGAGAATGTGCCTATGTAATTATGAAACTTCATTTCCAACAATACTATTGCAGCGCCCCCACTTAAAACCATGTTAGTAGCCTATAAAGGTTGCCTGTTACATACCTGGCTCTGTTTCATGCATTGGAGATACAAAGAGGGGGGGGGGGGAATTAAAAGTAAAGAGAGAGAAACCAACCATGGTCCTTCCTCAAAGAAGCTCCAAGCTGATGAGGAGGAAAGACGTGGGAACCAGTCATTGCCATGAAGTGTGATGGGCATGTTACCATGCAAGATACAAGCAGCACAGAGCAGGCTGAGTACATCTTTAAGAGGTCGGACCCAGAAAAGGCTCACAGGAGGTGATGACCTACCCATCAGTGGCCAGGAGGCCTTTGAAGGATCTACAACATTTAACCAACAAGGAACAGCGGGAAATTCATATGCAGGTCTTAGCATGTGCAAAGCTACAGAGCATAAAATCGCTTAGTGCTTGGGGACAGCTTGGTATTTGCGGAATAGCTTTGTAAATTTGTTTGTAAGTAATTTAGTGTGGTTGGAATGGAAAGTGAGCAGTGATCAGAGCCTCTGTCCTGTTAGTGTACAAGCCATCCATCCCTCCACTGATCAAGGGCTATTTACCGAGATGAATCCGATGGGCTTTCCTGGTTGGTCCAGCTCTAGTCCAGCTTCGTCCAGGAGCATGAAGAAGTCAAGGTGCTGAAGAAGCTCTGACTGTCACTCCTTCTTCGGGTGCTGTCTCTCTGGTCCTGTGCAGCTCACCTCCTGGGGTACTCCACTGTGACCCACACTCACCTTCCTAGAAAACACATAAAAGGAAAACTGACCCTGAGAGAGCCGATGTGTTTTTATGAAAATGTAATTACCAACTGGGCCTAATTGCGGAAAATACAAATCAAATTCTCTCCTCCCCCTTTATCCTGACTTTCCTCCTCCTGCACTGTATATCAAAGATGTACTCTCAGTGTGCACCCAAAGAATAGTTTTATTTTGTTGAATATCCTCTGACTATAGGAATTGCACTGTATTTATAACTGTTTGTGGCAGAGGGGTTTGCCTACTGACAACTAATGAACAGAGCAAGTAGTCAATCAGTTCCTCTGATTGCTACATTGAAGACAAGCATGGACACATGCCATAGAGAGCCAACCAGGTGAAGCAAAGGAAAATACTATACATTGTCTGCCATTTTAATAAAGTAAAAGCAAAGACATATAAGAAATCATAAACATTAGTCTTAACAAATATCCTACCTAAAAATAGTGCCAGGCAGTGTTAGTTACAATGACTCAGCTATTAGAAATGGGAAGTTTATTGCCTACACAAAAAAGGAAAATGTATTCTCTCCGATAAGAAGAAGTCCAAAGCTCTAAGGTTGACTAGACTCAGTGACTCAGCAATTACATCTTTGTTATTGGTCAACTTCAGGGTTTTATACCAGTGTGCCTCCTTCAGAGTTGTAATACCACATGATCACATACTATCCTAATGTCAGATTGGGAAATTAGGTCACATCTCTTTCTCATATTTTTCAGATCCCTTTAGCCAAAATGGTATCGTATGCCTGGTCCTAAGCCAATAGCAGTCAAGGGGACTGGACTTACTGTGATTGCCTCAGTCATGATCACCATGCCCAGGGGCTAAGGAAGTCCAGCTTCGTCCAGGAGCGTGAAGAAGTCAAGGTGCTGAAGAAAAAATTAGGGGATGGAGAAGCACATGCAGAATTTGCTGTTAAATAAGCAACTAATAGTGTCTACAATAGCCAATGGCATATTTAACTTCATCTCATTGCACTCATTCAATTTCCAAAAAGCCAAATACACAACAGGTCAACTGCTCTGTGCCATAGCAAGAGGCACACGGTATTTACTTTTAAGAAAGAAGAAACAGCCGAAACCGCTTTGGCTCAGTGGAGTGTCGATCTGCAGATTGAAAGGTCCCAGGTTCGATTCCTGTCAAGGGCATGTTCATTGGTTGCGGGCACATCCCCAGTGGGGGGTGTGCAGGAGACAGCTGGTTGATGCTTCTCTCTCTTTGATGTTTCTAGCTCTTTATCCCTCTCCCTTCCTCTCTGTGGAAAATCAATAAAATATATTTTAAAAAAATAAAAATATCTTTAAAAAAAAGAAGAAACAGATAAATAATACTTTTCCAAAAAAATAAGCAAATGAAAGAAAAATAATATGAGATCATAAAGAATGTTGAGCACCATGATCTTGGGATAAAAAAAAAAATCTTGCTCTGCCAGTGTGGCTCAGTGGCTGAGCGGCTACCTATGAACCAGAAGGTTGTGGTTTGATTCCCAGTCAGGGCATATGCCCAGTTTGTGGGTTCAATCCTCAGTGTAAGGTGCATAGGAGGCAGACAATCAATGATTTTTCTCTCATCATTGATGTTTTTATCTCTCTCTCCCTCTCTCTTCTTCTCTGAAATCAATAAAAATATTTTTTTAATCTTATGCTCAACTGTTGTAGATTGCCTTTCCAAAATAAATATTAGAATCTCAATGATTCATTTGGTACAATAAGTCCAAGTTCCTCCATGTATTTCTTCCATTGATAATAGAGATTGAAAAGTGATCATATTTAATATAAGAGACAAATAAATTTTAAAAAAAAAAGCCAAAGACTAAACTTGCAGCTATAGCTCTTATCATTATACTTGCTCTGTCTGAAATCCTTTATCCAGAATATGCAGGTTTTCACAAAGTCTTTGAGGTTAATGCTAATTAATTTGTTAATTTATTCAAAAGTTATTTTGGTGGGCAGAATAATTTAGTTTCAATCACAAGTTAATGCAGTTTTAAGAAACCTTTCTGGAATTCAGTGCCTGTCACACATTTAGCGTTAATACCACATTGCAATATTTAAGTTTATTAACATACAGTATTTCAAGCTATACATTTTAAAATTAATCTCAGACTAAATTGGAAGATTACACTCATTAAAGCATACCTATAGTTGAATATTGGGCATAACAATCACCACTGGTTGCCTAGCAACCCTGGACCCGCACTTATCCTAAACACTAATATAAAACTGGCCATGAATATATATCCACTTCAAGTCTCTGTTGCTAGAAAAATGCACTTTGCTGGCTATTAATAATTCTGCATTTTGCTATAATGGGGAGCTGAATTTCAATGAAGGGCCGGGAAGAGGGCGTCTTGGCCATTAAGCTGCCATCCACTCTCCAGCAGCCGTCCTAGGAATGACGCCCAGTCATTAAAGCAATGATGTCAATCACTGGTCATCACGGTTAAAATGAAATTAATATCAGATGAGTATCTCGAGCTATTTTTTTTAAAGCTATGTGGAAAATAGACCTTGTTTCCATACATCCTCATTCCGAATGGAATGTAAGATTAGATTAGGGGAGCCTGGGGCATTCTCAAGGCTCTTATCCTTTCAAACGCCTGAGGTGGGCCCCACAGTTAAAAAATGTCATCTCTCATCCCCTCGTCCCTGCTCGAGTGCATTACAACAAGTAAGCCTCCGAGTGCCCAGACATCCCTGGTCTGCACAGCCAGTTAAGGGAGCCTCCAGCCGCCACTGCCAAGGCGCTCTCTGAAGCAGGAGCTGAGCTCTGCCAACTGCTCCTGGCTCCTGCCCCCCCCCCCCCCCCCCCCCCCCCCCGCTTTGAGCCCCCTGGCTGGCAGGCAGATATGCTAATAGAATTCATTAGCTCTGGGTGACAGGCAGCTCAAACAGGACTCCAGCACTGCAGGCCACCACCCTGCCATATCAGGAGGCACCTCCAACTCAGAGGCCAAGATGACAGCCGTGGATGGGGCGCACTGCAGGGTGGGCAGCGGCCAGCAGGCCTGCCAGCGCCCCGATGTGATTCCTGGCACCTGGCGGCTTGGCAAAAGGCAGCGGTGATGACACGAGCTGAAATGCCAGGCGCTGGGACTGTCTGTGAAGTGATCGTTCTCTGGGGGAACAAGGGATACGAGGAAAAAGCTTTCAGGGACTGGCCGTGGGCCCGAGGGACCGGTTTCCAATCCAGCTGGTACTCTGCTGAGCAAGGCTCTCTCTGCTTGGGAAGGATGCTAAGGAGGCTGCCAGGGGGCAGGGGGGGTTGGGGGGAAGGACGAGGAAAGAAAGAGCCTTGGGAGTCAAATGGGAAGGGAACGGGAAGGAAGCGAGGGGGTTCAGAATCTCTGTCAGGAATCAAGAGAACTGACATGGCTCTCATTACTTAGTCTTCACATTCAACACCCCGGGGCAGGGGGTTGGGGGGAGGAGGAGAAGGGGCCAGGACAGGGGGCTCCACAGGCCAGGGAGGCCCAGAGTGGTCCACTCCCCGAAGATGCTGGCAGGAAACAGGGAAGCCTCTGGCACCCCGCCTTCCCTCAGGGCTCTTGGCTCTGCCAGGATGGACCTGAGAAAAATGCCTGAGAGCGCTTTCTGCAAGCTCAGTCCTCTGAGCCTCTGCATAGCATCCTGCTCACCAGGCAATTCTTTACATAGGAATGGGCCCGGGCTGCAGTCGGACCAGAAAGGAGTCATTGCTCGTTCCTTAGTGAATGCTTCTTCTTCTGAGTCAAATGGGAGGCCATTGGCTAAAACTGGGAAGCACGATCTTACAAACCTGCAGTCTCTCCCTGGACACAGGTGGGCAGCCAGCGCTCCTTGCTCTTCCCAAGAGAAAACAGCACCCGCTGCACATACACACACACCAGGCCTGGCAACCGAGGACCTTACAGGTCATGTCACCTCTGGTCTCTTGTTCTAAAATGTGAGACCCAGGCATATTTGACTCCCCCTATCACCCGCCCCCAACACATACACACACACACACACACACACACACACACACACAATGCTAGGATCTCAGAGAAGCTGTGTATTTCCATGTGCGCTTTTGATTTCCACATGTAACAAAGCCTGCCCATGAGGTTCATTAGCCTCACTCTTGTCTATTTCCTCGGAAGGTCTCCTTGGCCCCATCTCTCTTCTTCTTATCCTTGCTCTTTACCAAAGGTGCCCACTTACTGCTCCAAAGCCCAGGTATCTGTCCCAGCTGCAGGCCCCAGCTTCCACTGGCCTCCTGGGGCACTCCTGTACACCGGCCTGGCTAGCGGCGTATTTTGATCCACAGCCACCAATCTACTTGTTCCCCTATCCTCCCCTGAATTCCCAATTCCACGCATAGCATCGTTATCTCCTCATGCACCTCGTTCCAGCCTTGGCGTCATCTTCACTCCCTCCTGCCTCCCACACCCGACTGGATGAGAACTTTGCTGATTAACTAACGCTCAGGTCTCTTGCGTTAATCCCTGAATGCCATTCCCCATGCTTTCCTAAGCTAGGGGTCATGCTATGAGATAAGTGGTGCATTAAAAATAAAGCTGGAACATAACCACTGTGATATTATTTCAGTGGGAACATACAGTCTCTATCCCTGCTAACCGAGCACATTCCACTCATTCCTGACTCTGTGCAGGGTACCCCACGTTTCCACCCAGTCAGTTACAACTTTTGGGACTCCACTTCTCTTCTCCTTGGTACCTCAGGACCCGCTGCTGTTCCAATTTCTGCCCCCAAACCCTCCCCCACCCTGGGTTTTGTGAGTCTCCTAGTCAGTTTCTGTTACATGCATTGCTATGAAGTTTGCTTTTGAAAACATTAATCTAGGTGTGACCTACCTCTACTTAAAAATGACCATGCTTCCATCTCAGGCAGTTAATCTGGCTCGGCGGCATCTTGGTGATGTGGCTCAGGCCTTTGAGTCCGATTTTCCCTCCTCCCGTCCGCACTCTGATGTTCCAGAGGAAAAGTGTTCTGCTTTCATTTAGAACGTCCTGATTGCCCCACCACAACTTTCTTCTTGTCACTTTCTGCCCACCTTCTGGGTTGTTCAAATCCCACGTCCCTCAGAAGTAACTGCCTCTGTCTTCCCCTGTGAGCCAGCTGCTAGCTCAGACTCCCCCATCAGGAGACCAAGGCCAGTTAGCAGTCACAGGTTCGCCAGTATTCTTTCTTTGGGAGAAAGATGGCGGGTTTGTGTGTCAGAGCACTTTGTAAAACATGCCACATTCAGAAAGGCATGTAGCCATGATTCTTTCCTGCAATACACATGAAAAGTGAGCATCCTAATCATCAGGTTAGGAAACAGATACACGGAACTGGGAAACGGGCTTTACACTGACTTCAGGGTTTGTTAAAGGGGTGCTCTACACGCTGCCATCACCTGGTCTGTGTGTCCCCAAACATCTGAGGTGGAAACTAGTTGGGAAAGCGATGCTCCCCTGGTGTGGCTCTCTCCTGACTCTGAAGAAATTCTGGTGATCTCCTGGATTTTCCTCAATCGCATCTACTGCCCTTCTAGACCAACAAAGACAGGGCATCCAATGAGAAAAAGTCAGTTGCACTGGATGCAGCCGAGAGGAGCCGTCATGGCTGAGAGTGAGGCAGACAGCAAGTGCACTGTGGGCGGCCTCCCTTCAGGCCTCCAGGGTGCCCTCTGGAGGGGAGGGAAGCCCATGCGTGGAGACTCCGCCTCCCTGAGCTCTATTGCTGACTTTGTGCACTCATCACTCAAGTGCTGTTACCTGGCCCAGATCACAGGCGGTAAGGATACCAAAATGATAACACACATGCAAGTGCTTTACCAAAAAGCCCACATTCCGAATGTGACAGCTCACTCTGTCGCCTCAGTGCATCCATCCTCCCCGTGTGCAGACCTGGGTGTTGCTGGCCCATCGTTCTGTTCATACCTGCATGTCACCGTGACTCACACGGTCTCTGTGCTGGAGAAGTTGTGACACCCTTCACGGAGGACAGAATTGGAATCAGAATTTCAGGGCTGGAAGGGTCCACAGAGTGCGGGGCTGAGGGGATGCTAGTCTCCTCTGTGGCGGAACGGCCAGGCTGCTGCAGGCTGCTCTGTCCCTCCTGGAACGTCAATTAGTTCTCTTCCCGGAGGATGCCCCTCCTTGCCCATCCTTTAAGCGGTAGTTACGGGCCCTCCCAGGATGTTTTGTTTGTCTCCTGCTGCTGTGCCGCCGGAAACACAGTCTGGCATCCTCACTTCTCGTTCTAATTACAATCTGCCCTGCCTTCCGAATGGTCTCCAGAGGAGCGAAATGCACGGCCAGGAAAGACGCACAACACTGAACACGCAATGACGCGGGGGAATGACGACGGCAACAGAAAATCCATTGGATGCGTTTCTTGAAAAAAATCTTCAGAAAACACATATACCTTTAGTGTCACGTTAATGCTCAGTACAACACAGTTGGCACCAGGGTGGCAAAGTCAAAATTACAAGAGGGAAAAATGAAGATCTGTGCATGTAAAAGTGTGTAGGTTGCATACTCTAAGTGGAAGAAATATGGAAATTATAAAAATAATTTAAAAGCATGCAGCATAAAGGTCTTTTTAACTACCCAGTATTGTACATGTGCCATTGTTAACTACCTGATCGGCTTGTAAATCCATGGATGTTGGCAACTTAGTTTTCATGTGGTTTCTTTTTTTGTTTGTTTTTGGAGAAGGGCAGGATCAATCATCTTGCAACTTGTACAGACGAGATGCTTGATATGTGTGTGCTGAATGAAAGAACATCTGAATAAAGAGCACACAAATCATAGAATGATCAAGTTATTGAATGGATGAAATAATGTATTAAAGGGAAGGCAAGGGAACGAAATCATAAATGGATCATAAACACTCTAATGGGTTCAAGTCGCTGAAGAGTATTCTAATGTGGCTCAGGAAATGCTCTCTTTTAGCAAACGAGAGGCTATTGTTGTAGGTGTTTCTCTGCCTGCTCACTGAGGGCCATTGAAGCTCCATCAGTTCTCCTTTTCCAGGGGCACACCAGAATGCACCTGCCCGGGGGAGGATTATCCAGGCTGCTCACGTGAGCCTGGGACATACACTGATGCCCTGGGGTCAGGAGGAAAGGGTGGGGTCCCCCACAGCTTCCTCGGAGCACCTGCAGTGTCGCTGCTTGGAGTGGCAGCACCAACACTGAGCCGAAGCCCCCTGGCCTTTTTCACTGAGCAGCAGTTCTCACGGTTTCCAAACCAGAAGCAAATGCAACAAAGAACCTGCTCCAATGGCACCGCAGTTCTGCAGTCCTGGCTGCCCCCCAAAATGTGGGCGGTGGGAGGCAAGGGAGAACCTGTGGCACCACTGATGAAAGATCCAACCTGTCCCACCTGTGTGAGGGACCCCAATACTTCCCCAATATGCCCCACCTGTGTGAGGGACCCCAATACTTCCCCAACCTGTCCCATCTGTGTGAGGGACCCCATACTTCCCTAACCTGTCCCATCTGTGTGAGGGACCCCAATGCTTCCCTAACGTGTTCCACCTGTGTGAGGGACCACACTATTTCACCAAAGGACCAGGAAAATAATATAACTTTCTCCTGAGAAACTACACAGCATGGAAATGCAAATATGTCATCTTTAAGGCCAACAGCTACCTTGCCATCAGTTTGCTCACTGAAGCTACTTCAGAAGTAAAGAAATGCCCTGTTCAATGTAAAGCTCCTCCATCCAGGCTAATCATTTCTTTAAGTTAAAATGGTTTCCAGAGATCATTTCACCTGAGGGAAAAATAGGATGTAAAGAGATGAAACTCTTGTCAGGGACATGATGCTGGGAAACACAGAGCAGACCACCGCTGGTGACAACATTGTAAAAACCAACATGGAGGTCAAACTCGATTCCAGCAGCTGGTTCCCGAGAGCTGGACGGCGCATCACAGCCTGTTCTGTGGCTGTCTGCCTTATCTCAGGGCAGCCCCCTCGCCGATGCCCATGGGGGGGGGGAAGCTGCAGGCCCCTCACTGATGCCCATTGGGGGAGGGGAGCTGCTGGCCCCTCACTGATGCCCATGGCGGGAAGCTGCAGGCCCCTCGCTGATGCCCATGGTGGGGAGGGGATAAGCTGCAGGCCCCTCACTGATGCCCATGGCGGGAAGCTGCAGGCCCCTCACTGATGCCCATGTGGGTGAAGCTGCCTCTGGCCTCAGTACGGCCACGGCTCCCAAGCCCATGTGCTCGCTGCTCCTGCAGGACCAGCTGAGGCTTTGTGTGTGGCGCGGACTCAGAAGTTTCCTCTTGTTCCGGGTGCTGCAGCTGCCCCTGAAGAGAATAACACCGTCTGCAGACCAAAACCCTTTGCAGCTCCTCACCACTGGCCTCCGATGTCATGAGAAGGCTGTGAGGAGGATGCAAGCCAAGGAGCAGACCTGTGCTACAGCAGTGCCCTAGACACACTCAAATCCCATGCATATTGGAGGCCAGGGGTCAGGTGGTGCTGAGCTGTAAAGAAAGGCCCACATGCAGCTCCAGGACAGCGCTCCTGGACACTGAGAAGTAGCCACAGGATGAACACGTAGTGGCTGCCTGCTCTGTGTGTGTGTGTGTGGGGGGGGGAGGGGGGGAGACGAGGAAGAGAGGCTGGGATACCATGGTGAACAAGACTACAAGACTTGGACCTTGTCCTTGAAGAGTGGAAATAAAGCATTCCACAAGTAAGCATTCTCCTCATTCCACATCCTCCCCAGGCCTCAACTTTCCATAGAGAAATGGTAAAGACGTCATTTAAATGCGTTTTTCTTAATTTCAGAGAGGGGAAGAGAGAGGGAGAGAGAGGTAGAAACATCAGTGATGAGAGAGAACCATGGATTGGCTGCCTCCTGCACACACCCTCCCCTCCCCCTACCCATTGGAGATGGAGCCCACAACCTGGGCATTTGCCCTGACCAGAATCCGGGGTGACCTCTTGGTTCCTGGGTCGATGCTCAACTGCTGAGCCATGCTGGCTGGGGAAATGTGATTGATACCAAGGTGGCTCTTTCCACATGTGCCTTCAGAGGAACAGGAGAGTGAGTGGTGGCAGTGACACAGGTCACATCATCGGGGAGAAAGGAGCACTGAGACAGGGAGTTCAGCACATTGTTTAGCAGAGCACAATGATGGACCACAGCCACGCCGAGAAAGCCCCACAGTCCTGGGTCGGAAACGGAGGCAGCCAGGTTGTTCAGCATAAACAAGCTGGAGAAAATATCATTTCCTCTTTGGAGTTGCTGAAAGGCAGTACAAAGGGGAAAAAGGGAGAGGCTAAAAAAAAAAAAAAAAAAAAAAAAAAACAACAACAACAACTAGCTGACATCCGGAACTTCAGTGGGGAGAATGGCTAGGGGACTTTTGAAGAGTGGAGTGCTTCATTCTGGACTCTCTGGCTGTGAGATGCCATCTAACTTCTTGCTCATACCCGCTCCCTCGGTAAAATGCTGCCACACTCCGCTGCTCTCCTGATGCTATTTTAGGAAGAGGAAGGAAGACTCCTGGAGCCTGTGTCCCATGCCTGGGCTGATGCCAGGGAGAGGGAACGGAGTTTGCCACCTCAGTGTGTCAGTGGGGGGACGGCACCAGAATGTCACGGCGATGGGACCTCAGTTCAGCACTCTGGGTCCGTGATTTTTGGCTAAGGAAGAATTCAGAACCAAGACTCGAATCCAAGCAAGCATTTACTTAGCAAGTCGACGAGGTAGAAGAAGTGGCCATGGAGGAAGGGAGCCAGCTGGGCTATGTGGGCTCAGGAAAGTAGTGACAGAGGCAGAAGAAGGGCCCTTGGAACTTGGGAGAAAGAAGCAAAACACAGGCCTGAACGAAGAAGGCCCAAGCAGATTTATGGGAGAGAAAGAGAGCAGGGGCCTTCATCTTTAGGCTTTTATTTTATTTTATTTTATTTTTTAAAATATATTTTATTGGCCGAAACCCGTTTGGCTCAGTGGATAGAGTGTCGGCTTGGGGACTGAAGGGTCCCGGGTTCGATTCCGGTCAAGGGCATGTGCCTTGGTTGCGGACATAGATGTGCAAGAGGCAGCTGATCAATGACTCTCCTCATCGATGTTTCTAACTCTCTATCTCTCTCCCTTCCTCTCTGTACAAAATCAATAAAATATATTTTTAAAAATATGTGTGTGTATATATATATATATATATATATATATATATATATATATATATAAAATTGATTTTTCACAGAGAGGAAGAGAGGGATAGAGAGTTAGAAACATCGATGAGGGAGAATTATTGATCAGCTGCCTCTTGCACACCCCCTACTGAGGATGTGCCCGCAACCAAGGCACATGCCCTTGACTGGAATCGAACCCGGGACCCTTCAATCTGCAGGCCGACGTTATATCCATTGAGCCAAACTGGTTTGGGCTATCTTCAGGTTTTTAAAGGCGAGGATTTCAGGGGTGGTCTCAAGGGAGCATCTCAATGGAATATTCATCAGCTTCCAGGTGTGTCCTTGCAGGGTCCTAGTCTCCACTGATTGGCCAGCCACAGGGGAGGGAGTCATTAGTAAATGCATCTGGTCCTGATATCAGCCACGGAGTCACTCCATCTGGTTTTGCTGCTTTTCTGGGCCTGGACCGGAAACGCAATTGAGGCCAAACTGTCATCTCTGGTGTGATCAAAACTCTGTGTCTCTAGACAACAAACCCAACACTGTGTTCCCGAGATTATTTGATGCGGACAGAATCTCGTTGTCCTGCAGGCTTAGCGCTTAAGGGTGTGGTCATGCAAGGGCTCATATGAGAGTCACATGAAGCTATTCTCCAGCCCCCTGTTCCTCCTCCAAGGGGTCTACACATGACTAGAGACATGCCAGGGGAGGAAAGGTCAGGGGAGGGTCAAAACCACATGAGCAGTGATAGATAAGGTTGGGGGTCAAACATGCATGACCAGTGACATAGCAGAGAAGGGAGGTTACCCTGGGGTGAGATTTTTGTTTTCTACACAGCTGGACTTTCTGCCTGGTGATGTTATATTCCTGGCCTATCCTTCCTACTCCACTTATGTCTGTCTAACTGCCTACCATACATATATGTCCTTGGGAATATTGACTGTTTTAAGTTGGTTATTTACAAGCAAACAAAAAAAAAAAAGATGGGGGAAAAACCTTGAGCTTTTCCTCTAACTGCCAAAAAAGAAATTTAAAGAGGACCTGCTCTAGGAAGGGAACTACCTACAACTTCACATAAACTAGTGTGTGACAGACGGGCAGGAACCTAGCAAGAGCCATTGATCTAAGTCCTCTCTGAGTCCCATTGTTAAATATGGCCCAGCAGACATTTGTTCACTGAACATTTCCTTTTTCATCTCCGTGGGAATTGCCTTCCTACCATTTGAAGTCCTGAACCACACCCACCCTGCCCACTTCTCCTTAGCTCCAGATGGCATATAAGTCTCATCTGTGCCCTAGCTGGTTTGGCTCAGTGGATGGAGCGTTGGCCTGTGGACTGAAGGGTCCCAGGTTTGATTCTGGTCAAGGGCACATGCCTGGGTTGCAGGCTCAGTCCCCAGTAGGGGACGTGCAGGAAGCAGCCAATCATGGATTCTCTCTCATCATTGATGTTTCTCTCTCTCCCTCCCTCTCCCTTTCTCTCTGAAATCAATAAAAAAAAATAATAATAATAAGTCTCAACTGCCCAAAGTGTCCTCAGGTCTCATATTCTTGGGGAACCCCATTTTTACCTATGTATTAAATGTGTATTTTCTTCCATTAATCTCTCTCATGTTATTAGGTCAGCCAGAACCTTAATGAAGTTGGAGAAAAAATTATTTTTCTGCCCCCACCCCAGGACAGAGATAAAGGAACAGCCACGAAATGGAAAATAATCTGTAGAAATCAGAGCCCAGGATGATGAGATAAAGCCAATCTCCCTGGACATTCCTGGGGCAGGTAATGGTGTTTCCTTTAAGGTGACAAACCGAGATTCTTAAGAGCAACAGGTGGCATCTGGGTTGTATTTCTGTGGGGCAGAACCAT
Source organism: Pipistrellus hanaki (assembly GCF_964339955.1). NCBI lineage: Eukaryota > Metazoa > Chordata > Mammalia > Chiroptera > Vespertilionidae > Pipistrellus > Pipistrellus hanaki. The sequence goes on along the minus strand of NC_140510.1, from coordinate 68,546,186 downwards.
ATCTTTGTCTTTGTTTATCACATCATGCCTCTACAGGTGCTAGTCCAAACCTCCTAGGAAGAACTTATGAGCATCTGTGGAATCTATATATATAAAAGCCAAGTGGCCTGAACAACAGAATGACAGGTTGCTATGATGCGCAATGCAGGTTATTGATTGCCCCCCCCCCATAAATCCCTTGGTCCCTCCCCTCAGATGGCCTGCCCCTGATCAGGCCTCCCCACACCAATCAGGGATGGGACTGGCCAGCCAACCTCCCACATTCCCTCACCACTCAGCCGGCCCAGCTCTGATCGGCCCATTGGGGTGGGCTGACTGGACCCCACCCAAGTGCGAGTTCATGCACCAGGCCACTGGGAATTTATAATAGAGCGATGAAATCTCAGCACCCAACTGCCAAACAAAATCAGGGGTCGTCCAGGAGCCCTCAAGTCGGAAACTCAGGAGCTGCTTCATATACAGAAGAACAGGTCATTGTCCCTCAACTCTGGTTTCACAGGCTCCTGGTCATAGCTTAAGATTCCTCCTGTTGCCGAAACCAGTTTGGCTCAGCGGTAGAGCGTCGGTCTGCTGACTGAAAGGTCCCAGGTTCAATTCCGGTCAAGGGCATGTACGTTCGTTGCGGGCACATCCCCGGTAGGGGATGTGCAAGAGGCAGCCGGTCGATGTTTCTCTCTCATCGACGTTTCTAGCTCTCTATCTCTCTCTCTCTTCCTTTCTGTAAAAAATCAATAAAATATATTAAAAAAAAAAAAGATTTCTCCTGTGCAGGACCTTGGGATAGACTTAAGACAAAAGATTCAGGAACAATGCCTTCATTCCTGGCTCTCCACTCAGCAGACAGAAAACCCCATCACATTTGGAAGAGGTTTTCACTCAATCACTCTTAATCAATGTTACCTCATTTTTGGTATTTGAATTTGAAAACAGCAAAGACCAAGCTAGTGATTCTTTGGGTCTGAGTGGCATTTAAGGCAGAGCTACCTTAATGTCAGAAGGAAAAAAATAGATGGCACTTTTCAAATAGATTAATTTACTCTTACACAGAGTTATCTCTGTTCTGGTGAGATGATGCCAGAAGAAAAGTGAGGTTTGGGGCACTGATTTACTGAGCACAACCTCTGCCAGGCGTAGGAGATACTGATGTGGACAAGACAGAGTGAGCTCTGCCTCCACGGGGACAGCGTTATCCTGAGAGAGAGGCCAAGCAAAAGGAAGTTAAAATAACACAGATGGTGGGTGCCAGGTTTGGGGGGACAGCATGTGATGAGAGTGCATTGGCAGGGGCCAGCTCCGACCCCGGTCAGGCCCAGCCATTAAGAAGAACTTCCATGGAACTGGAGACCTAAATAAGGAATAAGGTTTGGCTCAAAATAAAAAGCAGCGTGAGGGAAAGTGTTGTGGAAAGAGGGAAAAGCATACATTTGATCAAAAACCCATATTAAGCACAGGGTCAATCTCCAATGGAATGCTATGCTGCTGTAAAAAGGAGTTCTTACCATTTGCAACAGCATGGATGGACATGGAGAGCATTATGCTAAGTGAAATAAGCCAGTCAGAGCAAGATAAATACCACATGATCTCACTCATTTATGGAATATAATGAACAACATAAATTGATGAACAAAAACAGATCCAGAGACAGAGGAACATCGATGAGACCATCAAACCTCAGAGGGAAGGTAGGGGAGAGTGGGGGTAAGAGGAGAGATCAACCAAAGGACTTGTATGCATGCATATAAGCCTAACCAATGGACACAGACACCGGGGCGGGGGGGGGAGGGGGGGACATGAGGGGATGGTGATGGGAATATGGATACATATGTAACACCTTAATCAATAAAGACATTTTTAAAAAAATAAGTAAAGGTTATTTCTAAATAGCAGCTTCTATTTCCTCTGCTGAGCGTGAGAGGGGAGATAGAGGAGAGTCTGCCTCCTCTTTGCCACCTTAGCTGACAGTTTGTTGGTGTGGGCAGCTCTGTCCAGTCCCTGAAGATGCCAATTCATCACAATACATCCTGTTGTGTTTAGGGGTTGCTATTTTTCTCAAAGGGATAGTTCAAATATTACATATCATGGATGGCATTATTAGAGAGCTGGAGTTGTAGAAGTAGGTAACGAAGCCTGTGAAGAAAAATATTCAACAAATGATCCTACTCTAAAGCTCCTTTACCAGCTGGGATGATACAGAGGGTGGATTGTAACCACTCCAGAGTCCTTGCTTTTGTCTGCTTCCGTATTCACACTGGCCCTTGGGGACTCTGCAGTGTCTCTCTGGATAATGCCCCTGCAAGCTAACCAGACCCAGCACTAACTATTGGTGACCTTGTAGAGCTTTTTGTTTCCCATCTTTTTTCATAGGATTTTTATGATCTTCAGAATTGAGTCAAATTCATATTTCAAATGTCTTCTTCATTTATATTAAGCTGTTAGCAAAAGCAGGACATTGCGTTGTTACATCCCATGTATTAAATTGTATTCATAATCAGAGCTCTTTTGGAGTATTCATAAGCTCCCTCCTTCCTGATAAGCACAAATCACGCAACTTCCTAGGGTTCCTTTGACAGAGCCTCGGGGACGTTCTGACGTGGGGTGGGAGAGGCTGAATTCACCCTTGTCGCTTCCATTTCCGCTGGTCTGCCGGCCTGAATTGACGGCCATTTCCTCTAATGTGTTCTTGCTGGGCATAAACCTTCTGGGATATGCGATACAACATAAGTTAAAAGACTCACTTCATCCTGTAGCTAGTTGAGAGCAATTCAATTTCTCCATGAACTCTTTCATGCTTACCTAGTCTTCGCAGAACATAATAAATCACTGATAAACTAAGCATCCCTTTTTGCTATGAAATCCTGGGCCCACGCTGGGGGAAAAATAAAAGAAAGAGAAAAGGTTATCTTGAAAAATTCCCATAACTTAGATTGAACTATGTCCAGGTCTTCAAAGTGGTTTTCCAACTTCTTATTACACCGGGCAACAATGTGCAAAGAAAACAAACAGGAGCATAACTCATCAGCGCGCGCACATTTTCTTTGGACCCGATATTTTACCAGCTCTTCCGGTGCCCGCTCCCCCTGGCTGCCTTCCAGGGAGTGGCATTCGCATTTTTCTGGGGGTAATTGTAGCTCTGCCGGCTCGATGGTTTTCATTCTTCCGAATGATTTGCTTTTAGTCCGTGTACACCATCCACAGGCCCCCGTCTTCCCGAGGAGCCAGCCCGGGACACCAAGAGGGGACATCCACCGGGTACCTGCAGCTGCCGCCCCTGCCGCAATTAGCATTTTGCTTTGCTGTGAGCCCTGCTTTGCATGTACACTGCACTCCGAATCAAATGGCTCTGAGACCCTGAATTCCTTCCTCTCGGCAGCACACTTTGCCCCGTATCTCAGGAACCTCTGAAGAAATGCTATTCAAATTGAACCTGGAAATGGGGGCAAGGGAAATTAGGTAAGCAAGCCGATAAAGCAGCACGCCTGGAATAACACCTGGAGTTGAGAAGCCAAAAGCCTTCCCTAAGATTCCCGGGCTAATGATAGCAATTAGCCCGCACACAGCTGCCTCCCCGCTTCCTGCTGCCAGGGCTGGGGCTGCCACGGCCATGGCCTGCAGGTCTTCTGCGGCAGCATCGGCAGAAAGAGGCACTTGGTAAGGCCAGTGGTTCTCAACCTTCCTAATGCCTCTGCCTTTTGATACAGTTCCTCATGTTGTGGTGACTCCCAACCATAACATTATTTTTGATGAAGTATCACAACTGTAATTTTGCTACTGTTAGAATCGTAATGTAAATATCTGTGTTTTCCGATGGTCTTAGGCTCTACAGCAGCTGTTCTCAACCTGTGGGTTGTTAGCAGGGTCGCCTAAGTAGCAAAATTACAGTTATGAAGTAGCAAGGAAAATAAATTTATGGCTGGGGGTCAGCACAACATGAGGAACTGTATTAAAGGGCCACTGCATTAGGAAGGTTGAGAACCACTGCATTAGGCGCATGTCCTACCCAGTGGGACAGGTGGTGAAGAGTACCACCTGGGCTCTTTAAAAGCAGTTTTGTAAGTGATGCCCTTGTCTTCGCCCTTGGCGGTAGCACACATGCCTACGCTGCCCTGTCCTCCCGCAGGGGCCGGAGTTGATGTCCATTTCCCATGTCCTGCTACACGAACCGGCTAAGCCTTTGCAGAGTTTGCATCCTCCCCTTCCCTGTTTCCACACCCTGGGGGACGGGGATCATGCATGGAAATTCCTTCCTGATCTCTGGAGATGGAACTGGGCCCCTTGCTTCCCTTCCGCACAGAAGCAAGTTCTTTCTTTGCTGATGTCCTGGGTTTAGTCAGAACCCAAAGCACATCCTCCCTCTCATTCACGTTTCTAGGACTCGGGGCCATTGCAATGCGTTTTAGAAATTGTACGGTTTATCGGATGATTCTCAACTTGCTGTTGAAAATAAACAAGCTGTTCCAACATTATCTTCTCCCCACTAGGTTGAGACTGAACTGAATCAGGCACAAAATTCCCATTGTTTTTTAGAGTTTGTTCTGGGCTTTCTGCTCTGTTTACACACTGGTCATACCAAAAGAGTGTTAGAGGCTCTCTAATGAGTTTCGTACCTGCTAGTGTTAGTTCCCCTCGAGGGTCTTCTTTCTCAGACTTTTCCTAGCTCTTCACATTCATTCTCCCAAGTATTCTTCTGCATCAACATGTTCATTTAAAAAAATATTCTACTGGCCGAAACTGGTTTGGTTCAGTGGATAGAGAGTCGGTCTGCAGACTGAAAGGTCCCAGGTTCGATTCCGGTCAAGGGCATGTACATTGCTTGCCGGCTCATCCCCAGTAGAGGGTGTGCAGGAGGCAGCTGATCGATGTTTCTCTCTCATCAATGTTTCTAACTGTCTATCCCTCTCCCTTCCTCCCTGCAAAAAAAAAATCAATAAAATATATATTTTAAAAAATATATTCTGCTGGTCTTTCTATTGGCATGCCAATTATTATTAGCATACTGTCCTTTTGATGACTATTATCCAAAACGAGATCTGTCTTTCAATTTGTTCAGTGGTTTTTCTTTTTTTTTATGCCTTTTATAATAGTGTCCTAAACTTTTAAAATATAAATCATGCACATACTTTACTTAAGTGTATTCCAAGGTATTTTGTTTTTAATGCTGCTTTTATATATGTGATTTTTTTTTTTACAAATTATAATAGATCTTAACAATGTTATTTGTGTATGGACTCTATTGATTTATAGGTATTAAATTTTCACTGCATTATCTTATTTAATATCTGATTGTTTTAGTATCTCTTTTTTAGTTTGTTCTCTTGGGTTCTTCAGGTATACAATCATATTACCTCTAAATAGTAACTGTTTAACCATCTTTAATATGTTTATACCTCTGTTGTCCTTTTTAGTCCAAATGCTGGGTGATTATTTCCAGAATAAGGGTGAAGAAAAGTGGCAACAGTGGGAATTGACATTGCATTAAGATGGGTAGCCACCTAGGAAAAAAAATTATATCCATAACTTGTACCAGGAAAAGTTCCAAATCAATCAAAATTTACATGCAAATAATTAAATCATAGGGGGAGTTAATGGAGCATTTCTTATAAACTTAGCTTCAAGAATTTCTTTCAAAATATTCAAAATCCAGAAGTCAGAAATAAAAATATTCATAATTCTGCTTACATTAAAACAACAACAAAAGATTTCTACCTGCCAAAATAAAATAAAGACAAAACAAACTGATAACAAAAGATAGTATTTACAACTCATGTACCAGAGGAAGAACTACACTAATATATGGAATGTTCCTAAAAATGGATTTAAATAATTAGTAACCAATAACCCACTAGGAAAAGGACATACACAATATCTCATAGAAAGGGAAATAAAAATGGCTCATGGTCCTATGAAGAAATAGCCATCTCCCTCACAGTCAGAGAAATGCAAATGGCAATGACGCTCTCTGCCCCTCTCTCCTCTCAGCATGGCTAACACTGAGAGCTCAAGAGCACACTATTCTAGCAAGCCCACAAGGAAGGCAATGGCACACCTTTCCAGATGCCACTGGTAAAACCATGTGGGTGGGAATTTGGCAATGCCTACCAATATCACAGATTCAAAACATGCTTGGCACCATTCCTCTGCTGGTGGCTATTTATCCTATAGACATATTTTCCCGTGTGCAAAATGAGTAACTTGCATGGCTATTCATTATAGCATTGTTTCTGAGAACAAATGATTGGAAACATCCCTAATGTTTATCTGGGGGAGACCGGTTAAACAATTATCCATACAATAAACTATTATGCAGCTAGATAAAAGAAGGAGGAACCATTCAGCTTTCAAATCTGAAGAATCTTTGAAGATATTGTTAGATGAAAGCAAACACTCAAATGTGGTCCACATGGTATATCCTTTTTATTTAAAAGAATAAAAGGGGGGAAAATACAAAGAATTTATACTTGTGTGTGTTTGTGTATTATGCACAAACAAATTATAAAAGGGCACATAACTATTAACAGTGGTTACCAACCTGGCCAGTGGGCTCAGTGGTTAGTGTTGGCCTTGGCACTAAAGGGTCTCAGGTTCGATCCCAGTCAGGGGCACGTATGTGGGCTGCAGGTTTGAACCCCTTCCCAGTCGGAGCATGTGCTGGGGGCAACCAATCGATGTGATGTGTCTCTCTCATCGATGTTCTCTCTCTCTTTTTCACCCTTCTTCTCCCTCCCTTCCACTCTCTCTCAAACACAATGGAAAAAAATATCCTAGGATTAACCAAAAAAAAAAAAAAAAAGTTGCCCAAACCGGTTTGGCTCAGTGGATAGAGTGTCGGTCTGCAGACTGAAAAGTCCCAGGTTCGATTCCGGTCAAGGCATGTACATTGGTTGCGGGCACATCCCTGGTAGGGGGTGTGCAGGAGGTGACTGGTTGATGTTCCTCATGGATGTTTCTAGCTCTTCATCCCTCTCCCTTCCTCTCTGTGGAAAATCAATAAAATATATATATATTTTTTAAAGTGGTTATTTATGGCAGTATGGTAAGAACTCAGCAAATTGGGGCGTAAGGATGGGAAGATGATCATTTACTAATGAAGTAAACGATTGTCTATTTATTTAAGTTTTTCAATAAATTGATACTTTTTTTTTTTTTAATAAAGTAAGGACCTCTCAGAAAGATGAGAACAGAAAAGTGGGTCAAAACTGTTTTTTTCATCCCGGCTGAAAAATAAGCAAAGCGTGTCCAGAGATTTCTCCCGGAGATGGCCCAGGCAGAACCAAAGCAAAGCGGGTCCTGGAGAGCGAACCGGTGATCTCCTTCCGAGGAAACAGCGCACAAACCGCCTAATGTCACCAGGCCACCAATAAGATAGCCGTCTAAGTCTCCTGCAAACGAGAACGCAAACCTCCCACCCTCCAGGACCCGCCCCAGCCTGGTCAAGTGCACAGGCATTTGCGATGAGTTCAGAGAGGGCCCCTTCCTCCTGGGGAAGCAGTCTTGGTCCAGCTCAGGCAGCTCAGGCAGCAAAAGTATGAATTTCAGCCCCCACTCAGCCAAGCGCTCTTCCCAGCCATGAGGAGTGGTAAGGACGTGAGGCAAGGGACAGAGGGACAACTCCGCATGGACCCCGTGCGCCAAGGCGTCAGGCTCATGGAGCCAATGATGCGAGGCAGAGAGAGGCAGGGATTTTGCTGATCCCAATGTCCTGTTACTGGGTTCCCCCACCCAATGTGATGGAATACTTTACTGAAGGGCAATTTTTCCTAAAGGGGAGAGAGAGAGAAGGCAAAAAGGAGGAAGAAGTGGGAAGGAAGGAAGGAAGGAAGGAAGGAAGGAAGGAAGGAAGGAAGGAAGGAAGGAAGGAAGGAAGGAAGGAAGGAAGTTAGGAAGGTTAGAGTAAGGGAGAAAAGAAGGAAAAGGGAAGGAAGGGAAGGAGGGGAAAAGGAAAGAAAGGAGGGGAAGGAGGAGGGGAGGGAGGGAGGGAAGTGAGAAAGGGAAGGAGGGGAGGAGGAAGGGAGGGAGAAATTGTAGAAAAGAGGAACTCCTTGCCTTGGAGTCAGGTGCTTCAGGAAGAACACTCCAGGGCGGAGAACATGCCCAGGAAACCAGGGCAGGCAAGTGAGCACAGGCAGGCAGCTCCTTACCAACTGCAGAGCGCCTGGCTCAGAGCCCTCTTCCAGGCGGACCCCAGGCCCAGGACGATGGCACCCCGGAGAGACTAGCCACCATAGGGAAAACCAGACCCGGAAAACGGAAAATGGGGCCTTACTCCTTCTGGGACTCTCCAGGCCCCAATCTCCCTCCACCCTCTCTATCGGACCAGTAACCAAGCGATTGACGTGAATTTGTATTATCTTTCTTTACCATCATAAGACATAAAAGGAGGAATGAAAAACGTCAAGCTAAGCAGTAAACAGACCCAAGGAGAATGTGCCCTCTGAATATTCGTTCAAATAGATCGAAATAGACCTGCCTCCTCTCAGAGATTAGTCCACACAAACAGTGCTAAGTCCTTCGGAAAGTTTTGGCAAGAAAAGAAAGAAAGATTACATGAGAAAGCTGGGAGTCTGTTTTTAACAAAGCTCTGTTCCATAAAACAAACAGTCCAGCGTTTCACGGCGTTGCTTTTATGATATTTAAAATGAAAGCTAAGGTACCGGGAGATGTTTTTGAAAGGGAGGGACTGCATTAGGGGGAAGTAAAGCAGGCGAGGTGACTAATAATGCCTCAGCGGCATTTCAAACCTTGCCCTGAGCGGTGGAGAACCAAATTGGCCTGCAGAACATTAACCCTGGGATGTGAAGAGGGACTGGACACGCACTCCCAGAAATAAAAGGTAAATAAAAGGAAATGAAAACGTCTGAGATAAAGGAGAGGAGAGCGAGCAGCAGAAATCTGACATCTGGGTAACTGATCTTCCTTGAGGAGGAAATAGAATACTCCAATCCAAATCCGTTTAAGAAATGGAGCTTTAAGCTTCCAGCATTTCCCTCCAGCTGATTCTTCTAAAAACTGAATTCTAGCTCAAATGCCAAGTTCACCCAGATTGAGGGTTCTTTCCTTCAAATTCCTTAACTTACAAGGGAAAAAGTGTATTTATTAGATTAAAATAAGGAAGACATAGCATTAAAATATATGCTACTAATTTAGATATAGGGCAGTAATAATAATGATGACAATAATAACAACTTAGGTATACTGAATATTTTATATGTGGCAGGGAGCATGCAAAGCATTATCTAATTTCATAATCACCAACAAACCTATGAAAAAACTATTTTTAAAACCATTTTACTGCTCATTCAGCCTGGCCCAGTGGTTGAGCATCAATCTATGAACCAGGAGGTCACAGTTCAATTCCTAGTTAGGGCACATGCCTGGATTTGATCCCCAGTAGGGAGCATGCAGGAGGCAGCCGATGAATGATTCTTATTGTTAATGTTTCTATCTCTCTCTCCCTCTCCCTTCCTCTCTGAAATCAATGAAACTTTTTTTTTTTTTTATGATTTTACTGATTAGGAAAAAGAAGGTGACCTAGAATGAGTAACAAAAACAAAACAAAAAAGAAAAACAAGCTAACCTCAGACTTCTTCCCTGAAATATTAGATGTCAGATGAAAATAAAGGTCATCTTCTCCTCTGCAATACCCTTCTCCGGAAGGCTGAGTGCGCATGAGTGTAAGGAAGCTTCTGCAGTCTCATCATGCATATGAAAACCGATAACATCAAACAGGAAGTTGTCTATATACACTAACTTCTTCACTTCTCACAGCTTCCATGGAGAGTGATGTAATTACTCTTTTACAAAAGAGGACACGGAAGTGCAAAGAACTTCGTTCATCCCCTGCCTGAGGCCACATCTCTAGAGAGTAGCAGATGCTGTGGTTTGCACCCAGAGCACTTCAGCTCCAGAACCTGTACTTCGAGCCATTATGCTATTTGGAAACTCACAGGTCACCTAAAAGAAAAGCTACTGTACCAATAACAGTTCTATAGTCAGCCCATCTCAGATAGCTTCTACTCATCTCTCGGGGACTAGTTTAAGTATTTGTCACTCCAGCCCTAGCTGGTTTGGCTCAATGGATAGAGCATCTGCAGACTGTAGGGTCCCCGGTTCAATTCCAGTCAAGGGCACATACATAGGCTTTATCCCCAATAGGGGGCATGCAGGAGGCAGCCACTCAATGATTCTCTCTCATCGTTGATGTTTCTATCTCTCTCTCCCTTCCTCTCTGGAAATCAATAAAATATATATTTTTTAAAATAAATGTCACTCCTTTAGGAAAATCTTCCCTGTGACTTCTTTCAAACCAGATCCACCAGTCAGGATATAACTAAGAAATGAGAGCTGTCTAGGCATTTCAAATAGAGGGGATTGAACACACAGGGTCAGTTACAAAGGGGATGAAAAAGTTGTGAAAATAAATAGGGTAAAACTATAACCTCCTGGAGAGGGGAGAATGTGTAGATCTTGTCCATTTCTATAGTTCCATGACCCAGTACAATACCTGGTATATGGCTGGTGTTCGACACATATTTCATAAATAATTGTTATGTGTTTGAACGGACACCACACAGTAAATCTGAAGCAGTAAGAATTATTCATGAATAGATTTAAAACAAGCAATAAATAACTTGCCTTCAAATGAGGATTCATAACGAGGCATCTGCAGTTTGCAGCTTAAACTCATACCAAAGGAATTATGTATTAATCATTAAAATAATATCCAAACATTCCTGGACTTGACATAGGGGAGGACCCTTAGAATTCTTCCTTGGCTTCCAAGCAAAGCAAATACCTTTTAAGTTGGCATTTCAAATTTTTCAGATTTTTACTATTCACTGGAAGATATGTGCACTCAACAGACAGAGAACAAAGAATCCAGACTACATGAGGTCAGAGGACAAGGCTGTTAATAGGATTATTTCTGTAGCCAGGAGACTTGAATACTATAGAGTGCAATTTAACTGCCCCTCTTCCTGCTGGCCCCTTATTTGAATCTCACTCTGTCCTTTCCCTGTTTCAGAGAGGAAAATATTTAAAATATCTGAACCAAATCAAGATGACTCAAACGAAGCACACAGTGCTGCGGAGGGCTCCCAATTTCCTTTCATCTCACTCCACAGAACCAAGAGCCAGAGAAGAAGATAAGCCGTCAGGAGAAATAATAAGGCAACATGTAAAGTGCCAACTTCTTTTAAAAAGTCTCCTTTGCCGCCAAGATTAACCTCTCCCTCAGACAAAAATCTGAACCAGGCAAGTGCTTACATGCTTTTGTGTGAAATTTTTGGAAAAGCTAGGCTTCCATTAGGCAATAGATCTATTCATCCTTAGAGTATAGGAAGAAGCAGAAGAAATGCTTGATTCTATTCATTTACTTACCAGCTTTTCAAAATAGTGAATTTGGATCCACAGACTCCTCCAAAGGTAACTTTGGAATATTTCTTTCTTATTTATTTTAGTGTCTCTTTAATATATTTAGTATGTTTTAATCCATAGAAAAGATTGTTTTCATTTGTGCAGGAATGAGTTCATCTTTAGGGTCAACCCGCTCGTGTTGACACTCGAGTCCCTTGAAATGGTCTCAGTCGTCGTTGACCGTGACTTTACTTTCAAGTGCGACAAAATCTTCATGTTCATCTTGTGTATTTCCTGTCCCTGACCTGAAATCAGCCTCTTACCCAAGAAGTTATGGTTCTGCTGTAGTGAGAGCTAAGAGCTGTTGGCATTGGTCTTTGTTCCAGGCCTTTACAAGGAACAAGGGCAGGAAATACGTGATTTGAGACGAGTGGAAGATATATCATATGTCTATATGTGCTGATATCTCCAACGCAAGTTCTGGACCCGTGGGTTTTTATGTCTTCCATTGTCAATTGGCAGTATAGGCCCACCATCAGGAGAAGCCTGATTGTGGACAAACTGGGCATCTTTCTTCTTTAGAAAAGGGGGGAAGAAGACAGAAATGGAGGCACAAAGATGGATGAGAATTTTACAGAAATGGAGGCACAAAGATGGATGAGAATTTTTTTTGATAGGAAGAGAATTGAAACACATCTGTTAGAATGGCCATATTAAAAATAAAGAGCAAATAACAAGTGTCGGGAAGGATGTGGGACAATTGGAACTGGAACCCCGTGTGCTGTTGATGAGAATGTAAAATGGAATTACTATTGGATCCAGAAATTCCACTTTGGGGCATGAGGCAGTTTTTAAGTGCAGATGAGTTAATACCAACGTACACACAGGAATAAATATGGCCTCACACTTCATTTGTGCAAAATGAGACATTATACAATGTACTGAAATAAATTTGGACTGGAATACATACAAAAAGTAACTCACTGAAACAATGTTCAGATTCTAAGATAAATATCAAGAATTCTAGAAAATTTCAAAACATGCATGACCTGTACAGACATAGATTCAGTTCAGCACCAAGGAAAGAATTAGATCATGCGTTCCACATTGTTGCTTGTTCTGTAGGTTAAATAATGCTGCACTTTTCTAATTATTTGTTCCTCCACATCTGATCAGCCAGTAGAATCCAAGTTGTTTAATAGCCTCTGTCTATAGAAAGGCTCTGGCTGGAGAAACTCATGCTCCACAAGTACATGTCTTCTCTAATGGTGGCTTATTTCAAAATGACTTCATGGTCTGAGTTAAAAGAATCCCTAACTGCCAATTCTTCATCCAAACCATCTTCCCAAGAAAACACTCCTCGAGAGAAGAGAGGCGTGAAGGAGAAAGGAGCCTTTCTCGCATCGGACTTAGGAAGGGCTTAGGAGAGGAACAGTGTCAGGGACCCACCTGGGCCTGCTGCCACCACATTTAGGAGAATTCTGCCAGGGCCGCTCAAGCAAACCGGAAGGAGGACCTCACTCGAGTTTGTTTGTTTCAGGGACAGAGAACTTCCCAGAGACACGCATCCTAACAAAATAAAGATGACCCCCCAACAGTGGTGTGGCTGCTGAAGAGAGGACCCAGGTCCTGGCACTCACTGCTTTCCTTTCCCTCTGACGGGTGCCCTTCTGTCACCCAGCAGGAAAGAGGGTGTAGATAAAACCCCGCTGTCCTATTTCATCAAACCCCATGTGACAGAAGCCATCCCTAAAACAGTCCAACTCAGTGTGGGAGAGAGGTCGCCTTCTCCACTGTCACGGACCATCCTGCATTTGGGCCACTGAGAGGGCTCTGTCTCGTCCTGTGCCCATTGGGGGCTGCAGGACTGACGTGGTGTGTGGGCATCTCGCAGGCACAAGTGGGAGGAACCCTTATAGTTACTGTTTCAGGGGGCACTGCAGGGGCTGAGCAGGTGACCAGGAGGGCCTTAAAAATTTGGTACATGATGAAAATGTGGTTCCATTGTGCCTACAGATTAGTGAGTTTGAGTCTACTCAAAGAACAAATAAATGAATAAGACCTAAGCACTTTGTTTGTTTTTACTTATTTTTTAATCCTCACCCAAGAATATGTTTTAATTGATTTTTTGAGAGAGAAGAGAAAGAGAGAGAGAGAGAGAGAGAGAGAGAGAGAGAGAGAGAGAGAAACATTGATGAGAGAGAGAAACATCAATCATTTGCCTCCCACATAGGCCTCAACCAGGCATATGCCCTGACTGGGAATCAAACCCACAACCCTTTGGTGCTCAGGACGACGGTCCAACCGACTGAGTCACCCAGCCATGGCAATCCTAGTCACTTTCAAGCCCTTTTCCCTTCACAAGATTTGACTTCAATCAGAATGAGAAGACTGTGATGTCCCCGGAGGCTGTGAGGCATCAAGACAAAGGAGAGAGATGGGAATTCTCTGGGCTGATCCCACACAACAGCCTGTGACAGTTATAATTTTTCCCCTTGAATTCATGGCTGCAGTAAATCAATCCGAGTAACTCCTAAGCTCCTTAAAGATGTGCTTGATTTTTAAAATATTCATCATGGGTAGTTTCTTTCAACCGTTTTAATGTCATCTTGTCCCATCACGTCTGATAAGCAAGAAAAATTAACTCTGGTGGACATCCTCCCTGCCAGGGACGCAGAGCTATTGAATTATCTAAAGGTGCTCCTAAACACCAGCCTCTACATGATGACTAACCGGCAGAAAGCAAGCACTGGCTCCGACACGCCGTGTCACCTCTCCCTCCCCCTTCGGCTCCGCATTGTGCTCCACCCGCAATGTCAGCTAACGAGACCGCATGGCGCACGCGAAAGGGTGACGCCAAACGGAATGAGAGCCACCGTCCCAGCGAAGGCTCCTTTTTATGCCATCCATTAGGCAAAACCTAAGGGCAAGGAATGGAAGGTCACGTTCAAAAGCCGTTGTTTGAAAGGAGCCACGCTTCCCTGAGCATTCCCATCAACTGTGTGTCTCTTCTCTGGATCTTCACTCTGTAATTTATTACCGGGAAAGCCACTTTAAGAGGTAAATTCTATGCCATCTCCCTAATCAACTTGCACTTATCCAGACTGTCCCTTCCTTCCCTAATACCACTTCTGGCGTGGGATCAGAGATCTTGTAGAATGCCGGCGTGGGAAAGGACCTGGGAGACAATACAGGCCAGCCCCTTGCGGTTCCGAGAGGAGACAGAGCCAGCCCCTTGCTCAGCAGTGACAAAGCTCCTGCTGGGACCCGCAGCCCCTTGCGGGCAGCCTGTGTCTCATGCCAGGTGCAGGAAGCTGCGGAGAAATGGGGAAATGTGGGAGCAGAGGGCACCTCGAGTTTGTTGACAACAGTGTAGCCAGCGGACAATTAGGCCTAGCACGCTCAGATGCTCTCTCTTCCTCCCGTGTCCCACTGCAGCGCTTTAAGCGAGCTGACTATGTATGTCCAGTGGTCGAGAAACAAAATCCTGTGACCCTAGTAAAAATGCTGTGTCATAAGCCAAAGTGAAGTCCGTGGAAAGCCCAGAAAGAGCCCCAAGAAAACAAGGGTGAGAGGGGGGCATCTAGAGAGGAGAGCGCTGTGACCACCACCCTGCTGTTCTCCCATCTCCCAGAGAAGACCCAGGAGCAGGGCCATGAGCTTGGCCAGGATGGCCGGGAAGCAAACAGTCACCAGCCCCTCTCTCGGCGCCTTTCCCACAAGCAGCTGCTAACAGAGCTTCCGTGGCTTCTTCTCAAAGGCCTTCCCCACAGATAACCGCTATCCCCATTGCTCAGTTCAAGCAGCTTGTGAGGGATGCTAACGGGGAGGAGGGACAGAGCAGAGTCATGTTCTAGACAGTTCTTCCCAAAGCCGCTGTGCTGTGGAGGGCGGGAACACCTGCATGGGAGGATTGCAGAAGCAGAATCTCTCCCCCCGCCTCAACCCCCCCGGCACCGAGCCCCAGAGGAGCCAGGACTGCGTTGTTGAAAGACCTGTGTTGTATGTACTCAGGTCACCCACACTGAGCTGTGTGCAGGTGACCAATCCAGTATGTCCTTGCCACTGGTCTCGTTCAGCTCAGTGACACTGGCCCTCATTCCCAGCCCTGCTTCCCTCTCCAAAGGGACACAGTCATTTGTTGAACCACATACCGTCTCTTTTAGAGAGTGGAGGCCGTGACCCTGTTTCTGGCTGCTCGCATTTCCCCATCGCCTCTGCTCCCTCGTGGGCTGTCACACAGCCATTGGTGTCTCCACAGGAGCAGGACAGGGGTGACCAGACCTGAGCATCGGCCAGTGCTCTCTGGGGCGTTGCTTCCACATCTGGCCTCCCAGCTCTCCTCCCCGCTGCCCCTCCAGCCTTCCAGCCCGGAAAGCATTCTGTGGACCCAGGGACAGCTGCGAAGGGGGCTGGGATGGGCGGGCTGTCCTATTGCTGCCCATGGCCCTCCCCCTGCGCGCCCCGCACCGAGCACTGACAGCAGCTCCAAAAGCCTCTTGTCCTCTGACATTTGCCCAAAGTGTCTGTTCCTTCTGAGCCTTCACCTTTCTCAGTCTCTTCCTGAAGGTTCTTGCGTGTGTTTCTTTTCTTTTTAATATATTTTATTGATTTTTTACAGAGAGGGAGAGAGAGAGAGAGCTAGAAACGTTGATGAGAGAGAAACATCGACCAGCTGCCTCTTGCACACCCCCCACCGGGGATGTGCCCGCAACCAAAGTACATGCCCTTGACCGGAATCGAACCTGAAACCCTTCAGTCCGCAGACAGACGCTCTACCACTGAGCCAAACCGGCTTTGGCGTCTTGCGTGTGTTTCATGTTTGCACGGAGTCCTTTACTCTTTCTTCCTTGAGCACAGCCTCCTACACCCCAGTGGCTGGTCCTCAGCCAGCCTAGAGCCCCTGGCGACCCCGCCCTCCTGACTTCTGCGGGCGGAAGGGGGAGCTCCGGAAGGATGCTTCCAGACCACGTTTTTAGAGCTGTCCCATCCTCTGGGTTCTGGGCTGTACCGTCCTGGGCAGACGGGAACATCGTCCTTCCCAGGATCCGAAAGGTGCTGAGAGATGAGACCAACGTGTCAGACCGGGGGTGAGGCTGTGGCATCATAACCATCAGCTTTGTGGCAGTGGCACCCGAGAATGAGAATGACACCATCGCCTCGCCTCTGCGGAACCGTGGGGGCCACTTTACACCCTAGAAGGGAAAAGAGGAGGGTGGCCCTGCTGGCGTGGCTCTGTGGCAGAGCATCAACCTGTGAACCAGAAGGTGACGGTTCCATTCCTGGTCAGGGCACAGGCCTGGGTTACAGGCTCGGTCCCCAGTGTGGGGCGTGCAGGGGGCAGTGAGTCAACCCATCATTGATGTTTCTATCTCCAGCTCCCTCTCCCTTCCTCTATGAAATCAATAAAAATACTTTTTAAAAAAGGGGGGGGGGGAGGACAGTGGTCTCAGGACTCCTGGGAATAATCATTGTTAACATTTCTGATTGAAGCCAAAGGAGAAACACCAGTGGCTGAAGTGAGATTTACTATCGTCTGCTGGGGTCTGAGTGGCCAACAGCCCATGTGGGAATCGGATGGTCAAGGGCAATTTTCCATGCACATGTGCAAAGGCAATGACACAGCAGCTTTACTGTAAGCAACTCCAGGCGTACCTTTCCGTAACCCACAGATTGATGCCACTGCTTGGCAAGACGCCTGTCTCGTCTGAGTTGGCATAAAGATGAGTTACTGACCAGCAGGTGTGTGGTTGCTGTATAGAGCTGCTATGAAGAATTGTTTTGTCTGACGTTAGCAATGGCTACCTGGTCTACAATAAAGTCTCTTCTATAAGCCTACGACTTTTCGTGTCTTCATCCACTACCTGGCATCCACGGAGGCCCAGGTCCTGGCAGGAGGACTGAAGCCCAACACCTCATCACCACAAACAGCACAGCGGCCTATGAGTGTGAGTTTTCACACCTCAGGAACTAAAGCAGCTGTTCCTGCAGGGGTGCGAGGCCCCTGCGTTTTCACATGTGCCGTCCGCAGGGGCACCCGCGCACTGAAGTCCACGCACTCCAAGCCCATGTGACACAGCGCCTCATGGTGGATGCTGAAAGGTGGGGGAAGGGACAGTGTCCTCAAGACTTTGTCTGCCCACCTGCGTCACACCTTCTGTCACCAGGCAACACACGGCCTCGTTCACTGACTCAGCACCACAGCCCTGCGGAGCCGCCCATGGAGACAGGTGTGTCTGCTGCTCCTGCTGACGCCACAGGGCCCCAGATGCTGTCAGAGTCCATGACTGAGCAGCTCAGCCTTCTCCATCCCGCCCTCGCCTCCTCCTTCCCAGAGCCCACTTCCTGCCTGCAAATCGGAGGGCTTCCTGCGCTCAAGGGAGGCCCAGACCTGTGCCAATCCTCCAGCAGCCACCACTCAGGGCCCAGCCCGGCACCTCCGAGGCCTGAGCTCCCTGAAGGCTTCCACTCCCTCCAGCTGCTGCAGCCAAGCACATAGGAGCAAGACCATGAGCTTGGCTTCAGGGGTCAGACTTCGCCATCATCTGCCAACTTGTTGCCTCCAGTCTTTGGAGGGGCAGTGCCAATGTGCATTGCTGCTTTTTAAAATGAAACCACCCAGCCTGGCTGGCGAGGCTCAGTAGTTAAGCATCAACCGTTGTACTAGGAGGTCATGGTTCGATTCCCGGTCAGGGCACAGGCCCGGGTTGTGGGCTCGATCCTCAGTGGGGGGCGTGCAGGAGGCAGCCAGTCCATGATTCTCTCTCATCATAGATGTTTCTCTCTCTCTCTTTCTCTCTTCCTCTCTGAGATCAAAAAAGGTTTATTTTAAAAATAATAATAAAGATGAAACCACCCAAAAGGTAGACAAATGCTCCCCCGTGGCTGTGACCTTAGTGTTCAGAGAACACAGGAAGACAGATAGCTGCGCCATGGAATGGCAGCGTCGTGTGCTGCAGGAAACACGACAAATGATAGGCCAGGCATTCACTGGCTCCTGACAGTCGGCAGGCAGAGCCCTGGGGGGCCCAGTGCTGGAACTACCGGCCTCTTCCCCTCATCTCTGTGCGCCTCCCTGGAACCTGGGCCTGGAGGCCCCTGGCGGACCTGGCAAACCTCTGGCTTTAACAGTTTTAATTAAGGAATGCAGGTGTGCCGCAGAGCAGGCCAAACTCCGTGTGCGAGAAAGCAGACAGGCCTCCTGACCCCTCCTTAGCGAGGGCAGCGCTGCGCTGGCGAACGCGGTGAGAGCAGGAGAGGCGAGCCGTGCTAACTGAGAAAAATGATGGCGCTGCTGCCACGAAGAAATGAATCTTCTGCATCTCCCGTGCCGTGTGGGTTCCACAAGGAGCCCAACACTTGTCACCGGAGCGGAGCACTGAAGTCCCTCGTTTCACTGTGGGGAGCACCCATCTGGGCCTCATGGGAACCTAGGTCCTCTGCCGGGTGGTCATCTCACAACTCACACGCTGCTGACAGAAGCCTAATGAGCCCTAATGTCACCGCCCAACTCACCCCATTAGCCGGCTGCTCCGCAGGAAAGTGTGCTATGTAGACTTGATGGTTTGCAGTTGAAAATCCCTGCCACCATCACCTCGACCATTGGTCTCTTGAATTCCATCCTTACTCCCCATCTATCCACCCAGCAGCCATGGGACTCACCCCAAAATATAAGATGAGCCATGTCACTCCTTAGCTCACACCCTCCAATGTCCTCTCATGCCACCAGAGGCAAACCTCAAGGCCTAATGCTGCAGACAAGCCGGCCATCACCCACACCTGTGCCATCTCTGACACAGGAGCCAGGGACAGGAAGAGGTTGAAAACAGCATTCATAGGGAGCTTATCTGTAGCCTTCATGGCCCAATTTTTCCCTCCTCAATTACAAAAGGGTAGCCACACCATTCAAGTTCATTTTGACCCCGGCAGATAATCATAGCATTCCCACGGACCAATAGTCAATGAGCTGGGATCCCTCGGAGGTCCCGGCTACAGCCTCAGCCTCTCCCATGGGGACGATGAGCTAAGGGCAACTAACCTGACCAACAGCACTGACATCGCTGTCACAGTGGACTGTCTCACCCAAGCCAGGGGACTCCAGTTCTGCCCAGTCACAGCTAAAATGGTCCCAGCTTCAAAAGACTCTGCACTCCGGCCCTCCTCTGCGAAGATGCACCACCAGGACAGTAACTGGCCCTCAGTCAGCTCAGAAAAAGCTTTCGCCAAGATGACAGAGGAGGGCCTGGGTGGGAGCAGGGGCCGCTGAGAAGGGGCCTGATGGCAGATGACCTGTCTTCTCCGTGGCTGTGCTGCCCAGAGATCTGTTTGCTCCACATCCTCCCGCGTGATGTTAGGGACAGAGCTCTGCACCCCAAGTCCCTGCCCCCGCTCCCAGGCACCACACTGTCTTTTATTTCTCCATGTCCCATCCCAGCCTCCTGCCATTACTAACACAAGTGCTCATGTTGATGGAGAGGTGTTGGCTTGGTGCTTGGGCATCTCAACAACCTCATGACTGATAAACTGTGAGAAGCACCAGGTGAGAGCACTGCCTCAGACCAGGGGACCACATGTCTCAACGCCCCAGGCAGCCTCAGGTCGGTTCCTCCTCTGACCCAAAAACAAAAAAATAAAAAAGCAGAAGGAAAAGCACCCCCAGTGGCATGCGACAAGGAAGGCCAGGCGACATGTCCGACATGACAGTGCAGGTCCAGCCGGCGTGTGTTGTGAGAGTGATGATAGTCCGTCCCCTGCCAGAGCTTTGGCTTCACCAGGAAAAGAGCTCTGTCTCCGCACCATCTTGCCAGAGCAATGGTGTGCGAGGGTTTTTCTTATCCCAAAGGATGTCCCGTCGCAGAATAAGGATGAGTGCTCTCTCTTGGTAGGCGACATCGTTGCTGCTTTGAAAAAAAAAAAAAAATGGGAATTATGCAGATAATTCCCACTCAAAACCACTTTAATGATTGTCAAGCTTTAATCAGACCACAAATCACCTGAAGATCTTGCTAAAGATTAGATTCTGGTTTAGAGAGCCTGGGTTTGGCCAAAGACAGTGGTGGGCAAACTGCGGCTCACGAGCCACATGAGGCTCTTTGGCCCCTTCAGTGTGGCTCTTCCACAAAATACCACCGCCTGGGCGAGTCTATTTTGAAGAAGTGGTGTTAGAAGAAGTTTAAGTTTAAAAAAATTGGGCTCTCAAAAGAAATTTCAATCATTGTACTGTTGATATTTGGCTCTCTGGACTAATGAGTTTGCCGACCACTGGCCTAAGACAAACTCCTAGGTAAAAGTCACCGCCAACCGCCTCTTCAAGACATTGAAGAGTATCTTCAGTTTTATATTCTGTATTTCTCCTTATTTTGTTTTGTTTTCTAGAATATTCCAGTTGCTACTAGATTTGGGTTTTGATTGGGACCTTTGCT
Source organism: Pipistrellus hanaki (assembly GCF_964339955.1). Classification (NCBI taxonomy): domain Eukaryota; kingdom Metazoa; phylum Chordata; class Mammalia; order Chiroptera; family Vespertilionidae; genus Pipistrellus; species Pipistrellus hanaki. The sequence continues at coordinate 68,525,415 of NC_140510.1, read as the reverse complement.
CCCCTGTGCATGGGCCTTCTCTGGTGGAAGTATTTGAATATCTTGACTGAACAATTATGGTTGGTTATGGATTACCGTCCAGGATGTTAGCGGGTTCTTTATGACTCATGGCCTGCCTTTTATAGTTAATATGCAAGTCACTATGCTGATCAGTGGAAGTGGGGGAATTTTCCAAACCCTTGAAATAGTATAATAATTAAATCCTTTAGCAATGCAGTAAGCAAGAGCCAGGCTGTTTAAGAAATGCTGTATTTCTTTGGAAAATATTAAAGCTATATCACCTTTCTAAAGGACAAAATTAAAACTGATAGTTTACTTGCTGCTTTGTAGAACAAGAGCTATGAGAAGTCTTGGAAGAAAACATAGAATAGAAAGAATTTTATTTTGCTTCAGATCCTGTCATTTCAAAGGAAGCCTTTGAATGATGGATTGATTTTGATAATTTCCTGCATTCCACTTAACATCACCTGGAGCCAATCAAGAGTAATTCGGAATCTCTTGCTCTGACATTTGGGTGTGAAGCAAAAACAACACCTTTATATTTTAAACTTCACTGCTTCTGAACGTGAGAGGTTGAGAGGTTGAGTTGGAAAGTTCTGCTTCTTCCATGCCCACAGGAAGGGAGCACAGCGCTTGGCTCACAGATCAGTGCAAATCGGATCTTCTAAGTGGTCGCTCTATATGAAACCTTTCTGAAGTGAAATCTGTTGACCACGCCAAGGCGTGTCCTGCAGTTCACTGTGTAGATAAACATCCTCTAAAGTCTGTGGCCGAAAGTGCTTCCTTTCCTTAAAACCCACGCCAATTTTAAGGTTGTCAGTTTATTTTCCAATTGCAGAGTGGGGATGGTATTTGAGCACGCAGGAGGATCTATTGCTCAATTGTCATTTAGCCATAGATTAAATGTCTGCATAAAAAAGGAATGCATTTTACAATTTTCAAATTGATGAAAGTTTTATGGGGAGATGTAATGAGAATGGGGATGTATTTCACGAGGGAGGAAATGCTGTCTGGTGCTGAATACCACAGACAAGGATTTAAGAGTCTAGGATGACATTGGTGGCATCAGAAGAGGTGCCTTCAGGCATGAGTGCTCAGCGGCAGGTCTAAAAAGCGGGTGCCAATCACACATGCTCGCTGCTTCCCTTGTAACCTCAAAGGCTCTGTGGTTCCAGGGAAAGGAGGGGGTGGGACCCCTGCAGATCTGGCTGTGTGAAGCTGGGCCCCGTATTGAGTGAGGAGAGCAGGGAGCAGAGGCCTGGCTCCCCCCACCAGACGACCTGTGTTTGAATCCACTCGCTAGCTGTGTGACCTTGGGCAGGTTACTCAACTTCTTTGTGCCTCGGTTTCTAAGCTATGGAAAGCAATAACAGCTCTTGCCTCATGAGGTTGTTATGAGGATTAAATGAGTAACATTTTATAATGTTCAGCTTCAGTCCCTGGTGTGAGTGTAAATTATGTTTGTTAAAGACAGCAGGTCCTCAACGCTGCTCCGATCAACGTCTGCTGGATGTACTGTTGATGAGATGCCCTATGATCATAACTCTTGCTTACATCAATTTGCCTATGGTAGCATTGGTCTTGTCATGTGACATTTTCACTTAAAGTCACAGAACCTATGGAGAGCATTAAGTGAGCATGTACTGTAAAAGCATGAACACTAAAACGATGTGGCTTTTACATACATTCTCTAGAGTCACATTGCCTGATTCCACATCCCAGCTCTAGTGCCCAACGGAGAAAGCTCTTCGTCTAGCTCAAGAGTAGGCTGCTCACGTAATACTACTGACCATTATGTAGTCTTGGGCAAGTTACTATCCGAGCAGAAGCTTGGTGTATTCCTATGGCAGAGTACTTCCTAGATGGTTGTATATTAGCTCCCTCTCCCTTGCTAGTCTCATCATCAAATTTCTTAAGTATGTCTTGAACTCTCTGAGAAATAGCTTAACAAGAAAGGGCCAACGAAAGGAAACAAAACCAAACCCTGGAGGGTCACACCAGGGCACTCTTCCAGGTTGTCGTCCGCACATCCATCAGCTCTCCCTGGGCCTGGCCATCCATCAGCCATGGCTCTGCTTCACCGCACAGTCTCACAGCCTATATTTGATTAGTTAGCTCACAGAAACACTCCCTTTTCACTGAGTGTTTCCTAATAGTGCACAACGACGACCACCCCTTACACTTACACAGCGCCTTAATGGGGTGCAAAGCCTTTCACACCCCTTACTGCATTTGACTGGACATGCGGTAAGAGGTCATTTGTCTTTGAAGAAGCAGTTTTGAAGAAATTTCCAAGTTTAATGTAAGAGCATACTTTTTCTGCCAACAGGAAGTTTCATTGAAAACTCTCTCTTGTCTTGGGCGGTTTGGCTCAGTGCATAGAGCATTGGCCTGTGGATTGATGGCTCCCGGGTTCGACTCTGGTCAAGGCCACATGCCCATAGGGGGCGTGCAGGAGGCAGCCAATCAATGAGTCTCTCTCATCATTGCTTTTTCTCTCTCTCTCTCCCTCTCCCTTCTTCTCTGAAATGAATTAAAATATATTTTAAAAAGAAAAGAAAACTCTCCATCAGTGGTCCCTGTGCTGCAGGAACCCAAGCTGCTCCGACACGCAAATAGCTCCTGGCCTGTCCTCTCTCCTCCCCTTTGGTCCAATACTGTGCTGCCTGTTACGTTGAAAACATCTCTAATTAAAACCAAGTCCTTGTTTTTACCTGTTCAGGATCTCCATACCCTTACCATGGCCATACCCTAGCCTACAACTACCTTTTCTTGAGCCCAGCACCTCAAGATCATAGGTCAGCTGCCTCCTCCACATTTAGTTATGGTACAATCTAAACATTAGTGTTACCCCAACACCCCTAAGCCCACTTCCTCTTCAGTCTGGCTAGGATCTCCTGGCTCAAGACATCATTATTTATTTCCTGGGCTTTTTTTTTTTTTTTTTTTTACTTTATTAAATGAGGGAACATACAGCTTGCCTACTTTCAAAAGACATCTGAGGTGACTTCAACACACAAGAGCAAGCAGGGTTTAACAGGAAGAACAAAAAGCCCTCCCAGCTTCCTGACTTCCCTCTCAGCCACACTCCACACATGACACTGGGCCCTTCACTTGGGTAATTTCAGTCTTAGACTCCCTCTGTGACCTGCGAGTAAACTGTGTGGACCATTTTTCTACTTTCTCAAGACCCATTTACTCTACTTTCTTTATCCCAGAATCCTTCATTTCAGACACATGGGCCTCAGGAGTCTCCATGGGCCTGGCTCTGCCTCTCCAAACTTCATCTCTTTCCCAAGGAGTTTCCTTTATTTGCTTAACAACCATTTATATCAAGTTCTACTTCTGTGCTAGTCCCAATTTGAAGGCCGTGAGGCAGATCCAATCATTTCATCCTCATAACAACACTCCTGGGTGGAATTATCATCCATGTTAGAACTGAGGGAACAACTAAATAGGAGAGAAATGAGTGACTTACACAAAGCTTCATGCTGAGTGGCTGAGCCGGGGTGGGACTCTGGCCACTGATCCTGGAACCTGTGCTGGACTGGATTGCTTCCCCTCGATTCTCTCTGTGATGAGTATTGATCTGCCTAAAGCCCTGTTAAGATGGGTATTGACCTCCCTGAAGCCCTGTTAAGCTCCTACAAGGTCAGGACGCACACTAGGCTGGTGTCCCAAGCATTTCTGAAGCAGCCGTCTCCCTCCAACATTGACTTGGGTAGCTGGTGACCCACTTGCATGGAAAAAAGAGCTCTTAAATTTATTGAAACTGAGTTTAATGGACCTGGTATTTCTGTATTCTGTGAAGAATGTAATTTTTGCATTGGTCCTCATAGAACAGCATCTGAATGCATTGTCTAGATCTGCAGGAAACACAAATGACATCCAAATGAAATTACATCCCTGACGTGTGACCGGAAAAGAAAAAAAAAATGTTTTCCTGAGTTTTTCTTTTGGGGAAAAGCAATACCCTTGTAGGAAAGTGCACAGGGAGACAATTTTAACGAAACGGAAATGCCCAGATCGACTCAGCTACTGTTGCTCTGTGCCACAAACCTGTATCAGAAAAATGCCAGGAAGTTGCTGTGACCCAGCCTAAGTATTTTCAACTCCAGACTTTCGTCTTGTTTTTATTATTTCATATTGCCTAATAAATTACCAGCAATGCACTGGCATAAAATATTTATTATCTGGAGCACCACATGATCAGTGAAGGATGGCACATTTCTGTCAAAATAACTCACCCCCATTGATTTTGCATGAAACTGGGCTTTGCCTTGTTATTATCTGGCTTTGAAAGAAAAAAAAAATTTTAATCCATCCCTCTTTCTCTGTCTCTCTCTACCAACACCACTTAAAAAAAATGCATTGTGCCACTTAAAATGTGCCAATTTATATAAAAATAAATATAAATTAAGGCACTAAAAGGCTAGTATTTTAATAGAGATTACCTCTGAGTCATGAGATTGCAAATAAGTTTTATAGTTTTCCTTATACTTTTCTGCATTTTCTGTAATAGTAATGTATTACTCTTACTATGAGGGAAAACACGAGCTTATAAATTTATTGATAGAAATATATTTAAAGCAGGAAGACTAGCTTTCTGGAATGATTTGGGAAACTGAAGTCAGACCCACATATAACCAAAATATATGATTGCTCTACAAAGACTAAAAATTTGCCCCAAACAAATTACCAAATGATTTCTCCCAGTCCTCTTATTGATCTTCAGTTATTCCTGGGAGACAGACCTCCATGGGTCTCTCATGTTTCAGCATATCTTTATTCTTCACTCTTCTCTAGTGTGTTTTTTTAGTGAACAGCCTTGGAATATATAGTACATTAGAGGCCTAGTGCATGAAATTCGTGCATGGGAGGGTGCCCCTCAGCCCAGCCTGCACCCTCTCCAATGGGAACCCTTGAGGAATGTCCAACTGTCTAAACAGGCAGTCGGACATCCCTCTCACAATCCAGGACTGCTGGTTCCCAACTGCTCGCCTACCTGCCTTCCTGATTGCCCCTAACCACTTCTGCCTGCCAGCCTGATAAGCACCTAACCAGTCCCCCGCCAGCCTGATAGATACCTAACTGCTCCCCTGCCAGCCTGATTGCCCCTAACTGCCCTCCCCTATAGGTCTGATCCCTCCCAACTGCCCTTTCCTACAGGCTTGGTCACCCCCAATTTCCCTCCCTTGCAGGCCTGGTCCCTCCCCTGCTGGCCATCTTGTGTCCTTATGGGAGCAGCCATCTTGTGTGTTGGAGTGACAGTCAATTTGTATATTACTCTTTTATTAGATAGGATTCTAGAGCAAAGGGCAGACATGTTTACTGCCTATTATAAAATATTCAGTTTCACTACATTCTGGATTCCTCCCTTGTAACACAACCCACTGTACATACAGGTGTTACCTCACTCTTTTTGTAGCACTCTGATGAGAATTAGGGCCAAAATCTGGCTACTAATATTATTGTGAGAAATAGTTCTTTACCTCTGTCCTTGGCATCCCATGTTGTCTGCCAGCATCCATGAAATTGACTAACTTTTTACTTTGCAAGTAAGGTAAAGTCTCAGACTTGTCATAGCATTTCACAATTATCTGAATAGAGATGTATTTCTTTGGTTTTAAAAGTTTATGTTCTTAAGCTTTATTCATTATTTATAACATATGTGAAAAGAACATATAAGACTTTGTGTGATTTTTTGTTGTAAACAATATTTATATAAGGGACAATATGATGAGACTATAACTACCGTGTTTTCCCGAAAATAAGACATCTTCCAAAAATAAGACCTAGTGCATGGAAAGATAAGACATCCCCTGACAATAAGACCTAGCACAACTTTGGGAGAAAAAAATAATATAAGACACTGTCTTATTTTCGGGGAAACAGGGTATAAGGACAGGAAAAAAGGTCTCTCTTTGTCTTTGCTGTGGCCTTCTACCATTTATGAGAAGTACCTGGTAATTAAACCCCACAATTGTTAGCTCCTCTGATTCAAACAGTCCCTCTATTCAAACTGCAAGACAAGATAAGCTACTCTCAAGGCTACATTCTTGCATCCCCCTCCTCCCAGCCGTTTTCAGAACTTGGGTCATTCGCAGGAAGGAGTCTCTAGTTAGTAGAATGGTCCTTTCCCCTCTTCCCTTCTAGCACGCCTCTTTTGAACTCTTCATAACTTTTGCTCTGAGCATGTTTTACAGGCTTGGAGAAAGTACTGATAAGACACCTCCCTAGGACATCTGCCTGACTCTTGGAAAACAAACTGCACCTTTTCAAGACAGCCCCTGCTATCTGCTCAATGTTAGCCCCACGTCCTCCTCCCTTCTTTGTCACCTAGCAACAGCAGCCATTACTCTTTCGAAGTGGAATCTGCTTTTTGTTCCCTGCCCTGTACTGACTAGCGATACGCCGGCCTTTTCCCCCTCCTGAAAAGTAAAACACACGTCCTTCTCCACATATCTTCTTTTAGTTGTGAATTCTTTCACAGCTCACATCACCAACCAAACCCTAACACTTAGCAGTTGAGTTCAGTTAGATTATGGTCCATCCAAAACAGCAAAGTAGAGTCTTTTGGAAGGGAAGTGAAGAGAAACAGACAGCCAAGGAATAGGGTGACCACATAATTCATTGCCGTGTTAGAGCATGAAAGGGGTGTTACTAAACAGTAGAATAAAGTATTAGAATTACAGCATCTAATAAGTTACAAAACCACTGCAAAAAGGGTGTCCAGGCTACTCTATACGTCACACCTAGTTTCCCACACCTACCAGTACTGTTTCCTTTCCAACAAGGCAACAGCACAGTGCCAAGCTCAGCAACACTGAGGGATTGACAAATATGGGACTTTTCGGTGACATGCCACAGACACTGGAAGATTGTTTTTTTACAGTTCTTGACAGCATATTTTGGTACTGGTCACAGTTTGGATTTTTTTAAAAAGAGGACATAACCTGTTTTTGAGTAAAACATTTTTCCAGTAGAGACATTTACAAGGAAAAGTAGTTGGATTTGCTTAAAGCAAATGCAGTTCCATTTCTGATGGCCAGGATTGGTAGCTCCGTACAGCACACAGCCCCCACCCAGAGAGCCACATGGACCACGCCCACGACAATTTCCAGCTCCACATAACACCAAGCCTGACGTCAGGCTTGATTCCCCTATAAATACACTTGTAGTTTGCCTTCCATACCTAGAAATTGTTTACAGTTAAGTTGTCTGAGAGAGGGGGGGGAAAAATCCATAAATGGGTAGTTTAAAAAAAAAAAAAAACTCCTTCAAGAAATAAGATTCAAATGATGAAAGAATTAAGAAATAAATTAGCTGATTCAAACATTTATATCCTAAAAAAAAATATATATATCAATGTTAAGTGGTGAAAAGTGGATAAAAAGGGAATAACACCCTTGAAGACCGAAATTTCAGGTTCTTGAACATTCCACAGGTACTTCACCTTTCTGTAATCTCCGAATAAGGGAAACCTGGGGCTTCTAAGAGAATTCTGCACTTCAGAGAAACCAATAAGTCAAATGAAATTTAAGCTTGATGAAAATCATGTCTATTTGGATAGAAAAGCATCAGCTCATGGTCCAGAGTCCTTAGAGCAGGTGGAAACACGCTGATATTTTGTTGGTGGCCGTTAACTGTAGTGTTCCATCTGCATAATCTGGGATGGAGCCAGTTCCGATGCTAGACTCCCCAACCCGCATGGCAGCTGGCTGGCTCTATGTTCTCCCTTCTGTGCTTGAAGGGAAAAAAATAAAGAGAAGATGAGCCTCTGGATTCTTACATGGTGTGTGAGTCCACTTAACACAATTATAACGCCCAATTAATCTCAGCAGCATGGGCGATGAATCATTTCTCCAGGTGTCTCTTCAAAGGGGAGTCAATTTAGTTCCAATGTTTGACTATTGTTTGAAACCAACTGCAATCTCACCAGATTAATCAAGATACTAATGACTGAACTCAGATCCATATTCAAAAACACCTCTTCTCAACACACGGACTACCCCAGACACCAATGTTTCCAGGTACTACTAGTATTCCCAGGACAATGAATTCTGTCATTTGTTTCCCTTTTTAAATCTTGATTTGATGGTATCTTCTGCCATCTACTGATAGGTAATAAAGATAAAATCAACTTTTCTGAATCATTTTGCCATTACCCCATAGACAATCAACTGCCATCTTTTGCTCAACCGTGAAAAAAGACACCTAATTTTAACATCAATATTTTCCTACCCAGAAACTAGCAACGGGCTTATTTCCGGTGGAAAACCTTTGGCTGTGTGTTCAATACTTTGCACTTAAAAGCATCATCAGAAAAGAAAACAGTGTCACAGGCTTTGGAGTCACAGACACTGGGTCCTTGTGCCAGCTCAACCCAGGGCACAGACCTAGTTCTCCTGAGCTTGGGTTTCTTATACGAAAAGTGTTAGGGAGGAGGCAAGTCTCCCCAGCTTCAAGAGGCTCGAAGACTTATAAGGCATTTGTTTGCCTTCTTGATAAACACAGCTCCTAAGACCAGGTCACTCACAGTTTTATAGATGGCTCAATTAAAAAAAAAAAAAACAGAATCCCGCCCTGCCGTTGTGGGTCAGTGATTGAGTGTTGACGTTCTATTCCAGGTCAAGGCACATGCCTGGGTTGCGGGCTTGATCCCCAATGTGGGGTGTGCAAGTGGCAGCAGATCCATAATTCTCTCTCATCATTGGTATCTCCCTTCCTCTCTGGAATCAATAAAATATATTTTAAAATAAATGAAAAGTAAGAAAACCAGAGTTCCACCTCCTGGTCATGGTCACAAAGTCCCTCCACCGCCCTCTGCAGAAGGCTCTTCTCATAGGGTCTGTTCTTTGCAAACACTGCACTCCCGGCCCGGCCCACCACGTAGAAGCTTTGGGAGCCATCTGAGGCCCCTCCTGTGCTAACACAGCATCTTCATGGGGGAAGACGTCCCTGCGACCACTCAGAGAAAGTCAGGGTGATGAAGCTGTTGAATTTAAATGGCGTAGCCACCTGCTCTTGCAGCTGATGCCAACTCCCAGTTGGGCAATAGATAGATCTGATTCTTTTCTAACCTTTGAAGAGAAGTCAGTCCAATGACTCCTCTTATCTGAGGGTCACTTATCTGGTAACTTCAAATGCCTAAGACACCACTGAGAGCTGCAGATAAAATACACAAAAAACAGTCCTCTGAGAAACATCCATAAAGGTCTGAGATGCCTGTCACCCAAACGCATTTCACCAAAGTTCACACACTTAGCATAAGAGTTTCTTCTGTCCCATTCGGAGTCATAGATCACCAACCTTTCTAAGCTTGTCTGTGTTGAGTTTTTAGCCGCTGCCCTTTCAAAGTAGCAAAGTGGACCTGCGGGGGCGGGGGGGGGGGGGGGGGGGCGGGAGGAGGAAGTCTGCTAGAGGCAGGAGCGGGAGCCTTGGGAACTGACAGCTGAACATCTCACAGTAAACAGAAAATGTTATATTATCTTAACTAAACCTTTAAAGAAAGCAAAGCAGAGTGTAGTTCGTTTTACAAAGATTAGCGTCAACATTTGTTAAAGGAAAAAGTAGCACACGGAGAATACTGTCAGTGATGTGGGAACTTGGTCTGGTGCCAGAGGGTGACCACTTCTTGGGGTGACCATTATAATTGTCAGTTACACAGTGTCTACTCACTATGCGGAGCACCTGAAACTCACATGATACTGAATGTCAACTGTCACTGAAACATGTTCTTATCTAAACAGTGGTCAGAGGCCTAAAGGGGATACGTTTTAGATAAGAAAGATTCACAGTGTAGATTTCTGCACTTCTAACTGGTTTCAGAAAGATGGAATATTTCTGTAGAATAAAGAAAGCGGGCTGACACAGCTGGGTTCTTTCATGGCCACCTTCGATTCCAACTTAATTTTTCAGGGGCTTTCCCAGCCCGCTCCCTTCCACCACACCCAACTTTGCAGATTCTTAAGAAGAGAATAGGTTCAACAACAATGTTCCGGTGGCCCCACATTCTTCCCTTCTAACACCATTGGCCAAACCATGATAACTTTAGCACTGACGGGTGTCGAGCTGTGTGGCCCTCTACTGACAGTACCTTGTCCTGGTTTACCCAATCAAGTTCAAGTTTGCTAACTGGCTAGGATTCACAACGTGGCATCTTCTTACCTTGGGGTCCTCTCCCATCACTAAACCATCTTCTCCGGCCCTCAGCCACACTTCCCTGCTCCTCTCTACCAGCCTGATGCCAGCGGGACTTCGGGCCCACCCCACCTGAATTTAGACAGTCACGGGAGGCAGGCAAGGCTGGTCTCGTAGCACACGTGACCTTCTTGCCAGCATTGGCACTGTCCTGGGCGGCAGCGAGTGTCAGAAACAGTCATGTGTACCAGATGGCAAGGAAAGCCACGCTCTGCTTCCCTCGGATGTGCCCCCGCACTGTCACACGCTGGGGTGTGAAGAAGCGCAGCTTGGGAAGAACTTGACCCGCTCTGGAAAGGTCAGAAAAGTTTCCAACAGAAAGTGGTGACTCACGCCGCACACATCCTGCTCTTGCAGAGTGTTCAGGAAAAGTGCCGTCGCGTCCAACACGCCCTTTCTTTCCATCGCCTTCTTGCCAGGTCGCGGCACTTGTGAATGTCACCGCAGAGGGAAGTTCACGGCCGCGAGGGAAACCGCCCCAAGCGAACAAAAGTTCAAAGGCCGGGCGAGGAGACCCAGGCTGCTCTAAGCCTGGCGTTGAGGAAAGAGACAGGTTCCGTCCACATACACAGACTTTCCCGTACAAACGTGCGGCTGGTGCTTTGGCATCGTTCAAAGCTAAGTGGTGGAGGCCGCCTCTCCCAATTCTGTACACGCACAGGTGCACACACACACGCAAACACGGCTTTGAGAGTGGCTGGTATTGTCTCAGAACTTGAAACACACCCAGCTCTCCAGCATTCGCACCCCCTCCCCGCTAGTGGAATGAGCCCATGGAAATCTCTCCCAGGAGATGCACCACTGAAGACCCTGAGTGTGTATTCTTTTCCATTTTCACCGGAAACCAACCAGGACACACTCCCAGTCTTGGTACCCATTTCTCATTGAACCATCAGCCAACATGGCTGCCTCACAAGCACACAGCCTACAAGACCAGAGGGGCATCCGTCTGCCGGCGGATCCAGGAACAAGAACTAAAGACTTCCCCTGCCCAGGGTCACGTAGGGAGACGGCAGCCCCACCTCTTAGTCCTGGCCACAGCACTCAGCAGGCCAGCTCCCAGGAGACAGCCTGATGGGCCACGTGTGGGCCCGTCCCCACCCCTCCGTCTGCAAGGACCTCTGAGGGGGGAACGACCAAGAGGCATGCAGTGGGCAAGGCAAGACATGAAAGCAAATGAGAATGGATACCATATGAGCAACATCTACAAAGTCAACTCTACAAGCAGGGATGTAACAAGACACCAAAACTCCATTCAAATCTTAGGAGGCTGTCCAGGCTGTAATGAGCATCCATGTGTGCTGAGCTGATGGGTAAGTCTTCCTCAATCCATGATTATGTGCTCCAGAAGAGAAAATAGCTCAAACCTAAAAAATGGGTGTAACACCAACCTGATTAAAGCCATGGAAGAGCTTAGCTAGCTCAATTATCTTGTCCTACTAAGGGGTAGGGGAAGAAAAAAGAGGTCTTTTAAGCCTCTATTCAAAAGAAAATTGAATAAGAAACACCTAATTGAGAAAATTATAAAATATTTGATGGTGGGTATCTTCACAGGTCCGACCTCACTATTTATTCAGTGCAGAATTCTCTTTACAAGATCTGTAGCTTTATGTATTAGAGGCCCTGTACGTGAAATTCGTGCACGGAGGCGGAGGGGGAGGGCGAGGAGGCCTCAGCCCAGCCTGCACCCTCTCCAATCCAGGACCCCTCAGTGGATGTCTGACTGCTGGTTTAGGCCTGATCATGGGGATAGGGCCTAAACTGGCAGTTGGACATCCCTCTCACAATCTTGGACTGCTGGCTCCTAATCGCTCACTTGCCTGCCTGCCTGGTCACCCCCAACTGCCTCTCTGCTAGCCTAGTTGCCCCTCACTGCTCCCCCTGCCAGCCTGGTCACCCCCAACTACCCCCAACTGGCCTAGTCACCCCAACTGCACCTCCTACTGTCCAGGTTGCCCCTAACTGCCCCCCCCACCCCTCCAGCCTGGTTGCCCCACACAACCTGCTGTTTAGTCATTTGGTCGTCCCTGACTAACCCCCTTACTGGCCTGGTTGTAGGCAGCCATCTTGTGAGGGTGTGAGGGTCAATTTGCATATTGCCTCTTTATTATACAGGAGGATATATATACCTTCCATCACTACACAGCTCTAACAAGCAGAATGATATTCCTTGCTCAGAGAAAAAATCTATTTACCCATGAAGCCCACATATTGGTTCTAGTCCTGCTGACTGGAACGTCACAGAAAAAGAAAATGTGATTTTGCATCTTCACATGACAGCCTTCCCAACATTTGGATCAGGGCCACTACCTCTCCCATCCCCACCGCCACCTCTGCAACAATAATTAAATGGTTGGTCCCTCTAGACTAGGGGTGTCGAACTCAATCAGAGAAGGGGCCAAAATCTAAAATCCAGCCTAAATCGCGGGCCGAATGGTTTACTGAACAGTCATAAACTGACAATGTCATAAACTGACAACGGAGTGCAGTGATGACAGCGCGGTGCGGGCCACATTGCAAGGCCTGGCGAGCTGGATTTGGCCAGCGGGCCTTGTGTTTGACACATGTGCTCTAGACTGACCGCCTCCAGCTTTTTGAGTGGTGTCTCCAGTGCCCTGTGCTGACGCCCCACCCTTCTTAGAAGCCTCTCTTGTGCAGGTCCCAGCTATGCAGACATGAGTGCAATTGTAGTTGCTCCTGTTTTATTAAAATAAAATAAAAAGATTTCTGGAGACTGCATTTCAGTGTGTCAATACCTCTTTAAGAAAGATGAGGCCCAAAATGAAACACAATCCCCCAGAGTCATAAAGCAATGGGCTGTGCGCAGCACACTTCACAGACAGACTGCCATATGTCACCCAGCGCAGCGAGGAGGAGGAGGTACAAGACTGCAGGGGAGTTAAGACGAGTCCTGAGCTGCAGTGCCAGGATCATTCGGCGTAAAAAACACCGAGGGAAGGAAAACAACAGATGCAATGTGCTGCTTGTCATACAAAACTCCCGCACCCTGGGAATATCCCGGCAGAATCACAGCCTACAGGTGCTCACACCCCTAGGGGCAACTCCCCCAGGGAGGTGTTAGAAGAGGAAACTGCCTTGGAAAAGATTTTTCAGGCACATTAGAGCTGACAGGAACCCGTTCTGCCATCGGGGCTGGGATGCGGAGGATCTCACAGGAACACGGCCCAGGCACACTCAGCCAGCCACCAGCACCTGTATCCAAGCCCCTCCTCCAGCACTGAGGGTTTCGCTGCCTCCAATATGGGTTACAAGAGGAAAATGAGGATTTGGAAGGTAGGAGGTTGAAAGCAAAGGCAGACTTTGTTAATGGATTCTCAAAAGCACTTTCACACGTTCCATACATTCCCAATGCCTGCTAGAACACACAGCACGTGGGAGCCTGCTTTGATCTGCAGCCCATGGTAAACTGTCTGTCTCCCTGTGATTTGACAACTGTCTCTGCTGATTCAGAGGCTTCAAACTCCAGCCCTGGCAGCCTCTTGGGTGTTAATGAAGCATCTGAGACATGACTGTTCAGAAGCCAGGGGATACACTGCATTTAGTTCCCCAACTCACAACCCACCCACACACACACACACACACACACACACACACCGAGACACACACACACACACACACACACACACACACGTACAAACACACACATCTGTGCTGATCCATGTCCTGTATGTGGTAATAGTCTTTATACACTGAGTGGACAGACCTTTATGATCTCTGAATGCATAATAATCTGGATACTCAGTATATATCCTATATAATAAAAGGCTAATATGCAAATTGTCCCCTGGACCAGGAGTTCCACCAGCAGGCAGGCCAGCCAACCACCCATGTCCCCTCCCCCTGGCCAGACCCCACCCATGCACGAATTCATGCATCAAGCCTCCAAAATATATATATATATATATATTGAGTGGCAGATTATTATACATTCAGATTTTATAATAATCTGGCCACTCAGTGTATATATGTATGTATATGTGTGTGTGTGGGGGGGGGGGGTGGTATTGATTTCAGAGAAGAAGGGAAAGAGAGAGAGAGAGAGAAACATCAATGATGAGAGAGAATCACTGATCAGCCACCTCCTGCACATTCCCCACTGGGGATTGAGCCCACAATCGGGCATGTGTTCTGACCTGAAATCAAACCATGATCTATTGGTTCATAGGTCAACACTCAACCACTGAGCCATACTGGCTGGGCAAGTCTTTTTTTTTTTTTTCCAAGCATAATTATTTAATTTCCAAATCTCCTAAGCAATGACAATTAATTTTCCATGCTTTATCTAAAGTCTATTCCTAAATTTCTTATTCTTACCAGTGAAAATAGTAAAATAGCAGGTACTCCTTTTGGAAAAATAACCGTGAACTTGGTTTTATGTAGCTGTTTGGAACTCTGTCTTGTCCCAGGAAAAGAGAGGAGAGGAGAGGAGAGGAGAGGAGAGGAGAGGAGAGGAGAGGAGAGGAGAGGAGAGGAGAGGAGAGGAGAGGAGAGGAGAGGAGAGGAGAGGAGAGGAGAGGAGAGAGGGGAGAGAAGGGGAGGAGAGGGGAGGGGAGGGGAGGAGAGGGGAGGAGAGGGGAGGGGAGGGGAGGGGAGGGGAGGGGAGGGGAGGGGAGGGGAGGGGAGGGGAGGGGAGGAGAGGGAGTCCTTACACTAGAGCAGGGTGAAGCATATGCAGGCTTTCACAGAAGGCTCTCAATCTCCAGCCTCTGTATCTGAATGAAAAACAATGCAGCCTTGTGTAAATATTGCTCTCATTTCTCTCCTGTTCAAACGTGGCACCATTATGGAATTTCTGGGAAACCACCCAAACAATGTAACCACTTAATAGAATCTACAAATGTGTAGGACATGGCATGACTCTCCCTGGCTCTGCTATTGGCTACAATAAACATAGGTAGCTACTTCACCTGTAGCTCTTATTCATGGGTAAATAATAACAGGAGGTTTAGGGAATCCCTAGAGGAAAGGCACCCCTTATCTCTAAAGATGTGATGACTATCTTACGGCTTTAATTACTTGTGATCCTTAGAATATTCATCAGAAATAACATTGCTAGTGCCGCATGACTAGACAACCAATGCTACATTTTGCTTGTAGGATTTTCTTTTCTTTAAAAAAAAATATATATATACATATACATATACATATACATATACATATACATATATATATATACACACACACACACACACACACACACACATATATATATATATATATATATGTTTTATTGCTTTTATATAGAGAGGAAGGGAGAGGGATAGAGAGTTAGAAACACCGATGAAAGAGAAACATCGATCATCCACCTCCTGCACCACCACCACCACCACCACCACCCCACCCCCCCACCCCCACTGGGGATGTGCCCGCAACAAAGATACATGCCCTTGACCGGAATCAAACCTGGAAACCTTCAGTCGGAAGGCTGAAGCTATATCCACTGAGCCAAACCAACTAGGGCTGCTTGTAGGATTTTCATGAGGATGTTCCTGGTCCATCTCCCACTGGATATTTGTTAAACAACCGTGAGCAGACAATAACACAACAATTAGGAGAATGGTAGTGACGGCCACTCACGTCTGACCCGGGCCTCTCCTCTCCTCTCCTCTCCTCTCCTTTCTTCTCCTCTTCTCTCTGTATAAAAGCAATAAAACATATTAAAAAGAAGAAGAAGAAGAAGAAGAAGAAGAAGAAGAAGAAGAAGAAGAAGAAGAAGAAGAAGAAGGAGAAGAAGAAAGAAAGAAAGAAAGAAAGAAAGAAAGAAAGAAAGAAAGAAAGAAAGAAAGAAAGAAAGAAAAGAAAATCCTACAAGCAAAATGTAGCATTGGTTGTCTAGTCATGCGGCACTAGCAATGTTATTTCTGATGCATATTCTAAGAATCACAAGTAATTAAAGCCGTAAGATAGTCATCACATCTTTAGAGATGTGCTACCTTTCCTCTAGCGATTCCCTAAACCTCCTGTTATTATTTACCCATGAATAAGAGCTACAGGTGAAGTAGCTACCTATGTTTATTGTAGCCAATAGCAGAGCCAGGGAGAGTCATGCCATGTCCCACACATTTGTAGATTCTATTAAGTGGTTACATTGTTTGGATGGTTTCCCAGAAATTCCATAATGGTGCCACGTTTGAACAGGAGAGAAATGAGAGCAATATTTACACAAGGCTGCATTGTTTTTCATTCAGATACAGAGGCTGGAGATTGAGAGCCTTCTGTGAAAGCCTGCATATGCTTCACCCCGCTCTAGTGTAAGGACTAGCATCGTTAGCTCACCCGGAGGCTGCCCCGCCCCATGAGCAAGCCGGAATGTATGCGGTGAGTCACTGCAAACAGAGCTCAGGTATGTTGGGACCGGCATTCTCTGTTCCTAAAGTGCCGGAAGCAGCTCCGGGGCACAGACTTCTGCCCGAGCCAAGCAGCGCGGGGAGATGCTCACGTCCACGGGGCGTGGGAGGAAGGGAGAGGAGTCCAGCTCTGTCAGCAGCACCGTTTCCAAGGGGTGGAGGGAGCCCCAGGGGCCGCCTGTTCGGACCTTTCCCAGGAAACTCTCCTTCGGCCCCGGACAAAAGCTGCACATGCGTGTGGGAACTTTGGGGTCACTCCCAAAAGAGAGAGAGAGAGAGAAAGGTCTTTATTTCCAAGTCATCACTTTATCCCAAGTGGAGACAGAAGCATAGTCTTCCAATTAGAATTCCAATTAGAATTGATAAAATGTTGCCCTAGCCGGTATGGCTCAGTGGATCAAGGGCATGTGCCACAGTTGTAGGCCCCTCCCTGGCCAGGGCCTGGTCAGGGTTCATACCAATGGGTGTGTTTCTCTCACATCGATGTTTCTCTCTGTCTTTCCCTCTCTCTTCCACTCTCCCTAAAAATTAATGGAAAAAAATATCCTCTGGGAAAGAGTAACAACAACAACAACAACAAAAAGAAATGATAAAAATTTGTACTTAGTAAATTTTTATTTTGTAGACCTTCACCCCATTAGATATATATAAAAATTAAAATAAAGCTTATATTCAACCAAATTAAGATGAGCTGTTTTTCTATAATAGCCAAAGTACCAAAGTAGATATTGGGGATGAGGATTATGATGATGCCGATGTACCTTTAAGGATATGAACACCGAGGAAGGTGCATATGACACCTCTGCACTGGCATCGACCCTATAATCCAAAATAAATAAATAATAATGATGCCCTAGCTGGTTTTTCTCAGTGGATAGAGCATCAGTCTTTAGACTGAAGGGTCCTGGGATCAATTCCAGTCAAGGGCACATGCCCTAGGTTGTGGGCTCAATCCCTACTAGGGGACATGCAGGAGGCAACTGATCAATGATACTTGCTCATCATTGATGTTTCTCTCTCTCTCCCTTCTCCCTTCCTCTGAAATTAATAAAAATATATATTTTTAAAATTATGACTACAACCCAGCTGGCACATCTGCAGTGCTTCATTACTTTGGTGGCAAGTTGACGCAGCCACGAGGATTATAGCTGGACATTTTACCTTAGCTTAATCATTCAGGTTTTTTGTGTGTTTTTTTTAATTTCTACTTTCCTCTGGGTTCTCTATCTTCTATTGCTTGACCAATGTTTGAGGGCGCCCCCATGTCTCTCCCCAAATCTGGAAGTTGAGTAACGACTAACGGACATGCCCTGAAATTGAAGGCCATAGACTTGATCAAAACAGATGGGAATTGCTAGTCTGCAGAATAGCCTCCTGTAAGGTGCCTTGGGTAAATGTGGGGCTAATGAGCCAGGGGACCTCCTGGTGGTATAAAAAGATCACATGCCCCACTGGCGTGGCTCAGTGATTGAGCGTCAACCAATGAACCAGGGGGTCACGGTTCAATTCCTGGTCAGGACACATGCCCTGGCTGTGGGCTCGATCCCTGTGGTAGGTGTGCAGGAGGCAGCCAATCAATGATTCTCTTTCATCATGGATGTTTCCATCTCTCTCTCTCCCTCTCCCTTCCTCTCTGAAATAAAAAACTATATACATTTTTTTAATGAATAAAAAGAAGACCACGTGACTTCCAAATCTGAAGGAACCCGGGACTATTTCTAGATGTCAGCAAGGTGGCAAGAGAGTATCCTAAAGACAGAGATATGACGGCATGCAGAAATTCTCAGCTAACCAATTGTATTGTCATCTCCCCAGGCAACCACTGTGCAGCAGGGGGTGTCATCTGAGTGGGGCCCACAAAAGGAGACCCAGAACGGAAGCACCTGTGGCTATTTATTCAGCTTGGTCCTGGGACAGAGAGGCTGCATCTACAACAGTGTTTGCCATTTCCTGTTGTGACTCATCTGTGGGTCACGAAATCCAATTGTTGAAGAGTTCAGACATTTTTAACCCGATAGAAGAGCCCAGAACGCATCCCATGAAGTCAAGTGAAATACTGCTTTGGGAAGCTTTTAATCCTGTATATGTAGATATGTAAATATCTACATATACATGTTTAAGTATATGTGAGTTGCATGTAAATTTTAATGAGATCATGTGTTTCTCTGTGCATCTCGGTCAAAAGCCTTTGGTTGGCATACAGATCTGTTTCAGTTTTGTACACCAGAGATTCTCAGGCTGGGTTGTCCTGGATCCATGGATCACCCCTTAACAATGGAAAACTGGGGGCCTGTCATAGGGTTGCTGATACTTTCATTCTGCTAAGTTAAAGAACATTTCCAAAGAGGGTACTATAATTTCCCCAAAGCAAGAAGATTTTTAAAAATATATACATTGTTTTATTTTTAATTTATTTTGTTAATCCTCACCAGAAAATATATTTTTCTTTCTTTCTTTTTTTTTTTTTTTAATTGATTTCAGAGAGGAAGTGGGGGGAGAGAGAGAGAAAAAAAAAAAAAATCCATGATGAGAGAGAATCATGGATCGGCTGCCTCCTGCACACCCCCTACTGGAGATCAGGCCTACAACCTAGTCATGTGCCCTGACCAGGACTTGAACCCATGACCTCTTTATTTTTCCATTGATTTCTAGAAAGAGTGGAAGGGAGGGAGAAAGAAAGAGAAAAAGAGAGAAAGAGAGAAGGAAGGAAGGAAGGAAGGAAGGAAAATGATGTGAGAAAGACACATCGATTGGTTGCCTCCCACACATGCCCCAATCAGGGCCAGGAATTGAGCCTGCAATCGAAGTACATGCTATTGACTGGAATGAAACCCAGGACCCTTCAGTCCGTGGGCTAATGTTCTATCCACTGAGCCAAACCGAGTAGGGCCAAGAAGATTTTTGACATCAAAAAAATAAAAATAAAATAATCACAGAATAAAGCAGACTCTTTTAAGTTAAATGTATTTCATTTTATGGTAATTCCATTTGTATTTTATTTATTTATTTTTATTTTTTTACTTTACTAGAGATTTGTGAAAGTGCCCTCATTGCCAGGCACTGCAGACCAGACAGAAAGACGCCCAAAATGTGGAAGAGTGGTACCTACAGCTACTCACCTCAATAAAGTCTTTCCTAGTGATGCTCCCTGCCTCTGCTTTCTACTCACTGGACTACTTCAGACCTTCGTGACTTTGTTCCTGGGAGGTCCTCCCCAGCAGTGAGCCCGGACAGAGGAGATAACCACTGTGGTGTGTGACTTCCAGCCCCTCTCCTTTATCCATTACTACACGGTTCTACAAATCACCAGCGTGAGTCAATCTCCATAGTGTGAGTCAATTTGCCCCAAACCTTATCGTCTAAGCTTGAGTGAGTAATATCACATGTCTGGACCTACACTCTGAAGAACTGGACATTTTACACCACCTGACACAGGGGAAGCAGAGTGGAAGGTTGGCTGGTGACAATCCTGCCATTTTAATCCCATTGTGATCAGCTCCTAAAGCTGGCCCAGGGTGCACACTGTGTTTTCCACGTTTCACGTGCTTTTCTTGTCTTATCTTTTAAAGAACACAGTTTTTCATATATATATATATATATATATATATATACTAGAGGACCAGTGCACAAAAATTCATGCACTCGGGGGTCCCTCAGCCCAGCCTGTGCCCTCTCAGTCTGGGACCCTGTGGGGAATGTCTGACTGACATCCTTGGCGCTGCCACTGAGGCATGAGAGGCTCCCGCCACCGCTGCTGTGCTGGCCAACCATGATCCAGCTTCTGGCTGAGCAGTGCACCCCTGTGGAAGCACACTGACCACCAGGGAGAAGCTCCTACATTAAGTGTCTGCCCCCTGGTCAGTGCATGTCATAGTGACTGGTAGTTCTGTCCTTAGGGTCAATTTGCATATTACCCTTTTATTATATAGGACTAGAGGCCCGATGCATGAAATTTGTCCACAGGGGGAGGGGTGTCCCTCAGCCCAGCCTGCACCCTCTATAATCTGGGAACCCTCGAGGGATGTCCAACTGCCTGTTTAGTCTGACATCCTTCTCACAATCCAGGACTGCTGGCTCCCAACTGCTCATCTGCCTGCCTTCATGATTGCCCCCAACCACTTCTGCCTGCCAGCCTGATCACCCCCTAACTGCTCCCCTGCCAGCCTGTTTGCCTTGAACCTCCCTCCTCTGCCAGCCTTGCCATCCCTAACTTCCCTCCCCTGCAGGCCTGGTCACCCCTAACTGCCCTTTCCTGGAGGCCTGGTCACCCCTAACTGCCCTCCCCTGGAGGCCTGGTTGCCCCCAACTGCCCTCCCCTGCAGACCTGGTCCCTCCAAACTGCCTTCCCCTGCTAGCCATCTTCTGTCCACATGGGAGCAGCCATCTTGTGTGTTAGAGTGATGGTCAATTTGCATATTACTCTTTTATTAGATAGGATTTTTTCATTGATTTCAGAGAGGAAGGGAGAGGGAGAGAAAGCTAGAAACATCAATGATGAGAGAGAATCATTTGTCAGCTGTCTCCTGCACACCCTTGCACACAACCTAGGCATGTACCCTGACCAGGAATCGAACTGTGGCCTCCTGGTTCATAGGTTGATGCTCAACCACTGAGCCACAGCCAGGCACTAATGCTTTTCAAGAAAACAGCGCAGGGCTCCCAGCTGCTCCTGCACGCAGACCGCCTCCCTTTCAGGATGCTTTCTAGATGCTGTCCTCTCAGCGGCCCGTCTTCTCCTTCCCATGTGTGACCTTCTTCTTCCCCGACCAATAGCCACGCGTGAACAGACGGCGAGCTTCTCTCCCTGCTCCTTTGTTCCACTTCCATGTCCCACAAGCTGTCCATGCTTTTGTGCCCCAGAGGAGCTTCCAGAAGCTCATCCCTCAGGGCCTCCGCAGGGCACATGACAGCCCGGAGCAGCCAGGGAGCCTCCCTCTTCCATAACCCTTTCAATGACGGCCTTTTAGGGTTAACTTCAGAACTGACTGTGATAAAACGGCGCCATTTCTAGTAGGCGAGATCCAAAGTGAGGCAGCATTTCCCCAGGCCCTACCCATTGGTCAAGGCTTGTAAACTACAAGTATATTAGTATTGCGTTCAAGTTTACCTCTGAGCCGCTTACATAGAAAGACAGGCTACTGAGCAAAGGAGCAGCCTGAGCAGATTTTCAAGAGCTCAGCTGGTCGTTTTATGTTAAACGCATTGACCCATCAGTAATATGCATTCAACAGAGTCCTAACAAATCAGGACTTATCTATTCACTAAAAGAAGATTCTAATAGCACAGCAACTTAGAAATGCTTCTGAAGCAATCAGTTCAACTTACCGTGCGGACTTGAAAATAATACGATTGCTTTTTAAAAAGAGATTGTATAATTCAGATACATTTTTCTCTAATTTAGACCGAGCTTCCTCCCATTTGCCCTAAATTAGTTTCCAGTTTATGTCAGGGGAATTCACACCAGTGTCCTCGCCTGCTTCGTCACCCTCCAGAATCTCCCTGCCCTGATTCTTCAAAGGTCAACCCCTGAACTGGAAAGACTCCATCTTCCTGCGTTTTCATCTCTCTCTCTCTCTCTCTCTCTCTCTCTCTCTCTCTCTCTCTCTCTCTCACACACACACACACACACACACACACCCATAGTGTGCAATTAGCATGAGAGGAGACGTGACTCTTCATAGTAGACTGGCCCTCAGCAGCGGCTGCAGGGAGCCACAGTGCCTGGGATGCAGACACAGCACCCCTACCCTAAGCTCTTCCTCTGGGGGGCGCATCGTGCTCATTAACCTGGAACACCTCACCTGCTGGGGGGGCAGGGGGACCCCAGAACTCTGCGCCTTTTCCATTACCCTGTTTTTCCCATCGGGTTAACTTTGCTGAAAGCTTCTCTGAATTTACATCTTCCTATTGCCTCCAACTCCACCTCCTGTCCACGAGGGGTCTTGAATGTAGGAAACCCCTAGTAAATGTTTGCTGAATCGCATTCTTAGTTTAGTCAAACCCATTTCCACAATGTCATCCTGTCAGTGTCAGAGTTGAAACTCAAGCTCAGGTCTCTCCATCCCCAATCCACTCAAAAGCTACCCTTGGTCCAATGACCTTGACTGTGAGCAGAGGTGGCATCCAGTGACCAGGGGATACTGAGTTGTTGGCTTCAGGTTTCTATTCATATTTTATCTTCCTGGGTGTTTTGTTTGCCTGTTTGTTTTGTTTGTTTTTATTAAATACAAGAAACAAGGGGAGGGAGGGGCCACTTTCTCCTGGGCTCTGAGAGGGAGCCACGGGCCCTCCCGCCCTGCCTTCAGGGCGCACTGTGCTCTGAGCTGGAGGTGGAAGCTGGACAGGGAAGGCACTTGGGAGCTCTAGAGAGGTCAGAGGTTGGAACCTGTGACCCCCTCCACCCCACCCAGGAAGACTCAAGGGCAGGGAGAGAGACCCCGGGGCCCCAACTACGGCTCACCCCAGGTCCTTTCTTACCCCAGAAGGAGGAAGGGGAGACAGCACCCATCCTTTGGAGGTGCAGATCTGTTGGGCAGTGGCTAGCCCCTCACTCGTGGGCAACCCAGATCTACAAGTTTGTCACTATTATTTTTCAATTGAGAATCTGAGCCAATACTAGCAAAATTAGTCTGTAACATAAGTCTAAGTGTTCATTATAAAATGTTATCCCTGGAAAAGGCTTTAGAAACCAAGTGGACAAGTTTACACATGAGGAAAGGACTAGTAAGGCCTGAAGACACAGGTTCCTTTCATTGTGCATTACAGCACATTCCATCCTGTTCGCCACTAATCAGGCCTGGCTTTAGGACTGGCTACGCAACAGCCCGAAATTGTTTCAGAGAGAAGTACTAAAAATTTGTTTGATTGATTGGTTATTTTGTTAATTCTCGCCCGAGGATAATTTTCCCTTGATTTTTAGGGAGAGTGAAAGAGAGAGGGAAAGACAGAGAGAAACATCGATGTGAGAGAAAACCATTCTGCATGAGCCCTGACCACGGCCAGGGTCAGGGAGGAGCCTGCAACTAAGGTGCATGCACACCCTTGACTAGAACCGAACCTGGGACCCTTTGGTCCGAAGGCCGACACCCTATCCACTGAGCAAACTGGCTAGGGCTCAAAATCTGTTTTAATAAAGCAGTCATTCCCATGAAGACAATCAGCCAAACCCAACTCCCACGGCCCCTGTCACCCCTGCTTGTTACCTGGGTTTCTGACTCATTTAGTAGCTATTCAGTTTTTCCATTGGAACAGAGCCATGGCCTCAGCTAAGAAAACACGTCTTTGAGGCCAACGAATGTGAGCCGGAGGGAGAGGAATCTGGAGTCACACATTTTTGGCATTCAGAGATAATTCAAGATTCTTCGAGTGCTTTCCGAGAGCATAAGCCACCAGGCAAGTGCGTCTTGCTGCCACCATCCTTCCCCTCCAGAAATATTCCATTGTTGAGACGTGTTGCATTGCCAAAATAGTTCTGATAAAAAGCATTTATGCCTGCGGGTTCTATAGAGATACAGCTTCAAGTTAATCAGAGATCCTACATTTTAACATGAATATGCAGAAATTACGGAAAAAAGATTAATAGGCAATTTATAGAAATTCATTATGTAGATGCTCATTAACTCAAAAAACAGAGCACAAGGACAGGAAACGGCCTCCCAGAGCCACAATGAGGACTCGGATTATCTGTGAAGAAGGGCTTCCTGACAATACCAGACTCGGTTACTAAAATGGTTTTGGAATTTCCTTCTTCAGGACTTTCAAATGAATAGGACTTTAAAGACAAAGGGAGACATTTTTGTTGTTTTCCTTGGGTTTTTTTTTTTTTTTTAATAGCAATTAAAATTCTTAGTGTGCATTCATCAGGACACCTCCAGGAACAGATTCACAAAATAGACCTCGAAATGAACTACTTCAGAAGGCTTGTTAAACTCTGAAACAGGGGACTAAAGGAATCCAGAATATTCTCGTGTGGGGAGACTTCAGATTCAATAAATAGCAGCAGGGTGCATGGGAGAGGGAAGGGAAACAGGAAGAGGGCGGGGAGAGAAGAGGAGGCTGGGGAAGACCTACCTACTGAGAAGGAGTGCCAAATGAGTCTGCACATCCCTCTCTGTCCAGAGCCCTGGCCTCTCCTCTCCGAGCATCTGTGTGCTCATGAAGAAGCCTGTGGCATGCCCCCTACTTCCTCCAAGTATTGTTTCTCAAGGTCGTGCAGAATCCGAGACAACATACGTGGAAAGCTCTGCATTATGAGAATAGCAGTCTTGCTACATTACTCTTCTAATTTAAATCTGTTTGCCACGAATCCTGTTTGCTTTAGGACTCCGTAATGAGAAAAGCAAAAGCGAAGGTCACTGCCAGGTTAAGGGGTTTCCTGAGACTGAAAAGGGGCAAGTTCAGTGCCTCATTAGGTCTTGCCGTGTATTGTCTTCTAATTGCTTCTTGTGCGTAAATCTTGCTTTTCCCCAAAGACTCCGAGCTTCTCCAGGATGGAAGCCTTGTTTTTAATTTTTTGTGCTGAGAGTCTCAGTCGACGCAGAGCATGTAACAACTCCCTTAGAGCAGCTGATGAATTTATTGGTGGGGAAGGCTGGGGCACCCTCACATATCTCCTCGGGTTGTACCCCAAAGTGTCAGAGAGGGATAACAGAAGAAGTATTAATTTTGAATATGACATATGTAACACAAGATGTGAACATGTTTTTTAATCTTTATCGTTGAAAGTATCACATAGGTCCTCCTTTTCCCCTCAATAACCCCCTCCAGCCTGCTCCCATCCACCCCCTCCATGCCCTTATCACCCCTTGTCTGTGGCCATGGGTGATGCATATATATGCACACAAGGTCATTGGTTGATCTCTTCCCACCCACCCTCCCCTGCCTTCCCTCTGAGGTTCAACAGTCTGTCCATGCTTCTATGCCTTTGCGTCTATTTTTTATCATATTTTTGAAAAAAAAATTAAATTCTATCTTCAAAGCCAAGAAGCTAAACTAGACAGTTATATTAAGGAGTTTTATTTATTTAATTTGTGTATTTAACACATACGCTGCTTACCATGTTATAGGCACTAGCCCAGGCATTTACAAACATCAACTCATTTAAATCCCATCTATATAGTAAAAACCTAAGTGACCATTTTGGCAGAATGACCAGTTGCTATGATGCACACTGACCACCAGGGGACAGATGCTCAACCCAGGAGCTGCCTCCTGGTGGTCAGTGTGCTCCTACAGGGGGAGTGCCGCTCAGCCAGAAGCCGAGTTCACGACTGGCAAGCAGAGCAAGGGTGGCAGGAGCCTCTCCCACCTTCACGACTAAGGAACAGCCAGCAGAGTGGTAAGGAGCGAGCAGGCGGGAGGTAAGGAGTGAGGGACCCCAGATTGCAAGAGGGTGCAGGCCAGGCTGAGGGACCCCTACCCCCAATTATGCACAAATTTCTTACACCGGGCCTCTAGTAACAACGTATGATAATAAGGTAAGAATTACCTTGTTTTATAATGTGTCCTAGAAAGGAAAAGCAACTTGTCCAAAGTCATACAACTGGAACCTGGAAAACTTTGTCTTGAGAGTCCATGCTCTTAACCAGCGGTCACCAACCTTTCGGACCTCGTGGACCACCAGTGGTCTGCGGACCACTGGTTGGCGACAGCTGCTCTTAACTGTTGTCCTCTGTGCAAGCTAAATCACCTGGGGCAGGGCCATGTGAGAGAAAGACGGAGACAGAGAAGACAGGAGTGTGAGAGATTTGAGGGAACAAGAGAGGAAGAGCTGCCATCTCCAACCTCCGAGTCAATTGTTTCCATTTCTGCATCCAAGTAAGCGTGCCCTCTCCCAGGAAAAGTATTCAGGAAAGCAGACTAGGGACCGGTGGACTACACACCCAACCCTTTAAAGTGCAGATTCCAAAAGTGGCCCATGTCACTTCTGCTTATATCTGTTGAACAGAACTTGGTCATACATCCACCCCCAGCTCAGAGGGACAGGAGTGCCGTCTTAAGCTGGGTAAGAATGTGCCTACCTAAGACTCTGTCGCTGGTTAACTCACTCCATCACTGCAGAAGGCCTCTCCTCTCACCCGGATTCCTGGGACATACGGTATCTGCTTAGAGGGCCCTGTTCCAGGAAGACTTCCTGGACTGCCTTATCTAAGATCACACCCTGACAGCCTCTGACCCACTATTCTGCTTTATTTTTCTTCATGGAAACGTATCACTGTCTACAATTACAGGTTATTTTTATTTTCACTGGTCTCCACCCCGCCCCTCAAAGCACGGACTCCACAGGAGCAGGGACTTTATGTCTTGTTTACGGCTACATTGCCAGCACCTGCGTGTTGCTCAGTAATATTTGCTGAATGAATGAATGAATGAATAATGAATGGACACTATTCTAACTTGTCTCTCTGCCTCTGATCTTGACAATAAAACATGACAGAAAAGAGTTGAGTTATCTTAATGGGTACCAGAGTTTTGTTGTTTGTCCTTTAAAAATGTAGAAAACTACTTTTCATGATAATAATGACACATATCCTTGGTGTGAAATAAAACCCAAGAGCCTGCGTTGGGCTAATATTTCCCTCATTAAATAGGAGGTAGAGGATAAGAGAAAACAGAAGGCAGGAAACCGGGAGGAGAGGGACCAGAAGGTGTCAGCCATCTTCCTGTGACCCTGCATCTCACTACCATGCACTGCACTGAGCGAATGCGTGTGTGAGTGGGTGCTATGATGCCTAACAAGGGTTGGGGCTCCCAGCTGGGAAGGCATGGAGCAAGATGGAAACAGCACCTGGGGAGTATGGGGTCCCAGAGGCAGAGGAGGCCTGGAAAATGCAAGCCCCTCTAGAATTTCAAAAAAAATCATGGCATTTCCTAAATGACAGCACATGGAAAGTAAAGTGGAACCCACCTTTTCTGTCAAAACTGTACATTATTTATGCTTCATCACTCATTTGTATACATTTCCATAGAGGTTACGTGGAGACTTTGGTTGGAAGAGGTTAAGGTCATATATTATAATCACACGCTTTTCATCCTTGATATTTCTACTGAACACAAGTCCTCTCTGTCGCCTCAGAAAAGGATCAGGGAAAGGCAGGGCCGTCTGGCCTTCTACAAGCTGCACCCCTTTCATCTGCACCCTTGTGGAGTGGAGTGCAGAGTGAAGCCAGCTGTGGTTGGGTGACCCTTCAGTTCCACCTTCCTTTCTGCCTAATTCATTTTATTCCACCATTTTTGGTATCAAGCTCAGAGCGCAGCTTTGCTGAGGGTACTGTTATTTTAGGAGTTAAGTGTGGGGACAATAGTACATATGAATGGATCGGATGCAGGAGTGCTGGGACAAACCTAGACAGCTCATACTTCTGCAAGAACTGCATTTTCATTGCAAACCACATGGTCACAGTTATCTATTACTGCATAACAAACCACCCCAAAACTTAGTGACGTAACACAAACATCATTTTCTTATACCTTCAGTTTTGTGGATTGGGAATCAGGACAGGGCCCAGCAAGGATGATTCATCTCTGCCTCACAAGGCCAAGGGCCTCATGTGGGCAGGGCAGGGTTAGACTTAGAGACTTGAGAGAACAGTTGGTAGCTAGTGAATGGATGGAGGATTCGGACCCCTAACCATACCCTGGTAGCTAATGTTCCTATGTGACCCACTCCAGCACCTTGCCTGCTCCTCCTATAAAGAGGCAGGGTCTGTTTCCTGTGCCCTTGAACCTGACTGAGCTTGGCCTGTGACCTGCTTGGACCCAATAAATGTAGTGGACATGACAAGAGGAGAATTCCAAACTTTCCAAATCTTGCAGCTTTTGCTTTCATTCCCTGGTCTCCCTGAGGCTGAAAGGTTAAGGAGAAAGAAATCCCACATCCTAGTTGTCCCAGCTAAAGAGCCAACAATGTGATGAAGACCATCTTGGATTCCATGACAGCTGAGTGGCATGCCTAGCCAAGATGACCATTCTGGCTGAGCCCTGCCTAGCCACACAATAATCTACATAATAAAAGAGTAATATATAAATTGACTGTACCTTCATAGCGCCCACCAGCCAATCAGGGGTATGCAAATTAACCCAACAAAGATGGCACGTTGATTTACATATGCAGATACCAACTGGCTGGGGGCAGGGTGGGGCAATTGCATTGTCACCATGGCAATGACGCAGGCATTATGCACCACCCCAGCCACTGTGGGCCTCTTGGCAGCATGGGAAGGTGGAAAGGTGGCTCCAGGACAAAGTGAAGGCAGTGCCGGCAGCCATGGGAATGAAGGCCCATTCTTGCACAAATCTTCATGCACTGGGCCTCTAGTGAGTACATAAAATTCAAGACTGTAGTTGTTTTCAGCCTTGGAATTTCAGGCTGGTTCCTTATACAGCAATAGATAACTGTTATGATATGCTACGTGTCTTATTCAAAATTAACTTTTTTAAATAACTAGGCTCACTTGCAAAGCTTTCTTCCTGTTTAACCAGTACCCTCTCTCTCTTTTTTTTACCTTAACCCATGTCTTTAAGGACTCTGTTTATCTAGCAGATGACACAATATCCAACAATGCAATGCAAAATCAGTGCCAATCAATGCAAAAAGTCAGGGCAGAGTGATTATAATGTAAAATTGCAAATCTTTCTAAATGTGTATGAGATCATGAAGTTGGTGACAGTGATGTGAAAGAAGCCCTTGAATCACGGGAAACTCCTCTGACGAACGAGAATCTGCAGCTGGAATGGTTAACATTTAAAGAAGAAGAAATCCTCACAGATGATGGCACAGTAACTGCTTCCGACTAATTGAATGTCAGGATTTAAGAGAGGCTCTTGGGAAACTGATGAAACTTTCAAATATTTTTGCAATGATGACCCTCTTTATGACTTGCCCACTGAAATCAAATGTAAAAGGATATGGTGGATGAGACCATATAATTTTGTTAGAAAATTATGCTTCCCAACATCCGCACTTGATTCGGTCCTTTGTTCTAACATTTAACACATCATTGACCAACTGAAATTTGTTAAATGTAAGGTAAATTAATTTTAATGATTGTCTTACCTTTTTTATAGTTCCAACCAAATCTTTTCACTGTTTTGTTCCTATTTTTCACTTTAGCTTGACCAACATGGCTCAGTGGTTGAGCATTAACATATGAACCGGGAGGTCACAGTTCAATTCTGAGTTGTGGGCTCGATCCCCATTAAGGGGCATGCAGGAGGCAGCCAATCAACGATTCTCTCATCACTGTTGTTTCTATCTCCCTTTTCCTTCCTCTCTAAAATCAATAAAAATCTATTTTTTAAAAAGTTTTTTTTTAATAAAACATTAAGTTTGGGGAGGTAGCAATTATTTGAGGACACCCCTGTGGCCTCTGTGAATAGCTTTCACTCCTCTCCCTAACTAACAGGTGTACCCACTGAGGGCAGGTCTCAGAACGTGCTGTCTGACATCCTCTGGACAGTGCACCAATCGTCGGACTGTACCGATCATAGAAACTCACAAATTTGGTAAATGTGACAGCGAATGACCCTCTGATTGACGGGCTCACGTGCAGGTTTTGCCATTGCAGAATGGCACTTTTCCATCATCAATCCCTGAACACAGGAGCTGGCATCTGTGCTTCTCAAAATTGTTCAATGGAGGCCTATTACAAATTTTCTGCCGAGAGCGCGTTCAAAGGCTGAATGCATTTAAGACCAATCCAAGCGTGTCCAGCCGTCCTAGGAAACCAGGCCCGCTCCCCGGGCTGGGCGGGGCGGCCGGCTGGGAACAGGTGTGCCACTTCACCGCACAGGAATTTGGAAATGTCAGACACAGAAGCACTTTAGAAACTCCAGCTCAGCCCGCCTGGCGGCCCCCTTCTAGGCACGTGTCAGCAAGTGCCAGCGGAGGGGGCATCTGAGAAGGTCTCTCAGCAGTGATTATAAACCAGTTCAAACAAATGGCATGGTAGGCTCTTAAAGAGATCAGGCTTCATTTACAGGGGCGAGGAGCGGGAGGGGTTCCTCTTTCAATTTTGCTCCCCAAAAGAAAGTATATTTTTAAAATATTTTTGATTGATTTCAGAGAAGAAGAGAGAAAGAAAGAGAGATGGAAGCGTCAATGATGAGAGAAAATCATGGATCATCTGCCTCCTGCACGCCCTACACGGGATCGAGCCCACATCCCAGGCCTGTGTCCTGACTGGGAATTGAACTGTGACCTCCTCGTTCATATGTCGATGCTCAACCCCTGAGCCACGCCACCCAGCTGGGCAGCAATTACATGTTTTACCATCCGTGAGGTTCGGTCTCTTTTGACTTATCTTGCTCTTCCATCACAAGAAGAACTCGTGAAGAGAGAACTGGGCTGCCTTCCTGGTGGTTACCTTCCCTTCCTTCAGACTTTAAGAAAGAACACCAGCCCTAACCGGTTTGGCTCAGTAAACAGAGCATTGGCCTGCGGACTGAAGGGTTCCAGGTTCGATTCCAGACAAGGGCATGCTACCTTGGTTGCGGGCACATCCCCAGTAGGGGATGTGCAGGAGGCAGCTGCTGGATGTTTCCCTCTCACTGATGTTTTTAACTCTCTATCCCTCTCCCTTCCTCTCTGTAACAAATCAATAAAATATGTTAAAAAAAAAAAAAAAGGAACAAACACCAAGCTGGGCTGCAAGTACCCTTTACACTTGACCCCTCCCATCTCCTTGGACACCAGGCGTTCTGCAGCCCAGTCTAGGGCAAGTGCAAACAATACTTTCCGTTAGAATAACTTGTATTCAGGAAAGAGGAAAAAAAATTTAAAAAAAGAACAGCCGCTCTGTTGCATCTGTAGCATAGCAGCCGGAGACAAGTTTACCAGCGCTGGCCAACTGGAGTCAGGAGCTGGCCGGGTGAGCGTGCTTTCCCCGCCCCTGGATGAAGTCATGACTGAAATATGGCATTCAACTCCTTTTTAAAAGGGAAGAGGCTCCGGAAAGAGACGCTGGCCCTGCAGGAAAGTGCCCCGCGCCCAGGGGACGCGCGAGGAAGTGTGTGATCCCTCTGAGCCCCGAGTGGCTCTCCTCTGACCTTCGCCTCCCACTGGGTGGAGCCGGGCTTTTAAGAGCCTCGGGGTGCAGGCCCCGGTCAGTGTAGCCGGTGCTGGCCTGTCTGAACCTCTCCAGGCTGCAGAGCCGGGCTCTGAGCTCCAAGCGGCCCGCCTAGCTCTGCGCCCCTCGCCACCGTCCTCCCCGGAGCAAGAAGAGGGATCCCGGCCCTGCCCACCTGCCGGCCTGACCATGGGAGAGGACGCTGCCCACTCCGACAAGTCCCAGGGCTCTGAGCTGCGGCCCGAGAAGCCAGCCAGCCCCAGCCCGGCGCCCTCCTCCACGCCCAGCCCCAGCCTGCACCTGGGCAGCGCGGACGAGGCGGCCCGGGACCATGTGAACGCGGTGACGGTGCTCACGCTGCTGGACAAGCTGGTGAAGATGATGGACGTGGTGCAGGAGAACCAGCACAAGATGGAGCAGCGGCAGATCAGCCTGGAGGGCTCGGTGAAGGGCATCCAGAACGACCTGACCAAGCTCTCTAAGTATCAGGCCACCACGGGCAGCACGGTGAGCAAGCTGCTGGACAAGTCCCGCAAGGTGAGCGCGCACACGCGCGCCGTCCGCGAG
This sequence comes from Pipistrellus hanaki, assembly GCF_964339955.1. Lineage (NCBI taxonomy): Eukaryota > Metazoa > Chordata > Mammalia > Chiroptera > Vespertilionidae > Pipistrellus > Pipistrellus hanaki. The sequence continues at coordinate 68,493,212 of NC_140510.1, read as the reverse complement.
CGCCTGGAGCGGCAGTGCGCGCAGGTGAAGCGGCTGGAGAGCAACCACGCGCAGCTCCTGCGCCGCAACCATTTCAAAGTGCTCATCTTCCAGGTCAGTGCCCACCTCCCACCCCCAACCCTCCTCCCTGCAGCTGCCGCTGCTGCTGCTCGCATTCCTGAGCTCAGCGGGCCTGGCTCTCGCCATCTGTCCAGCTGTCCATCTGTCCTGCCTGGCAGGGCTCAGACACACAGGCATTGTCCCTGTCCGCCTTAAGCAGGCAGAGGGGAAATCTGTGCACACAGGTGACCTTGCCAGGTCCCCGAGGTTAGTCGGGCGGAGTCACTCATTGGGGAACACCTGGATGGCCTCCATCCAGCTGGCGAAGGTGAGCAGGTGCCAGGTGCCTGCACCCCGTCAAAGCCATCCGTCTCCCTGCCTGCCTGTGGACCTGGGGCTGGCTGCCGCTGTCCGCTGGTCAGGGCCAAGGCGTTCAGTGGCTGTTTATTAACTCTTTGTGCAAATGAAGTAAGCATGTGAAGGTGTTCGTTTGTTAGGGGGGTGGGGAAGGGGAGAGAAGGAGTTGTTTTTTAAATAAAAAAGTTAAACTCAGGGCTGTGTCAAGTCTCCCTGTGGCCAAAAGCTACCAGCATTTGGGGGGCTAAGCAAGTCCTTCTAGGACCCTTCTGGCCAAAGCGATCCTGTTAAGTTCTGTTCTCGCAAAGAGCGCTAACAGAGCTCCTCGCAAACACCCAGATGTGCTTCTCATTGCGCCCAGACACAGCTGCCAAGTGAAATGAAAGCCGTGCGATCAGTCCCAGTTACAAAGGCTGGTCTCAAGTATTTGCTGTCTCCAATGGTTGCCTTGGGATAAAAGGGCCACTTAAATTTTTTTAAGGCATCCGTGATGCAATGAATGTAGCAAGAGGCTCTCTGGGAACAGGGAGTCTGCATGGGCCGCGGCCCCGCCAGGCGTTGGGCACTTGCAGATCCAAGGGCAGCCCTGCCTACTGCCGGGAGCCTTCCGCCCAGTGGGCCCGGCCAGCTGGGACCCCAGGAAGCAGTCGCCGTCCCTCCCTGCCCCAGGGCTGCCTCCTTGTGAGCCTGTGAATAGGGGCGGATTTCAAAACCCTGGAGGAGAGGCTGGGACCAGGGTCTGATTGTGAAAGCCACACAGAAGAGCCTTCATCTCCCAGGAGAGATTGGGAAATGGGGCCTGAAACCAAGGGAGCCTTCTTTTCCTAAACGAACCCAGGAGCCAGAGCCCCAGCCTCCTTCCCCCCCAAAAAGGACTGGGGGCCTCGGCTGCTGCATTGTCCTCCCCAAATCGCACTTCTGTCCTAACGCTTCAGGCAGCTGATGGCCTCCTACACCTTGTAGGCTTTCTGCAGCTGGAAGTGTTTTAGCTTTTAATGCAAATAGAATGGCTTTTCTTTTCTTTTTTTAAATATATTTTATTGATTTTTTTTTTTTTTTTTACAGAGAGGAAGGGAGAGGGATAGAGTTAGAAACATCGATGAGAGAGAAACATCGATCAGCTGCCTCCTGCACACCCCCTACTGGGGATGTGCCCACAACCAAGGTACATGCCCTTGACCGGAATCGAACCTGGGACCCTGCAGTCCGCAGGCCGGCACTCTATCCACTGAGCCAAACAAGTCAGAGCTGGAATAGCTTTTCCTGCACCAAATAAACTGAAGAGATATGTATCTTTCTTAAGCCATATAAGGTCCCTACTTTATTAGCCCAAATGATAGTAGAGATCTCGCTCTGGAAGCATTGCTACGTTAAATCCTCATCTCCACACAACACCAAACCTGCGCAGACCTGTTAGAGGAAGTCTCCCTCCTGCCAGTCTGCGTCAAAGAGAATCACTCTTGACCTTTTCCTCAGTTCAGGAGGAAAAACACAAGTATTTATCTAGTGGAGGAAAAACACAGTTTGTAGGGATCGGGTTTTGTTTTTATTTGCCACGGACACCTGTCGATGTTGGGGGGGAGGGGGGGATGGAGAAGGTATGTGACTAAAAATTGGAGAGAATTCTAAATCTGACAGTTAGATAAACATTTGTTGGGGAATTTAAAGACACAGGCTGCTGCTGAAGCCTGGCCGTGGCCTCCTGTTTGTCACATCAGGTTGACAGGTATGAAATTGCAGGCAGAGAGGGAAGAAATTCTCAGCAGAATGAGTGAAAGGTGAGACAGGGGCGCTCTAGACCTTGAAGGGGGGGCGAGGGGGGACGCGCCGGGAAGGGAACCCAAGGCAACATGTTCAAGCTCCACTCTGGCCTCTTCACGGGCAGCCCCCAAAGACACTTGTTTTTGTAAAGCGCCGTTTAGGAGGCAAGGAACTGGGCCTTTCTTAAGCCCAAAGGATATTCGAAATCTCAACTCTCAAGGCATCGCCTGATGGTTATTTAAAGAAACAAATGCATGCGAGTGCCACTCCTCGGTGGAAGGGTTGCTCTTTCTCTTGATCCTCCTTAAAGCGAGGGTTTCAGGAGCAGGAATTATGCCAGTGGGTAAGACAATCACTGTGTTAGAGAGGGGCTTAGCATAGGGGCTGCGAAGGTTAATAATGTTCTCCATCAGACCCTGGTTCAAATCCTAGTTTTTCCACTTGCCCACTGTGTGCATGTTTTATAGCTTCTCCACGAGTGTGTCCTCATCTGTGCACTGAGAATACTAATAAGGGCAAAGAACATTTAAGCCCTTAATAAGCCCTTCCAACATACTAAGCATTTTTCTGGGCGTTATCTCACTCCCCCCCCCCCCCCCCGCCTCCCTCCCTCCCCCAGTTTACCGATGAGGATGTTGAGATATTTATATCTTATCTGAAGTTATTTATTAAGCAAAGGATGAAGCTGGGGTTTGACTGATTCCAAAGTGTGTGCTCTTAAGCACAAATGCTTCCTCCTCCTAGCTCTCCCCAAGGGTGAGGAATCCGGGAAATAACACTTAGAATGGCTAGCGACTGGCCTGGAGTAAGAAGCTCTTCCTGGCTGGATTTGAAAAGCATTTGCAGGGAAAGGGGGCTGCACTTTTGCCTGGTTAGACATGTGCTTCAAAGACCTTGTCTGCACATATGCATAAGCTGGACACAGGCAATAGGGTGGTAAAGGCTGGGGGGAGGGGCGGGAGCTGGGAAAGGTCAGTGGGGCGGGGGGGGGGGGGGGGAGGAGAGAGACACATCTGTAATATTTTCAACAATGAATATTTTTTTAAATAAAAATAATACAAATAAATAAAACTAATAATAAATAAATATGCCTCTTGAGTAAAAACTGATCTCACCCTACCCAGGATCTTAAAACAGCTATGCTTACGCTTTTTCAGTTGAGACTTATTAGAAGTCATACACTCACTCCTACACACTCCCACTCCCTACCATACATTGTATGACAACTACCATGTTGAACTCAGTATCATGTCACCACCCGCTCCATGAAAGCAAAGGACCTGCCCACAGAGCCTTCCCCACACAGACCTCTTGGCAGCAGCCCGCCTGCCCCGTGGGGCAGAGGCCGTGTCCCCTGGATCTGCAGAGAGGGTGGAGGTCACGCAAGGCCCCAGGGCCACCTCATACCTTTACGTGATGGCTGTCACTTCCGGTCAGTTGGACGCTATGCCAGTCTTTCCTGTACTGAGTCCATCCGTTTTCTAGTTTACAACCAAAGAGTTCATGTGAAAGTGAACAAGGAGGGCGGGGAAGGAAAGCTGTTACTGGCGTGAGGCACCTGGAGCTGTGGTGTTTAGGAGGTCACGGGTCTAGTGTGTTAGTTCCTGGTATGTCCACCCACATCTGCACATGCCTCTGGGTTGGCTGGGTGGACCTAGATGCTTACTGTACACATTTGCATTGACTAAAATTCCAAACTTTGTCCTCATGTCATTTGTTTCTTTAAACCTGTGCTAGATTTACATGGTAAGCCTCTCAGGCCTTAGCCATTACCTCAGATTATAAACCCAGGAATATCTAAAACTGGACAAAATTCATTCTCCTTTAAGCACTAGAGGCAATTGTCAGATCCCTGTTAAACTTAGCAGCTTTCCTTTCTACATTTCTATAAGATCAATGTTCTAATTCAAAATACTGTGGCAGGACCCAGCAGCATAAGTGAAATGAGACTCAGAGGGGTTGCTGATCAAAAAGCAAATGCTAACGACTAATGAGGCTAATTCCTCATCTGTAAGGCAGGCTAGCTTTTTTACTAAATGATGGAATGTCTATGGCAAGTCAGTGGATATGCAGTTAAGAAGGAATTGTCCCTGTTGATTGAAGGGACTAGAATTTCATAGGTAACTGACCCCACCCGGGGGCTCGGGGCCCACTGAGGCCTCTTAGGGGGTTAGTGGGTGATTATTTGAAAAAGCAGTTTGGGAATTATTTCAAATCCAGAAAGAAAATGAGCGTCCTCGTGGACAGCTTACACTTTCATCCACATAACATTGTGAAATTGGGTGAAAAGAGTAGAGGTTAGGTACTTGCTGTGGAAACATTCACGGAGAACCAAGCCTTTAAATGTGTTCAAATATTCATCTTTTGGGTCCCTTCAGTGAGGCCAGAATTTTAGAAAAGTGCTAAAAGGGTAGCACCTTCAGACTGTTTTTAAGTGGATTTTTTTTTTTAAAGACTGTACTCCTTTCTCTATCCCAAGCCACTATTCTGCAACCTGCAACATTAATTCAGACTTAGGAGAAACAGGGCCAGGTCATAAAAAACACCTTTTATATGACAATGCCTGATGTTTATATCACATTGATTAATGTTCCCATAATGGAATATCGGTTCCAATATGCCACTTACCGGTGCTCTTTAGTTTATGAGAGAAAGAAAATACTGGTTCTTATTGTTATTGTTTACACTTATTGAGTGCCAGCCCTCCCTCGGGCACTTTATGGGAATAACTGATTATGGTTGGTATTTCTTCAAAAGAATCATTACTTTCTGTATTCAATGACCAAGCTTCCAGACGCAGCCTTGCCACGGAAGGGACACGCCTTCTGCTGCTTGGTAATCTGTGTGTGTTTGCATCGGGTGAAGCATATTCTCCCATGCAGCTCAGGCCTCGGGGTTTTAGTGCTCGCGCGAAACAAAACGTGGTTGGCATTAGGATACCATGGGATTGCTTCTGTCATTTGTTGACTGTTTTTCATGGGATTTAGGTTAAGGTCACAGAATCGGATATTTTAGAGCCTTCATAATCATTTAGTTTAACCTCATTTTATATCAAAGAAGCAAAGGCCCTGAGAAGCAGAGTAACTGGGCAGGTTTCATTTGATGAACAGTAGAAATTACCGACCTGAGTTGTGAAATCTGTAGAAACCAGCGCTCCAACCCCATGAGGACAAAGTTCACGTTCGCTGGGCTGTCCACGCCAGCTTTTCAATAACTCAGTGCGATTTGGTGTCGCTTTGTCTTGTGTGTTTTGGGCGTGTAACAAAGAACACCTAACCAGTGTGATCTTAAAAAGGAATGGAGCCCTTGATAACACTGAAAAATAATGAAACTTTTAAATCCTCCCGAATGTGAAAGACTGCTCGGGGATTGTAAGCAATGCTGTTTATTCTTATGACTTTCGGCTCCCACCCGCCGCTGCCTTCGGGGGCAGTTCTAATCCATGCCTTATCCGCTTGGCAGCCTCTACCTCGGCAGCACGCACCGGAGAGAGCCATCAATGGGGAAGCGAGGCCCATAAATCAGAATGTCAGGTGGGCGTCGTTCCATTTTAATAACTAGTGTTTAGAGATTATTGGATAAAACATTTCATGGACATAAATTTACAATCCTCATATATCCCTCCAAGATGCCACCACATCCCAGTGGGACTATGACAGCCTTTGTTATTGTCTTCTAACAGCAGGGGTGACACGTTAGTGACAGGAGAGCAAGCCACTGGCTCGTCTCTCTTCAGTCAAGCTTTAAAGGACTTCCTGAGGCCCCCTTTTCCAACGCTAGTCACATAGAGTCTCCCTGTCTTTGAAAGTGCCCATCGCTGTGTGTGTGCAAAGACTCACTTACAAACAGTCCCAACCCAAAAAGCACCTCGAAAGTTTCTCTGTCGATGTCTCTATGCACAGCTGGAATTATTAGCTCAAAAGAATTAACGTAAACAGCAAACAAGCGGGAGTATAAGGGGAAATGCCATTGCTCAAGAGCTCTCTCCCTTCTTTTTCTCTCGCGAGCGTGTCATCCGTGTGTTTGAAGTGTTCTGTTTCATTCTTCCTCCCTTCAAACTATTCCTGAGGGTTTCTGTGAAACTTCAGAACCAGGAGCAGGTCCTCGGTGGTGTCCTCATGAAAATGAATCTGTAGGGCAAACAGTAAGCTGGTACAACTTCCAAAGGAAGCGATGCCACTCCCAAGGGATTCTTAATGCCACGCAAAGGAATCACAGTGCCTAGTAGCTATGTGGGCAGCATAATTCAGCAGTGACAGAACTGAAGGCGTCTATCTGATCGTCCCCCTTGAAAGAGCCAACCGTCTTGGAATCTTCTGAGAAAGTAGGTCAGAGACGTTATGATCAGAGGCCAAAGGCAGAAGTGTGGCCTCCCCTGTCGGGAGGTGAGATATCAAGTGTGTCCTTGAGGTGTGCGTGTCCTGATCAAGGCACGTGTGCAGGTGAGACTGTGCAGTGACAGAGGAGCCACTGTCCGAGGTTCAAGTTGAATGTCGCTTCATATTAAATACCACGCATGCATTTCACTAAAGAACGGAGCTTTTTAAGGGAGTCGTTATTGTGCGGCTCCTACACAGGCATCATGGAGAGGTGAGGCCTGCATGTGCTTGCATATTCACAGATTCCTGCGTGAACAGGAAAGGCAAAGGGCTCCCCTTTTGAGGCCATAAGAAGCCACAAAATAAATGCTGTCCAGTAAACAGGACACCAAGTGCAGCTCGAGTAATGACAGTGACCGCAGACGCCTCGCAGATAGCCAAGAAGACGTATCTCACGGGGTTCCAGTCCCAGAAGGACACACCCCGCCCATTCTGGATTATGTCTGTTCCTGCTGTGTTTATTGTCACAGTTGGCACTTGGTTAAATTTCCCAGGCAGCGCATAAAAGGATCCAGTTGCGGTTCCTACTATCTCTTAACTGCCCCCAGCTCTGTTGTGAGAATCTGCCCCAGGCCATTTCTCCACCACAAGCTCACGCACTTTGCTCAAACCATCCTCAGAGGACACGTAAGGAGAGAGATGAGTTAAGCTCAGCCATGTTTTTTTAGTAATAAGATTGACATTGAAGAAAACTTACAAAATGATTAATTGAATTCTTTTAGAAGCCCGGTTACCGGGTCTACCTTTCGTTGAGGTTGAAGAAAAGAAAACTAGCAGGGCAATCCTTTGGTTACCATGGAAGATTGCACACATGTACCTCTTCTCACGGAGCCACGGCTAATTTTGAGTTTTCCACCTGCATGTCTGCCAGAGAGAGAGATTTTAGGGAGAAAGAGAAGGAGAGGGAGATAGAAATATCAATGATGAAAGAGAATCATTGATCGGGGGCCTCCTACACGCCCCCTGCTAGGCATGTACCCTTGACCGGAATTGAATCCAGGACCCTTCAGTCCACAGGCCGGTGCTCTATCCACTGAGCCAAACCAGCTAGAGCCACTAAGAACTTTTAATAACATTTCCCTGAACTCTTGGTTTCTTCCTTTCCTTCAAGCAACTCCTGTCAAAGCATCCCAACCCTCTTGTCAAACCCCACAAGTAATTTCACTTCCGGACTAAGCATCAGAGCCCTGGCTACTTCTGCAGTCTGCCCCTCGTTCGGTTACACTCACCCTCTGAGAATAAACTCCTTACAAATGGCAGCCACTGCTCTCCTCGCGCCTGAGGCTCTCCTCATTTCCCAGGGACAGCCAGCATCAGCAAACTTGCTTCTAGACGCAGAGCAGGGCCCATACTTTTGCAGGCTTCAAGCCTTGCCGACAGCGGGCGTCTCCACTCCAGCCACCCTCGGGCTGTCTTAGAAAGCCGCCGTACCCAGCATGCACCCATTCAACAAATAGCTGTTGAGTTGCCAGGAACTATTCCTAGTCACTGGGGCATAACAGTGAACAGACAAAATCTCCACCTTCATGGGGAGCACATGCCAATGAGACAGAGGCGAGTTGAGACTTGAAACATGGGAACGTTGCTCTCTGTAAAAGTCCATGTCATAAGAGATTTGTGGGAATCCCATCCTTCTTTTATTTTTTTAACTTTGTCTTTTATGTGCCTGGCATTTTTTTTTTTTTTTAATCCTCACCCAAGAATATTTTTCCATTGATTTTTAGAGAGAGGGAAAGACAGAGAAAAATATTAATGTGAGAGGAATATATTGATTGGTTGCCTCCTGCACAGTCTCTGACCAGGGCCCGGGCTGGAGAGAGCCTGCAACTGAGGCATTTGCCCTTGACCAGACTCCAACCGAGGATTCTTCAGTCCACAAGCCAGTGCTCTATCCATTGAGCCAAACTGGCTAGGCCCTGACAATTTGTTGACATTCAAAATGGGAGGGTGTGGATAAAAGAATGTGAAGGAATTAGTGAATATATATATAAAACAAATAGACACAGAGGACTATGTGGGGATAGCCATCGGGCAACAGAGGTGGGGGCAGGGGTGCAGGTGGGCAAACCGTGGGGGAAATGGGGTGGAAAGAGACTTTGCTTGGGTCAATGGGCACATGATACAGTGTCCAGATGATGTTTCATTGAGTTGTACACTTGAGACCTATATGGTTTTGCTAACCAATGTTACCCCAATAAATTCAATTTTTTAAAATGGGTGAGTGTGGAGAAAGCTTTAGGAAATTGAATCTGTTATTTCTTACCTCTACCAAGGATTCTATTTAACCAGACAATTCTGCTCTTTCCCCTTTGTTTCTAACCAGTTTAGAAAGGCTCAGGTATGAGTTATGAGTATGTGTCTGTAAGGGGGAGACACAGGACTGTGTCTTAGCAGAGAGTATCATAATTATACCATTCAGTGGTAATAAGGACAGAAATTTTTAATTTTCTCTATCAAAACTTTGTTCATTTAGCCTTTGTAGCAAGAAGTTAAAAATATATATGTGTAGGCTCACTCTTCAAGCATGTTTCTGATTATAATGTCAATTTTTCAAAATTGCAAAATGAGAAGGGCAGTTCTTTTTTTTTTTTAATATATTTTATTGATTTTGTACAGAGAGGAAGAGAGAGAGATAGAGAGTTAGAAACATCGATGAGAGAGAGTCATCGATCTGCTGCCTCCTGCACACCCCCTACTGGGGATATGCCTGCAAGCAAGGTACATGCCCTTGACCAGAATTGAACCCAGGACCTTTCGGTCCCCAAGCCGACACTCTATCCATTGAGCCAAACCGGTTTTGGCGAGAAGGGCAGTTCTTACTGTTAACATGAACTTTGCCTGAAGTTTAGATCCCAGACAGACTTCTAAAGTCACTAAATGTACTGGGCAGTCTACAACATAACCAGGTAATGTCACCGCTTTGGTGGAAGCAGGTGCTATGGGCTCTGGCACCGGGCCCACCTGGGCCTTCATGCAGAGCCCTGGTGCCCCAGGAAGTACAGTCCAAAGGCTGCTAATCTAGGTCAGATCCTCCCGTTCATGCCTGAAAGACACCAAGACCCAAGGAGATGAAGTTATTTGCCAAAAGTCACTCACCACTTAGCAGTACAGCAAGGACTGGGATTCAGGCTTCCAGTCACATGCTTTCTACTGTGCTGTTTCTTTTCATGAAAATGCAAAGGCACTTGGTTGGGTCTTGTTTTCCAATATTCAAATAGAAATATAAAAATCAAAGAGATTTTTATGCTAATGGGGTCCAAAGTCTGTCTACATTCAAATCTCCCCACTTAGCAACACTGGCAAACTATTCCTCTTGCTCTGTGGAGGCAGGTGCCCAGGCTCTGCCCCCTGATACATGGCAGGGGTCTAGAAGCTGGAGAGAGAGGTGTACTGGGCATAGTGTGCTGGGATGAGGGTGGGGGAGTCCTGAGCTGCTCTCCTCACCCTTAGCTCTAGGTGGGGGGTGAAGCATTCTTGTCCAGGAAACCCTGTTTAACAATAGTGGCTCGATAAGCTACACTTGGCATCATAATTCCCCTTGACAACTCTAAATGTGGCTCTAATATACCACATCCCCTTTTTAATGCCCACAAAGGATATACTAAACCACGGCTTTGTGAGCGGGTCCCCAGGAAGGCAGGCCCCTGCTTCCCTTCCTCTAAAATTATGTCCTCAGAAGAACTAGAGTGTACTTGGAACAGATACCAAGGTTGGCCTTATCTTTACTTCCGACAGCTAGTTGGGGAGGAAACCTGGTCAAGGCTCTACATGGGGTCCGACACTTGAGGACTTCCTGTTTTCTCTCCCCTGCCTCCACCTTTTATCTTCCAACCTGACCACCAGGCTCCTTCTCAGTGGGATATTGGCAGGACCGAGCTGGGTAGGAGAGGAGTTCACAGTGACTTACTTTATAGAAGCAGCTTCCTGGCCGATCTGAGCCACAGCCCACTTCCCCCTCTGCCTGTCACTGATAGAGCCCTTGCCAGAACCCTCCTAATCTTCCCATGGGGAGCCCTTGGCCTTATCCAGCTTCCGGGGAGGGGGAAGCCTTGACTGATTGACAATTAACTCTTCAAGTCCTAGAAAACTGAAGCCACAAACCTTGGGTTTCTATAACGCCCAAAACTGGCAGCTCAGGCATTCTGGCCGCTCCGGCCTGTTTGGGGAATGCGTTACTAACGTGAAATCTGCCTTGTCCATCTCTCCAGGAAGAGCACGAGATCCCCGCCAGCGTGTTTGCCAAAGAGCCCGTGTCCAGCCCCAACGAAGGGAAGGAGGAAGTTGCAGACGAGAACAAGTCTTTGGAGGAAACCTTGCACACCGTGGACCTCTCGTCGGAAGATGAGTTGGCCCACGGCGAGGAGGCCCTGGAAGACAGCGCAGAGGAAAGCCTGGGAGAGAGCAGAGCCGAGAAGATCAAAAGGTCCAGCCTCCGGAAGGTGGACAGCATCAAGAAGGCCTTCTCTCGCCAGAACATCGAGAAGCAGATGAACAAGCTGGGGACAAAGATTGTGTCTGTGGAGAGGAGGGAGAAGATCAAGAAATCGTTCGCTTCCAACCACGAGAAAACATCCTCCGGGAAAAGTTCCCCCTTCAAGGTCTCCCCTCTCACTTTCGGGCGCAAGAAAGTCCGAGAGCTGGAAAGCGCTGGGGAGAACGAGGCCAAGTCTGAAGACGTGCCCAACGACCATGACCACGAGGGGAGCTCACTGGCCGAGGGTCTCTCCCAAGCATCCCTCTCCAGCGTCCTGGCTGAAGGGAAGGGGGCCGAGGGAGAGAGTGGGAGGGCAGCCTCGCGGGGGAGTAACTCTGGCATGGACAGCAACGTGGACTTGACTGTGGAGGTCGATGAGGAGTCGTTGGTGGCCCGGGAACAGGCACAGAAGGTGCGCTATGAGGACGGCTACAACTCCACGGAGGCAGAGCGGTCAGAAGAGGAGGCCGCCCAGCTCCCGGTGCTGCAGGTGGGCCACACGGCCTGAGCAGGAGCCCACTGGGCCAGCGGCGCCTGCAGGCAGGTGGGGAGCCTAGAACACGCGTCCACGCGTCTTTAGTGCTACCCACTCACTACTGTGTTGTTGTCCATGTAGCAGCACACACATGACCAAGATCCACTATGAAGGCAGCCTGTCGGGGGCTCCATTTCTAATTTGCTCCTAGGTCCTGTTCCTGTAGGATTTCTCCAAGATTGCCCCGAAGAAATGAAGCAGTTGAAAAACATGGATCAGTTTAGCTTAGAAGAACCAGAGCCTACTGAAGACACTGGTCATGAAGGGTGATTGATTTGGGTCATTCCATAAGCTTGCTGCAGAGCGTACCAGCAGCAGATGGAATTTCCCAGAACTCCGTGCACCTGTTAGCTATTTTTCAGGTGTGTAATGTATGATATACATGTGTGTTTAAGCTAAAGGGTAACTGCTTTTAAGAAAAAAAAAGAAAAGAAAAGAAAACATGTTTTCTAAAAGGTAACAGAAAAAGTTTGGTTGACCATCCACTTAATAGAAACCATTGTTTTCTTGAAAATAAAGTAAAAACTGCAATTTTTAGCTAAAGAAGTAAGACATGTAGGAAATCAGGACTATTAGAAAAAGAAAACTAAGAAAGAGATGTGGGAAAATAGGAAAAACAGGAACAAAGAATGCCAAAGAAAATGAAGACAAAAAGAGAAAAAAAAAGTATGTGCTTAGAAGTAGAATATTTACTATCTAAATTTAAATATTTTGCTCTTTATAACAATACTAAAGAAGTTCTTATATCTGGAATAATGTTATATTTTCACAATATTCTTATTTTCTAACATTTTCAAATACTATAAAGATATTTTACTGTGTTCAAGGTGTATTTTTTCTTAATATATAAAAGACATTAGAAATATCCCTCCGAAGAAACTCAAAAAGATGTTGTCTCTTTAACACTGGGGATGAATATAAATATTCAAAATTAATTAATGCATACTGCCTTTTCTAGGAAGTTGGATCATACTAGTCTTTAATGTAATGTTTTCCAAATTTGAGCTTGCACTCAAAATGTAATGTTGGTTTATAGGGTATTAAAATTAACAGGTTTGGGAAAGGGAGGGCTTCTATTTGTCCTTTTTTTTAGTCATAATGATAATTTCATTCCAGGTCATATTTTATTTATATGTCAATTTCACATTTTAGTATGTTTATTACCTTTTTAAAGCACGGGTATTTATGTAGATATGCACATATAGTCAGATAGGGTAATTTTTACTACTGCCTAACATTATACTAAAATGTTGCTTTATCTATTTTTAATTACAGAATGCTAATGTTTTGAGAATACTATGAAACTATAGTTTGAAGACAGGTAGTAGGGAGCAGATCCCTGCCTTTAGATTTCGCCACTCACTATAGGTAGCCTTATAACTGTAGCTAATCCAACACAGTATTAACAAACTGCTTTGTCTTATAAAAGAGATAAGTTTAACAAATGTATTGATGGCATAACCTATACAGCTATCCTTGTTTTTGCAATCATGTACCCCACGTATTTGATGGTTGAACAACAAAGGCTATATTAAAGAAGACTAAATAAACCAAAAATGAAAAGTGCCTAACAGTGTCAGTTTGTTGGCAGAACAGTTTTAGAACAAGCAGAGAGAATTGATTTCTTAAAACTCTCCTCCAAATATAGCTGTAATGTTGATTGTTTCCGTCTTGATTTCCCCTATTAACTCGGCTTTCTCTTTTCCCTGATCTCATTTAGAATCTGAGTCTCATTCGTCAAGTTTAACTTTCTTGACATCACCTTGCCAGCTCTGGGGAGCAGCTGAATTGATTGCAGCTGCTTGATGAATTTGATATTTCCATCTGCATTTGTACTGTTTGGTACCAGGCCTCCTAATACTTTAGGCAGCCCTGCAAACACAAACGTATCGGGCTGGGCGTTCAGTTGTCCCACGCCGATGACACTGTCTCCTGCGCTGTCCCACATCCCGTGGAAGACTTCATTTCGCACATGGCCCCCAGCATGCCCATTCCACCTGCACTAGGTTGCTATCACTTCTTGCTGCCAAGGAGGTGAAGGGTCCAGGGTTAACGTGATGATTACATTTCCTTTTCAAAAGATGTGCATGTCGTGTAGTGAAAAACTGCACACAGGCATATTTTCAGATTTTACTGACAAACAATTTACTCTCTGCTCCACATTCGAGGCATTAAAATCCTAAGCAATAAACAGAGAACAAGGCCAGGTAATTGCTGGAAAGCACACACAGCTGGGATCACAGAGAGGAGCCGGTGAGGAAGCAGAAGCTGTTTGCTCTGTGTTATAGTTGAAGCATTTGCATTCTGGTGAGGCTGCAATGCCCCCAAATTAGACGTGCCTCCCCCCCCCCCGACAACCCCCCCACCCAGCCACTAACCCATCTCTAACTTATGTGCCTGGCGCTCATGGGATTAGTTTCCCCCCGAAGGTTGGTTGTACATTAATAAGCACTGAGATCCCTATCTTAGAAACATAATTCAGGAGCAGGAAACTTCATTACATGGATCACAAATCTCACAGAAATACAGCAAAGATGTCACTTTTCTACGAGATTTTATTTTTTTAATATAGAGATACATATTTCAACAGGAGCATTTTTCTCTTTCCAATTAGGAATCCAGTCTACGTCTGAATTTCTTTATACACATGAAAATAAGAGACCCACACTGGGGCCAGTTCTGTACAAGATAAAGATTTTTTTCACATTTATTGTGTGATGAAAGCCCAGAATGTTTCTGCTTTTGGGCAAAAAATATCAAGGTTTGAACCTCCTGCATTTCAGGCCAAGATCAGGAAACCGGAAGCTCCTTGGACAGAGCCAAGCGGCCAGTGTTGATAAAGGTTATATTGAAAGTCATTCCCTCCATTAGGAGACTAATGCCCGGGCCCAGTTAATTCTTGCTTGAAAGTTTGTTTACTGCCCTCTGGTCCCAGCCTAAGTGATTTTATATTGGAGATGGAGAGCATGAGGGATGGAGGTGCAGGCGGCGATCATTATTAACAGTTCCATGGCAACCACCCGTCCTCCCCCAAAACCAGCGCAAACACCACAAAGCTTCTCAGATGAAACTGGCGTGGTGACCTTTGTGTTGTGCTGGATCTGGGACTTCTGCAGCCAGGAGCTCATGCCTCTGAAGGGAACGGGCAGTAACTCCCATTATTGAAGAGAGAGTCTTCTTATTTTGGTTTTAAACATTGCATTGTCCTGAAGCACTGAAATTATTTTTAACGCTCCACTCAAACTTCCCAGAGAAGAAGCCAGACCTTTAGCAAAACAGCATGCTAGTCATACATTTAGACTATTCACCATGAAACCAATTCATTAAATATTTATTAAGCAATGCAACAACTTGTTTCTCCCATTGGCTAAAAATTCTTAGTCCCCAAAGCAGGAAGACACAAGCCTGGGGGAGAGGGAACCAATATTTATATATTTTGGTCAGTCCTCACCAGAGGATATTTTTGCATTGATTTTAGAGAGAGTGGAGGGGAGGAGGAGAAAGAAACATCAATGTGAGAGACAGACATTGATTGGTTGCCTCCTGCACAGGCCCGACCAGGGCTGGAGGACAAGCCTGCAACCAAGGTACGTGCCCTTGACCAGAATCAGCCAGGAACTCTTCAGTCCGTAGACCAATGCTCTATCCACTGAGCCAAACCAGCTGGGGTGGGAACCAATCTTTTTGATAGCTTCTGTTACACCAGGCTGGGATCTCCAGTGGTCAGTTCCTGCATACCTACCACATGCTAGACACAAGCTCTATCTCATTCAATCAAACAAGTCCTATTAGAAAGGTGTTATTTTTGCACCTGATACTTTTTTAAAAAATATATTTTATTGATTTTTTATAGAGAGGAAGACAGAGGGATAGAGAGTTAGAAACATCGATGAGAGAGAATTATCGATCAGCTGCCTCTTGCACACCCCCTACTGGGGATGTGCCCGCAACCAAGGTACATGCCCTTGACCGGAATCGAACCTGGGACCTTTCAGTCCGCAGGCCAACGCTCTATCCACTGAGCCAAACCGGTTTTGGCTGCACCTGAGGCTTTTGACAATTCACTCCAACAAGTAAGATGAGGGAGGGAACTCCAGAATTCTTAACCACTCTAGGTTCCCACTCAGCGTGTTATAATTTAACTATATTTTCTTTGTTGGTCACAGAGTTAAAAGTCTGCCCCAAGTTCACATAACTATTGAGTGTGAGAGTAAGTGCTCAACCCCAGCCTGAACTCAATGCTTTTGCCAAAGCAGACTCTTAATTGTATCATCCAACTGTGCTTAACGATGAGTCACTTTACAAGCTCTCAGGTGGGGTAGTATTAATGTCTCTATATTGCCCCTTAGACAGCAGGTGTCACAGATAGCCACGGTACATAAATGGTTGGGGAGATTGTGATTCAATGCTAAGAAAAAGCAGCTCCTGGGTCATGGGGAGCCACACAGAGACTATTATTCCAGTTTGCAGAGGCCACAGAGGGGCTCCCTGGCTCCTTGGCATTGTCCATTGTCAGGAGCGGCAGGGTTCACTTTGGGGCATGGCTTACTAAGGGTAGCTTGTCAACAGAGAGAGAGAGAGGTTGGGATTGGCTAATTCAAAGATCTGCTCCAACTTTGTACATTAAAGGAATCATCCCCTTGTGTCATGCTGGAGAAATCACCATATCCTGCCTGGACCAGTCCTCTGATAGGCTGAAAAGATAAACAAGTGGCATGGGGTTGTGCAAGGGGAGGATGGCGGTTCAGAAGTACCATGAACCTTGAGGAGAGGAAGACCTAGCCCTGGTGCTAATTCCTACAAAACCGTCCAGCTGTCTTCCCAAGGGAAACGGGAGCAAACGCTGGTGCCTCCATTTCTGTGTTCAAGCCACCAAAGGAAGCCCTCCAGGCCAGCCCCCTCCCATCGAGACAGATGCTGCAGGCAGGCTTCTTCCAAAGGCTCTGGCAGTGGTCACAAACCCACGGGGGCTCACAATGAGCAAAATGGTGCCAGGAGGTGGCGGCAATGGTGCCAAAGCTGCTGATGTGGGCCACGTCCTCTGGATGGGGCGCCCCTCTAACTCATCTGCCCAAAGGTGGTGCCTTTTTTCAATTTCCAGAAAGGGATGGAACATTCTAGGAGCCGCCCAGAATTGGGGTAAACTATCAGCCACTACCCAACTCACTTGCCTTGTCAGAAACCAAGCCCAGTGTTGCCAAAACCTCTACTTCTTTTAAGAAGGGCCAAAATTCAGATTTCTTTCTACATGAAATCCTCTTTACTTTTCACTCATGGCAACTGGCTCAAATCATTTTAACCAGCATACAAGCCAGTAGTGATTGTCTGCTCTCGACGGATCCCTGGCATGGACCACAGTGTCTGTAGAGATGACATCCGGTCTATAGAGATGAAGGCTCTGAACGCTCCTTCCTACCCTGAGGCACAGACTCAAGAGTAGAAGCTAGTCCCAGGATTGACTTTGCCTTGATAAACAAAACACAAACCTTCTTAGGGAAATATAGAGTGCCAACGCACTCTTCCCAGAACTCTTAAGCAATGTTCTCTTACTGCTTCCCGAATTTGTAAGATGCCTGTTCATGCTGCATAGCTAGTGACTGGGGAGAGAGGCACCTAACACCTTGAAAGATGGTTAGAGGATCTATTCAGGTTCATCAGGTTATTTTGTTCATTAGATTCCACAGAGACATTGAAGCAAGCATGCAACAGACTGACGAACTTCAGAGGGAAAGGGAAGGGGGAAATCATTAACCAAAGAACGCATATGCAGACAATAGGGCGGTGAAGGCCTAGGGAAGGGACGGGACCAGGGTGGAGGGGATCAATGAGGGGAAAGGGGGGAACATCTGTAGTACTTTCCAACAATAAAGATGAATAAATAAAAAGAAAGGTGGTCGTAGGTTCTCTAATGGCAAAGCACCACTTATTATTAGCATCGCTAACTACCTGTGGGTTGCCTGCAGAACACTTGTCTAAGGGATTGGTAGTTTTGGTAAACTGAGCATAGGATGTGACTATCCTATTTCTATGCTCCAGTTGAAAAATACCTACTAAATATATATATATATATATATATATATATATATATATATATATATATATATATATATATATAATATTTTATATATATATTTCTTTATATAATATTTTTATATATATTTCTTTATATAATATATATATATTATATATTTTTTCCAGTTGAAAATACCTACTTATCTATAATAATAAGAGTATAATATGCTCAATAGACTAGACATCCTTCCAGATGACCTTCAGGACGAAGCCGGAGCTGCAAGGGAGGCCCAGGTCACAGGTGCCTGCCGGCGGCCAGAGGAAGCCTGGGTCCCAGGTGCCAGAGGGAAGCCGGGGACCGCAGCCGGGGGAAGGAAGGCCTACTCTTGCACAGATTTTGTGCATGGAGCCTCTAGTATATATATATCCCTGTCAATAACCTAGAGGTCCTCCAGAGGACAAAGCAGCAAGTCTGCCTTCTCTCCGCAATATATTATAGCAACACTGCCAGCCGACACTCCATTCTTCAACTCTTTATTGTTCGTAATGAGGCACTAAAGGGAAAAACACAGCTCAATTTTTCGGATGCTAAATTGAGCCTTCAGAGCTCAGAGTTTGGGGGGAAACTGTCACAGGTGCAGCGCAAGGGGCAACGGCCCTTTGTCCAGGAGGAACCGGCCGCCACCAGAGCTCTTCAGCTGCACAGGGATTAGCTGCGCTCTCCAGGGGGCACTGTTCACTGCCTCCAGAATCCCAGGGACACGCAGGGAAGACCTTGTGAACGTGCCTTACTTGAAAAATCAAATTTTCTACGGACCTTCCATCAATAATTTAAAATCCCCATGGAATAAAAGGATGGGTGGAGAAAAACAGTACCTCAGTTTATGAGCCTGCCCTTGAAATTAGCCAGAGGAAGGGAGACTGAAGCTCACGGGGTATCATTTCATAACAACCTTTCCTTTCCTCTCTTTCTTTCTGAACTAAAAATATCTTTCCCATCTACCTTGTAACTAGACATTTCAGAGATAAATAAAAGCAGGGAGATGTGAACTGTCCAATAGCCACAGGCAGTTTTTGTCTGCAAGAGAAGTTTCCCCAGTCAAGGTATCCCCTTTGTTTTATTAGCATATGTTATGTATACTGGGCATTTATACGCCAGGCCCTGTGCCGGACCTGCAGATACAACAGAGAATAAGAGAAGATCTTTGCCGTCCAAGAACTATGTGTTGAGGAGGCAGAGAGTGCTGAGAATCACCACATTAAGATTTCTAGCCTGGTCGCATGGCTCAGACTCAGAAGTTGAGTGTCGACTTATGAACCAGGAGGTCACAGTTTGATTCCCAGTCAGGGTACATCCCAGGTTGGGGGCTCGATCCCCAGTGTGGGGCCTGCAGGAGGCAGCCTATCAATGATTCTGTCTCATCATTGATGTGTCTATCTCTCTCCCTCTCCCTTCCTCTCTGAAATCAATAAAAAACGTTTTTGGTTTTTTGTTTTTTTTTAATATTTCGAACTTATAATAGCAGAGCAAAAGGGAACAAATAATTTGAAAGAAAAAGAAATTAGCCTGGCGAGTGTGCAGGCTCGGTGGGGGAGGGGGGGTGTACAGCGCTGCGAGATGCCTGCTATGAGTTTGACATATGCTTCCCCTCAGTGCAGAAGAGGGCAGGCCGGACCCTCTGGACAGTGCCAGGCCACTGACCCCCTGTGGACGCCTGAGTGAGGAGCTGGCAGGTCGATGAGCGGCACTGTGAAGGGCAGCCTGGCCTTAGGGAAGAAACCGCTGCCAAGCAGGGCGAGGCCAGGTAACGGTCTGGAGGCACTCCTCTGATAGCTCACCACCACCGATGGAGCCCACCCGTCCCTCTAAGCCACACCCACAAGGACCGCGGGTGTGAGGCCTCTCTGGAGAGCAGCTGCCCTCCTGGGAGGGTCTGAAGGACACCACTGCCAGCACTCTGCCCTATGGAATGAAGACATCTTGCCCCCATCAAGGAGGAGACACGGGTACTGATTGCAGCCCCTGGCAGCAGCCTTCTGGGCCTTGTCAGACATTAGGGAGCCTTCTGAAGAGGCAATCATGGAGCTGCACCTGCCGACTGGGCTTCCCATGCCTGTGAATTGGACAAGAACTTGAAGCCCATCGAGCCCATGCAGTTCCTGGGGGTGAAGAGCTCATGGGTAAAGCCATGGAGGCTGTGGTGCCCAGGGCAAGGCCAGGAAGTGAAGGTGAGCAGGCGGATGACCCTCCCAAGGTCAACTCCCTCCCAGCCCAGCCCTCTGCATGCCCATGCACACAGGCCACACTGGCCGCATCTGTAGGCATCTGAGGGTGCAGCTGCAGATGGGGGCGGGTGGCTCCCTATTTTGTTTTAGCCATTTTGTCTCCCATACACACTCCCTTCATTCGACCCAGTCAGGATGGCACCTCTAGGGCCTTGGGACCTCGTCCAAGCCGAGAAAAACTCTTATCTAAGAGAGTTCAGAGGTGGTAACTCCGTTTTTGTTTTGTTTTGTTTTGTATTTTTGCTAGTGTTTTGTTTACTGCTAAGGACCTGCTTGAGATCCTTAAGGGGAGAGGGAGGAGCCTTGTTAAGGCATGACCCTGGAGAAGAGGGTAATATGCTAATTATACCAGACATCTTCCGACGACCTTCTGGATGTCCTTCCAGACAAAGCCATTGTGGTGAGGCCAAGGCAGAGGCAATTAGGAGCAATCAGATCAGCAGAGGAGAGCAATGAGAGCGATCAGGCCAGCAGGGAAGAGCAGTTAGGGTTATCAGGCAGGCAGGCAGGTGAGCAGTTAAGAGCCAGCAGTCTTGGATTGCTAGAGGGATATCCAACTGCCAATTGGGCCTAAACTGGCAGTCAGACATCCCCTGAGGGATCCTGGACTGGAGAGGATGCAGGCCAGGCTGCGGGTTCCCCTATCCATACCCTGTGTACAAATCTTGTGCACCAGGCCTCTAGCTTCTACAAAACAAAACAAAACAAAACAAAACAAAACAAAACAAAACAAAACAACAAAAACTTCCTGGGGTTTTTCCTAGTGGTTGAAATACTCCCACATGTGGTCATTACAAAAGAATCCATTCCTCACCCCATGGCAGTGAGAGGCCTCTTGATCATGCCCAGGGGTGTCTCTCCCTGTGCCTGAGCTCTGATCCTGTTCCAGTTTCAGGCCCTGTCACTTGAGCCCAGTAAGCATTTGAGGCCTAACTACTAAATCTTTTTTAGATCAGTATAATAAAGGAGGGATGTGCAATAAGAATAAATGAATAAAAATAAAAAGTCTTCAGCCTTAAGAAAACTGTTATTTGAGAAAAAGTCACTCAAGATAGCTCATGGAGGTGCTGTGGCCAGGCGTGTGAAATCATACATGTCCAGGCTAGACATGGAAGGAGGCTAACCTGTGGAGGCTGAAGGTTTGGAGACAAAGAGTACACATGAATAGAAATTTCTCCGCTCTGAAATGAGAAGCAAAATGGTGGAAGGGAAAATCTGAGGGGGAAAATCTACTGTTTCTAAAATACAACGTTGACAGTGAGTGCATTCATTCGTTCTAATTGACAAGCCAGTGTGGAGCCTGTGTGGAGCAAAGGAAGGGTGCCAAAGAAGGAGGAAGATAAAAAGGAAAAGAGGGGAGAGAGGAGGAGGAAGAGGAAGGAAACAGAAGGAGGAATAAATCAATTAAAGGGAAACTGAAGTCTAGAATTCATTTGTGCTTCGGAGCAGGGAGAAAGCCTCACCTCCAACCATTACCGCCTCTCTTCTCCATAGCAACATCAAAGAGATAGAAAGGATTTTCTTTTTTCCACAAAAGATGCATTTTTTTTCCCACAAAAGATGCATTTCTTTCTAATTATTGTCATCCTAAAGTTTTTAAACTCTCCTGTTTGATCTATCGTTTTAGAATACCAATTTTTCATATCTGTTTCTTCTAAGTACAAAAAAAAAACAAAGAGACTTCCCTTCCTTTTATTATTCTTTGAATGGGACTAGACATTAAAAAGTAGATTTACATTGCTAGTCATAGCTTGCAACTTCTGAAGCTCCCACGAAACTCATATATTCATTTTTTCCCTACTGAAGTGACAAGTTACTCCACTTTCATCAATTTAAATGGAAACCCAGGAAGTAATAACAATGGCCCCCATTTCCACGAGCATCTTCTTTGTGCTGAGGAGTCCATGAGCTGAAAGTGTCTCTTTAGAGCATGGTCCACTATTCTGAAATGAGGATGAACTATTAAACATAATTTATGGGTGTACACACGGAGCCTGTGTGGTTTGCTGGGAGACATCTTAAGAACACACCTCTAGCCGAAACCGGTTTGGCTCAGTGGTATAGCATCGGTCTGCGGACTGAAAGGTCCCAGGTTCGATTCCGGTCAGGGGCATGTACGTTGGTTGAGGGCACATCCCCGGTAGGGGGTGTGCAAGAGGCAGCTGGCCGATGTTTCTCTCTCATTGACAATTCTAGCTCTCTAGCTCTCCCTTCCTCTC